>NC_090929.1:271936028-272561028 GCF_040938575.1 Ambystoma mexicanum | reverse complement strand
ACAAAGTGACAAACTGTGAAGGCAGCTTAGTAAAACTCACCAAACCAAATATAATTAATCATATCAAATTGTCATTAAAGACTCCTCAGCCTAAAGAAGTATATTACATGTCCCTGCTACAACTCTTTAAACCATGGAGAAAAGAAGAAGAAATACTAGATAACTGTGACTCATATGAAGACGCTTTCAAAGCAAATGAAAGCAGTATAACTGATGTAAACTTTGCACAGTACAAAACAATGTTGCACAATGAACAGCAACACGAAGAAGAACTCCAGGCCCAACTAGATAAGGACACTCCTGACAGTAGTCAACCTTCTGTCACAGGAAGCCAAGAAGCACTGGGAGACCCACTAATAACAAATGAGGCAGAATTAGCTGTGATAGAAGTAGAAAACACCATGCGTCAGTATGAAGATAAAGAAGACTTAACTATCCTACAATCAAAGCTAAACAATGAGCAACGTAGCATTTTTCAAGAAGTGACAAAAGGAATTGCACATGGTGTACAACATGAAAACAAAGAATGCACCTGTCAAAATTACAAACCTATACTATTGTATGTCAGTGGTGAACCTGGTTCTGGCAAGACATTCCTAATCAAAATCATCAGTAAGTTCCTTCAACAATTGACAAACAACAAACTGTCAGCTGTTGTCACTGCCGCCACAGGTTTAGCTGCCTACAACATAGGTGGTGTCACTTTACACCGATTACTACTCCTGCCAGTAGAACACCAAAACAAATTAGATTATTACAAACTTTCTGCAGAAGCTGCAATGGAACTACGCAGAGTATTGAAACGAATGAAAATGCTACTAATAGATGAAGTGAGCATGGTGTCCAACCTAATGTTGGCTTTGATTCACCTCAGATTACAAGAAGTACTCAAAACAAACTATGAAGAGCTCTTTGCAGGAAAACACATTATTGTTTTCGAAGATCTTCTTCAATTGACACCAGTAAAAGGTGAGCCTATTTTTAAAACATTAGGACACAAACTCGGCCGTAAAACTGTTGGCAGCATAGGAAATGTCAACCTTTGGCAACATTTCCAATACAGAGAATTAACAGAAAACATGCGCCAATCTGCAGATCTCACTTATGCCAACATCTTAAAAAGTATCAGAGTTGGTATACTTTCTAAAGAAGCAGAAGCAATATTGAAAACCCGGCACATTCATGCACTTTATGTTGCTACATCTGTTCCATAACATCTGTGCTACAGATGTTATGGAACAATTAGCCCACAAAAATGTCAATTGTATGGCCGTAATGCCAACTCTTGCAAGCTGTTTCAAATTCAATGAAATAATGTTAAGTAAAGAAATGCAACCAATAATGGAAATTAGCACCACAGACAAACTAGATGTACATGGAATGACACTACCCATGTGTGATCAAGCCACAACAAGACTAAATAGTTTAGAAAAATCAATCTCAAAAACAGCAGGCTTGGAAAAGATAATAAAATGATCCTTAAATTGCAGAGTAATGCTGAAACGTAACCTTGACGTTGACCAAGGACTAGTTAATGGAGCACTGGGTACAGTTGTTGGCTTTCAAACATACCCACGTGACAACAAAATTCAGTTTGTCAATATTCTCTTTGACAAACTTTCAGAAGTAAAAAGAATAGGACGCTCAACAGCGCGATTCCTTCTCTTCAAAGACATGTATGTACGCAGAGAACAATTTTCTCTAACTCTTGCATACGCAGTCACCATTCATAAATCACAAGGTCTTACCCTAGACAAAGCAATGATAGACATTGGTAACACAGTCTTTAAAGAAGGCATGAGCTACGTAGCACTATCACGCTTACGTACACTTGACGGTCTATTTCTAATCAAATTTGATGCAAGTAAAATAAACGCTGATATCCCTTGCATTTTAGAATACAATAGACTTCGTTCACTATACACTCCCCATCTAAACACATATTCTGTTCCACAAAAAGTAAAACATTATAAAAGAAAAATAAATCAAACAGAAAAGCAACAGGATGTCACTGCAAATCCTCCAAAGAGAGTAAAAGAAAGTAATACTTCATCAAGTGTCACAAGCAAAAAAGAATCAATTAGGGAAAGTAAACCAGGTACTTCTTCAAAGAAGGAAGACAAACTCCAAAAAAAGCAGTCAGATACAGAACTACCTGGTCCATTTAAACTCTCAAATATAGTTGGTGTAAGTTGCTACGCAAATGTAGCAATGAATATTCAATTTCAATTACCACCAATTGTTGAGAACATTTAGTTACACAGTACAGACCCTTTATGTTTGCAAATGTTAGCACTTCACAGAAATGCAGCAAACAATCCTGACAACACATATAGTGTTTTTGGAATAAGACGACAATTGGACTACTGTGCTGGAATGGTGAAATTCACTATAAAATCACAGGAAGATCCACAAGAATTTCTAATGTACTTACTATTAGTACTGGAAAACAAAAACATACCTATAAATGAAATCTTTCAGATTTCATACATGTGGAAACATACATGTACTCTCTGCAACAATGTGACACAAGAACAAATCCCCAATTAACACTTTGTGTATATATCAATACCTAATTGTAAATCCGTTCCATTTCAGCAACTTGTACAAAATTCAAACCATGGTAGATTATGTTCGACCTGCAATTCAGATAATCGCTCCACGTTAGTAATACAAACACATAGTAAATACGTAATACTAATGCTTCTACGTTACAATGCAAATGGTACCAAAAACAACTGCAAGCTGACTGGATTCACACATGGTCAAATATCACTTGGTAGGAAAACCTTCACAACAATAGGTATAATCTACCACGCAGGAGCCTCAACCAATTCAGGGCACTACACTGCATACATAAAAAAGAAATGTGGATGGTTTGAATGTAATGATAGTACCATTACTCTAAAGCAGAGATTACCAGCAAATCTTACAAACGCTTATTTAATGTTCTTAAAACCAAAATGTTATAACTAAACTGTACTTAAACCTGAAGTACAGTTGTATTAAAAAAATATAAACTGTCACAATATTCCAAAAGCTATCTAACTGCCCAAAGATGCTACAACAACTAATCAGATAAATTAATACCACTCAAATAGAGAAAAAAACAGACAGTTAGAATACGCCAATTGGTATCTAACTGTACCAAAATTTAGAAATATCCAAACAGATAAATCAATACCACGAAATTATTTTAAAAAAGACACAGTTAGAATACGCCTACTGGTATCTAACTGCTCCAAAATTTTACAATATCCAAACAAATTCCTAATATCTTACTGCTTCCAAAAACTGGAACAATCCAATGTATAAAGCATTAGCCAGAATCAACAAGTAAACACTGAAAACAAACAAACAAATAAACTGTAGCATAACACAAAAAGGTTTTTTTTAATCCAACATGGATTTTTTTTCTCCCACAGACCCAATGATTTCAGCAACAAACACAGAAACTGAGCATATTGCACAGTACTCTGGTTTGTCATCTACTAAATATGAGGGTCAAAGAAAAGAAGAAAATGTTTATTGTACAATGTAATAAGTCTTTATAAAATACTAATACTAACAAGCTATTTTCTTTTATCACAGAAATGAACAAGAAAAACATGGACTCCCATTACTAAACCAAATAGTAAGTATAACATGATAAATACAACCACCGCAGCATATCACACCCATACTGTCTTATAACAATGTTCCTTATAAATTTGTTTTTGACCCAAAGTTATAAGCCACTATGAGTGTGATATCCTGCGGTGCTTGTGGCCAGAGCATAGACTCTTGGGTGCATGGCATATGAGTGTGATATGCTGCGGTGGTTGTGGCCAGGGCATAAAGTCTTGGGTGCATGGCCAAATGGCCATGCACCCAACATTCTATACCCTGGCCACAACCACCGCAGCATATCACACCCATAGATTCAAGCATTGCAACCATTTTAATGTCCGCGGACACAAGGAAGTTCCTAGAACACATTCAACTTGCCAGAGGACGATACGGACAGCGTCCTCAGGACACCCCCATTTTCTTTATGTACAAACATTTCAGGACACCGCAAGTGTTCTTAGAACACTTTCAGCTTGACAACGAACAATACAGACAACGTCTTCAGGACACCCCCTGCGAACATTCCCGGAACCCACGAGTCTTCTTAGAACACTTTCAACTTGACACCGAATCCATTCTGCTTATTTACGAACATTTCAGAACAGCAGACAAATCGAACACAACAAAAGCGTCTAGCACATAAAAAAATACAACATTGCACCTATCTCATACTCCCCCACCCTCCCCAAACACTCTTACACACCAACACACTCCACTAAATACAATTTTTAAACCAAGTTTCACCTCGCTGTCCACGGTCGTCCGCGAATGCAAGATGTCAGGCGCCACCAAAAATCTGACGCACTCCATGCCCCACGCCGTCCAATCAGCAAACATGTCGGATGTCCGCGGACATCGCGCAAGCCGCTCGGCCAATCAGGGAACTGCCCGCGGAGCGAACCTGGAAGTCCGTCCGTGAAGCGAACAGAGATATCACTAATTTTTTTGCCTTACATTTTGGTCATTTTAAAAGAAAATACTGGACGGATTTACACCAAATTTGCAAAAGCACGCTTTCGTTACCAAGCCCCCGCTCCTGCCGCAAATTTGCTGTAAATCTGTCCAGCGGTTTGGGCTGTAGGCGTGCGCAAAGATTTTTCCCATTATGTCTATGGGAAAAAAACTTTGCTCCCCCCTGGCCAAACCTCTCCAAACTTTGCAAAAAAATTCAGAGTGGGCCATATACTTTTTATGCAAAGTTTGGTGAGGATTCGTCCAGAGGGAGCGAAGTTATAAGCCACCCAAAAAATGCTCTTCCTATGGAAACACCAACTTAACCATAACTACATGGACTCTACCGTATATGTATATATATATTCAAGGAAAAAACTTTAGTTACAGGGACGTTAAGGTGAGAACTTAATGCAACAAAACTCTGGAAATTCAGCTAAAGCCACCTTAACTTCACATCCTCTGTTGCGCAGACTATAACCACAATGATGACATCACTAATTACATGTTTGTATGGGAACACTGATGACATTACAAATCCCATCACTGGTGACAACGCTAATTGCATTGTATATAACTGATTACATAAATAATGGAATTAGACATATCATTTATAAGTTAGCTCATGAAAGCTTTAATTACCTTAAGAACAATTTAGGCCATGGACTTGGCCATGACAAAGGCTAGGGTCATTGACCAGCAATGAAGGCCATAGCTAGTGGTCGGTTAGTGTTCAAAAATAACAATGTGCAAGGTTAAAAGCCATGTCTAATAACCTGTCACTGTTTTAAAATATACAGTGTACAACGTTGAAATCTGTAGTCAGTGGCCATGGCTAAAAGCCAAAGCTAGAGCCCATTAATGTCAGAATATACAGTCTGTATGTTGTATTATGTTATGCGGTTTATAAAGCGCACGTACACCCAAGGGCACCATGGCGCTGAGAGATGAGGAGAGAAACAGGAGGACTAGAAGAGCAGTGTTTTAAGAGATCGACGAAAGGAGAGTGGCCGTGGCCACTGAATAGTATTGTGTTGAAAACCATGTATAGCGGCTGTTTAGTGTATATAATATACAGTGGGCACAGTCGAAGGCCATAGCTAGTGGCTGGTTAGTGTTGTGTAATACACAGAGGGCACGGCCAAAGGCCATCGCTTATTGCATTTTATTATTTTAAATTTTACAGTGGACATAGCCAAAAGATGTACAAACTGATTGTGGCCACTGGTCAGTATTGTGCTAAAGTCCATGGCTACTGTCTGTTCAGTTTATATAATATACAGTGGAGGACACGGTTGAAAGCTGCATCCACTGGTAAAGGCCAAAATATATGTTTATTCAAAGGCCCCGTCAGAGCCACGCTGCCCGCCGCACTAACCTTCTCAGACTTATTGACTGTGATCCAGAACCTGCAACCCACTACAAACAAGATCACCAAAAAAGCACAATTAAGTCGTCTGTCACAGCCTCCTGTCTTAACCACTTCCTGATGCCGCAATCACTATTTTAATGAATGGAACTGCTGGCGAGGAACCCCCTGCAGCTCGTGCACTGGTGACTGCTGTATTGAAATTCACGGCAAAGACTCATTGAGAGCAGCAGTAAAATAGAGTCAATGGTTGGGTCAGCTGTGAAGGGGTAGCTGCGGCCAGGTGTAGGTCTGCTGTTGCTCCTAGCTGTGCAGTTTCTGTGAGATCTTTATCAACCCGAACAAACCCGCGGAGCAGGGAGCGGAGTTCGGGAGCCGAGTTAGTGGAGCAGTCTGCAGCAGTCGCTGCCTTTCGACGTCCTTTTGCGGAAGCAGATCTTTATCAACCCGAACAAACCCGCAGAGCGGGGAGCCGAGTTCGGGAGCCGAGTTAGTGGAGCAGTCTGCAGCAGTCGCTGCCTTTCGACGTCCTTTTGCGGAAGCAGATCTTTATCAACCCGAACAAACCCGCGGAGCGGGGAGCGGAGTTCGGGGGCCGAGTTAGTGGAGCAGTCTGCAGCAGTCGCTGCCTTTCGACGTCCTTTTGCGGAAGCAGATCTTTATCAACACGAACAAACCCGCGGAGCAGGGAGCGGAGTTCGGGAGCCGAGTTAGTGGAGCAGTCTGCAGCAGTCCGCTGCAGACCCGGAGCAGGACCGGCATGGGACCGGAGGTCCGACCGGGGAAGAAACCGGGCAGAGCCTCAAATATTCCCCCCACTAACACCATCATTAACACAATCACCGGAAGAGGTAACAAAGTAACAAAAACAGGCATTGAGGAGAAGCTGCTCGTCGATCCTGAACGCCTACGTATGGAGGAGAAAGTACAGGAGATGAATGTGGCTGTGAAAGACAAAACGCAGCAAAGCAGTATGAAGCCGGGAGTATTCCCACCCCGCAGCACAGGGGCTGAGACAGGCCCAAACAAAGCAAACCTTACCGAAACCAGTGCGGCCCAGATGGACAACACCCTCCCCTCGGACCCAGCAAAATTACCCGGGGAGAGGGAGCAAGCACCTCCTAGGGGAGCCATAGAGGCGAGGCCCGCCGACGACGACGCGTTCACAGAGTTTCGAGGCAGCCCGCCCGTAGCCAGCAGAGATCGGTGTACTGCCCTAAAGGCGAGTGCCCCGAGCGGGGGAGCGGTCGGAGGACTGCCCACGCTCGAGGCTGGCCAGAGCGCTGGCGGGGCGGGCGACCTCCTAGCCAGGGACCGGGAAGGTCCGGAACCGGCAAAAACCATCACAGAAACCGGTGTCGAACAGGACTCTCAAGAGGTAACGCCCGGGACAATCACTATACAAGAAAATGGAGCAAAACCCAGTAAAAAGCCAAATATGCAGAGTCCTGAAGATTTAGGGCCCACGGAGAAGCTAAACGAAAAAGGCAACGACCAGGCGCCAAGACCAACGGGCACAGACCAGTCCAGAAAGGGTCACTTAATAATAGCACAATGCCATGCCCTGGTCATAGGCGACCCCAGGCTACCTATAACACTGGAAAACCAAGAGCCCATTACAAAAACGACCCCCCCGAAAACAGCAAAAACGCAGACACCAAAACCAACAAATAACTGCGCAGTCTCGCAAAGCGAGGCGGAAGAAATCGCCACAGAGGGGCAGGAGAAAAACAAATCAGTTCCGACACGAAACCCTGGGGGAAAACTCCAAGTAGTAGCTCGAAAAACCACACAAACAAAGCGCAGAAAACTAAACAAAAAACAGCCGAGAAAAAGAACCATACCAACAAGGAAAGAAGCAAAAAAAGGTCCAGAAACCATAGGGGATGAACAGAAACTCCCCCCAAACGAGCACGAAATTGTAAAGATCATTAAAAGAAGTAGAAAAACAAAGGAAAACTTACCAAATCCGCTCTTCTCACGCCCACTGCAGTCTTTCTTCACTAAACAATACAAAAGAAAGTTAACCGCTGAACTAGAAGTTTCCGACGGCGAAATGTTGGAACTAACTCTTGAACAAACAAAGAGCTCCGAACAGAAACATACAGAATCAATCTGGACGTACAATCACCTACAAGCTAGTGTACCCTCGACAGCAAGGGGAAGCGCGGGTGAAACCTCGATCAATGACAAATCACCAAGCCTACCAATTCAAATTACGCCAGGGCAAGACAAACCAATAGGGCAAGCGCAAGCAGGAAACAGGACAACAACACCAAAGAGCCCTACAACCGAGCAATCAGTAAACGGGCAAACAGGCCCAATAGAACAACGACACGCAGGGACCTCACCGCATCTACCAATAACGTCTCCAACAAACCCCTCAGAAACAACTAGGGAAACAGAGGCCTTACAACCGAGCCGGGCAGGCGAAAAACAAAAGCCGTCAAAGAAACAAAACAGAGTTGAACAAGACCAAAACAGATCCACTGAGTGGGGAAACTATGACCACGAGATCCTACAAAAAAGGACGGAGAACACCCCCTTTACGCCAAAAAACCGCTGCCTAAGCGACATCGCTGTAGGTTTGCAAAAAGCTACCACAAATGACAAACCTGACATGATAGCAATCATGTCGGCAATGACAGTGGTTCTAGCTCTGTTCTGCAAGCTTTACGAGGCAATGAAAGAAGACATCAGAGACAACACAGCGGTTCTGATGAATACAATTGCAAAGATCACACACGTGGAAAGTTACATAACGGCAATCGAAGACCAGGAAAAAGGCGTAAAACATCTTATGACTAAGAAAATCGAAGAACTGGAAAAAAAGATCGTCAACCTAGAAGGACGCATAGTCGACCAAAGGAGGTCGGGAGAAGAGGCAACAAGATCACAGCCGGCGGGAGAAAAAAGAGAAGAAAAAAGGCCGGCAGTGCCTACAAACCAAGGGACAAAACAACTCCAAGTAAGCACCTGCCCGGGCTCGAGTATGGTGTCAGGCAGAGTCAGAGAGGAAGTCTTTCACCTTAGACACACTAGCAAAGAACAAACAGTACAGCAGAAAGAAACACAGAAACTGGACCAGATTACCATAAGATCACCACGAACAATAGAAGATTTCCTGCTAGATAACGCCCTAATGAATATATCTCAACATGAGAACATCTCAATTAGCTCAGAAGAGGACAATTCCCCACTAAACACGGGGAAATCACCACCAAATAGAACAAACCGTTACAAAATAACACATGCGACTGATCAAGTTAGATCAAATAGAGCAGAAACGAAAGAACAGTTAAAAGCGACATCGCCGAGAGAACCAAGACCAGTTCAAGGGAGTTCCCAAGAAAAACCAAGGATGAAATGGAGAAGCAAGGCGACCTCCCAGATTCAACATAATAAGAACAAAACACGCCTTTTCAAACTGGAGCAAAAAGAAGAGGGAAAAAAGCACCTGATCCTAAACCGTCCGACCTTAATGTATTTGATGAAGAATACGAAATCTCTGAGGAACATGGTAACAGAGGATATAAAGCGGGTGGAACCCTATCACAGAAAAAAGTTAGCTAAAGCATATCTACATGTCAAAAGCGAAGCAGTGGAAAAACTTGACGGTACAGCCTTTGAAGAAATGGAGAAAATGGGTTTTAAACTAACAGAAGTGGCAAGCGTGTAAAACAAAAAAGAAGAATCTGAAGGCTTTGACCCAAGACAAGGAGAGAAAATACATTCGGAAAACACACAAACAAAAATACGGATTCCTGACCCACAGAACCACACAAAAGACACGGAAGGGAACAAGCGTTACAAAATGGCGAAGGGGCAATACCAAGCACCTGGCGAAGGGGCAAGAGAGGGAAAAGCAGAGAAAGACATAATAAAAAAGAAATCGGCAGATCAGGCCGACGAAGTCCCGGCAAAAACCAAATGGTATGGCCTATTCAAGCTGGAACGATGCAATGCAGCGAAGGAGAGAGCACCTTTAAACCGTCCAAAGATACTTCAGATAATAAACAACGCAAAGGAGTTGAGACATCTGACGACGAAAGACATCAAATTAGTCGAACCTTACCATAGGCAAGACAGACCTAAAGCATATATACAAATTGAAGCAGATAGCAGAAAAAAAATAGGATTAAAAGCCTATCAAGAACTGAAAGAGATGGGCTTTCTGCTAACAGACATAAATAACCAGAAAACGAAAAATGAAGGAAATCAGCAGACACTATTCAACATACAAAAACAAAATCCAAACCAGAAAAACCATATAAAAGAAAATAGCCAGAATCATCAGGACCTACACCTACAAGAGAATAAAGACGCGGCAGAACACCCAGAAGTAAGGAAACAGAGAGAATCAACGCCGCCAGCGCGCAAACTACAAGGGCCATGGAACTGGTTACGCTCAATGATAAATGCAAACAACACTATAGCAACGAAAAGGGCCAGTCCTCCAAAACAGCAAGAGCCCGGTAGGAAAACAGGGTCGGCCCGCTAACGAGATTTACAGCCTGGGATCATGGAACACTCGAGGACATAACCATTTTACACAGACAAGCGACGCAAATTTGGGTCGTTATGATATAATATGCCTACAAGAAACCTGGCTATTAGCCAAACCAACACTTGATGGTTTCACGGTTCAGATTTCTCCGGCGGTCAAAGGCATCCTGGGAAGGCCCTCAGCGGGCCTTTTGACAGCGGTCAAAACAGACCGGGGCATGGACGAGCCAAAGAAATGGAAGGAAGCATATGAGATGCTGGTATCGCTGACCACTTGGCCCGCCGAAAACAACAAAGAGGAAAGTGCAAAAAAAAACTCGCCATCATTAATTGCTATTGGAATCCCCAGAGGATGTCAACCGAAACCTTCTGTCTAAATATGGGGAGCACGATAGATCAGTTATATGAAACATTCGAGGACATCAACATCATCATATGCGGTGACCTAAACGCAAATTGCAGCGAGACAAACAGTACAACTCCAAAACGTTCAGACCACTCTCAAAACCGAGGGAAAGCGTGGAACGAACTGATTTCGGGAAGAGACATCCAAAACATCGCAAGGCTATTCCCAAACCAAACCAATATTCCGACCTGGGAAAGTGGAGAGTCAAAAGCCTCAATAGACCATATTTGCATGTCAGCAGGCATGATCGACTCAATGACGAGTTTTAGAGTTGAAAAAACCAGCAACAGCGATCACAATTTGGTCACCTGCTCGTGGAAAGGTACGAAAATAACAAAACTAAGATACCCTCTAGAAACAGAAGCCAATAACCAGAGCACCAGACTAAAGCTCACAGAAAAGGACATAAAGAAATTTAGGCTTGCATGGGGAAACAAACTTAAGTCAAACAGAAAAGAAGATATAAAAGAAAGACCGGACTATTTACCTTTCCTAGTACTCTACAGAAAACAAAGGGGAACATCCAACCAGGTCTCCAACCATCAACATGCTTTCAACAACGAACTGGTGAACCAAAGAAAACTGAGCCGTACTCTAAGGAGAAGAGCCAAAAAATCAAACGCAGAGTCAGACTGGCAACTTTGGCATAAAGAGAGGAAGAAATACGCAAACTGGCTAAAACAACATAAGGCACTTCAATTCCAGATAGATGCAGAGGCGATGATGAAAACTTTGGAGTCAAAAAATTCAAGAGCATTTTGGTCCCTTCTGAACAAATCGACCATTGCGAATTCTGCACCTCTGTGTAATGCAGTATCGGAGGAGAAATGGATAACCCATATCTCATCAGAATTCGAAGAGGCTGAAAATTCAACATCGCTCGTACCTGAAAACACCTGCACAATCTGGACAAATGTAACAAGTCAGGTAGATATAAAAGCAAAGATCATGAAGCTAAAAGCCTCCAGAGCCCCGGGACCGGACGGGCTCAGCAATGTAATGCTAAAACAATTTCCCGCACAATGGTCAGAGGCAATAAGCGAAATTTTTGAAGAGTGCGAACATACAAAGAAAATCCCAGAATCGTGGCTCAAAGCGGTGATAGTTCCGATCTACAAAAAGGGCGCCCGCGAAGACCCGGCGAACTATAGACCAATCGCCCTTTTAGATGTCATCGGGAAAATATATGCATCACTCTTGCTAGACAGCTTCAGGCTCTGGGAAAAGAACGCCAATTTCAAAGACAACCTACAAGTGGGCTTTCAAAAAAACGGATCCACTGGAACAAACATTATGATCATCAACATCCTAACGGCCAAGATAAAAGAAGGGGCCCCAAAGCTCTATTTGGCTTTTATCGATCTATCTAGGGCTTTTGACAAAATAGACATAAACCTTCTGTGGGCAAAACTCAGGAGCTGGAACTGTCCACCGCCAGTCCTGGAACCGATAAAAGCGCTGCACACAGACAACACTGTCAGAATCAAACTCAGTCAGGAAGGAATACTGTCAGAAGAAATCAAGATAACACGCGGAGTCAAACAGGGTTGCCCCCTAGCCCGAACCCTTTTCATTTCTTTTCTGAGCGATTTCCAGCACGCTGAAAAAGAAATCAGGTGTTTCCCACCAAAAATAGGCAACACCACGGTACCAAGATTATTATATGCCGACGATATTATCTTGATAGACCAAACAAAAATAGGTCTCCAGCGGAAACTAGACAACCTGGCGAAGTATATCAACCAAAACCGCCTGATCATTAATAAGAACAAAACAAAAGTGTTGATTTTAGAAAAAACACAGAGTTCGAAAAACAAACAACAAACATTCTACCTGGAAAAAGAAAAGCTAGAAACAGTTAAATCGATTAAATACTTAGGAGTCGACCTGGACAGCACAAAAACAGCTCAAACAATGCAGAGGACTCTATGGGAGAAAGCAAAGCGGCTAGCATCACAGACCCGACTGGTCGATAAGAAGTTTGGAAAATTCTCCCTGATACCTGCAATCAACTTCTATAAAGGAAAAGTAATCCCCGCTCTGACCTATGGAATGGAAGTATCACTCTCTATGCCAACAAACATCTGGACAAAACTGGAAGGCCTATTATGGAAATCAGTTTTGGGAGTCCCAAATTCTACCTCAATGGCTGCGATAAGAAGGGAGTTGGGCTTGGTATCACTTGAATCCATGGTAGACCAAGCAGCAATGAACTTTTTCAGGAAAATCACCCTGGAGGAGTGCTCCACAGCCAACGCCATGATCAAAGAGGAGATGGATTTAGCCAAATGTGCAGCCTTGGAAGTATGGAAGGAAAAAAGAAGAGCAAAATTACGAGAAATTGCATGCTCAGAGAAAGAACTAAAAGAAAATCCTGACAGAATAAAGAAAAAAGTAGTCATGATGGACTGGATCAGAACGCTAGATCTCGCAACAAAAAATAAACTCCTCACCCACCTCCCCCCAACTTTCGATAAAGTAAAATCGCCAATCAAATATTGCAAAGAATTCCCAGAAAAAAGGAAACGAAACCTGCTCATAAAAGCAAGATTAAACTTGCTACCTACAAAAGAAATACTTTCGATTAGATCGACCTCAGAGGAGGCAACCTGTCGATTATGTATCAAACCAGATACAAAAGAAACCTTAAAGCACCTGATACTTACCTGTGAAAATAACAAACAGAACAGAAATACGTACCTACTTCCTCTGGCAGAAAATCCATGGATATTCGAAGAAATAGAGTTATGGAATAGACTGATTTCGGGAGAATCCACAAGGTGGTCGATGGCCATGGCGAACCTAATCGAGGCAACTTTTAAGTAGCTAAGAGAAAGCCCGGCAACAGTGACTCCAAGGGTTGTAGAAGATTCGGGCGCAGATGATAGGGAGACCTCGGTCCCAAGGACAAACGAATAAACAACCAACAAACTATCAAACAACCCGGCGCACGAACACTTGGAACAGGGGTGCACAGCCAGGGTCCGTAAATCTGAGGCGAGAAATAGAGACAAAGGAAGAACGACAGAAGGAAACAAAGATAAAGATAAAGAAAGAGAAAGATAAAGAGAAAGATAAAGATAAAGAAGAAGCGCTAAACTGTTCGATACATTTTTCAGATTGCCTTTTTCTGAAAAAATTAATCGGATAAAAAAAAAAAAAAAGAAAATATATGGTTGGTAGCTTGTTAGTGTTTTAAAATATTCAGTGCACATGGGGGACAGTTGTGACCACTGTCCATAACTGAAGGCCTTTACTAGTACCCATTCATGTGTTATAATATATTTGGCCATGCACACTCACCATGCATGAAGGCCATGCTTAATATCAGTTAATGTTGTAATTTAATTAGTGATGTCATCAGTGATGTGATCTGTGATGTCAACATTGTGGTCATAGTCTGCGCAACAGGGGGCCCGAAGTTAAGGTGGTTTTAGCTGAATTTCCAGGGTTTTGTTGCATTAAGTTCTCACCTTAACATCCCTGCATATACATTTTTTCTGTTGAACTTCAAAGTTTTTGTTACAATGTACTGCTCACCTTAACGTCCCTGCAACTAAAATGTATTCCTTGAATTTCAAGGGTTTTATTATTCCATAGATTTTTAGAATGCTTCCAGACCACTAGCATGGTCTTCGGCCATGGTCAGTGGGAATGGCCTTTAGCCGTGCCCACTGTCCATTTTGAAACGCTACCAGACAGCTAGCCATGGACTTCAGATTGCAGGCTTTGAGAACTCACGATGTTTTTAGGCAATGCGCAGTGAGATATAATTATTTGCCATGGGGCATTTGGTTAAGCAGTGTTCTCCAAGCGGTACATTCCTGTTCGGTGCCATCATTTCTGCTGTGCCGGTTTGGCACAGGCATTCTGCTGCCACGCACATTTCGGGGCGCCCTTTTCGCCGCGAATTCCATTCCGGCGGTATTATTTTGGCGCAGGGGATATTTGGACGTGGCTGACAGTGCAGCCACGTCTAAATGCCCTCATGATAAATAAAATCACAGGAATGCACTGCAACAAACCTTGCCATCCTCCACTTGCTTTGTTTTTCTTTTAATTTAATTAAATTAAATTAGTTAAATTTAAAAAAATGAAAAAAACATACAGTCCCAGCATTTAGCCACTAGGCCTATAATTTTATATGTTCAATGATAAAAGGCTAGGTATGAAACTTGTGAAAACCCAAACAATAACATCATTGTAGCATAATGTAGCATAATGGTTAAGTGCTGTGTCTCGAACGCCTTAAAGCCAGCGTTCTCTGATAGCAATGTTCAGCATAAATGGGATTTATTTTTTATTTCATTTTTTCTGTTTTATAATGTTGCCCAGAGACGGTGTAGTCCTCTTTTTGAATATATGTTCAGTGTAAGGGGGAATATGTGGTGTGAGGGTGTGCATGTCATCATGTCATCTGAAAGGTTGTGCATGCAATGTGTGTGTGTTTGATGTGAGCATGTTTACATGGTGTGAAGTTGATTGTGAGGGATAGTTGCAAGCAGTTTATAAAGTTTATAATGTTGCAGTAAATAAATGTGTTTCATGTTCAATACGTGTTCAATTCTGCAACAACGGTGTAATACATGTCCCATCCTGTTTTGTAAAGTTGCAGTAGATAAATCTTTTTCACGTTTAATCCATATTTCAAAAGTGGTCTTGTAACTGTGCCTCATTCTTTAGGCACCATGGCCTGAGGGTTTTGGCCTTTTCCTCAGTTTGAAGCTAGGCAGGGTCAGTCCTAGTTAATGCATGGATATGAGACCCGGGTCCCCAGTGATTTTTCACCCTCAATGTCACTGTAACTGTAAAAATATATATATTTTAAAATTATGTTCAAAACATGCAGGCTTTGAGAACTCCCAATTTTTTTAGTTAATGCCCTGTGCGATTACATTATTTGCAGAGGATGGCACACTTTCGGTTAAGCAGCATGCTGCAAGCACCTTGTTTTATGGCCGGTCTCTTGGTGACTGTTGTGATACATCGCACAACCCAAACTACCCGCATTTAAGCAGCACAGAAAAGGGTAAAAAATGATCGGCTGTAAGAATAACATATGCCCAGGTAATTTTACCCCTTTCGCGAAAATCTAAAGCTGGCACCCATGAGTATATGCACAGTAAGTGGCCACATATTTTAAAGTGAAATGTACAAATGCAGTTCAATTGACCTTTTCTTTAGAAGAAAGCGCGCAAGACAAAATAGCATTGGACGTTTAAAAAAGTAATGAACAGCAGAAATAGAACCTGAGAGAAAATATTTCAATAAATATGCTGGCAAAGTATAAGGTGCTCACCTTTTAAACCCAGCAATCTGTAGTGAAATATTCCATGGAATCAAAACCCCAATATGAAACAAGTGCTTGTGGTCTTGTGAGTCAGTGTCTGCACTGGGAACCTGACAACCTGAGTAAAATCCTGGTATCCAAATACTTGAGCAAGCTTACCAACCTCAAAAAACCCAAGGGGTTGCATCCGCCCTCTGAAAAAAAGTTACGCTGTCCACCCACATATGTCCTTTACTTGTGCCCTGAAAAGCAACCACAATCGCGGGAGAATAACTGCATCAGTGTCCAGCATTGCAAACTCTCTTGCCACATTGTGGGCAAATACTCATGACTTGCTTGCCCTCTCATCATTTCCCCTCCTCAGCCACATGTCTGTCTTTCAACCAATTCTCTGCTTTATAAAGCTAACTTCAAAAGTACACATACCACACTCAAGTATATAAATCCTTATAGAACTATGTTTGCCAAAGTGTACAATTGTGGCATTATTCCCTCCATCTTGACTGTGAGACTACACATACCAGAATGCAATTCAGCAAAAGGCAAACAAATTGTGTCAGAGTGCAAAACTTTCAAGGACTGACAGTTTTAAAAAAGAATAATGCGGATGCTGTGTCTTATGAGAGAAAGCTTTGTCAACTCACAATGTTTTTAGGCAATGCGCAGTGAGATTTAATTATTTGCCATGGAGCACACACTTTGCTTAAGCAGCGTTCTCAAAGCGGTACACCCCTTTTCTGCACCATCATTTTGGCATAGGCTGATTTGTCACAGGCATTCCGCTGCAGGGCCCATTTCGGCGTACCCTTTTCGGCACGAAAGTCATTCCAGCACTGTTATTTTAAGAAAAATATACTGCCTTGAACGCTGTTTTTCCAGAGTTTGTTGTCCAGCATTTAACCACTAGTCCACAATGGCTTGCTGCTTCATGGGGCGTACATTTCATACTTAGCCTATAATTTAATATGGTCAATGATAAAAGGCTAGGTGTTAAACTTTTGAAAAACCAAACAATAACATGATTGTAGCATAATGCTTAAGTGCTGCGTCTCAAACTCCTTAAGGCCAGTGTTATCTGATATCTGTGTTCAGCATAAATGTGATTTTTTTTAATTTCATTTTTTCTTTTTTATAAAATGCAGATGCTGTGTGTTATGAGATATTTAAAACTAAGAAAACACACAGCATTCAGGACCATGGACTGTCTGCCATCCATGCAGTAACCGGGACCAACCTTGCTTAATTTCAAAATGAGGACTGATCCAGCCCCCTTAGGCCATGTTTCTCTAAGTGTTCTTCTAAGGGGGGGGCATATATTAGGCAACATGGTCTTAGTGGGCTAACCCTTTTCTCTCTTTCAAGCTAAGCAGGGTTTGTCCAAGTTATTGCAGGTATGGGAAACCCACTGTTGATGTAATAATACCAATTTATTGTATTATTGACTGGGAACTACAAATATCAGAATGCAATTCAGCAAAAGGCAAAAAATTCTCTGAGTCCAAAACTTTCAAGGATTGACAGTAACATGGTTTTAAAAAGTAAATAATTCAGATGCCCATTCGGTCACCCATCCATGCAGTAACCAGGACTGACCCTGCTTAGCTTCAAAGCGGAGCTGACCCTGCTTAGCTTCAAAGCAAGAAAAGAGCTGGCCCATTCCTCTAAGTGGTCTTGTAAGTTTGGTTTGTCTGTTATCAGGCAACATGGCCTGAGGAGGCTGGCCCCTTCTTCCCTTTGAAGCTAAGCAGAGTTGGTCCTGATTGTTTCATGAATGGGAAACCTGGATGGCAACAGAGTCACTGGCCTTGGCCACTGATTTTTCACCCCTGACGTCACTATAGTTATAAAAATATGAAAAATGTAACTGCGGGTACTGAACTACACATACCTGCAGTTATCTGTAGTCCTATGTAACCTCGGATATAGCAACGAATATCAATATCAGAAAAACAGCTGGAGAAAAAAAATACTTCCCTGCCCCCCTCCAAGCCATCACCATGTACCCCCCTCATCTGTGTCAGCTCCCCCCACTTATGAGACGGCCTCCTCCCCTGCCCTCTCCCTTTCACCCCAGAGCTCAAGTTTCTGTGATGCAGTTTTCTTTCAGATGTCGGCTATTTGCAGCTATAGCCGAAGCTACAAAATGCTTTGTGTTGCAAACTCGGTCCCTGGACCACCTCCAACTCCCAAATGTCCCCCAGTACTTTCTAGCCATCCCCCCACCTCTACTCTGATTGCATTTGTATGTTTTTTGACCTGCAAATAGCATTTTACTGCGTTTCATTTTCCCACAACCTCAGCTGTAGCCGGGAATATCTATTGTATCGAGAGAAACAAGATGGCGGTCGTTTCATTTCTGAAAACCATGATCCTGCAATGCATCATGGGAGATATAACTAATATTTAGGGAAGTGGGGCAACCCCTTCTCCTTCAAATTTTAAAATAACTATGGCACGAAATAACCCCAAACCAGCCATGGATCATGAGTCAACGCTTCATGCTCAAGTTGTTTCGGACCTGGTCCAAATCCGTCCAGCGGTTTAGGCTGTGCGCTATTTTAACAACTATTTTCACTGGATTTCATAGGTTTTTACCAGTGCACCCTAATTTGCTAAAACTTACTTATATCATACTCACCCCAATATATCAGCATTTTCATCCAATCCAGAAAGTTTCAAGCAAACAATGTGCCATTCCCCATCTTCTAGTAACATTCTTAACAATTCTATCAACTTTCTACAACTTTTTACACCGTTTTCTGTTTGCGAACGTCTGACATCACCACAAACTTCTCAGACAATGTCACGTGACCGTACCCACGTGTACAGCTTGGTGACATGTTTGCGAATGGGTCAGTGCTTGGCAAACAGTTAAAAACTGCATTTTCAGACAATCTAGGAAGTTTCAAGCAGAAAATCTACCCTTGCACAGCTCCTAAGACCTATTCTTACTGGTTTTCTATCTGCAATCCAGGTAGAGCACATTCTTGGAAGAATATAAGCACAACTGCTAGTTAACTTAAAAAATTGTATCAGTCATAGCCATCCCTCCTCCCCAGGAGCCACCACCACCAACACCGCCAGCTGTAGGGCTTGGACAATGGAAAAAGTGCAATCATGCAGAAAACAATCAAAAGGACCAAGAAGATAAGGTAGAATAAATGCCTACCTACAGCACCCAGAAAGAATCATGGGTGTGGCGGCTCCTTAGCAGCGTTGGAGGTGTACCGGAGGCTAAGGATACCAAGGTAAACTGCACTGAGTGCAACTCAGTATCGGACCACCTGGTCAGTACTCCTACGTAACCACCTCCATGCGCGTCACACCAAATCCAATCACTGGGATGCTCTGAGAAAAGCTGTCCCTTTCTCAAGAAGTGGTAGGCTGTCTTCCTCTACCTCATCTTCCTAAACCAATACTGCCATCACACAGGCTACAAATGTGGGGCACAAGATCCCACCAGCTACCTTGCAAGTAATAAAAGAGGCTGTTGATCCATATCTTTCCAAGACAACAGTACTTTGTTTATACTGCAACACACCACTGTTCAGGCGGGAACAGTTTTTAAGTGATTTTGAGGCTTTAATTTATCAAGCAGCATGAGAAACATTGCCACCTACCTTAGATTTAACACACAACCAACATTTTTCCCTGTCCAGATTCCCTTCCATATTTGTGGTCGGTGTCACTTCCCTCATTTCTCTCCCTACCTTACTTTCTGGATTCTCCTGCAAAAAGAGAAAGAAACAAAATATACAAAATCAAAAAACATCCAAAGGTTCCTTTAGGAACTACCTTTCACTGTTAAAGAATAGAACTAAAAAAATAATCTTATAGACTCTTATCTACTTTATATTTTTCAGTAAAGTAGTTAGATTCAATAAGATTCGCCAACATTTCCATTAGCATTTTGCACTAAGCTAACGGAAATAATGGACATTTGTATACTAGAAAGCAAAATAAAGGACAAAACATTTTCTGTCCCAAATTCTTTTCTCTAGCATACAATAAGGACCATAATCCATGGACCTTGAGTACTATCCATGCTCTCCACAGTCCCCTTTCCAGGACACGCATCATCAAAAGACCCGGATGACACATGCACACCATCACCCAGGACAGCCCTTCTACCCTTTTTACTGTAATGTTTGTAACTCTCACTCATTGCCTGCTTTCGAACAGTCGCACATTCATCTACCAATCACTTCCAAGAAATCTACATATATCCCAATCAAAATATTAACCTCAAATACGAAATCAATTTCTTCGCTTCAGGTTAAATCCCTGGACAACGCAAGATGTGTTGGCGAGGCGAAAAATAATATCACCTGAACAAAACTTTTGTCGATTTTGTAAGAATAGATCTGAAAGAGAAACACTTGAACACTGCATTGTAACATGTCCTGCGTTAGAGGAAAAGAGAGAAAGATATTTTAAGAATCTGATTATCTCTCAGTGCTTCAGAGATCCAGATGAAATTTGGTACTGTCTGCTCACAAATTTGAAATTAGGTGTCCGTATTGCTATAGTGCAATTTTTAGAGTCTTTTTTCCATTTATATCAAAGTAAAATATGGAAAATCATATAAATTGAATTTTATGTACTGTTGTGTTGGGGAAGCAATATGTATGAAGTTAATAACAGATTTAAAATTTAAATGAAAAACTCTGTAAGAAATTAAGTTGTTCGATCATTTAAATGTTTATTTTACTTGTATGTATACGAATGTTGATTTGATTGTATATATATTTGAAAAGATGATTTTATCAGCTAACCAAATTAAAAAAATAAAAAATAAAAAAAATTAAATATTAACCTTCCACACACGAATTGCCACGTCACAATGTTCTAGAAATATTTTCCATCTGCCTTTCCCTTACTTGTACAAAATAATTGTACACAGTGCTGCTATAAATGCACATATTTTATTTATTTATTATTTGCTTCTTAGGCGCTTCTACAGGAAGATAATACTGTTTCAAAGTGCCCACAGGGCAACATGGAGGGGATGTAAAAACGATTGAAATACATACAAATATTAATACAGTGGGAAGGGGAGACAAACCTACTATGCCTTGTGAGTGTTCAGAACGTGCACGTGCAGAAGGGAGGGGGGATGGGATAGGTGCTGTGATGCTCATGGGTGAGCAACAAAAGAACTGCAATGTAAGGTAAGTGCGAGCCTCCAGGGTTTAGGGTGAGCCGAGGCAAGGGATGAGGATAGAAAGAAGCATAGAGAATTTGGTGTAGGATTTCAGGGGCCCAGATATGCATAAGGGCCCTGAACATCAAACAAGCAACTGTGTGATTAGCAGTGGAGGTTGGGGGGCAAAGGTAAAGAGGAAAGTCTTGAGGAGCTTCTGAAATTTAAGAAAGTCCTGCTCAAGACAAAGAGGGAGGGCGAGGCTGTTCCAAAGAAGGGAGCCAGCTGAGGAAAGCGATCAACTGCCTGCCCTCTGTTTACCGAAACACTCACTTTATACATAAAGAGTTGGTGCCAGAGGAGCGTAGGAATCTAAAAGGGGAATATTTAGTAAGAGAGAGTTGCAGATAGTGTGGTCCCCGTCCAGAAAGCCTTGTGAATTAGGGATTTGAATTTAATCCGTGAAGTAATCGGGAGCCAGTGAAGACTTTTTAGGACTGGAGAGTTGCGGCCCCTGGACTTGAGGCCAAGGATAAGTCTTGCTGCCCTATTCTGGATTAGCTGGAGAGGACGCAGAGTGGAAGATGGAAGATTAAGGAGGAGGCTACTGCAATAGTCAAGCCTAGAGTGAACCATGGCTCAGGTAACATTGAGCTTCTGGGGGAAGGTAAGAAATGGTAGAATTCCTTTGAGACGGAAGAGCTGAAAGGGGGACTTCTTGGCAATGTCCTGAGTGTGAGGGAGGAAGGAGAGAGGGGTGTCGAAGATAACTCCAAGGTTTCTGGCTTCAGAGGAGGGAGCAGGGTGAGATCCCATGGAGGAAGACCAGAGTGAAGGAAGAAGTCGGGAGCAGGTGTCCCAATCGGAAAGGACCTCCGTTTTTCTGGCATTGAGGCAGAGATCATTGGAAGTGCACTAGGCATGGATGGCAGAAAGGCAGTCAGGGATTATAGAAGGTGCAAGAGAGTCATCAGGAAGTTTGAAGAAGAGCTGTGTGTCATCTGCTTAACACTGGAAGTTGGGGGAGAATGAGGAGAGGAGGAGTGCCAGCTGAGAAAGGTAGATGTTAAAGAGCTAGGGCGAGAGGATGTAGCTCTGGGGGACACCACAAGAGGGGAAGGAAGTAGGAGAGGAAAAGGTGAGAGGAGCGGTCAGTAAGGAAGGAGGTCAGCCAGTCTCAGAGCCTGCTCCAAGATACCAAGGGTGTTGTGGAGCCTTTGTATGAGGATGGAGTGGTTGACCGTGTCAAATGCAGAGGAGAGGTCAAGAAGTATTTGGACAGCTGGGGACTGGAATCCAGGGATTTGAGCAGTTCTTCACAGGTTTTCAGAAGAGCAGTTTCCATGCTTCTGGATGCTCGGAATCCAGATTGATGGTTGTGGAGTCCACCAACAAGTTCAGTGTGAGAGTTGAGTTGGGACAGGGTCAACTTCTCCAGCAGTTTCCCCACGGAGGGTGTGATGGAGATAGGGGGGTGGTTGGCTGGACAGGTAGGGTCTGCTGATGGTTTTTTTAAGGAGTGGGCGCACAAGGGAGTGCTTGAAGCAGGAGGGGAAAGAGCCAGTAGCAAAGAGGTTGTTACAGAGATCAGCAAGTGCAGGGGCAAGAGAGCCAACATTGTCCTTGATGGTTCTCGAAGAGCAAGGGGAAACCTGTTTGGAAGAGATCTTCATTGAGCGGACAACTCTGGTCACTTCATCAGGTGAGACAAGGACGAAGGAGGAGAAGGAGGAGGGGGAAAGGGGGAGAGGCCAAGGGAGGCAAGGGGGTGAGTGATGGGAGAGTGTGTATCAAGACTGTTAAGGATGTCCTAGGTTTTGGTGGTGAAGTGAGTGGCAAGTGTATTGCAGAGGGCCTGAGAGAGCGTAGGGGAGGAGGATACTACAGAAGGGTTGGCTGGTTCTCTGCAGATTTTTAAAAGTTCAGATGTGTTGTTGGATGCACCAGATACCCGTGCCTGAATTTGAGCCCTCTTCTTGGCACGGATAGCAAGTCTTTATTGCCTTTGGAGTTGGCGGCAAGGCCAGTTTGTCAGAGGGTGCACCTGAGGTTTGTCTGTTCCGTTCCGCAGCTCTGCACCTTCGTTTCAGGGCTGCAAGTTAGGCGTCGTACTAGGTGTTGCGCTTAGAGGCGGGTTTGAAGCAGATCCTCATGACAGGGGCAAGAATGTCAAGGGTGTTGGTGATAGACAGGTGGAAGTTGCCCAGAGCAGTGTCGTGGGTAGAATCTGATTTGGGGGGGTAAGGGTGTATAAAGGTTGTAGTGAAGGCAGCAGCTGGCACTCGTTTGATTGGGCAGATGTTTGTGAACGGTGTTTGCGGGGCTTTTGGAGGTGAGGTGGTTATAGGTCAAATGCTCAAATGCATTTTATCAAATGACATATGCTCGAGTCCATTTTTTTTTTGTTGGGGGCGGGGGCTCCCCTACCCCCAAACCGCCTTTTTTTACCTATACTAGAGCAAAAAATATATATATACTTTTTTTTTAAAAATCAACCTTTTTGTTTTCGGTCAAATTGACTCGAGCATTTTGTCATTCGATCAAATGCATTCGAACATTTGACCGGACACCGGTGAAGGTCACAGGGCCTTAGGGACACAGTTGGGAAAAGAGAAGGGAGTGGTCTGACCAAGATAAAAGGGTGACCATGGGAGAAGAGAGAGGGAGGTCAGAGTAGATGAGGGCGTCCAGAGTGTGTCCAGCAAAGCGGGTTGGACAAGAAGAGAGAATGGAGAGGGATACAGAGGTGCAGAGGTCAATGAAAAGAGAGGATGCTGTGCCAGGAGAGTCCAATTGGATGTTAAAGTCCCCTGGGAGGAGCAGGTTGGAGGAGGTAGAAAGTAAGGAAGAGCATAGATCAGCCCATTCAGAGGGTATCAGGTAATATTTTCGCCAGCAAAAATATCACCGTACATATGGTCGTCGGGAACGGCCATAGGTGATATTTTTGGTGGCGTAAATATTAGGTGCGGGGGTTGCGGGGCTGTCCCCCGCACATAAAAAAATGATGCGTCGGTTGCAGGGGTGTCCCCCGCAGGGTCCATGTGTTATTTTTGCCGCACAAATATGGCAATATTTTTGCATCGCGATATTTTTACGGCGAAAATATCACATGGAACCATTCAGAGAGGACCAGGGAGGTAGCGCCTGGAGGCCGGTAAATGGTATCAATGGTCAAGGTGGAGGAGGGAGATATGACCAACTTGCATACAAGGCTCTCAAAGGAAGAGTAGAGCTGAGTGGTTAAGATGGAAGAGGGTACCCACTCAGGGGAAATTAAGGGAACCCCATCGCCAGTACAGTGAGGCTGTTGCGTGGAAATGATCTTAAAGCCATCAGGTAGGAGGGAGTGAAAAACGGTGACTGAGCTGGTATTGAACCATGTCTCAGTAAGAGTGAGAATGTCAAGATCAGTATTTTCAAGAAGGAGACAGATGTCAGCAGACTGTTTGTTGGCTGAACGGGTGTTCAGAGTCGCCAGGTTGAGGCATTCTCTGCCTTTGAAGGTTTTATGAGATGGAGTTCAGGGGCGTGGTACTTCAGTCAGAGGGGGAGGGACAGAGGAGGAAGAAAGGAGAGGGACAGGAGAAGGAAGAAAGTTAATGAGGGATGGTAGGATTCGGTCAAAGAGAAGGAGTTTGGCCTGCGGACCCTGAACCAGAAGAGTGCCAGTGTGATATACAATAATGATGCAGCGTGAGGAGAAGAAGCCCACCAAAAGGATTTCCCACTCGGTGCCATCATTAATGGGAGAGGATGAGAAAGGGGATGAGATGAGGAGTCCAAAGTTCTGGAGAGGGGACAGAGAAGAGGATATCGGTGAAGATCTCTCTGGAAGATGCACTGACCGAGGTGTAAGCAATGGGAAGGCCAGGATTTGCACCCAGGATGACTTGTTTGTGCTTTTTCCATCTAGATTTCGTGATAGAGGGAGGATAAGTGATAGTGAAGCCATTAGAAAAGATTGGAGAGTTGGTGAGGCCATCTCAGTGTCAGAGGATAGATGTGAGAAGGGGGAAGGAGGAAGTAAGGGGGGCTGCACTGCACAGTCCTGGGTACTTACTTAGAGGTGGTAAGGAGGGCACAATTACAATGCAGAGCAAAAGGTGAGATGCAAAAGGAATACAATGCAGTACACAACAAGAATGCAAGATGTGAAGCCAAAGTACAGTGAGGTGCACAAAAAATGGATGCGAGATGAAAAGCACACCCACATAGATTCGATGTTAAAATGGATTACAAGCAGTGCACAAGAAAGGATGCAAGAGGAAAGCACACCCACCTAGAAATGGTTTTAAAATGGATTAAAAGCAGTGCACAAAAAAGGATGCGAGAGGAAAGCACACCCACTTAGAATCGATTTTAAAATGGATTAAAAGCAGTGCACAAAAAAGGATGCGAGAGGAAAGCACACCCAGCTAGATTTGATTTTAAAATGGATTACAAGCAGTGCCAAAAAAAAGGAAGCAAGAAGAAAAGCACTATTGGAATGTAGTGCACACAGGGATGCGAGAGGAAAAGGAGAAACACAACTTGAGTGAATTTATCAATTGTAGAACACAGAGTGCAGTGACGAAAATAGGTTGTCAAGGGAGAATGGCAGAATAGGATTGGCACAGTTAAAGGTTGAGAGAGATAGCTGGAGGAGGCCATAGTACAGTTCAGCCATCCCTCACATTTGTGCAGGAAGGGGGCCTGGGGTGCTGTGTGTTTATTCAGCAGCAATATGTGCACAGCAGGCTGCAGCATTGCCCGAACAGGCTCAGAGAGGGTCTTAGGAGTGGGCCCTTGTGAGGTGGGCCGGCAATATCCTGCCGGTTTATCCTGATTGGGCCTTGTCGGAAGAGGGGCCCAATCAGAGCGATTCCTTCCCCAAGGGGCCCAGGCACTCCAGTGCCTACAGTACTGGGGTGACCATGATGTAAAGGAGGCCAAATGCTGCCACACAAGGGATTCCAAGAACAGGCTGCACCTGAAAAACGTGGTGCACACGTTTTTAAAGTGAAAATATTTTTCTTTTCTTTTTCTTTCAATTAAAATGAAATGTAGAAGGCACCAAGGTCCTTCTGGCACCGCTTGCACACGGAGGGGGGCCCTGATGGTCCCATAAAGCCCCAAAAGGGCTTACCTTTTGTGTCTTTGTCCGTGGAGAGGGGGTCCCAGCCTCATGGTGGAAGGAGTGGGCTGTGCTGGCCAGTTGTCTCCTCGATGAACTGTTGCCTGCAGTAACATAAGTGCATGAATGAAAGGGGGAGTAAGGATGGGCAAGTGCTTATGGGAGCCCAGGACGTAAATGCCAAGGGATGCCTAGGTGGAAGGCCACTGGCTATCTATTGGAGCAGAGGAGTCCCAAGGGTGGAGTGCACAGCCACCAGGCAGTAGACCCGCAAGGGCAGTGCTGAAGGGGGGATATACTGTGGTCGACTACATGCAGGGCCTGGAACCTGTAAGGTTTATGAGGGACCAGGGCACCAGTCTCAGTGGCAGTGCCATGAGTTAGCAGAGAAGGGATACAGGGAAAGAGGAAGAAAAAAGTAGAGATTTAAGAAGTTTCCGAAAGGAATTCCGACTCAACTATGAGAGGGGCCCCTGCCTCCTGCTCTCTGTGTGGAGAAGCGTTTGAGAAGCGGAGAATTGCAGTTAGAAGAGTGGAGGGCTCTAGCAGAGGAGTATTTAGGTAGAGAAAATTGGAGATAGCATGGTCCTATGCCCCAGAAAGCCTTGTCAATGATACAGAGGTTCTTGATTTTCATCCTTGCAGCCACAAGGAGCCCATGTAGAGATTTTAGGACTGAAGAGATACGATCCTTGGACTTGAGGCTAAGGATAAGTCTTCCAGCCATATTCTGGATTAGCTGAAGTGGGGCGTAGAGAACAAAGGGGGGGGGTTATAAAAATAAATGTTAAAGTAGTCCAGCCTAGACAGCACCAAGGCTCTAGAGATATTGAGCTTCTGGGGAGAAGGTGAGAAAAGGTAGAATGCCTGAAGGAGGTGAAGCTGAAAGTGGGCATTCTTGACACGGTCCAAAATTTAAGGAGTGAGGGAGAAAGAGGAGAGAGATGACCCCAAGGTTTTTGGCCTTACAAGATGGTGATGGTAGAGGGCCCACAGAGGGTGGCCAGAGGGGAACAGGGCACAGGTGTCCCAATAAGAAGGATCTCCATTTTACTGTCATTGAGACAGAGATTGTTAGCTGCACACAGTGCCTGGATGGCGGTTAGACAATCCGGGATGAAAGACTGGGAGGAGAATGTAGTAGAGGGATGGTTCAAGGAAAGCTATGTGTCATCAGCATAACACTGGAAATGAGGAGAGAAGAAGGAGATCAGGTGAGTCAGAGAGACGAGGTACATATTTAAGAGCCACATCGATAAGCTACAACCCTGGAGGACACTGCAGGTAGAGAGTGGGGTGGTGGAAGAGAAACGGGCCAGTTCCAGCTGGGAATGGCGGTTAGTGAGAGAAACAAGTCAGCCAGTCCAGTGCCGGTCTGTGATGCCGAAGGTATCATATAGCCGTTTAATGAGGATAGAATTGTTGACGATGTCAAAGACGGAGCAAAGATCAAGGAGCACTATCCTCAATTGTACTACAATCATAAATACCACATACATTTAATTTATATAATCCCATCATATTACAAATATGGTATACTCCCCCTACAGTACCTATCATTACTATACACATATTACTATAGTGCGTCTTGGCAGAGGTCGAGATTCTTGGGGACATGGCCATGCCCCCAAGAATCTCGCCACTGGCCACAACCACCACAATATAATTAAACCATAACCAGACTCACCCAGAACCCCCTGCCATCCAAATGATGTCTGCGGATACTAACATTGATGCAATACCGATGTCTGTTGTTATCAGAACCGTAACAAAAATAATTTCTTAATGAAGGAAGAGTGACTTCAAAAAGAAAATCTTTCTTTTTTAAGTCATACCGCTTCTCCCACCCCATGACATGGAGGCCTCCACCCTGGAGACTTCCAGCCCCACCAAACAACCCTGTTGTCCACTGCACCTACCCTGCATCCTAGTTCAGTGTCCACTATACCCTCATAATGTGACCAATGACCAGTGCTCCTGACTTGCAGCCATGACCAGTCTCCACAGTCCATGTGGCATGGGCTTCAGCCATGCTGCATGCCCCAATAAGTAAATCAGAGTAGGTATTCGTCCTTGCCAAGGCCCGGGCCCAATGTCCATGCACCAAAGTTCTATCACTATTGTTTGTACTTACATTTTGACATTTTGGAAACATAAAGCACAAAACAGATTTGCAAAAGCATGCTTTCAGGTCCTTGCTGATGCTCCTCGAGCAGGTTTGTTGTAATCTAGTCCAGTACTTCAGGCTGTAGCCAAAAGCAAAATATTATTATAATAGTGCTTCGGCCATGGCTCATCCCCCAATAAGCAAATCAGAGAACACATTTATCCAATCTCAGGGCCGGGCCCATTGGCCACACACCAATGTTTTATATCACAATTCTTTGTAAAACACAGGACAGATTTGCAAAACCATGCTTTGAGGATCTTGCTGATGCTCCTTGCAAATGTTAGCTGCAATCCTGTCCAGCACTTTGGGCTGTAGCCACAAACAGAATTGTTTTTCCCATTCAAAACTGTCCCGATTTCGAAAAACTGTACCACATAGTCGGTCTCTGGTGGCCCTGGCCACTTTAACACCATTGCTGGTCCCTCGTGGTCATGGCTAGTAGCCAATTGTCCAGGTCATGGCTCATGGACACAGGCTATACCTCAGTCACCAAAGGTATATCACAATGTTTTGTACCTACATTATGACACTTATCAAAAAATAAAACAGGGATACATTTGCAAAACCATGCTTTCGGGTCCTTGCCAATGCTCCTTGCACAAGTTTGCTGCAAATCTGTCCATGTTTTATTTTTTTAAACGTATGAAAATGTACATACAAAAAATACTTATGTAACTTATCCCCCACTTGACAAAATCCATGCAGACTTTACACGAACATTCAAAGTTGGGTCTATAATCTTTTTGCAAACTTTTGTGCAAATTCGTCAAATGCAGAAATATGCATGGATGCCCCCGAACATCAGAGATGTTTTGCAGACTTCATAGACTAAAAACGCTTGATTTTTTGGTTTTTATGGCCATATCCCATTCCATCCTCATTAAACCCCTCAAATCACCATACATAGTTTGATTTGTTTGACAAGTGCAATGCTGTGTTTTTATGTTTTACTGCAATGTCCGCGGACTACAGGTGCCTTTTGCGAATCCAACATGGCATTCATTGCAAAAGTTGTGATGCACTTCACATTTTTAACTGACCAATCAGTGGGCACGTTTGATGTCCGCGAACATCATGCTGCTCTCTGATTGGTCCAGAGGCGTCCGCAGAATCTGAATCAGGAAATGTCCACGGACCGGTCCAAGATATCACTAATTCATTTTGGGATACTTTTTGGCCACTTTAAAAAAAATAAGTGGACGGATTTACACCAAATTTACAAAAGCACACTTTCGGGACCAAGCCGCCGCTCCTGGTACAAATTTGGTGAAAATCCATCCAGCGGTTTGGGCTGCAGGCTTGAGCAAATAGTTTTTTTCCATTGCGTCTATGAGAATTTCCACACATTTTGGGACCATCCTATCACTCCCCCATCCCCTGCACGAAACCGCACCAAGCTTCGCAAAATCATTCTGAGGGGGCCATATACTTTCTTTGCAAGGTTTGGTGAGGATTCGGCCGGGGGGGGGGCTAAATTATAAGGCACCCAAAAAGTATTCTTTCTATGAGTTGAGCAACTTAACCATAACTACAGGGTCACTACCGCAGGCCCTGTTTTTTATATATATATATATTCCACACTCTGCCAGTCTGCACCTCCACTGTTTATATATGTCTCCTCTCCCCGAAGCAAAGCTCCTTCCGATCCACATGTTCCCATTCATATAGCCTCCATCTCTGCCCAACATTGTCATTCATTTTCTTCTTTCTCTCTGATCTGCACTCTCTCCTATACACAAATCACATCTCTTCCATGATCCCTTTATCTCACCCACAGATATTAAGTTACCTCACTGATAATCACAGATCCTCACTATTGTCTCTCTCACAGTGAAACATCCTTGAACCTGGCACCTCCTGTGTCGCACATTAGGTGTGATGGTCCTCCCTCGGAACATGCACCTACTCTTCCCCAGTCAAGAATTGCCTATTGACTTCAGTTCAGCATTAGCCCTGGAAATCCACATTTTCTGTTAAAACATTCACTTTGGCAGAAATACCTTCAAAATAACCTCCATTAGACATTTGCAAATTTGAGTCCACTTTTCCATCTATCAACTCCTTTCAGTCCAAAGCTACTCACCATAGGCCTGGCGGGTCTGGTAAAAAGGCTGGTAATTCTGGCTCTGACATTTTTACCAGACTGGTAAACTTCAAGTTTGTCGGTGGGGGCCACGGATCTCCCTCGAAAGCCACACCTGCCAGGAGTTCAGAACCCTACCGGCTAACAAATGCCTGAATCACCGGCACCGTTAAGAATGGTGCCAGTGGTTCAGTAAATCCCATCCCATGGAGACCTATGGAGTCCAATGGTACTCCACCGGAGTGGGAATTTACCGGCACTCTGCCGCCTGTAATATCCCAGTAATATCGAGATATCTGGGCAGCGGAGACGGTAAGTGCAGTTTGCCAGTATCCCGCCAGTAATACCGGGGGATAACGGCAAACGTATAATCAGGGTTGCAGTCACAACTCTTTTGTTGTTCCTATGCTCACATCATGGCTCTTTCTCCTTACTGCAACACCCACATGTTTTCTTTCATTAAGAGGTGATTCCTTGATGCAACCACTCTGCAAGCACCATCTCAGTTCTTCCTCTTCTCATTGGAGAACAACTTCTACCTGTTTCATCTTAAGCACTTTATGTCTCTCACATATTTTCTAATAATCATTAGTGACTCACATTTTCTCTTTTGTTTTCAGGTGGTATTGTTCTCAACCCATCTTTCTACGGCATCCCAGGCCACACGCATACCATGATTCATGAGATTGGGCACAGCCTGGGGCTTTACCATGTCTTTCGAGGTATCTCGGAGATATTGTCCTGCAGTGACCCATGCATGGAGACAGAGCCTTCTTTTGAAACTGGAGACCTGTGTGGCGACACCAATCCGGCTCCCAAGCATAAAAGGTGTGGGGACCCAAGCCCCGGAAATGATACATGTGGCTACCAGCACTTTGTGAACACCCCTTTCAACAATTACATGAGTTATGCAGGTATTCATCTTTCATTCATGTTTTGGTTATTATGGCATATGCCTTTTTATTCTGTTCCCTGAAGCTAGTTCACATGAATGGTCCAGTTCTTGTACATATATTTTTTAAAGTATATTCTCCTATGACGATTACTGCTTGTTCATTCACCTTGGTTACCACTTATTGGGTATGAGTCTTGCGCATGGAAGCATACGATTGCCATTGACCATGTTCAATGGCCCCTGTATTTTAGCATGGTCTTATACCTGGGAATTACTATGTAAATGTTGAAACATTCATTTTCTGCCCAAAGTCTTCACATCCCATTGTTGTGTACTCTTCTAAAATGAGAAAGTAATTGCCATCACTAGCAAATATGCAGTTGATTGAATTTCTCTGTGTAAATAAACATAGGCTACAAAGGAATTTCTATTTTCAGCGGACCTAAACATTTGTCTAGGGTTATTGCTCCAGGAATAAAGGGAAATTATTTAGAGTTATTTAAATAGATGTATACATTTGTGGGGAAACCATATAGGTGAACTGGGTGACCCTGGGGTACAGTGAAAGCCACTAGTTGCATGATGCGGCCCTTTAAGATGGTATATGGAGGACCCCCAGAGCTTCCCCAGTCTCTCCTCAGGGCCCCAAAATCCATGCACAGCCAACTCCCTAACAAGAGGTTCTCAGTAGATCCACCCATAAGGTATGTCTCATGAGGAAGGAGGGACAGTGCCCAGTCCTACTTTGATATTAGGAAAATTATATGAGGGTAAAGAAATCCAGTAAACCAATATTACAACACAAGTGGGAGATTCATAGGGAGCTTCAGGCACGTTTTGCAGCTCAGCACGTGGAGTGGAACAAGCACATCTGGGGTCCTCAAGCCTAGCCTGGATTATGGCATGGAGCCCTGTGCGAAATATGTGGCAACAAGACAAACACAGACCAAGTGAATGGGGAGGAGGAGAAAATGCCACCAAGGAGACCCCTGGAACACGGGATGGGCTTGCCTCTGTAACAGTCGGTAGTAGTCACTAGGGCAAGTGGGTATCAAGTGGAAGGTCTAAACCTGGGCTACAAAGTCCCAGGGGGATTTACATTGTTTCCGATCCTTACCCAAAGCTTGTGCTGGGGCACTTAAAATCACCCTGAAAGTTTGAATGAATTGAAGCTCTCTTTCCTGGGTGTGGACACTTTGGAATTGTGTTGATTAGAGTAGGCACTAGACTTTGGAGGTGAGGTTACTTGTTAATTAAGCTTAGGAAACTGAGCTCCTTCAACTGACATTGAGTTACTCCTCCATTGTGGCACTGTACCTATGGATCACCCTTTGTTGTTTTATTCCCCACCTCCAATAAGCTTTCCTCCAACCCCTCCTCAAAGAAAACGAGTAATAGTATTGTACTAGTCTTGTGTGTCATGTGTTCATTGGGATCTGCCTTGTGACATCTAACATGAACAAGAAGATGTATATTCTATTTAGAAAAGTGTAAATTAATGTGCTTAGACACTAGAGCCCCATTGGTGTACTATAGGACTGAGTATAATATGTCAAATGATGGCTACTAGAAATGTAAACCAAGTACTTCTAAGTCCTGTCCCTTTCGGAAGTACTTTTTTATGGAAAATTCCATTCTATGTGAATGTAACTGGAGCAATCAATGTGAAGCAGCTCTACTAATAGAATGAAAATGCAAACTGCACCTCCCTCCAACAAGGAGCAACTCAGGCCTCACCTGATACAACTATTTGGGCAATACTCTCTACAACCATATTCTCTATAAACTTAAACATTCCCTCAATCCCAAATCAACAATTGCTTCTCACATAAAGGCTCATGGATGGATGACAAATTGACTAAAACAAAAGCCAATGAAAATCGATTTTAAGATATTCCGTTCCAAAACATCTAACCACACAAACATTCCTTGCTCAGACGAAATGGGAACCTGCCGACAGTAAAACTCAAAAACCTCAGATTCCTCAAGGAAAGCTGCCTCACCCTTGAATCAAACAAGATCTATATCTCATGTGATACTTTACCTAACATTCCCACGCAGAGCCATGCCAGGCATTACCCTACTACCCCCAAGACTGCATTATGCTGAGAACCTTTAACTAGGTCTACCAGACCACCTGCCTAATTGTTTCCAGAGAGAGATCAAATCTTAGCAGCAAGACTTCCCTTAAGACAGGAAAGATGAGGAAACATCAGTCCAGCTCTCAGAACAAGCAAATGGCTCCAATAGCCTGGTTTTAGCCCACCCTGCCATCTGCAAAAGGAGCCCAGAATGAATTACAAAGAAGGTCATCTGCTACATGCCTATGCTCCACCACAACAAAAGCATATACCTATGTACTCTGGGCTGAACACTGCCTACATGCACCGTCCGCCCCTGTCATATTTAGTTGGAATGTTACAGCCGAGGAGGGCACGATGTCATCCGAGAAAGGTGGAGACCAAACCTTCGCCCTGCCGTGGTCAGCCTAATTAACTGACAAAAGGCTCCATGGATCCACCCTGCTCTTTGGTTAGGCCCTGCAGCTGGTGGCATCGATTATCAAACCAACAGGGGGTACTTCAAACAGGCCCACATGGTGTGAGCTCAGAGCTCTTGCCGGTGAGAGAAGAGTTCAGCCATTGTAGTTCTGGGACACACCTTGCTCCTGTTTTCACCCCTTTACTTTTCCTGTTGCAACCTCACACAAACAGGAGATTGTTGGTAGGGACCCAAGGATTGGTTCATTAAGGTTGACTTAACCTACACCAATCACTGTGGCCCACTTGACTTTGAGAATGGGCTGAGCCTCTCTTTTGGCAGATCATCTGAAGACTTCATAGGAAGTAAGAAAAAATAACTCCACCTTGGACCCTGGCTGAAGGCACAGTCTGCCTTACATCTTCCGCAGGTGAAAAAAGGCCAGGAAATCCAAAGAGGGAAGCAGGATCCCTCCTTTAAACTTCTCACAGGGAACAGAGGGAAACACAGAACTCAGAGGACCCTTCAGCTGCTCCAGAACCGGTACCCAGCCGGCACACAGCCTGCCCTGCTAGGCTCTGCAGCAAGCCTCCTGAATAGGGAGTGCCAAAAGGTCTCTGAAACTACAACCAAGGACATGGCTGCTGCCTGCAATGCACTCCACAGCTGTGGGCTGTTCGTCTTAAAGGACGGAACAAACCCATCTGAAAAAGCTGGGAGAAGTGCATCAATGACCATCTACCGCCGTTCATCTTAAAGGACATTTTTGAGCCATTTGAGTTCCTCAATGGTGTACGCTGTGGGGCTCACTTTGCCATCATCAGGGAGGCCCTTGGTCATCTGGCGGCACCAGAGTCCCTTCTGCCGCCTCTGGCTAATGTGCTCTGCGCCCTGCTACCCCTTACATCTGGAGATTACTGTGTGCCCTTGGAGGATGCTGGCACACACATGTCGGCTCCTAGAACACAGCAGACAGAAGCGGGTTCCTCCTCTCCCCAACAGTGAAGCTTACACACTCCCGGGCTACATCTGAGGCCTCTGCTATCACCCTGGGCCCCAACACAGCACCCATCTGCCCCCTGTGCTCTGGGACCACTGTGTGGTCCCTCTCCAGGGAGTCTCTTTGCAACCTGCTTGTGCTGGCATCCCTCATTTTGTGCCGTAGCCGGCCTGGCTCTCTGACCTGCCGGTTTGCGCCCGTGGTCCTCGGCTACGGACTTCCTATTTGGAGACACAGTTAAGGTAGACCCTCCCGGCTGTGGTAGTTGCATAAAGGTGGTGTGAGGAGTGCTTTGAAGACACCTGAAGCGCCCTGATCTCACCTTGAGCGACACACTGCAAAGCTTGCTGGCATCATAAAGAACGTGTGTGCACACAAGTGATTCCTCCTGCTATACACCAGGCAACTTTGACAATCTGTGGAGCGGCCCAAGATGGTGAACCCCAAAAAACTATCTAAGCTGGACCAATTTGCCAAAATGGACGCACCACTTCCTCAACTCAGTGTAGTGGCCCTTTCTATTCAAAGTCCTGAGAGGATCCGGTCTGGGCCTCCACTACCTCCAGTGGGTGCGACTGCTCTATGAGGGTCCTGAGTCTGCGATATACACGAATAAAATCTCATCAGACTATATCACCCCACCCAGGGGCACGAGACAGGGCTGCCCCCTGTTGCCTATCCTCTTTTCCCTCACCATTGAGCCTCTTGCAGGGAATACCACATTCACTGCGGGGTTAGGATCCACTCTCACGTCTCCATTATATCTCTATATGCGGACGACATGTTGTTGTACATAAAACACCCTAGGGAAAAAAATACCTGCAATAGTTAGTGTCATTCAACAATTCAGAGATATCTCTGGCCTAAAGATCAACTGATCCAAATCGGAGGTATTACCCCTGAGCCCCGCGGTATATCCAGGCGATATAGGCACAGAATTTAAATGGTACCCACAGGGCATCCGGTACCTAGGTATACATGTGACCACATCTCCATCAGTCCAGTTTGAGCATAACTACATGACTGTTTTAACGAAACTCGAACACAGAGTAGATTCATGGATCCACCTGCCCATGTCTCAAGCTGCATGGATGGATCTGGCTAAAATGGTTGTCCTGCCGAAGTTCCTATACATCTCCAATAATGCCCTGGCTTGGCCTCCCCCTAGTGTCTGGGCCAGGGTATGTAAACTAATGATACGCCTAATTTGGGTGGGGAAACAGGCTTGGATTTTATACGACATACTAACGGCCCCGTACGAGACGGGAGGGTTTTCATACCCAGACCTGCACTTCTGCACCCAATCTGCACCACTTCTGCACCAATCTGCAGATCTGCACCCAATCTGGCAGCACAACTCCAGTACTCGTACTGGTGGTGGAACCCCTCCGTCGACCTTCCCCTCGTTTCCCTGGCGAAAGCGATCATGGCCCCGGAAGATCTGAGGGACTGCTTTGGCGGGGACTGCTAATCGGCTTGAAATACAGCCAATAGAGGTAACATGCAGAGCCTGGTAAAAGCTAGTGGCCATTCTGGGCGACATTACTCTATACTCCCCGCTCTTTGCCATATACAGGTTCCGGGTGTCCCACTAACACACAAAAAGATCTTCTCTGCACACTTTGTGGCTCTTGGGGTCCAGTTGCTGGGGACTTTGTGGTTGATGGTTGCCTGATCACTTGAGAGACCCTGAAAACTAGAGGGGAATGGAACTTGTTGACTTTGTTTCTGTTCTTCCACCTTCGGGAGGTCCTCAAGAACCTTTGGCCTAACTACTCACTCACCCCCATGATCCCATCGGTACTACAGCACGTTACAGCATCCCCCAGTCCCAAGGCAATGGTATCCTCACTATATGAAGATATGAGATGGCAGAGACCCCTGGCTGGTAATAGAGCTAGAATCAGGTGGGAACTGGCGCTGGGAAGGGTACTGCTCGATGCCCACTGGAAAGGGATTTGCCAAAAATCAAAATCTGTGTCTCTGAATAGTATTACTCTCCGGCAAGGATACACAGTTTTAACCCTGATAGACCCTCTGTATGTCACAGATGAGCACAAGAGGAAGCAGACTTTCTACACGTGGCCTGGTCCTGCACCCGTCTACGTCCCTTTTGGACTGCGGTCGAAGCAGCTACAGCCGCCATGCTGGCGGGCTCTTGGCAATTCCTAACGGAATTCTGGATTCTGGCGGCTATGGACTCGGGCACTAAGGCTGAGAGGCGTTGGCGGGCATGGCATCAGTCGGGGCAATGTACATCGTGGCCAGGACATAGGGTAAGGCCTCAGCTCCTAAATTCCGTGAATGGTTATCCTTTATGAATATGTACGAACATAGAGAGACAGAATATGCGTCAACCCTCCCAGCTGGCAGCAGGCTGCTTGACTATTGGCCCCCATTCTGGAATTATATGGTCAGAGATGACATGGGTCAGTTTGTACAGCCTTGAGAATTCAGTAAAGTAGAAACTGTCTTTGATGCTGGCTACGACAAACTTTATGAATGTACTGCTGATCCTCATGTTAATTGTTGGTTATGCACTAATGTGCAAATCCATATTGCCTATTTGCTGTGATACTCTGTTGCTTCATTCTGCCATGTTAGGAGGATTCGGGGGGAGGGGGGGTTCGCTCCATGTTTATATGTTTTGTTTACTGAAACCTGAAAAAAAGAAGTTTAAAAAAAAATGGTGCCATTTGCCCATACAGGATGGAGGAAAGGGGACGGGACATAGAAGTAATTACAAGTTACTCACTGTAGTGACTAACATACTCCTAGTCCATAGACCCCTTTCCTCCATACGTCCCACCATCCTTCCCCCTAAAATAATAAATATTAGCGTCCATAGGCAGTTCAATATAGCTGATGCGTCATAGGGGACTAAGGTGTGGTGCCGGTGGGTGGGAAAGACCATTTTTTCAGGTGAAATAGGTTCCGTTCCCATCCCTGGCGAGGGACGCCTATACAGAATTGAGAAAAGGCGACTATGGACTAGGAGTATGTTAGTCACTACAGTGACTAACTTGTAATTTCTCTGCTCCTCCTACGCCTGCGGCTGACTCACACTCTGACACGGCCCTCTCTAACCTGCATCTTTCTATCTCCAACACTTTGGATGTCCTTGCCCCTGTCATGAGAATCCGTCTGAAGCCTACCTCCAAGTGCAACTCTTGGTATGACTCTGACCTCGCCACCCTGAAACGCATGTGTAGGGTGGCTGAGAGGAAGTGGAGGGCATCAGGCGCATCCATTGACAAACTGGCCTGCTGCCCGCTCCAAAGGCAATACAGACTCTGTCCTGTCCACGGAGAGAGCTCACATGCAAGCTTGCGTCTCTGCGGCCTCTAACAACACGGCCAAACTCTTTAAAATCTGCAAGGAGTTAGCCAATCCTTCTGCAGTCTCCACCTCTTCTGTTCCCCCCAAGGCCCTCTGTACGGCTCTGGCTTCTCACTTCACCACTAAAACTCAGAACACCCTGTCCTCTCTCTTCTCTTCCTCTCTCTCTACCTCTCTCGGCCCCCCTCTGGCCGCCTCTCCCTCTCCTCCTCCCTTCTCCTCCTTCTCTCTGACTACACCTGATGAGGTTTCTAGACGAGTCCGAGCTATGAAAGTGCCGTCCAAACAGGTGCTACCCTGCTCCTCCAGAACCATCAAGGACCACATTGACACCCTCACTCCAGCAGTGGCCGATTTCTATAATCACTCTTTTACCACTGGAACTTTCACTTCCTTCCTCAAGCACTCCCTTGTGCACCTTCTTCTTAAAAAGCTTTCTGCCGATCCTACCGATACGGCAAACTATTGACCGATCTCTGTCACTCCTTTCCTGGGCAAACTCCTGGAAAGGCTGGTCATCTCCCAGCTTACTCTCCACCCTGAATCTGTTGATTGCTTCCATGACCATCAGTCTGTCTTCAGAGCAGCCAGAGGCACGTAAACTGCTCTTCTGATCACCTGTGTAGATCTGCTCACTAATCTCGATTCAAGCCTTCCTTCAGTCATCATCCTCCTTGACCTTGCCTCTGCTTTTGACAGGGCCAATCACGCCACCCGGATCAATCGACTCTGTGAGAACCTGGGCATCATGTAAATGTTTTCTAGGAATCTAGTTTCACTCCTGCCTCTCCTCCCACACCCCTTCCTTCCCCTCCCCCTTCTTTTCCCTTACCCTGGGCCAAGAGGCCAGCAGAGTGGCAGAGGATGCACTATATAAGAGCGCATTACATTACCTAAACGTTGTAGCTTTATGGAGGAAGGAGGGTGAGAAAGTGAAGTGTGAGTACGAGGTGATTGAAGCGGTCGATCACATTCTGGTTAGATATTATGTGGCCTGTGAAACACAGTAAAACGCTAATGGGAGGGAAAGCATCTGCCTATGTTTCACAACACTGATGCAAGTATTGGGAGAGGAGTGGAGAGCGGGGGTGGGAAGTTGGATCAGTAACCACAGTGCAGTCAGTAACTGAACGCCAAGCACAACACACAAGGAAAATTGAAGGATATCCACAACATGCTTAAGAATACTGTAGAGCTGCTCATAGCCGATAAATGAAAGGAGGCAATACAGCATAGCAACAGAGAGCCTGGCACAGACTTCAACACAAAGGGCCTCATTACGAGTTTGGCGCCACTGATACAGCTGATATTTTAGAATCCCACATGCAGTAATACAGCCTTTCCCTGTGATGTCCTATGGGACTCTAAAATGTGGAATAAATAAGGGGTCTGCACAATTCTGTCTCATAGAGACCCTCCCGTTCCTGTATATTTATTACATGCAGTAACAGTAAAAGTATCAATGTGAAATACTTTTCATATGACATGCTCGATTCTCCTAGAGTTATTGGAGTTATCACAAGATCTTCATCATGCAATGTATAACAAGCGCCATTTCATCTTGCATCTTCCTCTTCATGGACCCCAGCAGTGGCCGCCACCTCAGAGGACAGTTTTTTTTAGTAGGTTCCAACGATTTACGCACCCTGAACCTATGGTTGGATGCTTTAAAACCCTTATAAGAGAGATGGTTCTTCAACCAGTACCTGTCCAGCCTTCTCTTCCAGTTAACGCTCCAGTCTCACCACCCACCAGTACCACAGGTCCGGGTACTTCTGTCCCGGTCTTGTCTCCCTTTGCTCCTGTGACTAGTGCTTCAGCACCCATAGGGCCACTGGCTCCGAGTCCCCCTGTGAGTTCTGCGCCTACAGATGTGACTCCTTTGCCTAAACAAGATGCCACTGGAGGGGATACAAATGACCACGATGAGGATGAGGAGGACAAATCCCCCATCATGGCTAAGGCTTTTCATAGTGCGTGTGCGGTGTCCAGGATTTCATATGTTTGCTTGTGATCGAAGAGATTTCTGTGGAACCGGTTGTTCTCTCAGGGGTACTCTCTTTCAATAAGGAAGACAAATCAGGGATTCTAATGCAAACTGATATATTGGCAGAAGTCAAAAAGCTGTGGAAATTCCCTCACTACACATCTGCCACGAACGTAAAGATTTATGCCATTTACCATCAACTACAATCTGATGCTTCAAATCCTCAGCTCCAATCTTCCCAACTGTCTAAGAAGGACAAGATTCTTGAGACTTATGGAAAGAAAGTATACTCCAACAACATGCTTCATCTGCGTCAAGCTAATGCTGATGCTATGTAAACGGCCACTAATCATGGCTTATAGCTGGAGATTGCTGACTTTCAGCAATATTAACCACCGGAAATGGTAGCAGCCTTCAAATCTGGCTTGGCAAAAGCAAGACTCATCGCTCAAGACCTCAGAGTCTTCTGTGCATCACATAGATACCGCTTCTAGGGCATGTTTGTGTGGGTTGACATGCAAAGAACAGCCTTGTCAAGAGCCACAAGGTTTAATAAAGATGTGCAAGACAAAATCTTAGATCTCCCATTTGATGGTTAAGATGTTTTCCATTCATCCACATATGAGGAATTAAACAAGAAAAAAGCTCATACGCTCATTGCCAAATTTCTTATGGTTCTTTCTAAGCCGCCCCAGAGATCATTTCCATCTGCAAGGAATTCGCGATCGGATTTCAAATGCAAATGTTTTGGAGGGTTTTGAGGCTACCATGAGAGAAAGGACAGGCAGCCCGATATATCACCAAGCACACATACATGCCGCCCCTAATAAATATATTCATAGTCCAGGTATCCTGTCTAACGGCTCCAAGGACTGATGGGTTTTGCCCAGGGCCTGTGTCCGTGGGACTAGCCACGCCCACACTGCCACGCCTACCGTGCAAAACAAAATTTAATTCAAGGGAAACTGGACCCTTTTATAATGCTGTGTAAAAAAGAGCTCCAGTCCCATGCCCACAGAGTAGACCCCCATACACATGGATGAAAGGGGACTATGGACTAGAAGTACAAAAGTCACTACTGTGAGTGACATTTTCCTATTGACTTTTGACTATTCCTACAATACATATGTTGTTCTTATTTTGTGATTAAAACCTTTACTGCAAGACTCTAGAGATTTGACAGCTTATCCTGACCAATTAGGTCTAGATTCTGCAGTCAGAAACAATAATTGCTATGCTCCAGAATGGTATTTTTCAGCATAGAGCCATCTGTTTCCAGACTATGCAAGAAGTGTCTTTGATTTATAAAAGATGGTGGTCCTTTGCCAATTTTAACTGTTGTCTTCTTTTTTGTCATTTCCATCAATTCTGATATTTCCAATCTTTCTTCATCTTGAGATGTTAATTGATATTTGTAAACAGTGAATATCTCTGCCAATGTGCGGGATCACAGAACATTTTTAATAATAGAAAAGAAAGTTCTCTTTACATGTAAAAAAATGTGGGCAAAAGGAAGATGATAGATATAGCTCCTCAGGAGAGGGGCCATCTAATATTAAACATCCTAGAAACCTGGGACCTGCAGCGGCTAAATGGTACATTGGAGAAAACTGCCACTCCAAGTATCATGTGGCAAAGAGGGCCCATCGGCAGTCCTAGATTATATTTTTTTTCAGAATCTTTGATGCACTTGAGTTAACATTTTATGGTGATAAAAGATGAGGCAGGTGAATATCAAGATAGATCTGGCTGTCATCCGAATTAAATGGGTGCCGTCCATGGTTAGGCTTTTTTAAATATATTTTTAAACATGTTTATTTAATTAGTTTAAACATATATCATGTGGTGGTCTCAAACAAAAACATTTGTCCACGTACATTAATATCCAACCGCAACTATAGAAAGTGACATGGATGAACTATCCCCATGTGGGAAAAAGGACTCAACTACTACAACTTCTCCCCCTCTCCCGTCTTTCCACCATATTTTATGGGGTGGATCCAACAGAGTTCAGATCACTATAGGAGTAATGCATCTGCAACCATCCCCACCCAACCCCCAAACCCTTGTGTGCCTGAAACTAAGTATCGTCAAAATGCCCCCTCCAACCCTACTATGAGTGAAGAGCATCCCTCCCCCATTTGACCCCCATAACCGGAATACAATACAGTCTATAGCGGCCTTGGTCCAATGGGGCCTCGAGCATGTCGCAAAATGTGTTCCAGACACTGTACTGAAAACACTGTCCTCCGTAGGACTCAACAACAAGGCCATATCTCTTTTATCTCTAATCCATCTTTGCATTAACCTATGGAAGTTCCCCATCTTTGGTCCATTGTGCGCCTTCCATGCCATGGTTATCACACACTTTGCAAGTAAGAGACCTAACGCCAACACTCTGGAGAGTGCCTGACTGTGTCTACCTTTCCTAAGAGATCCCATAACCCCAACAGGCACTGCTTCACCATCGTCTGAACCTTCACCTTTAGCAACCCGAGCATTTCTTCTAGAACCTCTTCTCAAAATCCCACCACCCGATCACACCCCCACCACATGTGTAGATATGTCCCTAGCTCCCTCATACACTGCCAACAATTTGGATCTACTCACAGGGCCATTTTAGCCACCATCACCAGAGTGACATAAGCACACCTCTTGTATTGGATCCACTGAAATCGAACATTCCTAGACACTTGTTTCAAATGTGAGAGGACCCTGCTCCATTCCCCATAAGAGAACTGTTTCCCTAGCTCCCCTTCCCACTTGAGCCTCAGTGCCCCAGCTTCCAGATCCTGTTCAGTCCAATCTGCTGCATAGAGTTCAGACACATTCATACTGGCACCCGACAGTGTTGCATTCATCCTGTGAGTCCGGTGCCTCACCGGAAATGCCTCCCATGCTGCCCTAACCCCTGCTATTAAGGTAGCAAACAATAAAAAGTTAAGACCAAGGCGGCATCCTTTAACACCAGAATTGCCAACGCCAAATCAGCAACGAGAGAAATCTTCTCCATCTTTAGGGAGCTTGAATCTCCTGCTCCCCCCATCCACCATTCTAAAAGACGCAGCATGGTGCAACAAGATTCAAACAGCCCTCCTGGACAAACTTGAAACATTGCATACTAAAATCCTAAACCACCAAAAAGCTCTCTCGGACCTCCTTCCCAAACCTTGCGGCACGGCGCCTCCAACTATTCCTGAGAACCCCACTCCTGTGTTTAACTTCAGCTCCATCAAAGCCTCCAACTGTAAAGGTGACGCCTGCCTGCTCAGGTCATCAAAGACTGCGCTTCTGTCCTCACCCCAGTCATTACCTCCTTCACCAACTCCTCCTTCCAGACAGGCCGCGTCCCTACGTCACTCAAAGAAGCATGGGTGCGCCGGCTCCTGAAAAAACCATCACTCGACCCTCTAGTCCCTGCGAACTATAGGCCTATTACGCCTGTGCCGTTCCTACTAAAAATTCTGGACAAAGCAGCTTATCTGCAAGTCCAAGAATTCATCGAGAACAACCACCTCCTCGGTCTACGCCAATCCGGCTTCCGTCCGAGACATGGCACGGCAACTGCCTTGCTTGATCTAAAAAACCAAATGGAGGATCTCAGAGACGTCGGCAAACCCGCGCTCCTCCTCCTATTGGACCTCTCCGCTGCCTTTCGATCTGGTGGATCATCAGACCCTATGTCACCACCTCTCCACTGCAGCTAATTTCTCGCCAAGCGCCTGTACCTGGATAACCTCCTTTCTACAGGACAGAGTCATGAAGGTTTTCTCTGACTCCTCATGTGCCGACCCTAGTCACATCAAATGCGGCGTACCACAGGGATCCTGTATTGCCCTCACGCTATACAACCTCTTCACTAGGCCACTCTTCCTAATTCTGGAAGCCCTAGGCATCTCTTACACCAACTACGCAGATGATACTCAGGTATTAATCCCCCTCTCAGGTGACTACCAGTCTGACCTTAACACCCTCAATACCATCTTTTCTACCATCCAATCCTGGATGGCAGATAACTGGCTCTGTCTCAATAGTGAGAAGACAGAACTTCTACTAATTGGATCTTCAGGCACCCTAGGAAAACTGGCCGAGCAATACTCATCCTTCATTATCGACAACATCCCCATTGCAGTCTCCAAAGTCATTAAGACCCTGGGAGTGTACATTGAACCTGACCTATCCATGAACAGGCAGGTCAATGCTGTCGCTTCTGCATCAGCATACCACTCCAAACTGCTTAACGCAGCTAGACCCTTCCTCTCCCAAGAAAACTGTCTCACTATTGTCAGGGCGATTATCGGCTCCAGGATCGACTACTGCAATGCACTCTTTGTAGGGACCTCCCGCAAAAACCTGGCTAAGCTCCAATTAGCTCAAAACAACGCTTTGAGAGCCGCCACAGGCACCTCAAGACACGACCACATCTCAGGAATCAGGAGGAAGGTTCACTGGCTCCCCGTCAAGGAGAGGATTGTGTTCAAAACACTGGCCCTGACGCACAAATGCCTCCATGGGCTGGCGCCACCCTACCTAGCGCACAGAATCATCCCCCACACCACTTCTAGACTATCAAGAACGACCTACACCAACAGAATAATTGCACCCATCACACACAAAGTGCGCGCTGGCGGCTCAAGCTTCCCCAACATGGCTGCCACCCACTGGAACGCTCTCCCACCAGAATTGCATCAGATTGACTCTCACGCTGCCTTCAGGAAAGCCATCAAGACTAGGCTCTTTGTCTAAACAGATGTCTGAATAGCCATAAGCGGATGCACTCACTCACTGTATGCCTCCCTGTAATGCCGAATGTAACTGTTCACTATGTATTTTATCATTCTGCACCAAGTATTTGTGTGGGGCCGCATTCTTGTAACCCTGAATCATGCCTTCTTACATGTCCTTCATAGCGCCTCAATGCCCGAGGGCTGCAGTGCGCTCTATAAATATAAAAATAAATAAATAAATAAATAAGACGAGTAGAAGGATGAGCACTTCCAACTCTGCAAAAGTGATGGCTCTATCTTCCTTATAAATGTCTGCCACCAACCATTCCTCGTGACCCAATCACCCAACACCCCCCCCCCTCTCGACCCTCCGCTTGACTACATACCCCAACCTACCACGGGTCAGGAGCATCTCTGGCATGAACGGCATCTTCGGCCCCAGAGGTTTAGTTGCCTTCCACCAGGTCCTAATAATAGAGCTCACCGGAGTCAGAAGCTGCCCAAGCTTCTTAACCCGTCCACCAAGAAACCCAGTTATCCAGTCAGTAACACGGTCCCTATGTGGGTTAACAAACCAGTCCACCATGTGCTGTAACACAGAGGCCCAATAATAAGACTTAAAATCATGCACTCCCATACCCCATCTTCCTGCGAGTAACTGCAGTGTAGCCAGTACTATTCTTAGCGACACAGTTCCAAAGTACCGAAGACAGCGTCCTGTGAAGAACTTTAAAGCAGGAATTGGGCAAAGGCATGGGCATCACATGAAACACATAGAGCAGCCGTGGTAGCATAATCATGTTCACCAGCGCCACCCACCCCATCAATGAGATAGGAAACCTTCCCCAGAATTCTGTGAGCTTGCCAAAAGCGGCCACTGCCCGCTCCACGTTCCTCTATGGCAGAGGTCTTCAAACTGTGGGGCACCCCCCGCCCCCCAGGGGGCCGCGGCCGCATCCCAGGGGGGGCGCCAGAGCCCAGCATGAAATGTAAAAAAAAAACTACAAATATTTTTCTTTTTTTTTAGATTGGAGGAAATGGGAAGGGGCAGCTCACATGGTCAGACTGGACCATAAAACGGTCTTAGGCACCAATGAAAAAATGGCCAGCAGTTGCAAATGGATATTCAGTCCTTTAGTCACAGACTGTTTGAATAGTACCCAAGGGGGTTGTTTTTTGTTCAAATGTAAACAAATTGTGATATTTAAAGAATATTTATTCAGCAATAATGGTCAAAACTTCTAGCTGCATAGTGAAGTAACTCCTCAAACTGGCCCACATTGGCCATAAAAGTGGCCCATTTTGACTGGCCTACACTAGCATTTTGCATTTTTGGTACGGTCATCGCCCTATTGCCCTATAGGCCAGTCAAAGCCTGCCGGCTCATCCATAATGGGTGAGGGGGCGTCCACCCACTGGCCACCTCACCCATTATGGAGGAGCCGAGGAGCCAGCCCAGTGAAACACTGAGCACTCCCTCAGCTGCTTTTGCCAGCTGAGGGAATGCTCCTGGGCTGGCTGAACTGTCAAAGGGAAACACTGTTTGCCTTTGACAGTTCATTTCCCCAGCTGTACATGATCACTGAGCCATGCAACGCTGGGGGTGTTTTGCTTCGCCACCCTTGCATAGCTCATTGGAATTGCTGGCTGGGGCACTGCATGTATGTATGTGCGAGGGGGTGTTTCCTGCGCCTCCTCGCACGTACGGGCAGTGCAACCTGGAGCGGTGAATTTTAGCAACCACTCGCAGGCCCCTGCAGAAGGTACGTTTATGGCGATTTATTTTTTATTTAAATGTGTATGGATGTGTGTATGCTTGTGTTATGGGACTGTGGTGGGAGCAGGATGGGCGGAGGCACTGGGATAGTGGTGGGAGTAGGGTGGGGAGAGCCCAGGGTCTTTACTGGGAGTAGGGTGCGGTGACGGCACGCAAATGTTCATAGCGATTTATACATACTGTCCATCTGGCACTTTTGGGGGGGAAGGGGCCGGCCTGCCCAAACTTTGCTCAGGGGGGGCCCAGGACAAAAAAGTTTGAAGACCACTGCTCTATGGTTATGCTTTTTAATGCAAGCATAAAGCATTTGCATGAAGCAACTTTCAGAGCTTCAAAAATGCAATCTTATAACTCCGGAGACCCTTTCTAATTTTCGTTATGAAAATACTCAAGTTGGGGTGGGTGGGGTTATCGCAAAACATTTAACAAACGACAGAACATGCTTCATGTTTTTGATAAACAGTTGCAGGCTAACAAAAGGTAGTTGAGACTATCACTGTGTTTAATTCTTCAGGGCAGTTATATTGACTATATGGGTATGAAAAAGAGCGTTCTTCAGCAATAAAAAACGGGTTACAAATGCATAGAGGCATATTATACCCGAGGGGCAATGAGGTGATGTTAAGACTAGGAGGAAGTCCAAAGATTTCTGCGGATCGATAAATCACAACTGTCAAGTTCAGTCTTCATTAGAATTAACCGCTGTAGCCGAGGACACCTGGGTATCTAATTTTTTCCAACATTTATAATGTAATTGGAACACTCTCAGTCAATACTCAGGCTCCAGAATTAAACGGAATATATAGGGATGAGTGGATGTTAGATTTAATTAGAGGCACAATAATGGGACTTATTTTAAAATTAGATGCATCCAGAGTGGCTACCCTGAATGGCTGTACGAATTTGACCATACAATCTGCACCCTCTCTGTGAGACTATTCTGGAAGGTCTCAAATATCATACCATTATTCAAAAAGGGAAATAGAAGTCTTTCGAGGAACTTTAGGCCTATCACCCTTTTTGGACATTTTGGATAAAATATTTGCCTCATTAATTTTGGAAAACTTAGAGACCTGGGCTTCCTTCTTTGAACTTCCTTGAATGGCCTGCTTTTAAAGTATTATGTCAAGACAACTGGAGAAGGAAAAGCTGCCTTTATTGCTCTAGCGGTCACTTTCAATAAAGTGAACAGGTTGAGGTTGTGGTAGAAACAGAGGACTTGGGGTCTTCCGTTGTCTATCTTAGGACCTATGTCAACCTTCATACGGGCACATTGCTCTTTGTTCAGTTGAATACGGAAGGCTCACTATATTCTAAAGTTTCTACCACTAACGGCTTATGGCAAGGGTGTGTTTTAGCTATTTTTTTGTTCAAACTATATATATGTTTCCGATATAAGTAACACTTTAGATACCATAAGAGCGTTTCCTCCCAACATAGGTGAAACTCAGATTCGTTGGCTAGTATATGCTGATGGCCTCATTATATTTGATTTCACCCCAATTGGATTGACTCGATCATTAGCAGCTGTAACGCAGATGGTTTTAAGTTTTAATTTATTTATTGTGTTTAGTTCAGAAACAGAACTTTTCACAAAGAATACATAAAAATGATATAAGATACATAAAATAGAATAGCATGAAGTACATAAACAGCAATTTTCACCACAGCCTCTAACCAGTGAACCTGACAGCATGGCTCCTGAGCTCCTTCAGTGTGGACAGTTCAATCTCCCTAATAACTGCATAGAAGTCTTAAGAGAAGCCAGATGTTTTTTTTTAATGCACGCAATGTATGGATTTTAGTGGAAGAGATTCTTCTTGCTCTGTTGGAGCAGAGGAGAAGTTCTGACAACATATCAAGAGAATATGATACTGCCATACACCTCTTTCTGACAACATGTGGGTTACAGTTCTCCGCCATAAAAGTTCATCTTTCTGCCACAGCTGCCTACAGGAAAAATACTTTGCGGGAATCCTTCTTCAAGGTTCCTGCGATTAAGGATTTTTTGGCAGGGCTGAGGAAAATATACCCCCTCCCAGAAAAAGAAATCCTCTCCTTCTTGGGAGCTAAATATTGTTTTACCTATGCTCATGGTGCTACCCTTTGAGGCCATGCACATTGCTGAACTCCAGCACCGCATCTTTCCTGGAAAATTTTGTTGCTTTTCTTATTGTTATTACTTGTGCATGCAAGGTTGTTGAGATTCCGGCTTTATGCACGCACAAATCTTACACAGTTTTTAGAATGCACCCTTCTTGCCTTCCAAATGTTATATCATATTTTTATTTAAATTAAATTATTAACCTGCCTGTCTTTTTCACCATTCCTTTCACTTCAGCAGAACGATCCTTACACACTCTAGATGTGAACAGATATTTTCAGTACTATTTAGATATGGCAATCGAAACAAGTATTGATTAGTTATTATTCGATTAACACAGGTCTCGCAGCGAAGTGTTTGTTTTCTCGTGTATGTCACCCTCACGTCATATAGCTCTTATGCTTTTACACAAGTGCATGCATTTTAACACATCCTTATTTGTTTTTTTTAATGTTACAAAGGTGTGGATTTTCATCATTGTATGTTGATGTTATTGAATTGTACTGCATTTATCCTTTGAAGCATGTTCGCTCCACCCTTCTGAAAATAAAGCGTGGGCTTTGCACAGCTACCCAATAAGCATGGAGCTTGGTTACTTTTAGAAGGTGAATCCAAGTCTGACTATAGACCGAGTTCCTGGATAGTCCTTCTAAGCAGACTGGGCGATCTATGACGCCCAAACATGGAAACAAATTGGCTCACATTCATAAATCACACAATTTGTGTTTTATTTTACATACGTCACACTGGTAAAGTAGTTTATGATGTGATATTTTGAGGGCATTCGTGGCAAATTGTGTATTTTAAAGCACATAAGGCCAATAGATTTGGTCAAAAACGACCAACTGCACAATCCGCTAAATCATCAATCTCGCACATATTGGTCCACAAGCTGCATCCTTCAGGCACTGCCCAAGTGCACAGTCCGAGCATACCTTTTGGTCATCACCGCCTTGAAGGAGTGTAGAAATATCATACACATCTGTGTTTTGTCAATATCGCCAGTGAATTAAGTGTCACAAGAATAATCTCTTGTTTCTTGGCAATGAAAAAAAGTTGTGTAGCAGTGGGAGGCTCCATGCTGCTGCTGCACAACAGACACTTTATCCCAGTTGGTGTAATGTTTTTTGGTTTATAGTCATAATGTCGAAAAAAAAATGTCGACAGACAAAAATTTCGAAAAAAAAATGTCGAAAATAATAATGTCGACATCCTATACTTATAATGTAAAAAGTCATTTTTTCGAAAAAAAAATGTCGACATTTTTTTTTTTGACATTATGACTATAAACCCTTAAAACTATCAACACCTCACCCAACACCCCCCTGCCACCCCCCCCCCACATCCCCCAACCACCCTTTCACCCCTCATACTCAACACATACCAATTATTTATTTATTTATTTATTCAATAAATAAATAACCTAAAAAAGGATCATTTACTATGGGGGGGGGTCCCCCCCCAACCCCCCCTCACCCAACACCCCCCTGCCACCCCCCCACACCCCCCCAACCACCCTTTCACCCCTCATACTCAACACATAACAATTATATATTTATTTATTTAGTCAATAATTAAATAAATAAAAATAGTATTTACTATGGGGGGGTCCCCCCCCAACCCCCCTCACCCAACACCCCCCTGCCACCCCCCCCACACACCCCCAACCACCCCTCATACTCAACACATCATATATATATATTTATTTATTTATTCATACAATAAATTAAATTTCGAAAAAATATAGAAAAATGTCGACATTTTTGTTTGTCGACATTATTGTTTTTCAACATTAATTTGTCGACATTTTGACTGTCGACATTATTGATGTCGACATTATGACTGCACACCATGTTTTTTACTCAGCGGTATTATATAGATTAGAATGAGAGCCGCAGCACCTAATTATCCAGCACTACCAAAAGTACCCGTTCTCCGAACGGGTTCTGTAGACAAACATGATAACACTCTCATCATGTGTTGAAAATTAATGATGCTGTAGGTCACTGTTCCGATCTGCTTATTGCTTGATGTGCTTTACACCCTGAAGTAAACTGCACTAAGAATGGGTGCGTGTGGCTTGCTGACATACCCCGCAGCAGACGTTGGAGCGAGGCGAGAGTTGGTGTGCTGCTGCATAATGGGACCTTCTGTGCTCTCTCCCCACCTGTCGCCTCACCCTGGCGTGGTGTAGTTCGTTGTGGTGCGTTGCGGTTCAAATATCTCGGAAACCATACATCTTAGGGTCTTGAAAAATGGTTTTCGATGTCCGATAGGCACAAATGGCATGTAGCCAGTAATGTCTGCAGGGTCCTAACAGATGCAGATTGGTGAAACGGTGTGGAATTGTATAAGGAACAACTTTTCACAAGCCACAAACCCACAAAAAAATGTTGACTTTTATTAATATAGATTTATTTAAGAAACAGTGCTGTTGCTCTTTCGGGTTCTTGATCATGCAGTTTGCTGAGTTATAGCCTCACAAACATACTACATCTACATCAACTATAGACGTTGCCGAGAGAACAGGGACCCCCCTTCCTATTTATGATAGGGTCGGCACTCCCTGTTTTCACTGTTTGGACTGGACAGGCCTGTGCAATGCCCAAGGCCCATTTTATTCATATTGCACTGCAGCAATTCAAATGCATTGATAATTCAAAGGAAGACATGTTACGAACTAAATGGCCGCTTTTAGAGTGATTTAATAATAGTACTTTGGGCATTTCCATTCATTTATTTTTTTCTGTCCAAGAAGTAGAGCAGGTAGCCTATTTCTCATACCTCGCTATTGGCTGTGCCCTGTTTTTGCAACTCTCACAAACAGGCAGGTGATGATGAGATAAGGTCCTTACACAGCATGCTGGCAGGTGACTGGAAGGTTGCCATCAATGGAAAATGCTGGGGGAGGCTGCAAAAGAGTGCAAGAGATGGTCTAGTGAGTACCCAAGAATTTGTTCAAGCCATCATTTTTCCAGTAAACAACGAGGCGGTACAGGGAGAGGGCAGTGTCCATAGAAATGTCACACCGCAGTCTCATTTAAGAAAACTGTACTCTACTAAGTCGATGGAAATTAATTTTCTGCTACTAGATATGGGCCAAATAAGGATCCATGTCAAAATGTGGACTTAACTTATTAACGTATTCAACCTTGCTCGCAACATTTTGTCATACCTTTTCTATGTTACTTCAGCCCCCCTTGCCTAACAATCCACACATCCACCATTAACCACTACTTATTTCTTAATTTATTTTATTGTTTAAAGCACGTTCTTACCTCTTAAGCAGCGAAGTGCTGTCGAGGGTGTGGGTAGCCATAGTTTGGGATGGCATCTTTTAACAGTAATGCAGTGCTGTGAGTTGCAGTCTGCATCGGTCTGCGTGCCGATTGGGATTAATCCTTTGCCAGGTGTTGTTGAAAAAGCCACATTTTGAGAGATTTGTGAAACTGGAGAATTGTGGGCACATTCAGAGTTAAACCTGGGATCAAGTATAAGATGAGTCGGTGTGTGACAAGAGAAGGATTGTTAGCGGTTTCTCTCTTTACGGACGAGTTGTGATTCAAGCCAGCTGGTCTATTTGCTGCATGAGGAGCGTATGCCACCATATATGTGGACCTTAGCCGCTGGGTACGCTGGTGTGCTTCTTGTGACTGCTTTATACATGATACATTCAGACTTGAACAGTATGCTGGCCTAGAGAGGAAGCCAATGTAGTTCACGTGGGACGAGTGTGTTTCGGTCAAATTTCAACAAACCTGTTATAAAATGTACTGCTGTTTGGTGAACTACTTTTAGGTGAGCCAAATGTGTGACTGGGAGCCTTTCTTTGCGAGACCATAAAGGCTTGAACTGCATTCTGGAAGTCTTGCGGCGGGAAGAAGGATTTGATTTTGCAAAGGGTCACGGTTTGGAACAAGGCTGTTTGGGCCTTCTTGGCTATATGTTTCTGGAAGGAGAGGCTGCTGTCAATGGTGAAGCCCAAGGATTTTTCTGAATCTGAGAGATGTGGATCAAATCCTTATAGGCGTATATCACTCAGCCTTTGTTGGACAAGTCAGTGTTTTTAGCGGGAGGACCGATGAGGGCAAATTCGGTCTTAGATAGGTTAAGTTTGAGGTAATTGAGGGTGCATTGAGGGTCTAATGTTGTAAGAGGTTGGTTCGATGTTCTGCCGGATTTTGTAAAAAAGTTCTTCATTCCGTTGTTTTTTTCCTGAGTTGCTGGCACCTCGGGTCGAGTGAGGATTTGGTACAATGCTTAACTACTACGAAGAGGGGTTCCCTCCTGTTAGAGGTTGCCACGATGGTGGTGGAGTATTAATCAGCTTTGGCCTAATCATCAGAAGCCTATGGTTGGAGCCGAGAGATTTGAGGATGGTTAGATCTCCACGGTTACGGTTTAAGCACCACCATTTCTCTATGATGTAAAGACTAAGTCTAAGGTGTTGCCATTGTTGTGTGTGGTGGATAACACAATTTGATTAAGGTCTATGGATCCAGTCAGTGCGAAAAGCGTACTTTGATTGTGGTTGTAGGCGTGAGACTAAGTAATGTTAAAGATTGTGATTGAACAACTCATCAGGGCAGGATTTTCTTCAAGAAGAAGCAGATTTGTAATCAAATTTAAGGTGGGGTATGGAGAAAAAGGTATCAGATGGAAGTATACAGTCATATCTGTTAGGCTGCAATCCCTTTAAATGTAGTTCAAAATGTTTGTATTATGGAGCGCCCATGGGTGTGATTGGTGCCCTTTTACACAGTAATGTAACAGTCCAGTAGGTATCTGATTTGATAGTGAGGCCATCTCATTGGGCACTGTCACCCCGAGTCCATTAAGTGCATTTTCTCCTTATGTGGCGTGTAACCAATCCCAATAGGTTACAGATTTGAGCAGAATAAAGTGCTCTCTGCAGTAATGGTGTGTTTAGTTAAAACATTCCATTTACATTACTCTGTGATGAACCTAAAGTTGTCACCCCCTTTTCGTTGGTACTAGCCCACTAAAGAAACACCAGCATTACGAATAATTAGTAATCAGATGAGGAGACCACAGAAGGAGGCCCGGAACTGCTGGCAACTGTCTAGTTGCTTTTCAATAAGGTGAATTGGACCGGGAATAAAAAGAAACAAGAACAAGAAGAAAGAAGCACCAGCAGCATTAGTAAGAGTTGTTGTGGAAGAAGCCGAAGCAGTAGCGGCTGGGAAAGCAGGAAACGTAGAAGGAAAGAGACGGGAGACCCGTGTGAGTTACGGGAAGCAAAGACGAAGAAAGGATAAGGACGAAGTGCTGCATAAGAAGTTGCAAACTGGTCCACAACCACAGAGACCAATGGTAGTCCACTGTGGGTGCCAATGATATGGTGGATGCCAGGGCTTCTTTCAGTGGTGCCGGCTTCGTCTTCACCAGGCACAACAAATATGCACAGATTGGGTAGCCCGAATGCGGAGGTGAACGCAACATGTGCAGCATGCGCAGCATGCGCATAAGCCTGGGGCAGTGTCTGAATGCCAGTGGCGTTCATGATCAGAGTCGGGCAGGGGCGTTGCTAGGGGGGGCTAAGGGGGCTATAGCCCCTGATCTTTTGGTTGTAGCCCCGGATAGAATCTCAGGAGCTACAGCCAAAAGACTAGCTAGCCCCCAGTCCCAACAGTTCCGACATCAGTGTAGCCTTGGATCTTTTCCAGACCTAGCAACTCCCCTGGAGACGGGCACTGTCTCCCGTCGAAATTGAAACACGTGGCCGGCAAACGAGGAACATTTTAACATCCACATGTTTAAAGTTGCCGTCAATTAACGAACAAGGACGTGTGAACAGCATGGAGAACAAGAATACCAGAGCAACCACACAGGCTGAATCTGACTCCGCGAGCCGGCAAACAACGTGTTTGATACGCAAGTAGGGACGTCATTTTACCAAAATGCCAGAGGTAGCGGAAGTGACATCACATGACCCTTGACCCCCTGATGACATCACAGGAAGTGATGTCATTTGGCTCCACTCCGAAGTGATATCGCGGGAAGGGATGGAACACAACCTTTCACTCGTCAAAACAGGAAGTGGCATCACATAGCATTGTACACACTACGAAAAATATGGTTACGATATCACTATAATGTGATGTACATTTCATACAAGAATGGATCGCTATATGTATCTTAAGATCAGTGTGTATAGGCCCATATTACCAAATGACTGTGAATGCAAGCAGACGTCCATGACCAAATGATAATGATGTGCTATATTATATAGCACTTACTCTTAAGCGCTTTATATAGAAAAAATATACACCCAATACCACCCACCCTGTGTTGGTATTCATTTATCGACCTCAGAAGGATGAAAGGCTGAGTTGAGGCATTTAAGAACAGACTAAATCAGTGACTCACCCCCCCGAAGTGTGCCTGAAATAAACCTTTAAGGAGTCTAGCGATTATTGCATAGAATTCCAGAAAGACACAAATTATTTGGTATTCCTATTCTTTCTTATTTAGGGTAAGTTCTGAAAGTTTTAGACTTGTGGCACTCCTGTTCTTATTTTTAAGGGGCCTGAACAAGAAAGCCAGCCATTCCAGAAGTAGAGAGCCACACGGTGCTGGCCACATCCCAGGAACTTGCATTAAATAAAAAAAAATGTAGAGGTCGCAAGGGAGACCACAGAGGTTGCAAGGGAGAACTCGAGGGTCGCAAGGGAGAACTCAGAGGTCACAGTTGCGACCTCTGGCGACCCCTAAATGACGTCCCTGTACGCAACAGTGAAGCCGTAATAGGAGGGCGCCCAGGAGAGCTCTACTCCCATTTACATTACCATTATCGGGTTGCAAGAGGGAAATCAGGTGTTCCATAAGAGCGAGTCCCAGCTAGTGCCCAGAAGACACGACAAGCCTGAACATCAGGTACCAAATGGGAAAAGGGGGTGGCAGTGGGCTCCTGTAAGGCTAAATGATGAGGGATTACGTGGGTCCCACAACTCCCTACTACATACGAGATCCAAATAAATAAATGTGGGCTTTGGACAACCAGACAAGCCACTTTATAATAAGTGCGGCTTTAAAGTGATTGGTAAAGTGGGCAGGAGAGCAAACCCACTTTACCATAAGGGCAGATGAAATACAATCAAAAAATAAATAGGCATAAGCAAAATATGATACCTGTGCTTTCTAAAGTATCCTGCAGAGTGAGAACCTAACCACAGGTACCACAGCAATATTAGACACGCTCATTATGGATCAGAATATTGATCATCTGTACCCTGCTCTTCCTCGTCCCAGTGACTTTGAAAGGGACAGTTGGCAACACTTGGAAGGAGGGAAAACCAAGTCTACTAAAGACCAGGGAAACATCAATTAAGCCATTGCTCAACAAAGGAAAGGCCAGGGAAGAGGATTATCCCCTTGGTATTGTTGGACACAGTAGAGAGGAAAAGAAGAAAACATTACTTTGAGTTGGAGGACTTTCTCATTGGAAGTTCGTACACTAGAATTGGGGAAGGCTGCAGGAAATCAGCCAAAAGACACTTTATTTGTATCCCTTGTAGTAGATTTTGTATCATTTTTAGTGTGAGGGTCAGACCAGGTTTTGGACACAGTACTGTGAATGTTATTTTGGACATTCTGACAACGACTGTTTCATTAGTTAGTTTTGTTTAGGCAGGGAAACCCCTCATAGAGTTAGGGGTAGTGAGGCATTTTTCAAACCCCTTTTATTATTTCAATTAATGTAATTGGGCAAACAATCGACCTTGTGTCTGTCTTCTATGTCTGTCCCCTCACATCTCCTATTTAGATATCTTGTTTTTGTTTATTAATAACCATGAATGTGGGACTGGTTGGATATTAGTGCTGACTGATATTTTGGGGTTGGGGATTTGCATTTGAGATACCTTTAATGTACTGAGAGAGAAAATTGTATTTACTAGTCTAGATAAGTCTAAATAGTTGAGATTTATAATGTTTCCAGTGTTTCCCAATGAAAAGTTCAAGGAATCGGAATAAACCTGTTGGGTGGATTTACGCTGATTCACTTTGAGCTTGAAGTGTATGTAGTTAGATAATTCCATGATGGATATCTGTGGATAGGCAGGGCATTTATAAAATTTATTTTGGAATTATTTAGAATGGGTTTGCATATTTCTCCAGCATGGGATCTGGCATGGATTCACATGCTCATGAATATTCCCCGTCGTCAGGCTGGGAATCCTCGGTAAAGAAAAAACTCAGTATCAGTTTCGTTTCTGATCTGACTTTCGTAGTAGTAACCAATCACTGATTTCTGCGTCATACTGACCACAGCCAATGACTGCCCTCTCCCTAAGCCCCGCCACTGGCAGCCATCCTCAGATTTTTACCGCACGTTCAAGTGTTGGGAGCCTCGTGCTATTGCTCTCGAGCTTTAGTGCGTTTTCGCTCTTTTTTCATAGGAACATTTTCTCTTTTTTCGGTCAAAGAGCCTCAAGCTCCACCGTTTCTATATCCGATCAACGGGGACCAGTGTCGGATTCTTCTACGCCCCTCAAGGGTGAAGATTTCGTCGAGCCACGCTTTGGAGGACTCCAGAACTGTCTCAGGCCCATCTCGGACATGGCCCAGGAGAAGGGAAGCTCGACGCCCGGGAAGCTGTTCAGGGTCTGCCCTGCATGCCAGCTTCAGAATGTCTTCAAGGAGGACAAACTCCCTTTGCCTCTACTGCCTGCATAAGGACAAGACGCACGTGGAGAAGGACTGTGCGTTTTGCGGGAACATGTCGGAGCGGACCATAAAGGACCGCCATCTGCGTCTCGCCAACTGGCTGGAAGAGCCCGTCAGGCGAGAAAAAGAAGAAGAAGTCTGAGCGGTCTTCTAAGACCTTTGAGGGCGCCCCGGCGACAGGGGCCCAACAGAAGGCCAAGCACCGCGTGTCCGCGGACACCGGGAGCGTCGAACGGTCGGGCTCTTCGGTTGACAGGCACGGCGCAGCCTCCCGGGCGCCATCAACCACGAGCCAACGCTCTGGCTCGGGTAAGAGGAAGTCCGAGCACCCGGCGAAGCTTCTGGAGAGGCCCCGGTCGAACTCGAAGGCCAATTCGGAGGGGGAGCGAGGCGGTGACCCCCCCCTAAGGAGAAGGCGGTGAGCGCACCTAAGGTGGCGAAAGTCTTGATTCACCCGGCCAAGGCCTCTATCGAGACAGTCGCGGCGGCCCTGGCTCAGCCTGAGGAGGCTACACCAGTGGAGGCGACCTCGGGGCCCAGAGTCTCCCTGCCACCGCGGAGGGAGTCCTCTTTCAAGCCCATCGACAGGACCCCCGTGAAACCTCCGACGGAGAAGAAGAAGGGGGGGCAGGAGGCCATCGTGGATTCGGCCTCAACCTCTGAAGAGGAGCTGATCAAAGTCTTAAGCCACGGCATTGGCGTGGAGGGAGACCAGCCCGTCGGGAGGGACCCCGACGAGGAGGACGACGAGAACGTCGAGGGTACCGACGAGGTTCCTGTCCGCCCGTCGGAACCCTCTCAACCAGTGCCGCAAGACAACTCGGCGGCCATTTTGTTGGCTATACAGTCCTTATGCTCGGAGATAAGGACAAGATTGCCGTTACCACCGACAGAGGAACCGCTCCCGACGGGGGACCCATAGCCGGGCCCTTCTGGGAGCCCTCCTCCTAAGAGAAGAAGGATTCATCTTCCACCTCCTTTTCAACCATCGCGCCCGTCTCAGCCCTCCTCCCCGTCCACGACCCGGGGGGATGACACGGGGACGGACACGGCCATGACGGGTACAGACGACAAGGTTTACAGCGAGGATCCTCCGTCGTCACCTCCTCCCCGGGCTTCCCCGCCCAACGAGATTGGATCGTTTCATGCCATGATCGCCAGGGCATCCGAGCTTTTCCAGCTCTGGCCGGAAGAGAAGAAGAAGGAAGGCTTCCTTTATCAACGGCACGAGACCAAGAGGAAGACGGTCCTCGCTGTACCCCTACTTTACGATATCTGGGATGAGGGTCTCTCCCTCCTCAAGAACCCATCCACAACGCCTGCGAGAAGGGATCGGTACGAGAAGAAGTACCGGGTCCCGGATGCGGCCCCCTTGTGCCTTCGGGCACAGCCGACCCAGGACTCGGTCGTCTCGGTGGCGGCCAGGAAGAAAGAGGAGGGGGCATCGGCCTCCACGTCAACTTCCCCCCCGGACGGCGAAGGAAAGAAATTGGACACGATGGGACGCAGAGTCATCTCATCGGCAGCGACGACGATTAAGGCTGCCAACGCCTTGGCTATCGTAGCATGCTACGACAGGGAGTTGGGGTACAAGATCGCCCCCCTGCTGGACTTCCTACCAGACGACAAGAGGGCTGAGGCCCTGGAGATCTTGCAGGAAGGGGAAGTGGCGTCGGACCACGCCATTACGGTAGCGACGGACATCGCTGATACTGGTTTTCGCCAGTTGGGCAACGGCGTGTGCCTTAGACGGCGTGGATGGCTCAAGGCAACGGACTTCCGGCAGGACGTGCAGACCAGAGTTTTGGACATGCCGTTCGACGGGAACAACCTGTTTGGGAAAACAGTGGACGATTCCCTGCAAGCCATCAAGGCGGACACAGAGACAGCCCGGGCTCTTGGTGTTCTCCAGCAATGACGGCCGCCCTTTCGGAGCACCGGAGGCAAGCAGGGTGCCTCCAAAGATTCCGACGGCGGATATTCCACCTACCGTCAAGCGGCCCGTTCGTCGTCACAAGAAGCCTAGAGGGGACGAGGCAAGTCGGGCGGACCCCGCCGTCGTCGCCAGGGAGGACAAGGCGGCGAAGCCTCGTCGAAGCAGGACTGAACCGGCCGTGGGGTCGGGCCCCCACCGAAGCACCCCGGTGGGAGGCTGGCTGGCGAACTTCGTCGGCGTGTGGGAGTCCACCTCCACCGACCGTTGGGTGCTGGACACCCTGGCCCAGGGTCACGCGCTCGAGATTCTAAAGAAGTGCCCGCGCGTCCCCCCCGTGGCCAGGAAGGAACATCACGTCCCTCAACTTCTCTTGGAGCTAAAGGCGATGCTCAAGAAAGGCGCCATCGAGCTCGTCCCAAAGAGGCTTCGGGGCTCCGGAGTTTACTCAAGATACTTCCTCGTGAAGAAGAAGACAGGAGGATGGCGTCCCATCCTGGACCTACGACGACTGAACAAATTCATCAAGGCGCAGAAGTTCCGGATGGTCACCCTCCAGCACGTCCTGGGTCAGCTGGAGGAGGGCGATTTCCTGTCGTCGTTGGACTTGGAGGATGCCTACTTCCATATCCCCATCCTAAAGGGACACCGAAAGTTTCTCAGATTCGTGGTCCAAGGGCGGCACTACCAGTTCAGAGCCCTTCCCTTCGGATTGAGGTTGGCACCCAGGGTGTTCACCAAGTGCCTCGCACCGGTGGCGGCGCGGCTGCGCCTGGAGGGTATCCACGTCTACCCCTACCTGGACGACTGGCTCATCCGAGCAAAGACAAGGGAGCTCGCCGCGGAACACACGGCGAGGACTGTCCAACTACTCACGGACCTGGGATTCTCCATAAACTACGCCAAGTCCCACCTGGTGCCCGCGCAAGACGCACTGTTTCTGGGCACGAAACTCGACACAGTGGCGCTTCTGGCCTCGCCATCGGAGGAAAGAACAAGGGCCATCTTGGGCAAGGTGCAGCGGATGCTGGTTGCGGACGTGGCCAAGGTGAGGTCCATCAAATCCCTCCTCGGAATGATGTCTTCTTGCATTTATCTCATCCGCCTGTGCATGCTTCGGATGCGCCCGTTGCAGGAGTTCCTGGACGCTCGCTGGGTCCAGACGACGGGCAGCTTCGAGGACAGGATCACACTCGACGATAGTTTCCGACGAGCGATCTGGTGGTGGGGCACCCGCGCGCATCTGACGGCGGGCATGGACTTCCAGACCCCGGGCCACCAGAAGACAGTGACCACGGATGCCTCCCTGGAAGGGTGGGGAGCGCACACCGAAAATCTGCACGCGAGAGGCCTTTGGCTTCCGACGGAGAAATCCCTCCATATCAACGTCCTGGAACTCAGTGCAGTGTTTTGGGCCCTCAGGTCCTTCCTTCCGTCCCTCAGGTGCAAGGTGGTGTGGATCTTCACCGACAACACCACCACCATGTTCTACATCAGGAAGCAGGGCGGTACCAGATCCCCAGCCCTGTTCAAGGAGGCGCAGGATCTGTGGCATTGGGCCGTCACCCAAGGGATGTTCCTGGTGCCGTTTCATCTGGCAGGAATAAAAAACACCATCGCCGACTCGCTCAGCAGAGAACTGCGCTCGTGCCACGAGTGGGAACTACGACAGGACCTAGTGGACCGCCTCTTCCGATGCTGGGGCACACCCCAGATCGATTTGTTCGCGACGGCGACAAACTCCAAGTGCCGGAGGTTCGCCAGCAGGTTTCCCCAGCCGAGGAGCATGGGCGATGCTTTCTCGTTCCCCTGGGAGGGCCTATTCCTGTACGCGTTCCCTCCTTTACCGTTGCTGATCCGGCTCATCAACCAGCTCAAGAGGTCACGGTGCAGGATGATACTCGTCGCACCCGTGTGGCCGAGGCAGATATGGTTCCCGGACCTTCTGGACTTGTCAGCGTCCCCGTCAATCAAGCTGCCAGTGGACGCGGATCTTCTCTCCAGGGAAAGAGGCGCCATCCTCCATCACGACCCGAAGTCGCTGAACCTGCAGGCCTGGCTCCTGCAGCGCTAGAGTTTGAAGGTTACGACATACCGGCCGACTGCAGAGAGGTTCTTGCAAAGGCCAGGGCGTCCTCAACTCTTAAATGCTACGGACACAAATGGAAGAGGTTCTCTGTCTGGTGCCACGCACAGAAGATTAACCCTCTACGGATTACGGCTCCGCAAGTACTGTCGTACCTACTGACGCTGGCCAAGGCTGGACTAGCGCACGCTTCCATCAAGATTCATCTTGCTGCGATCTCCCGATACACCAGAACCACAGGACGGACGTCCTTGTGGTCTCATCGTCTGGTGAAGGAATTCATGAAGGGACTGTTCAGATCGTTCCCGCCGGTGAAGGCGCCGGCCCCGGCGTGGGAGCTCAACATGGTGCTGACCAAGCTCATGGGACCTCTGTTCGAGCCTCTGCACTCAGCTTCGTTGAAGTTCTTGTCGTGGAAAACAGCTTTCCTTGTGGCCATCACCTCCGCACGACGAGTGGGAGAGATCCAGGCCCTTTCCTGCAAGCCCCCGTGCTTGACTTTTCACGACACGAGGGTAGTGCTCAGGACGCACCCCTCCTTCATGCCCAAGGTGCCGTCGGACTTCCACCTCAACGAACCGTTGGTGTTGCCTGTTTTCTTCCCGTCGCCTTCGTCGCCGGCAGAGAGGACTTTGCACTTGCTGGATGTGGCTAGAGTGCTGAAGTTCTGCGTGGACAGCACGAAGAGCTTTCGGAAGACGTCACAACTTTTTGTGAACTTTGGACCTGTCAATCAGGGGAAGGCTCTCTCAAAGGCTTCCATTTCCAGATGGCTCTCCGGCTGTATCATGTACTGTCATCGGTTGGCAAACCGACCGCTGCCCGGCCGTCCGAGAGCCCATTCCACCAGAGCGATCGCAGCTACCACGGCGTTCCTATCTGGTGTGCCCCTGCTGGACATCTGCAGGGCTGCTACGTGGAGGTCGACGCACACCTTCACGAGATTCTATTGCGTCGACCGGGATTCCAGGGAGGAGTCCAGGGTCGGCCAAGCAGTGCTGCGCAACCTGTTCGCCTAAGGTGAGCCTGGTGAGGAGGTAAGAGACGCTTAATGTTGAGTTGTTGTATTGCTTAATGTTGAGCCTGTTGCCACCTCCCGTGGTTGTGCATGTGTGTACTGCTATGTATTATCTTATTCATGAGCATGTGAATCCATGCCAGACCCCATACTGGAGAAGGAACAAGTTACTTACCTGTAACTGTTGTTCTCCAGTATGGGTCTGGCATGGATTCACATGCGAACCCTCCCTCCTACCCCTCTGCGGCTCTTCACTTGGTCATACTGCCACTTCACGTGCTACCAAATCTGAGGATGGCTGCCAGAGGCGGGGCTTAGGGAGAGGGCAGTCATTGGCTGTGGTCAGTATGACGCAGAAATCAGTGATTGGTTACTACTACGAAAGTCAGATCAGAAACGAAACTGATACTGAGTTTTTTCTTTACCGAGGATTCCCAGCCTGACGACGGGGAATATTCATGAGCATGTGAATCCATGCCAGACCCATGCTGGAGAACAACAGTTACAGGTAAGTAACTTGTTCCTTCTGTGGACATCGGCAATATAGTTTGTCTCTAGAGATAGCTCTAATTACTTGCTGCCCGGGTATGGTTCATTAATTCTGGCTAGCCAGCAATGGCATTGATTTACAGAAACTTTGGAATGTCTGGTGGTTTTGTGGGGGGAACTGTGAGAATTAATTTTGCCCTGGATTAGTTAAGTTCCCATTTGCAAACATAACAACTGGGTACTTTTTCGTTTGCTGTGGCTGTTATTTTTTTTTTTAATGGTTCACAGTACATCGATAAGGTTCTTTTTATGGCTGAACTGAGTATGTATTGGCATACAGGAAAGGTTAATTTGTTGTGGATGGTTTACATTTGTATTGATGTAGAGGAGATCCTGGAAGTTATATACTGGTTGGGTTGACATTCTATTCCCATGGTTGGGTTTGGTATCAATTTGTATATTCATTTTTGTTGGATATGGTTTGAGTTTTCACGGTTTACAGGATATTCTTGAAAGGTTCATTTTGTCTTTGCTGTGCAGACATTCTGTTAATACATATGGGGTCCCGGAAATATAATTTTATTCATGGATGCGTTGAGCATACATTTGTGTTTGTGAGATACAGATGTGGTTATTTCTGTCCCGTGGAGGTTGAGTTTGCAATGGCAAGGAATAAATGCTGGGAAGATTATCTTTGCTCTGGCTTTTTGAGTTTCTACTGCTTTTTAGTGTTTTACAGTGTGCTTTTAGAATGTTATTTTTGTCATTGCTGGGTTCAGCATTGAGGTTTTATTAATGTCATGTCTAGTTTTGGTTTAGATTGGTGTACAGAAGATCTTCAAATGCTCTTTTTGCCATTGTAGGGATGACTTTCTTCTGGTGAACAAGAGATCTATGAGAAGATTTATTTTTGTTGTGGCTGTGTTTGGTTTCCTTTAGTGTATAGGAGATCCAAAATAGATTGTTTCAATTGCATCTTGGTTGGATTAAAGCTGGTGTTGAGAGGATCCACAAGAAAGTTATTTTTTGTGAGTTGTTTTGTTTTGCATTGATATACAGTTGATCCAATTGAATTAGTTAGGTTGTAGGTGGGTTGCATTTCCATTTAATGTACAGGAGAGCCAAAGGAGGTTCCTTTATTTATTACTCATTTCGAGTTTGTCTGGAGTAGAAGAGCTCATGAAGAATTATTTTTGCCGGGACGAGTTTGTTTTCCATCGGTGAACAGCTGATGTAAGGAAACCCTATTTTCATTAGTAGGCTGTCAATGTGTGTACTGGAGAGGTGGAAGCATGTTATATCTTAGCATGTTTTTGCTTGGGCTCCATTGGTGTACAGTAAATCCAGAAAAGGCTTTGTAACAATTTCAGGTGAGTGTAAAGGAGATCCAGGAATATGCTTGTTTTTTACGTTTAGCTTTTGTAAGTTGGGTCAGATTCACTCCTGAAAATAAACAGTTTACAGCGATGGGAAAGCTTTAGCGTGTTGGTATCCCAGTGTCCATAAACCTTGTTTTACCAGTTTTCAGAAGGAATTTGGCACCAAGAGACTAAAACAGAGATCCTATCAACTAATGAGAAAAGGAGATGTGCTGGTATTAGGAAAAAAAAATATTTTGTTCGAAAATGTAAAGCCATATGATTTGTATCTCTGGCAGCCAGCCATGCATGACTCGGTTTGCGTGTTGTTGGTTCTGAGAGGAATAGAAATCCCATTAGGATATTAATCAGATGAGATATAACTTGTGAACATCTTGGTTGGGGTCACCAAGCTCTTTCTGCAGCCTTCTTGGTCGTGTCCGCTGTTACTGCTTTTGCTCTGATTTTCCTGCCTATTAAGAAAATCACATCAACAATTCCGATTGGTCTTCCTATTTCTTTAGCGACCCTACCTGATACATTATCTCTGTCCTTTGTACCATGCTCGCACTGCTCCCATTTTTCATTGTTTCTGCAGCCCCCTTGTGATATTCTCTTATTTAACTAATTCCCAGCTTCAAGTCTACTCTGTCCAGTGCTCACATTTCTTCATCTTTCCTTATCTTGTGCTCTAGAACCTCTCCCCACTTTCTCCAACCCGGTATGTCTTGTGTTCCCGCAAGAGACTATCTTTTTTCAGTCTTCCTTCGTTGTGAAATGTGATAGGTCAGATATAGGAGACGTAGAAGAGGTCATATTTGAACCCAACTTTTATTTAAATTAAAAAAAACTTCCCTCGGCCCTATCATTATGATGAGTTCTCTGCTATAAAAACAACAAACAGGTGCCTGTCAGTAGGTTGAACAAATAAACTCAATGCTCTGTCAAACCTAAGCTATCCTAACCTCTGTTTTACCACTATAAAAAGAAAGCAAGATAATCTATGTTTTGGCATTGAAAAGGGTTACTCTACCCCTGGTTTAAATTGGTGGTGGCTTGTTTTCTGACCCCCACCAAAGAGTTCTAAAAAAAAGAAGTCTTTTCCAGCTCCTGGTAGGATAGTTCCACTGAACCAACACAGCTGTCTCTTCCAAGTCTTGCTTTCATAATTCCAATAAGCAAACAACAGCAAAAATTGGATCGTAATATTTTTAGCCACACCTGCAGCTTTATCAGCTAGTCCGAACAGTTCTTGATTTACCCCCGCTTGGGGATATATTGAGCCAAATGCGTTCTTTGGGTTTGTGGCTATTGGTAATGATATAATACCACTCTTTTCTTGTTCTTGGGTGGATACTCCTACTTTATGCCACAGATAGGCTACGGGCTTGCTTAGCCCTACTTTGGTTCCGGCTTTTGTCACAGTTTCTCTTGCCCCCTTCTGGGATCCTTTAAGTATAAGCCCTGTGTGTGCTACAGGCCTGCTTGACTCTGCTTGGGTTGCAGTCTCTCTCATCCCCTTCTGGGGTCTTCTGTTTATCAATCCTGGGCGGGCTATGGACCTGTGAGTCCCTGTTGTGGTTTCTCTTACCCCAACCTGGAGACTTCTGGTTATCAGCCCTGTGCGGGCTATGGGCCTGCATGGTGCTGCTGTGTTTGCTGTTTCTCATACCCACTCCTGGAGTCTTCTGTTTATCAGTCCCATGTGGTCTATGGTTCTGTGTAGCCTGTTGTGTCCCTACTCCCTCCAAAGGGACACCTGGGAGCCAAAGGTAAGTTCTTCACTCTAACTAACTCCCTCAGTTTTTCTTCACTTCCCTTCCTCCTCCCATTTCCTCAATCCCCTCCTCATTATCATATGGTGTCCCTGCAAAGACACAACATCTTCCTCCCTCTTAAAGTGTCCAGTTTTATATCTCTTCAAGCCATCTGCAAGGTTGAGAATCACTCTTCGAGATCATACCTGTGGACCACGCACATTCAGGGTTGCACTCCTGTCCTCTTGCTCACCTCCTAAACGTTCTTCCTCTTCTCTCCTGACCCTTTAAACAGGCGTAAATGTGACGCATTCCTTATCCCTTCTTTATCTTCCACGCTCATGTATTGGGGATCTCCCTTTCTTATCTGTCTTGGTTGAACTAAGACTTGTCTCCCACCTCAAAGCTTTTGAATGCGTCTCTTCTTTGCTAATCCATATGTTTTTTCTTCCGCCTTCTTTTGGTTATCCTTCTCTCATATTTCCTCATCACTTACATTTGCAGGTCTGATGCAACTTGGTAACATGGTCTTGAGAGACCATGTCATCATGAGTTCTGCAGGTGTTATTCCTGTTGATTCGCGCAGCGTCGTCCTGTACTGTCACAGCACATTGCACAAAGCCTGTTGTAGCAGTACATGATCAACTTCTGCCTTTTGGGCTGTCCACTTGATGGTCCCCATGAATCTCCCAGACATTCCATTTGCTTGGGCCACAGCAGCATTATCTTTTGAGGTTGACACCCCAGATGCACCGCCTGTCTGGCAAACCCATGTCCCTGAAAAGCAGGCCCATTATCTGATTTGATGTTGAGCAGCATGCCCCACTTTCTGAATACTTCATCCATGGGTTGGGCCATAGACTTAAAAGGTTGTGATTGACACCACTCTTGTGGTGGCAAATCTGGAGCACTCATCTATGAATAGCAGGAAATACAACCCCTCTTGCATCGATCTGTAGTAAAATCAACTGGTACGATGTGCTGCATGCTATCTGGTAGATCTTTTATTGCTAACAGCACCGGTGTGTTTCCACTAGCAGTCATCTGGCAGGCCCTGCAGTGTTCGGTCACTGATTGCACCGTTTCATCAATTCCAGGAAACCAAACATGATGTCGTAGCAGCCTTTTAGTGTTGACTACTCCTCTTTGGCCCTCATGTGCCAATTAAATAACTGCCTTGCGCAATGCCGGCAGGATGACCAGCCCCGTGCCTCTCAGAAGTAGTGAATCTGCAGACCCAGACAGATGTGTGTGTACATCAGCTACTTTATTTAGAGCCCCTCCATGAATACCCCACAGTCCATTATTTAGTTACTTATACCGTCTCCACTAGCCATCCTCTTTTAGCGCAGTTGCTGCCTGTATGGTGGGGTAATTTCAAGACGCTAAGGAGACATCCTTCAGCAACACAGCGAGCAGCAAAGCTTGTTCCATTAGATAAATAATGTATTCCCCACCCCCACCTTGCCATCTGATGATGTTGTATGGCCAATCGGGTTCCTGGAGATGTAGTCCACCGGGTTGAGGTATTTCACGGGCCGATGTATGATATTATAGTTATACTTCTGTATCCTCATTCCACACGGTTCTAGCCTGATGGTCAGTGACCCGCATGAACCATTTCCTTATAAGGAAATGATGCAAGTGCTAACATGCCCACACTGCTGCAAGGCTCTCCTTCTCCAGCTGAGAGTAGGCCTCCTCTGTCTTAGAAAGTGCCCTGCTGGTGTATGCAGCAATGCGCCTGTCTTGTGACGCTTCCTTTGGAAGCTGGGCCAAAAAGGCTTGGAGTACCACAGGGCTGGCGTCTACACTCACCTCAGTGTGTTTCTGTCGGTCGAAGTATGCAAGGATTTGAGCATAGGCAAGTGCTAATTTTATGGCCTCAAATGCCAGCTGGCATGCCTGTGTCCATTGGAATATGGCTTCTGCTTTTAACAGCGGTCTCAAAGTTGCCGTCATTGTGGCGAAGTCCACAATATATTGCGAAAAGTATCCCGCCATACTGAGGAAGGAGCAGAGGTCTGGTAATGTGGTCAGAGGTGGGAGCTGTCCGATGGTATGCACCTTCACCGGGTCTGGGATCATCCAGAGCTTTGAGAAAACGTGTCCAAAGAACTTGAGATTGTGCTTGTTAACTTTGCACTTTTTAAGGTTAATGTATGCATCCATGAGTACCTGACACACGTTTATGAGAGTTCAGTAATGTTCATCTTGTCTGCACCCAAACACTAAAATGTTGTCACTGTAGTTGAAGGATTGACAGATTGGGAGCAGGATGTGCCTGATGGTAACATGGATGATCTCTTCTGCAGATGATATTCCAAAATTGAGCATCGTGTATCTGTCTAGCCCTCATGAATTGAGAAAGTGGTGATTGGCCTTGAGGACGGGTGGAGAGGGAGCTGGTGGTACTCCTAATTGAGGTCTAGTTTGAACTTTTCTGCACGGTTGAGCTTTTGATCATATTTTTGATATTTTGACCTGTATGATATTCTCGTTCAGTAGCAGTGTTGGGAATCACAAGTCTAATATGACCCCTTCCTTGGGCACCACTACCACCGGTGAAACCCATGGTGTGGGTCCCGTCTACCTTTCAATGATTTCTGTTGCGAGGAAGTGTACCGATTTTCCAATACCATTCGCTGTAGGTGAAATCCTAGCCGTCAAGGTAGTTCTGGCACCAACCTTGTTAATGTGTAAGATAATTGGGGGGCCCTTGAGGGCTCCTAAGCCTGTCACCAATTTCAGGAACAATGTCTGGATGTGGCCTTAGATAACCCTTCTGGGCACGTCAGTGACAGCGGCTGCTTCTCCATATTGCAAGTAATCTCGATGAGTCTTAGTCGTTTTGCCATCTTGAAATACAGCAGGCACCTGCTCAGTGCAGGTGTTGGGGGGACATGGAACAAAGCAGGGAGTTAAATGTTTCCATGGTGAAGAACATGATTGAATTGGCCTACACATAAGAGAGGCTCCTGGGTGCCCACTGAAAAATGCCGGCGGTGGAGGGAGTTAGTGTTTGCTCCACATTGAAAAGACAAAATTGTCATTCGTTGATAATGTTAACAGTCGCTCCTGTATCAATCACAAATTAAACATCTTGCTCTAGCATGTGTAATGTTATTTTTGGGGACGTTTCCTCATCTAGCTCTTCAGTCATGGGGTGCAAATATTGATCTTGTTGATCCTGGATGTCCAATTGTGCAACCGATATGTCATATCCTTTTTCTTGGAATCCTTCTGTTGACAAAAACGGTATCGGTTGTGTTCGTTGATTAACGGCATAGGCTTATTGCGTCAGGAATGGGCGTCCATCCCTGCAGACTGTTTGGAAATTACCTAGACGTCCATATTTACAGCATTGTTGTGTTAAAGTCGGGTATGTATTTCTATGAGGAAATGGGAATCCACATCTATAACATGGCCCCCGGTCAGTGAAATATCTTGTGTTGGTATCAGGTGCATAAGACCACTCTCTGTGGCTCTTGGCGGAGCAGATGTCCATATGTGTGCCCGTTGCCTTGGTACTTGTCAAGATGTGTTTTGTTTTGGCGACATGGCCGCCACTGTTGCTGTCAATTTTGGTGCTTCCCTCACCGTCACCTGGATGTCCACCCGCTCATAAACCCTGGCCAGATCAAGTTGTTCCGCTAGTGTAAGGGGTTTCTTCAGCAGTTGTTCCCGGAACATGGACGAAGAGCACCCGTCAATTATAGTTGTATGGATTCTTCTTCAGAAAAGTTATCGAACTGGCAATATGTCACTTGTTTCTGAAGGCAGAAGACATATCCGTTCATTGTTTCCTGATCCCTCTGGCTGCATTGAGTAAATGTAAAGCTCTCATAGCGCCTCATTACGAGTCAGGCGGTAGGGGATATCGGGCACCGGTAAGGAGACCGGTGCCGGTAATCCCCTACCGCCCTATTCCGAGGTCCCTTGGCGGGGACCGTAAGGAGCGTGTGGTCAGACCACACGTCCCTTACGGGTCCCGCTAAGGGACCAGGGCGCAAATAACGGGCTTGCCATTCGCAAGCCCGTTATTTGCGCCATCCCCATTCCCATTGAGCCCCTATAGGGGCTCAATGGGAATGGGGAATGGTTGGTGCAATGGGGACTTACCGGTCCCGCCAGGGTCAGACTAGACCGGTAAATCCCCATTGCACCACACCGGACTTGGTCCCTATTGGTGGCAGTCATGGCGCCAATAGCGCCATGACTACCACCAATCTCGTAATGAGGCCCAAAGTCTCTGTTTTGTTGTCCCTCACATTTTTGAATGAGAGCTGCAATCAGCATCAGATATTGTTGCTTTTCTGTATCCTGCAGCGTTTTTGAGACAATCATCACCTCCCTGCCGACCAAGTTGGTGAAAATGTCCACCCTGTCAGCCGCATCCCCATCTCCTACCGCACTGATAAAGTCCTCAAAATGGTCCACCCATTATAGCCATATCGAACCCCTTCCTGCTTGGGTACCTAACTCAAATGCCAACGGCTTTTGTAGGAACTTTCCTTGTTCGTGTTGGGTGGCATTAGTGGTGCTGCTTGTTCTGCCTGCATGATGGCCCTGGGATGTGCCTCGTTTGACTCTGTTCTGGATAATTGGTCTTACCTTTCTGTTGTGCCCGCTCCTCAGACTGATCACCTTCCTTCTTTATGTTCTCCGGTATGTGTGTATCAGTGTATTAATTAATATTTACTTCTTACTTTTCTTTTTCTACTGAGGGGAAGTGGAGCACATCAGATGCCTTGATGACGCAGAGTGCATGAAGGCCATGCTGGGGGAGCTGAACTGCTGGATGCATGTTGGCCTGGATTTACTTCTCCCTGGAATGAGGTGTAGACTTTTTCTGTTATGGGGTGGGCCGGATGGAAGCCGGGATCTGCACAGAATTTAGGGTGGCGCTGTTGAGCAGCCCAAGATGGCTGCTTAGTTTCCGAGCTCCGTGTGGCTCTGGCCGAAATCCGCCATCAACTGCGGTACTTCTTGCCCTTGCAGCATAATTCTTCATGGAGCCACTCTTGCATCCCTCCTGACTGCTCCAATTCAGTCCCGGCCCGAATCGGTCCCGGGAAGCCTGTGAACGGGACTCGGGTCTCTTGAGCCGGCTGACTGTTGGCCTACGGGGCCTCTGTGGGCGCCTGGCTCCCGCCTCCTCCTCCCTGCCCTCTTTCATCTGCGGCGGGCGGCGACCGCGGCGTGCGGTGTCTGTGTGCCCGCCCCCCCCAGGGGCTCCCGCTGCACGGCTCGCGACTGCCCACCTGAAGCGGGTCTCTGCCATCGGCTGCGGTGCCCCCCCCCCGAGAGCGCCGTCGCACGGGAGGCCGCCGCAGGGGCCTGCGCTGGAGCGCGCCCCGTCTCCTTCCCCTGCCGTCAGCGCCGGAGCACTCATCTCGGCACGATGGGAGGTGGCTGGAGCCTGGCTGCCCTGAAAATACGCGGCCCACAATTCTGGGCTGAGGACTTTGATCCTGAGGTGAGGAGCGGGGGGGGTGGCCCGCGGTGCGTGTGGTGTCCCGGTCTGGCCCTCATCTACCTGCCTAGCTGCTCTTGAGAGGCCGGACCCTCTCACTCTACCTGGTATTGGTGCGCCACACCTGGACTGCCTGCCCCTGTGAGGGCCCTTGGGGTCCCTAGACACTGGTTGCCTCACCACCTCCCATTACTGGAACCCCAGACTGCACTGTGTTCCCCACCTTACGCAAGCGACTCGAGGCTGTGGCACCCTTGGACTAGTGGGATATTAGCCCTGCACCTTCCCCCCACTCCACCGCGGGCCCCTGGTAAACTGAATCTGCGCAGGATTCGCTCACCTAACTGAGAAGTGAACTCCTATACAACAACTGCTCGAGTTTTTTATCAGGAAACCACTCGCTCCTGTGGGCTGGCTGCCTCCCCCTACTGGCTCGTCCATGGTCCCATGCTTCCTATTTTTGTTGCAGCCTTTCCGCCTTCGCTGCTGCCATAATCTGCCCATGCCACCGCCACGGGTGCAGTGCTCGACGTCTGCCATCGCTTTGATCCTTTGACCATTTGCCTTCTTCTAATTGCTGCATCTGCGAGCCCTGCCTCACGGAATCTGGTCTTCTGGCTGCTACTGGTGCGGCCCCCGTAGATCTCTGACATTTTAGCCCCTTGGCTGCTCATTCTCCTTCATTGTCTGCCCTGGTTGCCCTCCGCCATCGCCGAGTCTATGTCCACAATGCCAAATAGATCCAAAGGGGCTTCTGGGAGGGGAGCCATGGATAAATTTGCCAAGTCTGTCCCGAGGGCGGAGACGGGGCACACATCATCCTTGCAGGAGGACCCAGAGAGTGATACTCCATCCGGGGCGAGGACCCCCGATCTGACTACACTCATGGAGTCCATGGCCAAGAATTTTGCCTCCTTCCACGAGAAATTAGATGATATTAACGCTAATGTTGCCTCCCTTAAAACCCGAGTGGACCAGGCAGGCACCAGAATTACTGAAGCTGAAAGTAGGATATCCACGATAGAAGATGAGATCCATGCGCTGCAGAGTACAGTTGCCTCCTTGTCGCGCGACATGAAGAGTGTGAGAGCTAAGTGTGACGACCTCGAATCGCGCTCTCGTAGAAATAACCTATGCATAATTGGGGTCCCTGAGAACGCTCTTAAGGGGCGCATGGAGGACGCAGTCGAGGCTCTACTCAAGGATCTACTAGGCAATCCGGCTCTCTCACTGTACTTTACTGTTGAATGTGCACACAGAGCCCTGTCACCGTGCCTCAAGCCGGGGGATATCCCGAGGCCCATCATTGCCAGGATTCGTAACTACCGGGACAGAGACCTTATCCTCCGCCTGGCTCGTGAAAAGGGAGACCTACGCCTTGAGTCCCACACCATCAGGATCTTCCCAGACTTTTCAATAGCGGTGCAGCAGGAGCGGCGCCAATGGGGTTAAGAAACTGCTTAGAGAATGTAATGTCCTGTACGCCATATTGTTTCCGGCACGTCTCAAAATTACTCACAACGACAAACTGAAACCCGGCTCAGGCGCTGGTGTCATTGATCTCCTTCTCCCTCTTAGAGAGTGGATCTGGTCTCTGGCTTTGGATACCTCTTCAGTCACAACTTGCTTCCGATAGCTTACTGGCTTTGGGGCCTTACAAAGACTCTGTATTCCGCAGAAACCCGTTTCTGACAGCCTACGCTGTCCTACATAATGTTCAAGTAGCCGCCCACACGGCAACAGTGCACCTCACTGCAATTGCAATGCTTATGTTTTGTTGGATGTTACTGCTTGTTGGCCCCAGTTGGGCCTTGGTTGGGGCATATCCCTGTTGGATTTTGCCCTCCGACCTCTACTTCTCAGTGAGGGTCGGTTTAGTTGGTGGCACATGCATCCGGTGGGGGGGTGATTTCCAATACAAGTTGGGGGTGGGCAGTGAAGGTGGGGGTGGTATTTTGGGGATTGGGGTACTGGTATTGTAAATGACAGGGGCAGCTTGGAAAAACGCACGACATCAGGGCACCCCCGCGGGGGCTTTCTTTATTCACCATGTAAGTTTCAACAGCGGTTGTGGGATGTTCCGTAGTCTCCTGAAATGTCCACAACAGTGATGTCCTGGAATGTCCGGGGTTTAAGTAACTACACCAAGGCGCGCAAAATCATGGCCCACGCCAACAGGCATGGCTGTAAAATATTGCTCTTGCAGGAAACACACTCTAAGGGCCCTCTGACTAGGTGCATGGCACCATCATGGGGTCCCCATAGATATTCCACCGCTTACTCGACCCGTGCCAGAGGGGTATTGACAATGATCCATAGGTCACTCAAGTTTGTACTCCACAAGAGCTATATAGATCCAGAGGGAATGTATATTATCCTACATTGCGCAAAGCTAACAGGGAATACTTACTGGTTAATACTTATGGCCCTAATGTGGACTCTCCCGACTTTGTCGACCAGGTGGCATCCATATTGCTGGGTTACGTGGGGGTGCAGACCATTTGGGGGGGGCATGAATTTCATATTAGACACCACACTGGACAGAACAGGCACAGCCCCCAGCCTGCTCTCCAGTGCAGCGTGCAGGCTCCTGGCACATAGCACTATACTTGACATTCGAGACGCGTGGCGGGTAATGCATCCGCAGACGCGTGAATATACTCATTATTCCTCTGTGCATGACAGCTCCTCCAGAATTACTCTGCTGGGGAGGGTGGTGGAAACTCAAATATTGGCACGCACTCTGTCAGACCACTCACCGATCTGGATATCCCTAGAATTAGGAGTGCCCGCCCCTACTATTAACGCATGGCGTTTCAAGTCCTTGGCCTTACAGGACATTGGGCCTCATTACGACCCAGGCGGTAAGCTACCGCCTGGGTCGTACCTTTACCGCCATGGCGTAAACTACGTTTACACCATGGTGGTTGGCGGACTTACCGCCCCATTCCGAGGTTGGCGGGGCGGTAAGTCCCCATTAACCCATTTACCCTTCCCCATTCCCATTTTTGCCCCATAGATGCCCCACAGTGGCGTAATTAACGATCCTTAGCATCCTCCCTGGCGCTAAGGGACCTCGGAATCAGGCGGTAAGGGTCGGCGCTGTTTACGCCGCCGTAAACCCCTTACCGCCTGGGTCCTAATGAGGCCCATAGTATTTAAGGCTGATATTCTGTCCGACATCCAGTCGTGTTTTGAGTTTAATACACCCCAGTCCACTTCCTTGGGGGTCCGTTCGGAGGCTTTCAAAGTCTTCATCAGGGGAATGTCCATATCTAGGGAGGCGGGAGTTCTCAGAGCCATAAGAGCGGCCCTTGCCAGCTCTGAAGCCAAATTACGCGAACTTGAGAATGCTCATCCTACATCCGTTGACCCTGCCACCCTCTCCCGGATCAGTGAGGAACTCCAATTCTTTAACGAACAGGCCACCAGGGAAGTTCATTACTTCAGTCGCCAACAGGCGGCTCTTAAATGTTGAGAGGGGGACAGGCCCGGTAGGACGCTGGCTGCATTGGCTAGGGGTGAGTGGGGCCAAGCGCAGATTACTAGCTTCAAGGACAGCCTGGGGTCGGAACGGTGGTCTGACCAACAAATTTTGGAAGTCTTTACGGACTTCTACTCAGAGCTGTACTCCCAACCCCCCCGAGCACAGTGAGTCCCAAATGCGCGACCTCCTCGAGCAGATCCCCACGACTATAGTCTCCCCCGCAACCAGAGACCAATTGGATTCCCCCATCCTACTGGATGAAATAGTCGAGGCTATATCCAAATTCCCCAAAGGAAAAGCACCAGGTCCGGACGGGCTGACAGCAGAGTTCTATCAGGAGCAAGTGGCCATTCTGGCCACCAAACTACTTGAAGTTTGGAACAAGTCACTCCGGCTGGGCACCCTTCCCCCAACACTGCGTGAGGCCGTCATTACGGTCTTGCTCAAACCCGGTAAACCCACTGACGAGTGCGGATCATATAGGCCCCTCTCGCTAATGAATTTGGACACCAAAATCTTCGCCAAAGTGATTTCTAACCGTTTCCTCCCTGTCGTGTCGTACATGGTCCACGACGATTAATCAAGCTTTGTACCTGGGAGATCAACATCCCACAACATTAGAAGGCTGCTTAATGTCATGTTGCGCATTGACCAAGGTGCGAGTGCGGTTGCGGTCACGCTGGATGCCCAGAAGGTGTTTCGACATGGTGTCTTGGAAATATATTTGGTTGGTTTTGGAAACTATGGCTATAGGGCCTAATATGATAGCATATATTAAGTTGCTGTACACTTCCCCGGTGGCCAGGGTTCGAGTTAACTCCCAGACATCCAGTCTGTTCCCTCTCTTTAGAGGCACTCAACAGGGATGCCCATTTTCCCCGATCCTGTTTGCCCTGGCAATAGAGCCAATGGCCGACTACATCAGGGAGCAGCACGCGCGCAATGGGGTACGGCTGAAAGACTCCCCTGAGATGATCTCGCTCTATGCGGACGATGTATTACTCTTCATAATAGACCCAGCTGTTCATCTGGACCTAATCTTACGCGACATCACCCGTATAGGCACATACTCCGGGTTCACTATAAACTATACTAAATCCGAGATCTTCCCCCTTACTAGCTCCACGATACAACCCACCACCGAGTACCCGCTCAGTTGGTCCCCGAATGGGATCAAGTACTTGGGAGTCCAGGTGTCCCTGTCCAAAGATTCGCTACTAGCAGACAACTACCGGGCTGTTGCAGAGCAGGCCGAGGCCAAAATTACGCGCTGGTGCCAGAAGACTCTCGCTGGTAAAGATGATCTTACTCCCCAAGTTGCTTTACATATTCTGTAATGTCCCCGTCTGGCCGGGTAGGAGATACTTCACAAACCTGCACAAATTGTTCACTCAATTCTTATGGCACTCTGGCGCGGTGCGTAAAAAGTGGTCGGACATGTCACTACCCTACGATAGAGGGGGCTTTACAGCCCCGGACTTGCTGCGATATTGGACTGCATCACAGGTACAGTTCGCATCTTACTGATACCCTGGGCCCCCACCCCGTCCTCACGTCAAACTGGAGGCTCTGGCAGCGGCAGGCACTAATTTAATGTCCTTGATTCTAAACCGGCAGTATGAGCCGGACTCGCCCATTGACCCGGTCCAGACCACGGTGCAGGCTTGGGGCCAGATGTTCAAAACTTGTGACGAACAATACCCATACTACAAATGGCTCCCCGCCTGGAACTTTCCTGGGCTGGAACCCACACATGACACCGCCCTTGCGTGAAACTGGGAGGACCTGGGATACCGCACCCTCACTGATTTCTATCCAGAGGGGCAGTTTATAACACTGCAGATGTGGAGGTGGGGCACTCGGGTTCTGTTCTGGAATTTCTGCAGTTCTACAGACTCCGCGCTGCCTTCCGAAATGCATGGCCTGACTTCCCCAATGAGCCCCAGGACTCCCCTGGGATTGCCTACATTACCAGCTCGGGTGGCGCCCTTGGGATGGTTTCTTCATTTTACAAACTCCTACTGACCACTACACCTCCCCTGCCATACAGGGCTCGGGACGACTGGGCCTCCGAGCTGGAGCTAGAACTCACTGATCAACCGTGGGAGAGGATGTGTTCTCATACTAGCAGGGTGTCCCTAAACTTCTGCTACCTCACCATACAATATAAATTGCTCAACAGGCTGCATTACACTCTGTGTAGAATCTCGAGGTTTGCACGCTCTGATCCTCGGCTCTGTCCTCGCTGCGGCGCGGAAGGTGCTGACCATCTACACATGTTTTGGGACTGCCCGGAACTGGCCATATTTTGGAGTAAAATCATAGAGACAGTGTCTGCAATCACTGATTCTGTTGTTGATCCTGATCCGATAGGGGTTCTGTTTGGGGTGTGGCAGTCTGGGGGGGCTAAGGACATTGTTAAGTTCCTGAATGTGAGATGTGTAGTAGCCAAGAAATGTGTCTTAGAGAGCTGGAAGAGTCCTACCCCCCCAACATTCCAGAAATGGTTAAATTTACTCACGTGGTCCCGAAACTGTGAAGAAAAATTCCTGGGTATGCTCCCAGCCTGTTCTCGTCCCCAAAACATATGGTCCGCCTTCAACAGCTACTTGAATAGCTTAAATGACACTTCCTCAGTGGACGAGTCCTCCTAGCTTCTCCATTAACTGTTTGGGAACTTGGTGCTTCGTGATATGTCGTTACTCAACTGCTGTTGCTCTACTCTTGCTTATATGCCCTGGTATTCACAAGGATTTACACTGCGGGATCATGATGTTACGATATAGTGAATTCAGCTTCCACGACACCTGTGCTTTAAGTGATCCAAGGCCCAACTCGTATCTGAGACTAGCCAGGGAAAGGCTTTGGGAAAGGCCATAAACCTAACTCAATTGTTAAAAGGACTAACTTTGTTGAAGGGGACTACAAGTCCCATAATCCCATTAGTACTGGGACGTGGAAGAGCGCTTAAGAGGCACGCTGTAGCAATAGTCAGCCAATTAAGCCTAAAAGCCCACACCTGAGGGAACCGGGGAGGCATGCAAGGCACCCTCAGGTGCAGGCAATTGGAAGAAGCTGGAACTGTGACTGGGGTGCGAATTGTAGCAGTAGTAGCAGAAAGAAGAAGACACAAAGCTGGCAAACCAAGCAGAAATGGGAGAACAAGAGGGACGCTGGAACGTGGAGATAGCAGATTTCACCTGCTTGTTCTTAGAGGGTCCTGTTCTCCCAAACTCTGAAGTGCAGAAGTGGCGCAGCGGAAGACATGCAGGAGAGCTGTCCTCCCCATGTGAAAAGAAGAGAGCATAAGTCAAGGAGACACATTAGGGGCCTGATTCATGGAATGTTTCCCTATGGGATTGCACCATTATAAAACACTCACAGGAATCAGGCCCTATAAGTGCAATACAACGGTTTTCGATTGATGGCTTTTCTGTTCTAGACCAGTCTGTGCTTGAAGATTTGACTAGGAAGAATCTTACTGTGGTTGATCCACATGGGATAGAAAACAGATGTCTATGCGAGGGCAAATAAGCAGTCCCCATTGACAAATTCGTCTTGAAGTGAGAATCTTTTGTGGGCTAAAGGAATTGCCTCATAATCTCTATGCCACTTGCCTTAACTTGAAGGAAGCATGAGATGTGGGGCTTTCCAACGGACTAATCCTGTAACAAAATAACTTGTATGTCCTGAAGATAGCTCTAATACTCTTAATACGTGAGCATGTGGGTTCAAGTGCATCATGGTTAAAGAGCCAAAACATGTGTCGACTTGCAAGAAAAAACAAAATATCTTTTTTTTCATTGTTCCTAGAAAAGATAAATAGACAATGAAGCAGTGAATTGAGTTGTGCAATAACTATCACAGAACTGTTAAAAACAACTACAGGTTCAAATCAGACTGTAGTACAGACTACTTATGATCTCATCCTCTCGGTATTAAGCGTGTAATAAATAACCTATCATATCAATATACAAATAACTTTTGCTGCTCTGTGGTTTTCGTACAAGTGTGCCCAGTCACATCCTACCTGTTGAATTGATTAATTGATCTTTTATGTCAAAAGAGTGTTTGGAACAAGTGTTTAGATGTTGTGCTGACTTCAGGGGTTTTAAATTGATATTGAATGTTGAAAACTTATTTCAGAATTTAATAAATACTCACTCAAGTGCATGTTACGTGTTCTCTCTTTCGAGCTGTTTGCCAAATAAGGGACAAACAGTACAAAAAGTAAAAAGGTTGGGCTCATTGATGTGTCTCAACAGTAAGGAAGGGGTTATCAGTCTCCTATAGATAGATACGTGTTTCACATCTTCCACACTTGAGATCGTTACCCATCAACAAATGAGTGGTGCAAGTACCCACATTTTGTGCCTTTTGCGATGTGAGCCTTATTGCTGTGGTTGCCGTGCAGCAAACGTTTTGGAGACCAAGGTGAGGAGCAGTTGTCAAGCCGTGGGTCTCAGGAGCGAGAGGAGCACTATAAACGTGTGGCCGGAACGGAGACCCCTTCAGAGAGAAAGTATGTGTGTCCCTAAGAAGTCAGAAGCAGTAGAGGTTGTGGCAGAAGTAGTGGAAGCAGTGCGATCCACAGAGCATGGGTTAAAGAAGCCAGTGAGTAAAGCCTAGTGTTTTAATACCTTGCACTCTAATACCTTTCTCGAGCATTGCCGGCAACAGTATCCAGTTCCCTATTCACTCGTGTGTGATTTAAAGCTAGCTGAAGTTGTTTGTTGAAGTTATAATACATGAATATTGGAATAGTAGCACTCGCGTATATTAGGAAAGTCATTTTACTCACGTGAAAAGCAAACGCTGCTTAAACCTATTGTTAAACCCTTAACAGACTGTATCTACCTGAAGGAATGGCCGCATGTCACTGATTAAGACGAGTAAACATTGTAAAGGCCATTACAGAATACCTCACTTTGATAAAACAATTGTTGAAATCTTCAACTTGTGAAAACTATATCAAAGAGTGGTTGTGTGTGCCTAATTGTGATTCCCAGAGGAAGACAGAACTCTATCCTTTATTTTAACACGGGAATACAAGTCTTTAACCTTAGAAAACTACCTTAAGAAGTGGTCGTGTGTGTCTAATTGTGATTCCTAAAGAAAGACTGAACTCTATTCTTTACTTTAACCTGGCATACCTTTTCACAAATAAGAAGTTAAAGTGTATCTACTATTGAAGAAGAGAACAAGCATTGCCCAAGTCAAGAACCTCACTATATTAAAAGTGAAACCAGCCTTTCCCAGAGTTCAAAAGCAATCTAACTGTTACTGTGAAGTTAATAACAGTGCATACACATGCATAGTGGCCTACGATACATGTATGCTAGCATTACCTGAAGCTAAGAGAGTGGCACCAAGGCTTCTGGGTAATTACTTTGGTTGATAGCCGGCAGAAAGGTGAAGGCAACGATGAGGAAGAGAAACTGGCTGCTTGTAAAGAATATTTTGAAGTTTACACAACCTGTAGTGCCAAAGACTGTGGAAGACAGATAGAAGTGAGTCTTCAAGGCAAACCCAGTTTGTTATTGTGGCAGACAGACAAGAGAGGCAACAAGCTGCCCCATTTGAAGAGAGATATTTGGCGGTAGAGGGCCTTGCCTACTTGAAGGTGTTGAAGTACGCTAAGTGTATCTTGTCGAAGCCTGTCTAGAAGTATAAATCACTGAAGCTGTGGTAGTAATCCAAAGTAATGAAGCTGTGTTGGTATATCTAGTTGTCAGTAGATGCAACATTGTAGTAGCTTAAACAAAGGTGACTATTCTCATAGTGAATCAGGTAGAAGTGAAGTTGTTGAAGTGGAAGCAGCAGCACTCTGAAGTCATCCTGACAAATATACAATTGTGAATTCCAAAACTGTAACTAAAGAAATACTAACTGTTAACCAAGAACTGTGTATCACTGACAGTTGTGGATATTGCATTTCTTTTGAACTGTGGCAATTCTTCTAGAAGAGGTGACAAATCATTGTGGTTGGGATTACAATTGGTGCTATTTGGTGGAAGTGGAAAGTGGATATTTTACCAAGGGGTAAATGGGGGTCCAGGATTGGTTCAATAAGGTAGGCTTTGTCTACAACAATCGCTGTGTCTTTAAAAGAGGGTGGAGCCCCTCTTTTGGCTGATCATCTGAAGGCTTTGCAAGGAGTAACATGAGGAACTCATCATTGCACCATAGCTTAAGGTGCAGTCTGCCTTATATCTTCCACCAGTGAAGGAATGCCATGGCCTCCAAGAGTTCCCTCCCCTAAACATCTCCCAGGGAACAGAGGGATATACCAAATCCAGAGGACCCTCCAGCAGCTCCAGAACAGGTACCCAGCCAGCATACAGCATGCCCTGCTAGGCTCTGCAGGAAGCTTTCTAGGTGGGAAGTGCCCGAGAGTTTCTGAACCAAACCAAGGACAAGGCAGCTGCCTGCAAAACTCTCCTCCGTTTTGGGCTGTCCACCTTAAAGATTGACACGAGCCCAGTGAAGAAGCTAGCAGGAGTGCATCGACAAGCATCTACTGACGTCCGCCATAAAGGACATTTTCAAACCAGTTTTGAGAAACCTGATGGTGTCTCACTTGCTAGTCCCCAGGGACAGATGCCAATGGTACACTGGGCCTTCCCACACTGATAGCCAGTACCGGGGAAAAGAGCTTGCCGCCGTGGTACTATTCTTGACTCCAGCAGAAGAAAAGCCAACGCATTCAGCACAGCCGGTGAGTCGGAGGAAACTGATGGAGGAACAGACAGTGTTAAGATCAAAGTTGCAGTGGCAACATTTGCATAGAAGAAGAGAAGATAATGGACAAAGGTCTTTTGTGAACAACCGAGGTATTAGGATTAAAGTGGTCCGGCGCCGCGTGGCTGCACATTCAAAAATACTCTAACTAATGCCCCGCTCTTAAACAAGGAGGATATGTTGAAATGAGAGAAACTACAAAAACCAAGAGACCCCAAGGGAGGCCGGAGTGAGAAGTCAAAGTGATCATACAAGGTTCAAACCAAACCCTTGTACAGTCAAAAGTCTTTGGCACGTTGTGAAAAGGAAGTGAACTGTGTTACTGAGGGGAACCCCATGGAAATTGTGATAGCGTGAAACCTGCACTTGCCTTAGATTCACAGAGTGACCCAGCAAGACGTAACCGCCCTTTGGAAGTCTCTGTGTGAATTGGCCAATGCTTTGAGAGGCAGGTGAGGGAAGATCTGAGCCCAAACAAGGGGGAACTAAGTAAAGTGGTGAAGGTAACCTGGAGGCTTGTTTAAAAAGACATTAGGATTTCTGAATATTACAAGATGATGATGCTGTGAATTGAAAAGCTAAGTGAACTACGTTTGTATTTGTATTTGTTTATTTATAACGCGCAAACCATCAGGCCCAGAGGCATCAGGGTGCAATTTAAGCACAGGTTACATACAGAGCATAAAGGTATACATAAAAGATTTACGAGTATGTACAAGGTTACATTTCAGCGCATATATACATATATAAGACTAAAACATAAGATAATAAGCAAGCAGATCTATATACATAAATTACAATACAGGTAAGACATGGGGCATGGCAAATGTCTATGTAGATAAAAGGAGTGTGACGGCAAGGTGTGAGGAGCGAGTCTAGTGCTGGTTGAAGAGCCAGGATTTGGTTTTGGCTTTGAAAGTATTGAAAGAGTCTTCAGATCTGATTGTAACGGGGAGGGCATTCCATAGCTTAGAAGCTAAGACAGGGAAGCTTGTGCCCCCCGCTCTTTGGAGTTTGAACCTCGGGATTGCGAGACAGTGGGTCTGGGCGGTTCTCAGAGGTCTGGATGTCGAGTGGCGGGACAACCGTCAGCAGAGGTAGGGGGGGGGCTTGTTCGCCAAGCATTTGTGTGAGAGGGCCAGTGCTTTCAGTGAGATTCTCTGTTTCAGAGGGAACCACTTTAGATTGGTTCTGGATTCAGAAATGTGATGGTTTCGAGGGAAGTTTAGGGCAGCTCTAATAGCGTTGTTTTGGGTTGTTTGAAGTTTATTCAGGTTCTCTTGGCTGGTTCCTAAGTAGAGGGCACTACAATAGTCAATTTTGGCTATGATGAGGGTTCTAGCTAGTGTGACAGTGTTGGGGGTGGTCAGAAACGGTCTGCAGGCTGCAATGAGTTTACATGTGTATGCAGAGGCTGATCTGACTGTGTTTGTTTGTCGAGATAAGGATAAGGTGGCGTCTAGGTAGAAACCTAAAGTTTTGGTGTCCTTCGAGACTTGGATAGTGTTGCCATGAATGGCAAAAGACTTGTAGGCAGGCTCTAGTTTGCTAAGGCACTGCGACGTGCCCAAGATGAGGAGCTCAGTCTTGTCGTCATTTAGGCATAACTGGTGTTGGGCCATCCAAGCTTGGATGACCAGGTAGACGTTGTTGAGGGCCTTAGAGTCAGCTAGATAGTCACCTGTGATGGGAATGAGTATCTGGGTGACGTCTGCATAGTTAGTGTAGGAGACACCCAGATAGTCAAGCACATCGAAGAGAGGTTTCATGAAAATGTTATAGAGTGTGGGTGACACGCATGATCCCTGTGGAACGCCGCAATGAATGGAAGATGGATCTGCGGAGGTGGCCGGAGCAAAGACCCTCATGGATCTATTGCTCAGAAATGATTTGAACCATGCCGTGGCTGAAGTGGAGAAGTGGGCAGCACAGTGGAGGTGACTGCATAGGATCTGGTGGTTGACTAGATCGAATGCTGCAGAAAGGTCGAGGAGAAGTAGTAGTGCTAATTTACCCTTTGTCCTTCAGTACCTCAATTTGGGTTTTTAAGTCTATCAGAGCCGTTTCGGTCCCATGTCTGGGCCGGAATCCCGATTGTCGTAGACCTAGTAGATTGTTGGATTCCAGGTAGTCTTGGATCTGGAGGTATGCTGCGCGGTCTAGGATCTTGAGCAAAAATGGGACAGTGGTTATGGGTCTGAAGTTGGTGGGTATGTTGGGGTCAAGGGATGGTTTTTTAAGCAATGGGATCACCCAGGCGTTCTTGAGGTTGTCAGGGACAATACCTGATTTAAAGGAAGAGTTTATGAAAGCCTTGATAAAAGGGTCTAGATCGTGAGCAGAGTCCTTAATGATAGGGGCTGGGCAAGGGTCGCCTTGGCAGTTAGATGGTTTCATTCTCAAGATGATGTTTTCTACCTCAGTGGTAGTGAGTGGTGAGAAGGCAAATGGTTTAATGTTGGCCGAGTCTAGAGAAGGGGACCTAGCAGGGGGGTGGGGGGGTGGTTGTCAAGTTTCAGACTGTCTTGCTTGTATTTGATTTTGGATTGAAGCATAGATATTTTATTCAATAAGGCTGCCTGGATGTTGGCACACCATTTACTATCTTTGGTGCAGGTGTCAGGGGGGTGGGCTTCTAGCTCTTTTATGATCTTAAAGAGTTTCTTTGTGTTCGACTCAGCTTGCAGGATGCGGTTATTAAGGGACTCTCTTTTGGCAGTGATAATGGCAGCTTTGTAGGTGAGTGAGGCAAGAAAGAAGCCATCTTTGTGCTCATCAGAAGGGTGGCTTTTCCAGCGATTTTCAGCAGCGCGTTTAGCTTTGCGGAGCACTCTTAACTGTGGGATGAACCAGGAGTTGAGATGTGCTCGTGGTTTAGACTTCCCAAGTTAGATGGGTGCGATGGAGTCTATAGCTTTAAGCATAGTACTGTTGTAGATGTCTGCTAAGGAGGTGGGATCGGACCAAGTGTCTGTGGCAGCGTTGAGATGGGTGTAGCAGAGGGAGGAGGTTCTCCATAGTTATGTCCTTTTTTCTTCTAGTAGAGAGGGCTGGGGCTATCAGGGTCAGGACCCGCGGGGTAGCTTCAATGTCAAAAGTTATGATATGATGGTCAGACCATAAGCAGGGGGTATTGGCAAGGACATTAATATTGCAGTTAGAGCCGGCTAACCAGTCGAGGGTCCTGCCTTTGTTATGAGTGGGTTCTTAAATGTACACGGTAAAGCCAAGGCCAGTTAGAGCATTCTCCAAGTCTAATGCGGCGGGATCTTTCGGGTCACCAAGACCTAGATTAAGGTCACCTAATATGATAGTTTGGGAATTAGTTTTGGTTTTGTCAAGGAGGAGTGTGGTTATTTCACCGACAAAGGATGGTGCTAGGCCAGGAGGCCTGTAAATAAGGTGAATGGTGGCAGTTTGATTAGGCGTTAGTGATAATTTGACAGATAAGGATTCAGCTGCTTCTAGTTTGGAGTCAGAAGCCACTCTTAGGCCGAGGGAGTTGTTATGGATGAAGGCCACACCACCGCCCCTGGATTGGGCAGTGGTACGGTCACAACGTGTGATGCCGTAGTCAGGCGGTAGGGCCAAGGATAGTGAAGGACCAGAGGCGGCGTGTAGACAAGTTTCGGATATAGCAATGAAATCAAGGTCAGAGGAGGTGCTGAGGTCAGCAATGTTGAGTGTGTGAGCTGGGAGGGATCTGGCATTGATAAGAGCGCCCTTGATTAGAGGTGGATTCTCCCTTGTGATAGTAGGTTTGCAGATAGCTGTGGGCGTAGGTGCGAGGGGTGAAGTGTGAGGGGTTTGCTTGATGGAGTTGCTGCGGGTGTGTCGAATGCGGAATCTGGTACCTAATCACTGGTTTCTGAGAGGAAGAGAGCAGGGTTGGTTAGGGGTAGGTTTCTTGGCATAGTGTTCCAACCACAGTGCAGGGTCATTGAGGTATTGGTTGAAGTGGTCACTGGAGTAGTGTAACCCTGTAACGGTGGCTGCAGGGCTCATTGTAGGGATCACACAGGACAGTACCTGGAGATGTGGGTTCAGACAGAACGGACTATCAAAAGAGTGGAAGGGTTTTACCCCTAGGGGGAGAGTTGTTGCAGTAGGTAGCAGTGCGACAGAGGCAACCTGTAAGGTCAGCGTGTAATACAGTATAAGGAACGCACTAGCGAGCATGGTGGTGTTGCTAGAAGCCTAGGTGGCAGATACCTGGGAGATAGGTGGTCCGAGGAGATACACGGGTGGCACCAAGGTATGGAGCAGCACAATAGGCTGAGATGCACTGGGGTAACACCTAAGAATGAGGCAGCACAGTTAGGCTGAGAAGCACAGGGCAGGGCAGCGCCTAGGTTTGACACGTCACAGTTAGGCTGAAATGCGCAAGCAAGGCAGGGCAGCATCTAGATTTGAAACAGCGTAGTAGGCTAACATGCAGCACCTAGATTAGAGCAGCACAGTAGGCTAAATTGCAACACCTAGATTTGGCACAACACAGTTAGGCTAGGATGCGCAGGCAGGGCAACACCTGGATTGTGATGACAGCCGTGAACCAGAATGAGGGATGTCCACAGTGAGTTGTTGGTCTGAGCCGATTGAGGTTAACTGATGTTGCGAAGGGGATCGGAGCCTGGCTGAGGGGGTTCCTCGGGTGAAGAATAATCGCCCAACATGAAGAATAACAGTAGGTAGTGATACATCAGGACCTCTGAAGCAAGAGACTTTGCATAAAAGAGACTTGGGTATAGAAGATCTTGATATTATAAGAAGGAACTGTAAACTCAGGCCAACGAAGCCCAGAAGTGTGCTGGGTTCGAGAGTCCCACCATGTCCTGTGCTTCAAACGTGGGGAATGGAGACTCCGGCCATAACATCCTGACTTATCATTTGAGAACACTTCTTTCTTTCTTTGTGAATATTATCCAACACTATTTTGTAGCATAGCGGTAAGGATTGGCAATAGGTTTTTCTTAGTGTAGGCCTTTTATATTTGACCAGACTCCACTAGGACTGTATTATTATTATTTGATGGTCGTAGCTTGCTCCCATCTTAGATTTAGGTTTAGATTAGGTGTTTATCTCACCCATTTTTATAGTTTAATACACACCCTTGAACTGTGATCACTTCCGTATGTCTTACTTTGATACCATGCCTTCCTTACATATTCGAACCCTTGAGCTGCAACTGACTGCACTGCTGGCTGTTGTTAGACTGCAATCACTAAAGCCGCACGAGATCCCTCGACAAGTGCTTCAGAACCGCCGACCAGCACTGAGATGAGGATTTCTGACCCTGAGCTGCTGTGTACGCAAGCCTGCAGCCGTCCGTCCAGCTTCTAATTGCCTGCCGCCTGATACCTGCAGCTGTCTCCCATCTTGAACTCTGTTGTAGAAGCTGCAAAGCGCCCTGAAACCGATTTGACCCTGTCGAGCATTAAGAACTCCGACAGCACAAGGTACATTGTGGTTCTGTCCCCTGGTCCTTCTCCTAAGTCCCCTAGTGATATTTTACGACCCATTGCTGCCTTTGTGTTGAAACGAAGTATCCTTGAACTATTGCGATTAATTACTATATCGACTACCCTCCTGTCAGTATGCAGAGTGTATGCCTTTTCCTTCTTTGATATTGTCTGTCCTCTGCATTCCTGTACAGGGTGGGTTGTATTTTGTAGTGTGCTAAAACTGTCTGTTGTGATAATAATAAAGTAGATATGTGTATGCAACTGTCATGATGCCTACCCCCGGGGACCCAGACCAAGTCCAGCAACCCGGAAGCAGGCATCAAGTTACCCCAAGCAAGCCCAACAACCCCCGCTAGGGGCTATTTGGGTGCAGTCCTGGCACCTATGGCGCCAGGCTCATATGGAGAGTCAGTCCTGTCGCCATAGGCGCCAGGCTCATAGATTAAAACTTACCTGATGCAGACCATGCTGCAAGAGCTCCAAGCCAAACGAGGCTTGGAAGGGACTATTTTACCTAGGGACTATTTTTTTACTCGGGTGGGGCTGGGGAGGAATACTTACCTGGGACTACTTTGGAGGCTATTTAAACCACGCCCGAAGAGCAGCACACGCTTCGCGTTATTCTGCATCCAGCAGCATAACGCTCACCGTGCCTGCAAGTCTGCATCCATTCTTCTGCCACGCCCGCCTCGAGTTTGGAGCTCCTAGAAAAAGGGAGAAAGAAGGAGAAAAGTTTAGAACAAGAGCAATACCTTTGATCCTTACCTGAATTCCCAATCCATCGCGCCTTCGAGCTGGAAGAAAGAAGTTATTTTATGCGCGTCGCCTCACCTGCTGCAGCGCCGCGCTGAACTCACCGGCCTTCGCAGCATCTTCACATTTCACTGCATCCTCCTGCATGTTCCCGCCGCACTGCGGCACCTAAGGAGAAGACAAGAACAGCAAGGTGAGCCAAGGGAATACACAGTGGAATACCCCCCATAGACTTACCTGATGTTACCACCGGGGGTACTATTCTTCTTCACGGGTCGGCGCAGCTTCCACTGCATCTTAGCCGAACCCCGGCCGGCCCCTAAGGGGAAACAAAAGGACAGCAAGGTGAAACAAGGGACTAACAAGGGGAACCCTCCTCACCACAAAAGACTTACCTGATTTTACCGCCGGAGGCATTATTCCCCGAGATTTCATACTTTCTCTCAGCGCCTGAATAAGGGAGAAAGCAACAGTTTACATATGGACATTATTTTATCGAACTGTGTTGGATAATACAAATCCTTACCAGGACATTACCGGTTGCCACGAGGAACTCTTCAGTAGGGTCAAGCTGCAACCTACAAGGAATCGGACAAGAGTGAAAGTCAGGCATTTGAACTGTTACGAACTACATACTTACAGCGTCTTGCCGTGAAGCAACTGGTTATCTATGCGCCCCTGCGCTCAATGCAGGATGGAGAGCTCATCTTTTCAAATCATCAGGTGAGACTATAAGAGGGGACATCCAAGGTGATCAGTGGGGACCGCAGCAGTCCAGTCCAGATCGACGCCTCTGTGGGAGCCAGGTGAGCGTAACAGCAACCTTGATTGGACAGTCTCTTTTATCATTGGGTAGTGATTGTATTTTCGCTGTGTTGTAACTAACCAACGATCCACAACTTTTCAGAGATAAGCCTGCTGTTCCGTCCATGTTCCCAAAATTGGACAGTGAGGTTTATAATTTGCTTGCGTTTCCAATCTGTTTGGATCGCTTCTGATATACTAGAGGTGTGGGGCTGATTGATGGTTTAGAAATAGATATTCATCCCTGGACCACCGGTGCCCCGAAAGTGTATTCGTCACATTAGTGGCAGACAGACGGACCGAGTTGGAGCCTTGCACACAGCTTAGTCACCCAACGATAAAATGACTGTTGCAGGCAACCTTTAGACACTGCTAGGTATTAAGTAATTGTGCATCTTGACAAAGAGACTGTGAAAGGCATGAGCAAGGATGTACTGTGAGTTCTATGTCAAGCGAGGAGACTTCCCTACAGCTCTAAGGTTAATAAACCTGAGTTGCTGACCAACCTCCAAGCTTGGGTAGAAGCGATGGCAGTTGCGGAGAAGACCCCAGGGGACAAGTTAGACCCAGTGTACCCAAATGAAGAAGTCCTTCCGGGAGGGGTGGTGGAAGATGTAAGGGAAGGATGGTATCAAACAGTGAAGACAGACATAGGTGATCACAGTTCATATGTCAGGATAGTTGAGCAGTTGGCTTCCCGTCCCCTAGTTTTCAGCACGGACAAGGCGGCACGTTCGAGCATCGCACACACTCTGGCTTCTTTGCCACAAGGATACAGTTCAAATCATAGGTATCAGGGCCTTCTGCCAAATCCTCTTTCCCAATAACAGTCTCTTACTGCAGAGGGCCTGTTGTAACAAACAAGCACCACAGCTATTTTCTTATCAGGATTTTCACATTCACAAGTTCTCAATTCCAGTGTTCATCATCCGTCTACCTCCTTCAGACTCGGATCCCTTTTACCACAATGTTCACAATTGGTCTCATTCGATCAGGCTCAGGTCATGGATCTCCCTCGTTTGGGCTGTGACTCCTTAAGCACAATATTCACATTTGGTCTGCCTCATTCGGGCTCGGACCATGGATCTCCCTCGTTTGCGCTCGGACCCCTTAAGCACAATTTTCACAATTGGTCTCCCACGTTCGGGTTTGGACCATGTAATCTCACTTTCTACGTTTTCCTCTTGATATCAAAAATCAAATACTTTCGAATGTGCGATGGGTTTTGCTTAAACCTTTGCAGGACCACTTCGATTCACTTCATACGATGTTCTTACCAATCTTCTACTTTTGTTTCTGCCACTTCTTGGCTGGATACCTTACAGAGACCTTTGATTGTGCACCCGCATGGTGCCGGATCACTCTGGCACTGGTATTGTATCTTTTTCCATAAATGTTCAAACATCCATCAGCAATTAAGCTTTCTTCACATCTTTCATCACACACGTTTCAATCTTGGTTTTTGCGCTCTTTACACAATGTTGCTGCTTGCAACCTTGACATCAACACAGACCGGTCTTGCATCAGTCTCCCCAACTCACTGGCTATGTTGATCTCTCTGGCACTGCATTGATCATGGAGCCAAGGACGGTACCACAGTGGCTGCTGTTCCTCTCCGACTCGGTCAGCTGTGCAGAAGGGCCCCGGGTATCTCAGACAAACAATACAGGATTCTTCAGTCTTGTTTGCTAGCCTTATACTTTCTAATCTGAAGGTCTCTGGAAAGTAATGATTTCTCACTGAAAAGGTCAAGGGAATCTCCCTCCGTGCATACCCTCTTGGTTTGCCGTCTTTCTTTCCTCGTTCAGCTGCCGTCGGGAAAGTACTGTTCCTTCGTGTGCTTTGCCTCACTCAGAGTCTGCTCTCATGCTCTGCCTTTTATCTGTGTGGGGAGGTTTAATGGAAGTTAGGTGTGAGTGATTACCAGTAATTGCCTGACCTTGCCTGACCATAGTAGTGTCACATGTCAGGTACAATGCTCGGGTTTGAGTCTGGTTTCTCCCAGAGCGGGCTGTCAGTGTGAATGTGTTTGTGAAGGGAAAGTGGGGGGGGAGGTAGAGTTTCTAAATATCCCATCAGGTAGGATGGGGTAAAGTTGTTACAGCGAGGGGGATACTGCGTCTTGCCATCAGGTGTCCCACTCACCAAAGACCCCTCTCCCAGGTGATCCTCTCGCACTGGTCCACCGCCAGGAACTGGATCCAAAAGCAATGGGCATGTCCTGACCACCTGGATGACAGTTCCCCGAGGGCTATTGGGTGAGACACTGTCTGGTTTCTCACAAAGATGACAAGTAAGAGAGCATGACACCAACCATCCCGCTAGGGGGCAAGCATGGTTTCTCAACACTCTAGAGTATCACGTAGGCCAGGGGCTAGTGCAGCATCCCACAGGTCCCGGGCCTCGGTACAGTCTCAAAGTGGACCATCAATTGTCCTGGCTGCAATGCTGTAGCTGCTAGAAAGCTCCTGTTGGTGGAGAGGAGACTTGAGTTAGGGGAACAAAAGCATCGGTCTCAATGGGGGTAGCACGGGGCCTCCATAGAGCTACGCAGACTGGCACTTGATAGAAGGAGGCCAGCAGATCCATCTCTAGCAAAAGCACCAGTAGTGGCTCAAACCAGGATACCCTGGATAAATCCCAGCACCACATCTCCAAAGACTAAGTGCAGGCTTATGAGGTGGGAAGGACATTTCTGATTGTTCTGAAGTGCTCAAGCTTGCTTTTCGGCTACAGGAGGTGGACGAGGTACTGTGGGTTGCAGCCCTAATGAGTCTCTTACCAACACCAGGAACTGATGCAATTCTTCAGCTAACTCCAGAGGAAGGCCCGTTTAGGAGAGCATGAAGGCTGCCCTCCTCCGGAAGTTCTGTAAAACCCCTGAACAGTATCTTAAGAGCTTCAGAGAGCTTAGAAAGAAAAGTGGGCAGACATTTGAATCGTTCAGACACTTGTCTTTTAAATATCTGAGCGGGTGGGTGGCTGGTAACCAAGTTAACCTAGTTAAAGGGATGTACAATTTGATTGTGTGTGAGGATGTATTGTAGAATTGTGAGGTTGACCTACACCAGCATTTTGTGGATAAGACTATCACAGACCCTAGGGAGCTTGTAAAGGCTGCCGACAGGTTTCTGAGTACTAGAGTCCAGAAAAAGGTTCAGGTGAGCACACCTGAACCGGGAGAGAAATCTTTGGACAAAAATGTTAAGTAGGATGGGAAGGACAAAGGTCCAAACCAATCCTCTTTGAAGTCTGGTCCCTAAAAGAATGAAGGGAAATCCCAAAACTTTTGTTCAGCCGTACACCTCGAAAAGTTGATCACAGGCACCCCTAACACTGGGTCACCTGCGTTCTCGCCACCCCAAGGTTGTTTGTGTGTAAGGAGCTGAGCCATAGCAAGGGGATCCTGCTTGCAAAGGCTTACCCAAGCAAGCCATAGTGAATGTTGGGCTCATGGAGGAGGCCATCATTAGTGGAAAGGAGGACGTCCCACTAGGCCAGGGATTGGTTGAACGTGGATTGGTTGCACTGAGTGGGAACGGTACCGGGTCTCCAGAAGAGATCTGTGTTCCCAATAATTCTCAACTCTATTTAGAACATGTGTATATGAATGGACACAAAACTCCTGTGGTCTGAGACACAGTGGCTAGCCTCACTGCTGTCACCTTGCATTGGATACAGCCAAGCCAATATATTGATGGGGCTGATTGTAGCATTGTTGGGTTTGACGGAAAGAGTAAGTGTGCTGGGCGATAATATAGAGTTCAGCTGGCTTGGTGAAATGACACAGCGCTGTGTAGCGTTGAAAGACTCCATCCCTGTTCCATACCTGTTGGGTAATGATCTTCCTGATCCCAATATAGTCACAGTGGCTATCCGATCGAGGGCCAAAGAGATCATCAGATTAAACACTCTCAGGGCCTTAGGGCCTGGAGTCCTTCCAGAGGGCTTGGTGGAGGGACCGATATGGCCGGTAGCCCCATGTCCAGTACCACAGACTACTGCATCGCCTACTCCTGTGGGAGAGGGGCCAGTAGCCACTGAGGACCCAATTTTGTAGGAGGGGACTCAGTGACTTCAGAATTGTCGGACACAGCACAGGACCCTGAGGTGGAGGACAATGTTAGCTCAGATCTGAAGGGCCTGCACAAGCTGGATGAGTTTGCATCAGCTGGGGGCCTAGATGAGACTGACTTCTTTAAAGCCCAGAAAGAGTGTCCCAATCTGGTGGGTCTGTGGAAGCAGGTGGAAGAACAGGCTAAGGGCGTGGCCCCTGGACTGTTCAAAGTGTACTGGGAGGATGAACGCATGTACAGTGAGCCAAAATATTCTGAGGGCCAGGGCACCAGCAGGTTGGTGATTCCCCAGTGCCACAGAAAGTTCCTTTTGGATTTGGCTCACCAAATTCCTTTAGCAGGTCACTTGGGAGTCATCGGACCGGATATCGGCACACTTACTGAAAATAAAAAGCAAGAAATGGAGAAGCAGGCACCCCTAAAACCTAGAATCAGGGGAGACAAAGAGAACTAAAGAAAAATTCGAAGTCATGTTTATTAAATAAACTTTTATTAAAGGTTCTTATTTGATTATGAAAGTAGAAAATTAATCATACCATTACTTCAAAAGCAAAGTCAAAACCCAATGAACTGCCCACCACTAACACAACATCGAGAAAAAACCTAATGTTTCAATAAATACAAACCATTTACTCAATCACACCAATCACATCACCAAGAACTCATCCACAATCAATAATAGAATTGCACAAAAAACACACATAATTCACAATATAAGACTTCATAAACACAGCTTTAGTCCAGAAGTCAGGGTTCCCAAACAATTTCTAGGACTCTGTAATGAAACCGTCCCAATCGTTTTCGACATATAGATGTTCATATCGGCATGGATATTTTGGGTCTTTTGGATCCTCAAGCCAGCTCAGGGAACAGATACATTTTGGTGGTGGTAGACCATGCCAAAAGGTACCATGAGACGGCCCCCCTGAGGAACATCGAAGCCCCTGTTGTGCAGGCTCTGATTGGGATATTCTCCCATGTTGGATTCCCCAACACAGTTTTTTCCAGACAGGGGATCAAACTTCATATCCGTGTATATGAAGACTATGTAGGAAGAGTGTGGAGTCACTTACCGGTTCTCTACATCGTTCCATCCACAAATGAATGGGCTTGTTGAACAGTTCAACAAGACCCTGAAAGTCATGATAGGTGGCTTGGAAGAGCACCCGAGGAGAAAATGGGATATTCTCCGGCCATGCCTTCTGTTTGCTTACAGGGAGGTGCCACGGAATGGAGTAGGGTTTAGCCCCTTTGAGCTTCTGTTTGGACACCCTGTATGAGGTCACCTCAGTCTAGTGAAATAGGGATGGGAGGGCAACCCCTCATTCCCTATGCAAGATGTGTTGGACTATGTACTTGGCCTTTGGTCTAGAATGGCAAAGTACATGGAACAGTCAACGAAAAACGTAAAGGCTAGTCAGGAGTGGATGAAGCTCTGGCACGAGCAGAAGGCCACAGTAAAGGCATCTTTCCTAGAGGACAGATCCATGAGAGTATTTGCTGAAAATGCCTGTCAGCCACCATTCCCTTGCGGTGTTCCACAAGGCTCATGTGTATCCCCCACCCTGTACAATATCTTCACCAGGCACTTATTTGACTTGCTAGACCCCCTCAACATATCGTATGCCAATGGCACCCAAATCCCCCTCCACCCATCCGGCAACTATCCTGCCGAAGCACGCTCACTAAACAAAGTGTACACCATGATCCAAGTCTGGATGGCTAACCACCGCCTCCACTTAAACAACGACAAAACAGAGATTCTCTTGGTTAGCCCCCTGGCAGTGATCAAGAAACCTGATGCCCAATATGCGGCATTCCAGATCGACTGCTACCTAATCACTTTCTCCTCCTCAGTGAAGGCCCTTGGAGTGTACCTGGACGCTACGCTATCACTCACATGCCAATTTTATACCATTGCATTCTCTGCCACATACTCATTGAAACTGATCAATGTATCCAGACCCTTCCTCTCCCAGGACAGCTGCCTGACCATTGCCCAACCCACCATCAGGTCTAGACTAGAGTACTGTAACGCCCTAGTTGGTGGCACCTCTCTCCACAACACCCAGCAAGCACATCTCAGCAGCAAGAAAAGCTTCTTTCGTTTTGTGAACAAGACCAAACCCGTCCCAGACCTCGTGCACACTGATGCCACAGATGGGTCAGTTGAAGGTGTCAAGTTTGCAACGTACGTTTCAGAACAGCAACTGACAGACTGTCGCCGTTTACTGGGACAGTTTGCCGGTTTGTTTTTGCTGACTCCATAAGGGGAAGATTGGTGCACCTATGATGTGGACACAGGAGACAGTAAGCTGGTGAAGAGTAGGATTCACTGGTTGTCCGGTAAGGCAAGGGGGTTGTCACTAGGAGTGATAGAGCCATCCCACAGCCCCTGGGCTAGTCCAGTGGTACTGGTCGCTAAAAGACCAGAGGTGGGAAGACTGAAGTTCGCTTTTGTGTGGACCTATTTAGACAACATTGCTGTGTTCAGCCACACCTGGGAGGATCACTTATCCCCCTGAAACAAGATCTTCAGGTGCTGCAGAACGCAGGAACGCAGGTCTGAATATCAAGGGTACGGAGAGCTAGATAGCGCAGGGCACATTTATTTACCTAGGCCACCTGGTCGGTGGAGGTAAGAAACAACCTCTCGATGCGAAGGTACAGGCTGTGAAGGATTGGGGCATCTCCAGAATGGATTGTGCATGGCCCCAGTTCTGAAAGGGACAGACTATCGTCAGGAGTCATTATCCAGACAGATGCCTGTGATTTTGGGATTGGAGCAGTGTTAGCTCTGCTGAACTCTCAAGGGGTAGAGCAACATGTCACCTACATTAGCAGGCGATGGAAAGAAAGGGACAGAAACTAGGCCGTCATTGATAAGGAGCCTTAAACAGTCTTGTGGGCCATATAGAAGCTGAAACCCTATAACTTTGGGTCGCACTTTATGATACAGGCAGACTACTGGCCTCTTTTAAGCTTTTGCATTAGACTATATCCCCACAGGGATTAGATATGGACATCCAGCAAAAGCCAGGCTCCAAGTGTGGAAATGCAGATGGCCTCAGCCAGTGCTTTCACCTTGATTATGAACCAGACCCTCAGTAGGGTGGTGGTTCTCATGTTGAGGCTGGGGGGCATGTGAGGAATTCAACCATCCGCACAGTGGGTGTGCTCTCGCCTGGGCTTTTTTGAAATGTTAAATGAAATTGAATGATGGTAGATCAACCTCCGAAAAATGTGTGGGACTAATCTGCACACGGTTTCCTATGCTCACAGCATGAAATATGCAAACACCAGTGTATTCTGTGTGGACACAGACTACAGGCAGAGTTCCCCTTGTCATATTTAGTTGGGATCTGACAGGTGGAGTACACGATGCAACTCCAGAAGGTGGAGGGCCAAACCTTCCCCCTGCCATGGCCTGCCTAATTAACTAAGAACAGCTACATGGATCTGCCCTTCCTTTTGCTGAGCCCTGTAGCTGGTGGCAGCATTTGCATGCTTATCCGAGTTTAATTCAAACAGGCCCATGTGGGGCATGGCTGTAGAAGCTAACAAAGGATACAGGAAGCCCTAACAACCTTTCATATGCAACTGTGTTAAACTGATGTTAGCTCCCGCCCTCAGTCTCGATTATGCTGCAAAATGTCATGTCCGGGACTGCGTGTTTATTGCAGCAATCCCTGCATGGGAACCCCATTCAGAAGGTACGAGCATGTGGTTTGACAGAGCCAGAAAGTCTGGTCTCGCTGCAGCTTCAAGGGAGACCTGCCACTTTAATCCGAAACCACAGAGAACTCCATTAACCAGAGAGACCCTTTGATCCACAACAGACAGGTAGATGGGTGGGACTTAGTATTACATGTTTTCACCCCTTTACCTTTTCGGTTGAAAAGCACTCTGGTTATGATCTCACGCATACAGGAGATTGTTGGCGGGGGCCCAGGATTGGGTCATTAAGGTAGTCAGTCTACACCAATCATTGTGGCCCATTTGGCTTTAAAAGAGGGCAGTCACAGTTTCAATCACCTAAACATTTACACATAAGAAAAAGCTTTGCAAATAAAAAATAAACAGGTTAATACGTTATTGCCAAGCCCTTCTTAGGGTGCTGCCTGTGCAGGAGTGTTCCAGTCTCCATAATCATGAACATGTCCTCCACATGAAGGCTCTGGATAGCCTTGTGAGCGACTGGTACAGCTCAATTAGCCAAATGGTGTTGGGTGCACAGTAAATATGGTACAACATCCTTTCATCGCAGGATGTTTTTTGCTGGAGTTTTTACTGCTATTTTTTTACGAAAAAACTAATCGAATTTTTAGGGGGGTTAGACAAATATACTTATGGGGTGTTGGTGTTCGAGAATTCCACAGTAAAAACCTCTGTGAAAAAACATCCCACGTTTAAATGACATGGAACCTTAAATACACTAGCAAACCTGTAGCTCTATGGTTGGTTCTCATTTTGTTCTGCATTGGGACCCTAAAGGAGACCTGATGAGCACTGTGATTGGGTGAGAGAGAAGGAGGAATTCGGCTTTACTTTCAACAACAAAAGCTGCAGGGGCCTATTCCTTCATTGTGTAGTTAAGTGAAATGTTTTATTTTTCATCAACTTCCATAATCAAAGTCCAGGTAATCAATATGGTAAAAATGAGAAGGGCAGGTACTGAAGGCCATTTAGGACAGGCCAATTTAAAGCACTGACCTTGGAGCTCGCAACCCAGTCAAGTCAGTCGTCACGTTTTCTCCCCATTATGCTGATTCAGTATAACTCTACATTTCTAGCTGGACACCTCAGGAGCCACAGCACACCTTTCTCTTCCCCATCCTTTCAATCTATAGCACCTTCAAATCACACAAGGACTATAACACACACAGCAGGCAGATTTATACCTGCTAGCACCATCTCAACCTTGGGGAGGAGAGGTTCACCGTACATTACACAGTCTGCTACATCTTAAGCTCTACCACGTACTGTGCACTGCCAGTAACATTCCCAGTGTCCAATCGCTGTCATCTAATCCAACACATAGCCTAGCGTCAATGCCACAAACTACATAGAACCATACGAGCACTGAGGACCCTGACACTTCCATCATATACTCATCAGTGCCAAATGTTTAGTATCTGACTTATAAACACCCCATCTTTTTTCTGGCAAATTCACACGCCACAAGGCTACCACACATTTCAGAGCTGCACTATAAAAGACCACTTTACATTATCTACCAATTACCATTAATTTGGGTAACAATAACACTTTTACAGCACTTAGAAGAGGGAGGAATATGCCATGAAGCACAAAATAAAAACTCAATAGAATTATTATGGTTGAACTTGAAATAATGGACCAGGGTTAGACAGAATATTGTTATGGATTAACTGTTTAAGACACTTGAAAGGGCACATTAAGGAAGACAGTTGAACTGTCATTTTGGAGTTGCAACATGAAAGTTTAGCTGGGGTGCCATTCGGGGTGCTGTGGGTTGCACCTTCAATGTTCTTGATAAAAGGGAAGCTTGGGGGCGGGTGGTTGATTTCAGACTGTTAATTTCTTTATGTAATTTTTCATGAATCGTTTTAAAGATACAGCAACCAATGATGATACAATGTGTTCCATTAAAAACGCACAATAAAACACTTGTAAGACTAAAGGCCTTTGGAGGTTTTTTAGGACCTTTTTGCCACTGTTGAATATCAGTTAACTTTATAGGGTGTACCAGGGGTGGATTGGCCTATAGGGAACTCTGGAGATTTCCCAGTGGGACTCTGCACCCTGGGCCTTTTTTCTGTAGTATTTCCAAATTTTCTCATAGGAAAAGCATTGGACTTGCTGAAAAGGTATCATACAGGGCCACTTTGAACTTTATTTCCAGGGCCTCTTTTGGTCCCCAGTAATTATTTCCAGGGCCTCTTTTAGTTCCCAGTCCAGCCCTGGGGTGTACATTAACTTGATGCAAAACTTGTATTGTCTTATACCTACTCTGAACTTGCATAATGTAATCTTTAACAAGCTTGTTAAAATATATATTTACTGAAACCAGTTTGCTATGTTGACACGTATTTGATATGCCAACACCCCAACCCATTGTTCTATTTGTGCCCCCTAGTTTGCCCCTCCTTCTTCCTCCGCCAGTCCGCCCCAATATTGATTGATTTCTAGATACGCCACTGTCGTTCCTGGTGTGGCGACTCGGAACGAGCCCATGTCCTCACGTTCACTTCCGCCTCTACTTTCCCTTCTACCCCGCACTTCACTTCTGTCCCTAGGTCACTCAAACTGATCCCTGTTTCCCATCTGTCTGACTGGCGATTCCATGGGATAGATGTCACAAAGCTCACATGTTGAGAGATTGCAGATAACCCATTGCGAATTTGCTATTATGTGAAGATGCCGGCTGTTTCTGTAAGGTGCTTTGTGTTTGGTGGTGGGTTTCCAGTGTGTATATATGTGTGTGTGGGGGTGGGGGAGGGGACGAGTGTAGGTGTACTTTGTTACACTGATGAAAGAGGAGCCTGAAGTGCCACGCTCCGTTTCTGTGATAGGAGACACGTGGTATCGAGCGACTCTTCCTTTCATCCTGCCTCCCCCCTCCGCGATGCATGGCTTGCCAGGGTCTCTGCGATCTTCAGACTGCTGTCTTGTACACACTGTCCCGGTCATGCTACCCCCCTTCCATTTCCCGGTGGTCTGGCCTGCCTCTACCTTGTTATTACTTTATGAAGTCGTTACAGGATGTCAGGCACTGTCTGGCTTCCTTAAGCAATATTTATGGCCATCGCAGCAGGCTTGGACGGAGAGTGTCATAACCCCCGTGGAAACATCCCTTTTATCACAGAGCCCAAAAGGACCTTACGGAATATTCATGGCAGCATTGAAAACCTGTGTAGGGGGCGGTCCATGACAGTAACAAGTAATGTGAAGAGATCAATGACAAGTAGTAAGGGTGCATTCGGCCATCACAAGTAAAAGCAGTGTGCTGCTGAGCTCAGTAACATTATAACAAGTGGGAAACAATTCATGACACTACCAAGCAAACCCAGATTCCCATGAAAATAACATGCAGCGTAAACGTTTAGAACAGAGCTGCGTGACAATAACGAGCCGCTTGAGATCTCCGTGACGGTAATATACTGTGCTTAGAGCAGAATGACAGTAGCATGGAGTGTGCAGAGCTCAGTGATGGAACACATGGGCAGAGCTCTATGACAATAACATGCAGCCTTGGCTATGGCCCTCTATAGCAAAAACATAACCTGGGCATTTGTCCATTAGCTATGCCACATGCATCACCCATTTCTCATTCTAGCAAGCCCCTTTCCTTTCCCCTCCAGTAAGGTGCTGAATGAGACATTTTCCTTTGGTTTGGCATAACAAGGCCGCAGATTTATTTTCACATATATACAACCACAGCAAACAGATATTGAAAATAGTTCCAAAGATGCGGCGACTGCTCCTCATGCTGCTTTCCCCTTTATTTATCCATGTCCATTGCAGGCCCAACTCCCCAAAACCTTCGAGTCTGAGAACCGCCTGCCCCTGCAGGTATTTGCAGACTGGGGGAGCGCCGTTTGTTGGGGGGAAGCTGAGCCCCAATTGCTACCGCCAGACACCCCCGCCGTTTAGGCTCCCAGGAGGCGCTGTCCAGAATGAGCGAAGCCCCTTCCGGTTTAGCAATGGCTCATTCGGAGTCTTTCTCTTATCATTGGTCGCCACAACACCGTCACGCCAAGGGTGGGTTACCGCCCACCGTGGCTCCATCCTCTCCTTGCTTATAGCTCCAGTAGCTTTGTGCACACATTCCAGAAAAACAATTCCATTCCCAGCGCCGACAAATGCACCCCGTCTCTTAAGTAATATTCAGTGTTTTTGAGGTTGCTCAATCCATGTCTGATATGCTGGAAGCCCCTTCCTTTGCAATAGTTAGCCATTGCACAATTCAACTTCCTCCTTGAATTCTCTACGGCCGCATGACTCTCAGCACCCCTCCATTCGTGCCTTGGAATGATTTCTGACCATACGATCTCGCTATCCCCCATTTCTGCTGATAACTCCTGTAAAAAAGACATCATTTCCCTCATCAGGATCCCCCTCCCTAGACCAGCCAGGTCGTTGCCCCCGAGGTGCACCACCAGCACATCGGGCATCCGCTGCTTACCCAGGAGTTTGTGCATGTGTCCCCGCAGCTGTGCCCATTTCATACCTGGCACTCCATGCGGGTATTCCCCGGTGGTCAACTCCTCTTGTTTGGGCATCCAGCTTGCCCCGGCCCTTGACACAAATGAATGTCCCACCACCCAGATTGATCGTCGCCTTCCTTTCATCAATGCTACTGAGGGGAGATAGGGAGGGGAACCGTTAATACTACATTTTTTCCAGTCTGATATACCTTTTAAAACAACCAGACTTCCAACCCCCAATCTGTTTGATCGCATCTGCTCCCAAGCCCATCCCTGCTGCTGACGAGGGTGCCCATATCCTAAAGGAATGGGTCCCGTAAACCCCCATTGAGAACCCAGCTTTCACCAGTGCCATGTCCATCACACTCCTGAACTGAAAAAGGCTCAATGCTGACCCGTCACCATGCATTAGAAAAGGTTCCCCGTCCTCCGTGTGGATCCTCCACTTCAAATACGTGACTATGCAGCCCACTGGGCAAACCGGGCTGTTCCGGGTGCCCCTAGCGTGATGGTTCTGCCCTTCCCTGTTTGGTCAGTCTTGGATTTCCTCAGAAATATGCACACCTGCTCGCCCCTTACAGATACATCACACCTCCTCAGAAAACCCAGCCCTTTACCTTTTTTATTGACAGGCACCAATTCGCTTACCCTTAGAGCCCCAAAGAACGCCAGTGAGAAGGCTGCTGAAAACAATGGGCCTCATTACACGGTAGGCGGTAACCATGGAGCTATTAGCGCCATGGTTGCTGCCGGTATTTTACTGTGTCCGCCTTGGTGGATGGTGGAATTACCGCCCTACTCCAAGGTGAGCGGGGGCGGTAATTCCCCATTCACCAAGGCCGTTCCCCATTCCCATTTTTGCCCCCATAGGGCATAATGGGAATGGGGAAGGCGCTAATTACGGTACCGCAAATTGCGGTACCGTAATTGGCACCGAGGTCGCTTTGCGGCACCCTACTTTAACGGCTGATAAAACCAGCCGTTAAGGTCGGGTCCCGCAAAGGGAACTCGTATTAAGGCGGTAAGGGTGTACCGGTACCGGTGCCCTTACCGGTACTGGTAAACCCTTACCGCCTACCGTGTAATGAGGCCCAATGCCTTTTCATACTTGTCCCGACACACCCCAGCCAGGCTCCTGATTATTTCGTGCAATTTTCCCACATCTATAGGTCATCTTTCATCGGGCTCGGATATTACCTGCCTGGCCCAACCCCTCATAGCCATGACAATGTAATGTTCCTTCGTGGGATCGGGCCTGCCCCCCAATTTGTAAGAAATGCGCAATAGCTGCCAGATGATAGACCACCCAAGATCTGGACCTTCCTTGCTGCCAAAACCATCCCACAAAGGCCCGCGCAGGCATTTCCTTTTCAGTCTCGGGCAAGGTGCTGTTCTGGAAGGCTGAGAAATGGTTCCAGCACCCTCCATATCTTCGCACAGTGTCAGGTGCCAGTGCAGCGTTGATCAATGCGCTCAGATCTCCCCAACCAAACCCCACTATTGTGTCTTGAAGGGTGTCATCCTCGTGTTCACCTCTGGATGGTTTTCCCGACATTTTGCCAACTGCAAACGAGAAAGAGAATCAGCGGCCACATTTTTAACCCCGGGGATATGCGGTGCCCTGACCTCTGTATTCAACTGCAGCAAGCTCCTTGTGAGTTCCCTGAGTAGCCTCAGCGCCCTGCCATTCCTGCGTGTCCCCCGATTGATCATCTGAACTACTGCCAGATTGTCATACCAGTGTCAACTTCTGGTCCTCCTTCTGCTTGGGCCAAAGCTTAAATTCCACCACTATTGGGAACAATTCTAACACTGTGATGTCCCTGGTGATCCCCTCCTTCTGCCATCGTGCTGGCCATGCTTGTCCACACCATCTCCTTCCCAAGATGGTGCCGAACCTGAGTGCCCCTGAAGAGTCGGTAACCAGCTTCTGGCTACTGGTATGCCCCAAGTCCTCTCTCCACAACAACACCCTTTTAAAATTGTCCAAAAATGCATCCCACATTTTGAGGTCCTCTTTGACCTCAGTCCCCAGGCGCACATGTTGCCCAGCATGCTGTAGGCCCACAGTTTTTAGCTCAACACTTCTTGCAAACACTTTTCCTACTGGGATCACCTTGCCTGCAAAATTCAGATTACCCGCCTGGGACTGAAGCTCCCTCAGAGTGGCTTTTTCCTTCCCCAACATCATTGCAATTACCTGTTTCAATTTCACCACTTTGTCTGTAGGCAGCCTGCATTCCCTGGCCACCGAGTCAATTTCAATTCCCAAAAAAAACAATGTCGTGACTGGGACCACTGTCTTCCCCTTGGTGAGTGGAACCCCAAATTGTTTCATCAGCCCCTGAAATACCCCCATGAGTACCTCACAGTCCTGTGTTCCTTTTCTCCCAATAAAAAGGAAATCACTGAGAAAGTGGAGTATCCCCCCGACCTTGGACATTTGCCTCACTGAAAATTCGATGAAGCGACTGTACTTTTCAAGATAAGAACATGAAATTGCACACCCCATCGGCAAACATTTGTCATAAAAGTATTCCTCAGGAACCTTGAAACTTAGGAAATGATAGTGTCCTTATGTATTGGTAACAGGAGAAATGCCGACTCTATGTCCGCCTTCCCCATGAGGGCTCCCCCACCCATGGCTTTCATCAATTCCACCGCCTCATCAAATGATGCGTAGTGAACCCTGCATTGCTCCTCAGAAATGCCATCATTAACTGAATCTCCCTCCGGAAAAGACAGGTGCTGGATCAACCTGTACTGCCCAGCCTCCCTCTTGGGTACCAGACCCAGAGGTGACACTACCAAGTTTTCCAGTGGAGGTGAGGCGAACGGGCCAGCCACCCTCCCCAATTGTAATTCCTTCCCCACCTTGAGTGCCAGAACATCAGGCATTGCCAAGGCTGACTTCAAATTGCAAGCCTCCCTTGGCCCAATGTGCCCGTTGAAAGGAATCTTAAAACCGCACCTGAATCCTTCCCACAACATTTTTGCATCCCCCCCTCTCGCGATATGCATTCAGAAATGGAATCATGGCCTGCAAACGTATTGGCATTGGTAGCTTTGTTTTAATCATGCTTGCTTTTGTCCTTGGTTTTTGTGCTTTCTTTTGCCTTTCCTTCTCTGCTTGAGGAGCTGTGCCCCACTGAGCTTGAGCCCTTTGCGTGCTTGAACCTGCATTCATTTCCATAGGTGCACTTCCCCTCTGCAAACAACCAGCATTCTGGTAACTCCCCCTGGTAGCTGGAACGGTTATTCCAGGAGGAGTACCCACGAAAGGACCCCCTCCCCCTGGAGTAGGCCCCCCTGCCCCTGCCCTGCGCCGGTCTTTCGCCTGGAACCTTCTCGCCCAACGGCCTAGGGGGTAACATTTTATCTATGTACCACCCACATCCACTTCATCCCAGGTCATTGCTGGCCATACCTGCATCTTGAGTCTAAAACCCCTGTCATAATTGATCCATGCATCACCCCCATGTTTTAGGTACTGTTCATGAATGTATTGCTCGTAGGCAATCATTGCCACCCCGTCCTGTGGGAACTTCTCCAACTTGATGGTGGCATACACCCGAAATGCCCTCAACCAATTATGAATAGTGAGCTCTCTCTCTCTCTCCTTTTTTCCTTTTCCCTTTCTGTTGGCTCACTGAACCCCTGCCCCACGGGTTCCATCCCCACAAACTCCAAAATATCCAGGAACTCTTTCTTCCATACCCGCTCTTTGTATGCCAGTGGGATGTGCCATGCCAAAGTGTTTATTGCCACTCTGGCCGGTGCAAATCCTGGCATGGGCCTCCCATATACTGTGGTATTGCTAGCCAACACCTCCCCCTGAATTGTGATGGGAGACCCCCCTGCCACACCTACCCGGGTATCCAACACCCCCGGCATCCTGACATTATTATCCCCTGCCCCGCTAGGTCCTTGTGAAGTAGCCTGTGCCCCCCACCATGGCGTTCCCCCGGGCTGAGGTGCAAATAAGGCGGTTGCCCGCTGTGGCCTCTGCCCCGTTCCTCCACGCTGCCCTGGCATCATTCCCAAAACGGGCCGACCATCCCCCAGCCCCCCTTTCTCTAAGACCATGCTTCCCCCTTGCTGGTGGATTGCTTCAGCCCCCATGCCCACTTGGTTAACAGCATTATTATTGTTACAAAGCATCTGTCCATTTACTCCAGTTCCCCATGCTTTCATACATTCCATGAACAGACCTTTAACCATCTCCAAGGTGGTAGGACCCTCAGCTGCTACCTCCGGTTTGGCTACAGATGAGCCGCGAGGACCTCCCATTGTCCTTGGAGCCTCAGCAGGCAAAGGCGCCGGTGTGGCTGCAACCTCCTGCGCTCTCCCCTTCCCCTTGGGGGTGGCTTTCTGCTTTCACGCCGCTGCCGACTGCTGCTAGCTGTTCTTGGCCTTCTTTGTCATCACCCTTCTTTTCTTGTGGACTGGTTCTTCCTCTTCCGTGAGCTCTACAATATCCTGGCCATCTTCCTGTGAGTGTACCTCCACCCACACCTCCTCCACTGGCATTGGTGGGAACAATAGAGGTGATCCGGACCCCTGGCTGCGCCCAGCAACTTCTGCCCCATTTGTGATGCCATCTGTTGCATCCAGCTAGTACCATATTTATCCCCTGCCATCCGTGACATTGCCAGGAAGGCCTCCAGGTCATCTCTCTGCTGCTCTTCCTGCCCCTTCTGCTTCCCTTGGGCATCCATCCCTCTCTGATGCGTAGTGTAGTTCGCTCGGCTGTTCTGTGACTTTTTCTCCACCTAGTCATGGGCCCGCGGCCACTTAGCGTTGCCCTTTTCTTCCTCCCTGGCCCTTCAATAGGCTACAGCTTCTGCCGTAGCCCTCTGGCTTCTGCTTTTTTACAGGCTTTAGAAGTTTGTAAAGAGCCTGTTTACGCAGCTCTGGTGTTTTGATTTTTTCCCCCGCGTATGCCTCTTACACTACTGACGTGCCTTCTCCTACTCCCCAGCGATGTCCGAGGCTGCGTAATATATTTCCTTTTTTGGGACCGCCCAGCGTTCAGCTTTGCCTGATCAGCTGACCGGCGCGTTCTTCTTACTTCCGGCGCTGTCGGCCCCTCCGTACCTTGCACCTGACGAAATGGGGGACAGCCTCCTTGCTGCTGCGTGTCCTTGGATGCTCGCCGCCGCCTCACCCGGATGTCGGTTCCTCTTCCTGGGGCTCGGGCATGGCTTCGCGCTCTCTCGCTCCTGCTGCAGACTCTTCCAGATGGTTGCTCGCTGCCGACCGCACTTTCTGGATCAGCGGTGCCACGATGAGCAGGTAACCGCTAACCTCCTCCACGCGCCCCTTCCAACGAAACTCCACGCAATCCTCAGCAACAGAAATCCAAACAAAACGAGATAACAAAATCCTCTCAGCAACGAAAATCAAAACGAAACGAGAAACAAAATCCTTTCCTGGTTGGCGGGCGCCTGGCTGCTGGAAGAGCTGTAAGTGCTCCTGTTCCAGGCGCCCGCTGCTTATGAAGCCCATGCTCCTCCCCTTTCCTTTGTTGCCCTTCGCAGGCTTTTGGTGCGCTTTGGCACTCTTTTCTGCCTCTTGCCGCCCTCTCCCCTGCCCCCGTGGGGGGGGGGGCGAGAGAGCGGAATGAGGAAGGCCCCTGCCCCGGTAATCGGGGTGTCTCCTCCATTTTCCTTGGGGTCTCCGTCGTCACCTTCAAGCACTCTGAAGAGCTATTTTCCAGTGACACCAGTCTGCAGCTCTCAGTGACTGCAACACACTGCTTGTACAACTCAATCACAATAACAAGAAGTATTGCGTGTGGAGCTCTCTAACAATCACAATGGGGGTCATTCCAATGTTGGAGGTAAGGGAAAAACGATGCCGGTAAAGGATTACCGGCATCGCTTACCGCTACGGACTATTCTGACCAACCAGACCGCTATTTACAGCACCGTAAAGTACGGTGCCGTAAATAGCGGTCAGGGCGCGCGCGACACTCCATGCCGGCATTAGCGGCATGCCGTAAACCGGAGAAGATCCCAAGTGATGCGGACATGAAAATAACGGCCTCCTGAAGGCCAAAAAAGTGCATACCGGCATTGTGTAGATACCGGCATCACCGACAAGGCGATAAGAACCCTGAGCAGTGTTTCCAAGAGCCACAGGTGCACTCAATCAGCACAGGTGGAGGCAATGGAGTCAGGGCCAGTACAATAGGAGCACACCGACACACCACACCCCCTCCCACACCAAGATGATACCAATAGTATTAGCATTACTGGAGCTGGAGGCCCTGCTTGCAATGCCTCAACAACAACAACAACAGCCCCCACCACAGAGGAGACGCAGGAGGAGAAGGAGGGTGAGACGGGCCCAGCTTGCTCCACCAGTGCAGCCACCGTTACCACCCCGGCAGCCCCTAATCCCTTGCATCAGAGCCACCCCCTTCAACCTAACACCTGAGCAGATTCACACCCTGTACGGGCTTGACCGTGACACCATCATTACCATAGTGGACCTGATACACAACGACATAGTGAGCCTCATAGAAATACGCACCGCCATCCCCCCTCTACTGAAGGTAGTGTCTGTGCTCCACGTCCTTGCTACAGGCAGCGACCAGCACACAGTGGGGCACATGCATGGCATATCACAACCCTTATTTTCCCGGATACTGAACCAAGTGCTGGATGCCCTCCTCAAGCACACAAGGGACTACATATCGCTATCACGGACTCCCCAGGAGATATTCGATACAAAAGTTGCCTTCCATGCACTGGCAGGCATGCCAAATTGTGTAGGTGCCCTCGACTGCACCCACGTGGAGTTGGTGGTCCTGCATGCCATGGAGGTGGTGTATCGCAACCTAAGCAATACCACTCCATCAATGTGCAGATGGTATGCAACGCCAGCAAGATCATCACACATTGCTGGGCCCAATATCCAGGATCAACTCATGACTCTTTGGTAATGCGGAACTCCACGCTACCACGCTACATGGAGCGGCATGCTGGACGATGTGCCTGGCTGCTTGGTGAGTTGCCTAACTGGGCCATGGCAGTTCATGGGGGTTGTGAGGTGGGTGGCTGCATACTCCACCTGGGTGGGAATGGGGGGAGATGCATACTCTACCTGGGTGGGAATGGAGGGGGATGCATACTCCACCTGGGTGGGAATGTGGGGGTGCATACTCCACCTGGGTGGGAATGGTGGGGATGCATACTCCACCTGGGTGGGAATGGGGGGGTGCATACTCCACCTGGGTGGGAATGGGGGGGATGCAAACTCCACCTGGGTGGGAATGGGGGGGGGTGCATACTCCACCTGGGTGGGAATGTTGACGGCAGTGCACGATGTGCACATCACTGAACACTGTTCCCCAAAGCAACTGAAATGGTACATGACAACCAAATCCCATAGTGATGAAGTGAGGCCGACACCTATAACTACATGACTAACAGGTAACCAGCCCACATCCCACAACACATGCACCACTCATCAGCGGCCCTCACACACCGTAAGGTCATCCTGCACTATGCGCTGCATATGCACTATGCTGCTGTCTCCAGCATATCACCACACAGGACAGTCATCCCTGGTCGTGCATTGAACTGAGTCAACCAGGGATACCACAGTGTGTCACCAGTTCCGCACACCCATAGGAGTGCTGCATATCATCATGGAACTGATCATTGCAGAATGATCAATATAGAACTGACTACAGCCAACGCTCCCTACTACCAAATTCCACAGAACACTACTCATCACTGATTTTACACCAACACTGCGGTATGCACATACGAAGCACGTGCAACAAGATGTCAGTGCACACCATGACCCATCTTGAAGATGCACCCACACCATTAGTCCATTGCACAGGACACATAGCACGGACAGAAATGGGGTCAATGCATTCAGGGACATGTGCGTGTGGGTACAAATGACCTGCTTCCATGTGACACTAGTACAGTTGTCCTACATGAATCTGTGAACACTTACCTTCATTCCACTCTTGTGCAGGTGATGGTGGCTATCCCTTGAAGCCGTGGCTCATGACCCCTGTCCGAAACCCACAGAACAGGCACGAGGAGGACTACAATCGTTCCCATACCCGTACACGTGTGGTGATAGAGCAGACCTTTGGCCTGTTGAAGGCACGATTTCGCTGCCTCAGCCGGTCGGTGGGGCACTCCTCTATAGCCACGAGAAGGTGGCCAAGATTACCATGTGCATCCGTCGGAACGTGCCCCTACCCCCTGACATGGAACTGCTACCACCGGATGATGATGAAGGGGAGCAGGAAGATGTGGCAGGACATCATCACAGTGCCGATGCACAGGAGGGACGTGCCGTGCGGCAGTCATTGATTGCACAATATTTCTGACACAGAAGTCAGAAGAGGATGACATAATGTTAGGACATAGGGCACTGGGTGTGGGGATACATGTACACTATGCACTGTGCAAGATTAAATGACACATGCGCAATGATGAATGTCCACTCTGGTTATTTTTTTGTAACACAACCGGTGTAATAGTGAAAATATCAACGTGAAAAAAAAACACCACCCCCCTCACCCCTCTCCCCCTCCCCCCAAAACTCACCCACACACCCTCCCCCCTTCCCTCTCCCCCACAACTCCCCCACACACTCTCACCCCCCTCCGCCCACAACTCCCCCACACACCCTCCCCCTCCCACTACAAAAACCCCACACCAGTCCCATAGGGTCCACGTAGCTCACATGTGGCTGGCAGTATTGTCACTCTGCGCTCCTGGAGCCAGGGGGGGGGCATGTCCCGTCGGCGCTGCACACGGAGCGACCTGGAGCGGGCTGGTTTAGGTGGAGTTGCTCGTGGACGGTGTGTCCTCATGCTGAGGCTGTTGGCCAGGATGAGCAGCCTCCAATGCATCGGCTATGCGGCCGAGCACCTCGCAGAGGCGGTTAATGTTCTCCGTTATGGACTGGCCCAGTGCCCGCAAATCAGCACACCACTCATCCCTGGCCTGGCGATTGTCCTGCATGAATTCCGTTATCAGGGCAGAGAGCTGGTCACCCCGCTGTGCACCGGCAGATGGAGCAGTGGCCCTGCTGGGGAACGGGCTGACATGTCCTGCCGGTGCTTCCTCAACGGGACTGTACACGGGGCTGCTATGTCCCTGTGTCTCTCCTTGACCATACTGCTCCGGTGTGTCGTTCTCACCATAGTCACTGAAGGATACTTGGGGGTTTGAGGAATCTTCAGGGGTGTGCACGACTTCAACAGTGTCGTCCTCGGTAGTTCCCCAGATGTCATTGGGGCTGTCCTCAACTTCGAGGGGGGCCGTGGCTGCCACCTTCCCAGCCACACTGGACTCCTTGGACCGTGGCATTGGGCAGGTGTCTGCAGGCAGTGAAGGCAGGGGGGGATAGGGGTGGTGCACCCTCGAAGGGCCTTGCTGGTGCTGGTGGTGTACATCCCAGTGTTGTCTTTGTCGCTGGGACACGGCGGCCCCTGCCTTGGCCCCTGGATGTGCTGGGACAGTTGCTGTCCTGCTCCTCACTCTCATGCTCACTGCCTGTGGGGGTGGAAGAGAGGGACGACATGAGTGATGTTTGGATAGCCAGCATTCATACATGGCTACGATAGCACATTCAGACAGTTGTGGGTAATCAGCATTTGTGTAGGGGACGGCACGTCATTACATACATGGGTGGTTAATGCATGCATATGTCGGTGTCACTCATGTTTGCCAGGTACTGTGCTGTCTAACCTGCACACTGTTCACATCAACTACCCTGTGTGCCTCATGGAATTAGCAATTTTGCGTGGTATGCGTCATGTACGTTACGGCCTTGCACCTGGCACTGGCTTGGGTCTCACTTGCTTCGCATTATTTACAGGGAAGAGTGTGGCCGACCATCTCGTGACTCTTTGGCCAGACGTTAGCAGTGTCTTTCATCATATTTGCCTTAGCAGTATTTACTTTGGACACTCACCTCCATCAGCGGATGACGGGGCGCCACACTCCATTTCTACGACCCCTTCAATGGATTTGGCCCATATCATTCCCGCACATGTCTCCTCCCACGGCATGAGTTTGATTGGCGAACTTGCTCCTCCTCCGGTCTCCAAGGCCTGGTTTCTGTTCGCAGGTCATCCCACCTTTTGCGGCAATCCTTTACGGTGCGGGGGGTGTTGCCCACTGCGCTCACCTTCTGGCATACTAGTGCCCAGATTTATTTTTTCATCAACACCGCATCCCTCCTTATGTCGCCGCTAAACACAGTCCCAGCATGCTCGTGTAGGGTGTCCACGACCATTTGTAGCTCATCTTGGCTGAACCGCTCCTTTCGGAGGCGGGCAGCTCCCTTCTTTGGTGCTTTGGACATTCCTGGGTGGTAGTAGAGACTTTCCGGTAGATCAACAGTGTACCAGGGGTCCTGTGTGGTGAGGATGGCAATGGATTGTGTTTTTAAAGATGGCCGCCGTGCTCCTTCCCGTTCCTGTGCGATGACGCTATTTCGGTTCCGCAATTTAACGGTGACCGTAAATAACGGTGACCGCTATTTACGGTCACCGCTAATGCCGCTTTGGTCTATGGCGGTAGTGTTGTCTACTGTGCGATTTATGCCGGTAGGGGGTTTTTCAGGGCCTTTTGAGGCATGGCGCTAGGTCCCTTACCGGCATGGCGCAAAGCTTGTGCCTGCGAACTTTTAGCAGGCTACTGCCAGCTCGGACATGCTATTTGCGCCATGCCGGTAAGGGACGGCACTTACCTCCAAACTCGGAATGAGGGCCAGTGTGTGGTGCTCAATGATGGTAACAATCAGTCTATAGACTTGCATGACAATAGTGAAGTAATGTAGAGAGTTCAATGATAATAAGTGGACTGAAGTCCATCACAATAAGAAGCAGCTGCAGAGCTCCAGCAATCAAGCAGTCTGCACAGTTCCGCAATGATGCCCTTCTAAATGAAAATAATATGCATTGCGCAAGAGCTCAAAACCGCAGTAATCAGTGTGTACACGCGGCGCGCAACGGCATCAAAAAGCAGCGTGCACAGATCGATGACTGTAACTGTGACAGCCATGACGATAGCAGGCAGTGTGTGCGGGCGGGAGCGCGCTCAGTGGCCTTGACAATAAGGGTGCATCATTATAGAAGAAATCAAACCAGCATGACCATAAAATAAAATAAAAACAACAGCCGTGTGTGCATTAAGTCAATGAAAATAACAAGCAGCGTGCGTGGAATCCCTGTTAATAAGGACCAGTGTGTTCACCTGCCCCATCACCACAGTGAAAAAAGTGTGTGCTAAAGCACCATAACCATAACAGGCATTGCGCATCATGACTTAAACAAGTGGTGTATGCAGGAGTACCATAATTTAAAAATAAATTTAAAAAACAAGCAAGAGCTCCAAAACAAGAACAGCCCGTGTGCGCAACAGCCCTTACCGACTAGTATTATGTGTGATAGCCACATGACCATAATATTCATCGTGGGAAGAATCCACAGCAAAATATTATGTCACAGTCAGTGGATTTATAAAGCGCGCACAATGCCATTTACATGACCGTGTGGCACTAGTGGACATCTCAAGTGATCTCTGATGTACTGGATTGTGCTAGTGATGTTATGGAAAGGTCTGTGTGGTGGGTGAAGTGAGTAGTCCTGACAGTGGCAACCCCTATGCTATGCAGACACATGACAATAACAATCAGTGTATGGTCCCTTTGTGGAAGAGTCATATAAGAATAACAGCCAGTGGGAGCATAGCCCCGTGACAACAACATCAGCGGATACAGAGCCCTAAGACAGGAACAACCTATCCGTGCAGAGGCCCTATGAAAACAACATTCACTGCATCTAGAGACCCATGACGGTAGCAATCTACGTTTGTGCAGAAGCCCCAAAACAAGAACATTGCATGGATCGTGGCATGGAACTTGCAACCAGTGTGTGAAGTATCTCCACTGTTGTAAGTGGGATTAGAGATCGAGAGGGGCTCTGGTTAGAGTGTATGGCTTAAGTAAGGGTGTATTTAGGTCACGCCCCCTAAGGAGAACCCCCTCCTAAGGGGGTGGGAGGGGGGTGGCAAAAGAAGGGGCTGGGATCACCAAAGGTGTGACACTAGTGTGCCCCAGCTCTCACACGCAGCAGGCAGCCCTTTCATTCAAGGAGCCAGTGGTAGGCAACGCTTTAACCACGGGCTCCTTGAATGAAAGGGCTGCCTGCTGCTGATTTCTCTGTACTCAGAAACAGGAGGAGGGCTGGACTGCCCAGCTCTCCTTTTGTTTTTGAGTAAAGTCATCACGCAGCATGAAGCCCCTTGGTCAGTACTTCGGTTTAGAAAAAAAAGGCGATTCCTTTTCTTTTTTGTAACCCGAAATGCTGACACCTGCAGGCAGCCTGTGTAACTGTGCATCGCTTCGGCTACATGGGCTGCCTGAGGTGTCGGCACGACTGGGGCTAGTCGGCGGTCTCCAAAAAGTAGCAACCTCTGCATTTCCAGATTTTTTTCCCAATCCCATGATCCGTCTTCATAGACTATGCTGGCTATATTTTATAGGAGGAATTGTAGTTCAAAACATGTGGAGAGCCAACTGTTGCAGACCCACTCCCCCCATGACAATTAAAATCAGGGTGGAAAGTAGCCTTATGAAAGTAACATTTTGTATAGTAGGCACATGGCAATGACAGTGTGTGAATTGCATGGCAGGCAGGGTCCCCAGGACAATAATAATTTCGTAATGTATACAATGATTCATACTAGATTTCTCCAGCCTCTAGGTCCTGTCATAATCGATGTCAATATTATTGCCCATTCGTGGTATTGACGAGTGATTCTGGGCCAGTTATCGAACACATGACTCGGCATATCATGATTCCAATTCGAGTTCACGTGTGATTGTACTGTCCTCCACGCAGCAGGTGCAGATCGGCAATAACAATCAGCTTGTGTACAAGCTCCATGAAATTAGCAACAAACGTGTTCAGGAACTCTGAAAAAATAACATACTGACTGTGTGCACTGACCCACGACGGTATCGATCAGTTCATAAAGGAGCATCATCGTAGTAACAATTGGTGCATGACAATAACAATCAGTGCACAGTGGAGCCCCATGAGAGTAACATTTCATGCTCTGGCCCATGACCATTACAACCGGTTTGTTCAGGAGTCCTATGAAAATGGTAGTCCGTTTGGAGGACCTCGTTGACATAATTTAGGGGTCACCAGGGGTTGCAACTGTGACCATTATGTTTTGCAGTGCTAGTAAGTAGTATGCTCAGGTGATTGTCATATTTCAGATAAGATATCACCTAGGTTTTTTGCACTAATGCAAGCCAGGATACAGAGATTTAGATGCAAAAAAGCCCTCACTTTCCCCCTCTCCACAAGGAACAGCAAATATCTACACTGCCCCTCACGACTTTTTTGTCTTTACCTGCTACTGTAAAATGTTGAAGTTATTATTGGTTTTACACTTCTTCACGGACTTTGTTTATCCACTTCTACCTACCTTTGATTTCGCAATACATGCACATGCATTTTACCACTCCTTTCATTTCTTTTCGACACAGACGACAGTCTTCCAAAGGGCGGTAATCCACACAGCGCTTCGAGACCATACCAGGGGCAGCAGGTGCTATACAAACCACCTAACATAGCATAACGTCTTTCAATTAAATCTGTACCACAACTTTGTGATGTCCCTTCTTGTGACGACCTCATGGTCAAAATTCACGTGAAGTTAATTGCAGTTATATTTCCAATGGCTCAAATGTGCATGATGTCACTTCCCCCTCTTTTATGATTTAGGTGAAAACATAATGTAGCTGGCAGCCCCATACCATTTCTGTAAATACTAGTGGAGAATCTCATTGTACAAATGTTTGCAGCAACATTGTATTTTGTTATAGAAACGAAAGTGGCATGTCTAATCTGTGAAGCACACTTTTGTTTGGGAAGGAGGCATGTGCCACATGTGTTTTCCCTGCCGACTGCATGGTAGTGTCCTAGACACCTTGAAAGTGTAGCTCAGTAGGAACATTATTTTTGCAAACGTGTTGAATAATGCTCTACACCAGTTCCTAAGCGATAAAAGTGGCACTTGATTACAGTACTGATACAGGGCTGTAATTTGTTCACAGGGAATATTTGAGTACAAGGTGGCTTTGAGAGCCACACAAAAGTGTAAGGGCATTACAGCAGTACTCCTACGTCCCGTCCCCTTTTCTCCATACTGTATGGGAATCCCTCACTAGGGACAGGAAACAGACCTTTTTCAACAGAAAAATTGTCGTCCCCTTTAAATTTAGATAGGCTCCCCTAACTCTGTTTGCCTGCGCCACTCCACAGTCGTCTTTTCCGTGTCGACGGGAGCGGGCCGATTTCACCTGCACTCCTGGGTTAGGCCATGCGCTCTTCCCCGGGATATTTCTTCCCTTTTTGTCCATAGGCAACTCTTCAGAGTTTAACATACTCTGTCCTCTGGTGCCACGCTCCTTCCTGGCGCATCTCAACGGCAGCAGGATTCAGCAGGTGTCTGACCTGCAAGGGTTCCTTCCCCACGTCGGATCCAGGGTCGGATTGGGTCGTCGGCCCATCGGCCCGTGGCCGATGCAAAATCATGGCTGGAGACCTGGGGGCCGGTTCCTGAAGACCATGTGGGCCGGTTTCGGCCCAGGCATGGGCTTCATTGTGAAGCCTTCACACTTCAGGAACCAGCCCCCAGGGCCTCGACCTCGCCGGACGGATGGATGCAAGTTGCAAAGGATATGTAAGTAAGCAATTTACAGATCCTTTGCAATTGCAGCCCTGCGCCCGCCGCCGCCAGCCCGCCGCAGATGCAGAGAAAGGTAACACTGAAGTGTTACCTTTCTTTGATAAATGCGGCGGGCCGGCGGCCAACTGCCGCGGCCCGGCCGCAACACCCTGGCGCCAGCAGCAGTCAGTGTTACAAAACACTGGGAGGGAGCGGCAATGCTGGGCGGAGCTGCCTCAGCCCGGCCTGCTCCCTCCCAGTGTTTTGTATTACACTGGAGCCAGGCTGCAACGTATTGCGTGGGGGGCATATCATTTTTGAAAAATTGCCTGCACGGCACCTTAGGGAGTTTGGGGAGGTCCCACCCTTGGGCTCCTGCCATGCACTGGCCCCGCAGGACACGCTGGGCACAGACTGGTGACACTCTTCTCTGAGAGGCGGGAAGACCCTTTCTAGCTGGGCAGATGGGGTGGTGGAGGAAGCGGGGGCTTCATTGAAAAGGCGCGCGTTCCCCTCTCGTGACATCACCTCGCCGCCCCCGTGCTGCCTTTATGGTCCAGGTACAGAGCGCACGACCCGAACTCGGAGCAGTGGGGGCGGAGAAGGCAGCGCCAGTCACCTCTCCCTGCTCACGCCTTCATGAAGTTCATGGACGTTTCTCTCTAGGAGCCCGAGAATGGCAGCTCTCAGGATCCCGCTGGTGTGCCTGCTGCTCCTGGCTCTCTCCTCCGGCGGCTTGGGTGCATGTACGGTGTTCAGGGATGGTCTGGGGTGGGCCACCGCCCCCAGTCAGCCCAGGAGGGCACAGAGCAGCACTCAGGCAGCAACCAGCCACCCAGGCCAGCCTGCCGGCACAGAGGTGAGGGACCCATCATCAACCACCCACAGCCCAACACCACCACCCCACAGGCCCGCGCCACAGGCTGCCTGCTGCTACTGGCAGCGGAGAGAGAGGCAGACGGACCTGCTGAGAGGAGGTGAGATCATACTAGTAACCATTCCAGTCTTGCTTGTGTGATGACAATGTGCTGCCAGAGGAGGGTACTCCCCGTCCCCGTTCACAATGACTAAGTTTGAGGATGTGTGCAGCTCTTGATTTCCACATGACAATAAGTGCTTGCCATGCATGCATATTTAACAGCTAAGAAATGTTGTGCTCCAAATGTAAGCATTTCAAGTATGATATTTGATTTGTTACCAGTCCATGTAATGCAGCTGGGGCTAGATTCGTCAAAGTGGTTTGAGGTAAAGATTTTGCCGCACTTGGAAAGCACGCAGCAACATTTGCCTGCCAAAAAAAGATGTTTTCAGAGGCTGTGTGTGTGAACTCATTTCTAGAAAATGGGAGATCTCTAGAAAATGCTTTGGGTCATTGGCTGTCCGGCCTGTCCCATAAAAGGCCAACACTGAAAGGGTCACCACGGTCATTCATGTTTGTTGTTCGACGGGGTGGATGTGCACCGCAGCACAAAGGCGGCCTGTTGGGTGGAGGGAAGGGACCTGCGCTCTAGTCCAAGTGTAACATTAGGAGACACTCCTCCTTACATCCTTCACTGGGGGTTGGATGTGTTCGAAGGTGCCCTACATTGTTATTTTTTGCAACACCCTGGCAGCTCTGCCTTCTTCGGTGTTTGTTCGCTCGCCGGGGTGGTCGGTCAGTGGGTCACCCATAAAAAGCGTGATTTATTGGCTCCTGAGTTCTCATCCTTTCTCCTTCCTATTGCTTACACAGGCGAGCTCCAGTTTCCTGGTCTTTCCATCCACTTAACACTAAAACGACAAGCCGCAGAGAGGTGTTGCTAAATGCATCAATGAGGGCACATGTGTTCAACAGATCTTCATGTATGTGGTATCTCTCTCTTGTGATTAGTAAACACGCTCCAGTATAAATGGGCCCAAGCAAGAAACATTCCTTCGAAAAACGGCTCACATTTTTGCAAAAAACATGCATTTTCCATAATATTTTAGCGAATGTAAATGATAACTGATGACTTACAGTAGTAATACACCATACGGACTACATGAGAAATATTTGACAATAGCACATCAAGTGGCCATTGACTAGTCTTCATTTGTCCACAATGAATGAATGCTTTGTTGTAATGTGTCTATTTTTCCCATCTCTGGCATGCTGTTCAGGATGTTTGTTTGCATGTATCAGGGAATGAGTGATCAGAGTATGGGATGTCCTGTGAGTGTGCTGCTTTGCCTATTTTGCCAACCTCTGATCTGAAGCCTGAAAAGTAGATGCACGCGGGCTCGAAATGCAGCCATATTTGCACCAGACCTGCAGATGAACTTAACTGGTCTGCCGTTAAATCTCAGTTACCAGTTTAATGGTATCCACCAAATAATAATTGCTCATTTTACTATATCCGATATGATAGCTCAGTGGGTTGAGCGCTCGCTACTGCGATGTGTGTGTGATCTGCAGGTGTGAATCCCAGCAAGGCCATCTCAGCCTTTCATCCTTCTTAGGTCGATAAATGAGTACCAACACAGGTTGGGTGATATTGTATGCAAATTTGTTCTATAAAAAAGAGCTTAAGCGTAAGTGCTATACAATAACATATTATCATTTGGCCTTGGACGATTGCTTGCATTCACAGTAATTTGACAATATGGATCTATACACACAGATATTAATGATACATATCGTGATCCATTCTTGTATGCAAAGTTACGATATTTTATGAGCTGTGATGTAATGTGGGAAACTCATGAACGCTCCATAAGTAGCATTTTCTGTAAAGTCGTGAATTGACATGATTCACAGATGATGGTTTGAGGGCCACTTTTTTTGAGGCGAGGGGTGGGCCACTTTTGTGAGGCGAGGGGTGGGCCACTTTTTTTTCAGTGTCCGGGCCTATTTCTTGTCCCAGTCCGACCCTGGTCGGATCCACATGCACTCTGCCTCAGGTGCATTGGTCCAGACCACACCTGGGACAACTGCTCGGTGTGCGATGCGCTCACCCCACGTTCCTTGAAGAACCACTAGGCCAGGTGGAGGGAGCTGTTCTCAAAATAACCTCTGGAGAGCCTCAAGGAGTACATCAGGAGGAAGACCAGGCCAAAGGTAGGTATCCTGTTCTCCTCTGCACTCCGCAAGGGCGCCACCTTCCCTGGGAAGCGTCCAAGCAGTAGAGGACCAGCAAGGGGACAGAGGCTCGAGGAGCTACCAGCCAACCGGCTGAGGGGGTCCACAAATCCCTGCGGGCACACTGCTGAGGGGCTGCAAGGCTCTTATACTGGGGACCTCCCAGAGGGGCTCTGCTCTGATACTGGGACTGATCCAGAGGGGGCAACCATATACGCATTACCGGCACTACCGACGACATGGCCGAAGGCACTCTGCCTGCCAGGTACAGGGAAGGTCTGAGCCTTCCCAATCCAGCTCGCAGGCGGAGACTGGTCCCAGTACAGCAGTTGTCACGCAGCAGGCACTTGGCACAGTACATGATAAAATGGTCGCCTAGCCAGACAAAATGCTGCAGTTTCCAGGGCCTTCCCATTCCATTACGCAGGCATCAGAGCGCATGTCATGGTGGGATTGGTCAACACCAGTTACCTGGGCCACCTCTTACCCAATGGCACCCGTGCAGGGGTGATTCACAGACCCTAGCTATGCCAGGCAAGGTGTGGCGAGAGCACAGAACAGGTACAGGCCCAAGGACCCGATCCCACACCAGTAGGCTCCTCTCCACTGTGCGAGAACAGGTTCTTCGAAAAGTTCCTCACCCTCATGAGATCGCCACAAATGGCCCCCATACTCAGAGGGGTCATTCAAGACATGCTTCATGCGGTACCGCCTCAACCTCCTGTCATGGGCCCAGTACTGGTACAGGCACAGGTTCCCACACCACCCCAGGTGCATATCGTCACAGCGACTCCGTCCCTGCCGGAGCCCCTGCCACAACCATGGCACTGCCTTTCAGCGGCCCATATCTGCCTGCAGCACCCCCCAGCACTCCACCGGCAGCATCTGACCTCCAGGACACAGCAGGGGACACGGACAACGATGAGCACCAGGATACTTCCTCCTCAGTTAGGACCTTCCAGTGGAGGCTGCCAGACATCGCAGAGTATCTGGGTATCCCACAGCCGCAGGTAGAAGAACCGGAGGTGGGGGTATTGGCAGAGGTGCTAGCCATACTCTCAACGACAAGAACTGGCAATGCCATTGTAAAAGGATGCCGAAGCTTTATCCAAAAGGCTATGTGAAGCCCTTTCCACACAACCTACCAATAAGCACCTGGATGCCAAGTATAGGCAGGCAGAGGGGGGTGCTCCCAAACAGCTAAGTCCCTGTCAATTCTAACTAAGTCTGCCACCAAGACCTATAGCCAGAGTCACCCACGCTCTGACAGAGGTCGTACCTTCGGCAGCTTCAGGGGCTTTCAGGAGCGCTGCTCCAGGCAGCCGGACAGATCATCCAGTCAGCACCGGTGCAAACAGCACAAATCATCTAACAAAGGGTTCTTCCAGTCCCCCTCCCAGGCACCAGCCTTAGAAGGAAAGAAATGGTGACAGTGCCACCAAGGTCCACACTTCTCCGGTAGGGGGCAGGCTTGCCCTTCACATTCACTCCTGACGGGCAAAGTTTGCAGACCCATAGATCATCTCAGTGGTTTCCTTGGGCTTTTGGCTGCCAATACCTCCATTTCCTCTCCCCCCCACCTTCCACAGATTAGGACGGCAACTCCTCAGGCGGTGGAGGAGGTTCCAGCCTCACAGCGAGGCATTGGTGTGGGGTAAAATGCCCCTAAATGCCATCATGAAAGGCCAGAGTCTGTATGAGGGCTCCCCAAAATGAAAGGATTGCCTTGAATTAACATGGAAATAAGGCCCTGCACTTACAAAGCGAAAAGGAGTGAAATTAAGCATCAAAACATTGAGATGCATACAAATGTTAATTGCCTTACATAAGAGAAAGACATGAGACACATTTGCGAAAAAGTCTTGGAGAGCTGAAGTCATGTTGTCAGAAACAGCAGTGTGCAGAATGTTAAATGAAAATGCTGAGATTGTGTGCAAGCCTGCACAACAGAATCAAGCCTTTTTACTGTGACAGAAACAAATGCATGTAAAATCTGTTTTTCCCTTTCAGTTAAAGATGTGCTCCTCAAAATGTGTGCAAGTTGTGGGATGTATCAACCCACTCATCCAAGCCCTGCAACATCACTGTGCATTGCTGGCAGCAGAAACATCAGAATGGCCACTGGAAAGCATGCTGCTCGCTCAAAATCATCCAAAAATGTGCAGTAAAATCTGAAAGATAAGCCGCTATCCACTTTTGCCTATCTTAGTGAGCACAGGAGATCACTGGCCAAAACCACCATTGAGCTATCCACCAAGCAGCCTGAAACCACTTGAACATAGCAATGCTGATTGCAAAAGAAACAGAGCTAGTTTAAAAAATCAGTTTTTATTTGGTGTCAAATTTGCAAAAATCATGGCTCACAAACCACCTAAAAAGATCCAACCTCCTTGTTGGGTGGTCAACATCATTATCCCACAAGAATCTACATGAATATAAGGTGCACAGAAGTGTATCTATATCTGAACAAGGTATACTTTTGAGGATTGCTTGCTGGCAGAAATCTGTCAAAAATGGGTGTAATACCGTTGCTCACCTCTACCAGAAAGCCGGCATTTTAACAACCATTTTCTTTGTAAAGTTGAACAAGGAACCCCAAACTATGCCAAAGAAGAGAATTCCATCAAAATGCCATATAGAGTGCCACACATTGATTTAATGTGGAAAAAGACTGGATTTAAAGATATGTTGCTTATTTTGAATGTATAAATGTATTTTTTTTACAAGGAACTATGTTGCAATTGACCAGAAGGCAATCTGATTTAGTTAAAACTTTCAAGAGGCTTCTTTCCCTGAGAACCCTTCACACCTCGGGCCTTCCCACCATAAGGGAGGATGTCGCATTGACATGCTAATCAAGAGGGGATGAGATTTTCTCTGCAGCCCGGAGGAAGGAACAATGGGGGCTTTGGGATGAATAGGAATATGCTGATTTGGGTGTAACTGACAACAACTGCTCTGGGAGAGACGGGACATGTGACCCTCTGAGTCAGCCAGCTCTGGGGGCGGAGACAAACCATTGTGGATTCAGATAGCCCAGCAGATATATGTTTTATAAAATGTTTTATAACAAAGTGTACCGAACTGATAAAAATGTAAAACTTTGAGACGGTTAAAATGACAAATTCACTCACACTTTAAGACTAAGCTGGACGCTGTGTGATGTTCTGAGACCAAACCCCGGAATTTATTAATATCGCAGCTGCAGTGTTTTTGCTATGAACATAAGACATTACAGAGATGTGCTCAGATGGAGTGTGTATGCCTGTGTAAAATTTGGTGCAGAACCAATATTGGGAATCCCACCAAAAGCGCACATAAGTGGTCATTTCTGAACCCAAGCTCGTAGGAACATGGGACCTGAACAGAGACATGCCTTAATTAATCTGTGATGTGTATATGTATTATGAACAACTTGTGTATCTGGGAAATATGTTTTTTGGGAAAATTGATTTTCTATGTAAAAGCAAAGGGGAGGGATTTCAGTTAAGCCATAAACACAGCATCACTCTGACTCATTCTGACACGCTGATCCTTTCTCCAATCAGGGGACAGGAAATTCTCTGACCTATCAGGATCCTTAGAGGGTTGGGCATAGGGAGGCAGCCTCCCCACCCACTTTGGAAATACATAAATAGGGACTGCTGAGACCCAGAGACACACATCACTTTCCCACTACTCAACTATTCTTGGTGAAGCACTCTGACGGAAGACTCCAGATAGATCCAGAGACCAGGCTCTAGAACCAAACTCTAGAACTTTGAAGCAGAAAGGCCCAATCCCAAAATAAAGGCCTCAAAATCTTTTGCAACCTTATTCTAACCCCTAAACATCCCAGGGGCATCTCAAAATCCAACAGCTGGGCAGAGCTGTTTTGCTTCTTGCTAAGAACCCTGTGCTAGAACCAAGATCCAGACCAAGAAAGCAGTGCTGTATCCAGAGCCAGTCAGATCCAGTCTAAGAGGCCGTCCAGACCGCCATGCAGTGCTGAGAGCAGAACCCAGAGTGCCTGAGACCTGTCCGGTGGCGTGTGAAGCCAAACCCTTGACCAGATCTTGACGGGGCCCCTTCCATTCCCAAGCCTAGGAGTGAGTATTTAGTCTAGAACTGTCCATAACCAATCTCTTAGTTTAAAGTAATCTTACTCCAACCATTTTAACCTGTCCAGAACTGCATCATAGAATCTTGTGTCCATCCTGTTGATTCCAAATCTGTAAAGCGCAATCTGTCATTTGAAATCTTCACTTTATTCCTGAAAATCTACCTTCACGAAAACCTCCGTAACTTTTGAACCGAAATGTAACTGTCATTTTGAAGCTAAGATCCTAAGCTTTCCAACAAACCTAAAACGACATTCCAATTCTTTATAGTTTTTCCATAATCGCATTTTACGCACGCGGAAACATTGCAGCGAATTGCAATTTAGCTCCATTTCACCACTTGTAAAAATAGCTGTTTCTTGTTTTCAATTGCTGAGATTCGTTTTCAAATTGATAATCATTCATGAATCATTGCTAGTGTTGACCTGTACCAATCCAAAGTAGCTCTCACTTATCCTGGATCATATTTAGTGAATTAAAATCATTTTGGCCTATGTTCCCATTCATTGCAATTACATTCAAAAGTATTTATGCCTGTGTTTAAAATCATACCTGTTTTCTCTAAGCTTGCTGGGAGAACTGGGATTGAACTGCATTATTGATTGTATTCTCGAAACCTGTGTGCCCTCATTTTTAACTCTTCATATTGCATAGGGGGGGAGGGAGTAGTCACAGGGGAAAAAGTGATCATATTATCTTTTGAGTGAAATCATATCAAGTTATTTCTGTGTTGCATTCTTTCCCATCTTGCATTTCCTTGAATCATATAAAGTATTCTCTGCTACAGTATCCTTCCTATTCCTACTCCTAAGTGATTAAAGAGATTGTTGATTTTGTAATATTCCCCATTGTTGATTACCGTCCATATTCATAAGTGTGCTATTCAGATATTATTTTGTTCATAAAAGTGTGATATATATATTGTTTAATTCTTCAAATAAACCTTTTTAATTTGCAAAACAAACCTACTTCTTGGCTCAGTGAGGTCAGGGGGGTTCAAAGAGAGGGGCGTTATATAAGGGTTCATCATTCAGATTTAAAGAACTTTGACATAAAAATATATAAATAAGGGCTTCCATTGGGCATCCCATACTAAGCATTGATTTAGGTGGAGTGCTGGATTGAAGTCACTTACAAAGTATTGTAATAGATGTACTAGAGTTCTGTACATCAGGAGCCCATCACAGAGGAAACGAACATTTGTAGAATCTACAAGGACATGTAAATTGCAGCAGAATGAAGTGTTCATGGCTGAAACTTCACAAAGTGACATTGCAATTTTGCCTTTAAAATTAACACTTTAAGCATTCAGATGTACAGCTAAAGTCTCTAAATATATATAATTATGTTGCCCTTCTGTAACCACTGTGTGCAGGGAACTACTTTTGCAAGGGTTTACATGTTACAAATTGTGTGCATTTCCAAGGGTGAGTTAAAAGTAAAATGCTTTCAGCAGAGGCAGGCCCAAATCTTGGTTTCTGGTTTCGTTTCTCTGCTGTGGGTCTTCAAAAGTGAATCTAGATTTCAAAGCCTGTTGTCATGGGAATGAAGGTCTTGTGCCCCTTTCAAACATGTGGCTATTCTGTTAAAAATACAAACCAAAAGCGGGTAGATATCATTTTTGTAGCGGGGGCGAGATAAAGAATTGCTCTGCTCCCCAGCTTTTATGACTCAAACCACTTAGGCCGCAATAAAACTGGCCATAGCTGGCAATTAGTCCTTGAAGCCCTGGGCTAATCGAAACACAGGTACCCCTCTTGCCGTCACAGCCAGTAACAGATCCATCCCAAGGGTGCAGGTGTTATGCACCCCCTCGGTGACTGGCACATTTGGCCGCGTTTCCGCATTGGAAGACGTGAGTTGCCATCACGTCTTCCGCCTTAATGGTCTAGTGTTTATACGCGCACGGTCAAAGGCTTTTTAGCCACGCCGCCTTTGCCGCCATCGCGTTGCAACTGCGTGGTCAGCTTCCCTGTCGCTTAGCTGTCTGTTGTTGCCATATGCTCCTTTCTCTCTCCTTTGTGTACATTTTTATTCTTTTTGGATTTCCGCGGTCGATCCCAACGTTTCTTTGCCGGCTCAGCTTTGCTTTCTCGCACTCCCGGTGCGGGTGCTTTTTCCCCCACCCCGGTTCACTTCCTTCTCTGGCATTTCCCTTTGCTAACCTTCTTCTGTGTTTTGTTTTCGCTCTTACCTTTCCTGTCCTCTTCAGTTTTCCCCACTTTTCTTCCCTTCCTCTTCCTGTTCCCTCTTGGTGGCTGCTGGATTTCTCTGCTTCCTTGGCTGTGGTAGTTCGGCTTTGTATTAGATTTGCAACTTGGGGAGATTTGACGACTTTTCATCACAGAGCCTACTTTCCAGACGGAAGCCACCGGCTGATCGCTTCCTTGGGTTTTTTTTCTGCCCATACCTGGCTTTTTCCCCAATCTTTCCCTTCTCGGGAGGGGGGTCACCGACAAGGATCCCTGCTAAGCCTTCGCGGTGGCTTCCATTCGAGGAAGGAGTACACCGCGAACAAGAAAAGAGAAGGATTACAGATCCAGACGATCGTTGAGCCCTGAGAGTCAAGACGAAGCCCTAACAGGTGAGGAGGAGGGTAACTGGGATATACAGGAACCACTACGATCAGAGCTTGATAGATTGCAATGCCAAGACCCCCAACCATTAGATATGGCTACTGCTGAACAATTACAAGAGCTGGTCGCAGCAGTTCAGAATCTTTCGGTGGAGATGCAGAACATCAAGGCCGAAAACAACCTCCTAAAACAAATGGTGGCATCTAGAGAACCTCCTAACACTGATTTGCCTCCCAAGGCGTTGTCCTCTGGGAAGTTTGAAGGGGCCCCAAAGAAGCTTACAGAGTTTCTAGATGCATGCAGAGTATATTTCACTTTCAGGAAACATACCTATTCCATGGATCACGCCAAGGTGGGCTTTCTAGTCTCAAATATGTCTGGTAACGCCCTAGCTTGGGTTACTCCGTTAGTGACTGGTGAAGATCCCCTTCTTCAAGATTTTGAGGCATTTGTAGAGCTATTGAAACACACCTTTGAAAGACCCGAGATCGCCCAATCGGCATGTGAAGACCTTCTGGACGTACGTCTGGGACAAGCTGATGTTTTGTCCTATATCTCCTCATTTAAAAAGTTGGCCACTGAGACAGGGTGGTCGGAACAGACTCAATTTGTATTATTCAGACGTGGGCTGCGAGAGGAGCTGAAAGATGAGCTTGCTCGAGCCCCTCGCCCAACAACGTTGGCAGATCTTATGTCGACTACTATTCAAATTGAATTTCGGATGCAGGAAAGACGACACGAAAGGCGTCGTAACCGACCGGTCTTTCCTAGGAACCTCTCACCTCCTCCTCCTATGCGTGTGTCCAAATGGACCGACGAACCTATGCAAATAGGTACTGCACGTTGTTCGCTTACTCCCGAGGAACAAAGGAGAAGGAGAGAACAAGCCCTCTGTGCCTATTGTGGTACAGACCAACTCCAAATTCGGACCTGCCCTGAATTACCAGCCAGACAGTCGGAAAACGACAACCCTCAGTCCTAGAAGGGGCAGGAAACTGAGGGGATGGTACTAGTCCCTATGTGTCCATGTCCATCGGCTCAGCTAGATGCTCAGAAGACTCACGATTAATGGTGTTACCCGTCAAGGTGAAGGTGGGAGACCATCAGGTGAAAGCACTAGTCTTGTTGGACTATGGGGCCGCAGGAAATTTCATCGACACCCTGTGGGTAGATAACATGGGTCTACGGCGTGTGGATCGCTTGGAAGTCCAAAGAGTAGAGGGAGTCAATGGGAAACCTTTGAGCGGAGGCCCCATCACACAGACCACAGAATTACTTCAGGTTACCATCCAGCAACATACCGAACAAATCCGGTTTGAAATTATTCGCGCAGCCCATTTTCCCATTATTCTGGGAATTACATGGTTGCGACAACACAAACCACACATCGATTGGTCAACCAACAGGTTGGGATTTGACTCTTCTTACTGTCAAAAGCATTGCCTGCAGACTGTCCACTACCAAGAAGCCACAATGCTACCTAGCATACTTAACACAACCATCAGAGTCCATTCTATTGCTGGTATCCTGGAGACATATGAGGCAGTGTTTGCGGGAATGAATTCCCTGGCGTTACCACCTCATCGACCAGAAGATTGCAACATAGATTTGGTACCCAAGGCATTGGTACCTTTTGGCCTTATAAGGATAAAGAAGTATTAAAAAGATATCTCAATGACAATTTACAGAATCGGTTAATAAGACCTTCAAATCACCAGCTGGAGCTCCATTATTTTTCATCCCAAAAAAAGATTCTACCGACCTTCGACCTTCGACCGTCTATTGATTTTCGAGGACCTAATAAAGTCACCGTAGGGATCGTTATCCCATGCCACTTATTCCGAATATTTTGGAAGCAGTTCAAGGCGCCACCATTTTTTCTAAACTGGATTTACACAGTGCCTACCATTTACTCTGAGTACGATCGGGGTGGAAGACAGCATTCCAGACCCCTTTTGATCTATACGAATATCATGTGATGCCGTTCGGTTTAGTGAATGCGCCAGGGGGGTAACTGGGATATACAGGAACCACTACGATCAGAGCTTGACAGCGGGCCAGGGTTAAGGTGTGGTTTCACTCCCATTGTACAAAATGGGAGATATGCTCTTTATGGTATAACTTTGGGAATATTGATCGCACATTATTCATGTTCGGATTTCTGAAAAGCTGGTTCTAGTGAACCAAAAACAATTTTGGTGACACCAACAGACCAAAAGTTATGATGAAAAACTTAATGTGGCCCTCTGTATGAATGTGAGAACCATGCAAATTTGAGATAATATGTAAAATGTGATCCATATTCCACCCACAGAGCGCCATATTTTTCATTAATATAGTTCGGGAGTAAATGAGAAAAAACAGTATGTCGCACAGACAGCTGACAAAGTTTATGTGATTCACCGAAAAATATAGTGTTAAAAATGCTGTCATATGTGTTGAACTATGAAGAGAAAGGGCATTTGTCATACAGTGAGATGTCCATGTGCAAAAACCAGACCCAGACATACCCCTGTGCAAGTTAGATGATGGATGGGTGTCCTCCACTGGTTTCCCAAAACACTCCCACATTCTCTGTATCTATCGGCCCGCAGATGTCACTTGCCTTATAAACAAGTCAAATCGGGGCTTCCTACTAAATCCTGAGGTGTGCAGCTGACCAAAATCTGGAACCATCTTAGCACAGTAAGGCCTAAATCATGGAGTGGCGCCAGGAGTTGTAGTAGCTGAATTGGGACCCTTTTGAAGGAAAAAGAGAATCCTGGACTGACCCCTTGATTGTCCCCGCAGTGATGCGTTGATGTCTCCCTGATGTCCATCAAGCCCTCTCCTATAAGTATAGACATCCCCAGCCATAGATTAAATAGCCCATATCCTCTTCAGCATTGCCATAGAGATTCCCCCATGGAAAAATCCCCTATCTTGTTTGTTTGTGCAATTCAGTCATTTTCCTATTGAAAAATCTTTTACTTGTCTGTGCATGGTAGTATTTTTCCCATTGAAAATTCCTTTGTTGGCGTGTGCATTTCAGTCATTTCCCACTGAAGAATCTCCAGTTGCTTGTGTAGATCCTTAGTATATTTTTCTCAGTAAATCAATTAATTTCCACGTTTATTTCCCAGGATTGGGATAGTTGGAATTTGAAAACAAACTATCTCTTACAAGTGCATTTTGAGTCGTTATAGTTATAAAGTGTTCCCTAAAGAATTAATTTCATTATGAGCTGAAAAACAAATTTGTCAGTGTATTTAAGTTGTGTCCTACAAAACAAATTTCTTTTGGCATCTGTCATTATAACCCCAAACCGATTTTCCTATCGTAAACTATTCCTTTTCCCAGAGCCTACCTGTTTTTTACCAGTCATTTTAACCCCAAACCGATTTCCCTATTGTGAGTTCCCCCTTGTCCAGAGCTTGCTTGTCATTTGCAGCCTTAGTTAAAACAAATCCATTTGCATTTTCTTTTTCATTGAAGTTGAGCTTAACCTTTTAAAAACCGTTTTTCCCAGTCTGTTCCTCTTCCCCTACTGTGTTGTGAAAACAAATTTCCAATTGCATTTCCTTTCCATTTGCCCATGTGTTGCATATTCTAAAATCGATTTTTCTCTTGTGCGCTGGCTAGTATGTGCTAAAGCCCTACTTGTCTTCTAAGTATAAGTAGCACGAAGTAGCTTCTGTGCTGTCCCATAGTAGTTGTCCTAACTAATTAAAACCCATTTTTCCTTGTGCAGGAAAAACGAATGTCCCATTAATTGCTGGCTCCCCATATTGTTTCTGAAAGCCCTACTCAAAGTTCGATTTTAACCTTATGTTCCCATTTCTTGTGCCACTGCCTTCCATTCAAAGCTGACAAGCCTAGTGGAGGTTAAGGGGGGGGGGTGAGGGTTGCTCTGACTCAAGAATCCTTTGTGTGCGCATGCACTTTCCTGTGGGTTGCATTCATTTTAATGGCGTTTTCAACTATTTTGATGGTATTGGTGAGAGAAGTAAAAAGTAAATCCTTGTGCTATACATGTTTGAGTTGTCTCAGTGTGCCGCTTGACTCTGAAATTTGTGTGGCCATACCTGGGTGGCCGTTGTAAATGTTTATTCTATTTTCCCATTAAATCATTAATAAATAACATATTTATTGATAACACACCAGCCTGGTTCCTAGTCTAATGTGACACGGGGTGCTTGTGGAGGTTGGGTTGCAAGACGGGTTGGAGGCCTCCTTAAAAAAATAATCTAGATTGTAAAAATAAAAAAGCAGTTTTATTGCACGCCACATTCATTGTAGGGGAAAGAGATCCCTGACTTGCTTGTGCTGTATAATATATCGTAAAAACCAAGAGGTGATGGCTTGGCAGGCGAAGAACGATGGTCTGGAGGGTTGCCCAGAGCAATGCCAGTGGTTAGGATTCATTCTAAACCTTCCAGCCATCACCTCTTTGTTTTTGCTTTGTCACCCCGAGTGGGACGGGTATGCCCAGACGTGGGTCCCTTGCCTGCTGGGCCTGGAGACCCAAGCTACTCCTCACTGATGAGGCCCAACAAGGCCGAAACATGTTTGGGGATGCTTGTGGTCTCGTGCAGAAGGGATGTGACCTAGCAGTTCGGGCTGGACTGACCCTTTTGGGGTGGGACCAAGCCTGATTTGCATATGGTCTTTCCCCTTCTGTAATGGCTTGGCAGGCGAAGAACGATGGTCTGGAGGGTTGCCCAGAGCAATGCCAGTGGTTAAGATTCATTCTAAACCTTCCAGCCATCACCTCTTTGTTTTTGCTTTGTCACCTCGAGTGGGACGGGTATGCCCAGACGTGGGTCCCGTGCCTGCTGGGCCTAGAGACCCAAGCTACTCCTCACTGATGAGGCCCAACAAGGCCGAAACATGTTTGGGGATGCTTGTGGTCTCGTGCAGAAGGGCTGTGACCTAGCAGTTCGGGCTGGACTGCCCCTTTTGGGGTAGGACCAAGCCTGATTTGCATATGGTCTTTCCCCTTCTGTAATGGCTTGGCAGGTGAAGAATGATGGTCTGGAGGGTTGCCCAGAGCAATGTCAGTGGTTAAGATTCATTCTAAACCTTCCAGCCATCACCTCTTTGTTTTTGCTTTGTCACCCCGAGTGGGACGGGTATGCCCAGACGTGGGTCCCGTGCCTGCTGGGCCTAGAGACCCAAGCTACTCCTCACTGATGAGGCCCAACAAGGCCGAAACATGTTTGGGGATGCTTGTGGTCTCGTGCAGAAGGGCTGTGACCTAGCAGTTCGGGCTGGACTGCCTCTTTTGGGGTGGGACCAAGCCTGATTTGCATATGGTCTTTTCCCTTCTGTAATGGCTTGGCAGGCGAAGAACAATGGTCTGGAGGGTTGGCCAGAGCAATGCCAGTGGTTACGATTCATTCTAAACCTTCCAGCCATCACTTCTTTGTTTTTGTATAATATATCGTGACATGGGCTTCTATTCCCGTATCTTCGCCATACAGAAAAATAACCAGGCTGGCCTGAGAGTTTTGCTAGACCTTTCATCCTTGAACCTTTCCCTACCCCTCCAAAAGTTCAAGATGGTTACTCCAGCACTCATTGCAGAGACACTGTGTGGAGGATACTGGATGTGCTCCCTGGATCTGCAAGATGCGTACCTATACGTCCTGATTTGGGAGGCCCATCGTACCTTCCTCAGGTTCAGGATCATGGGCTTTAATTTTCAATACAAGGTCCTCCCTTTTGGTCTCATTTCGGCTCCAATGGTCTTTCCAAGGTTAATGAATGCTGTAGCAGCCCTCCTCAGGGCGGGGGGTCACAAACATTTATCCATCCCTCAATGACTTGCTCGTCGGAGCGGAGTTGCCCAAGGGAGTCCATCGCACAGCTGCCACACTTATGCACATGCTGTAAGATTTGGGGTTCTCCATCAACCTCGGGAAGTCTCAGCTACTTCCCGCGCAGTCCTTAACATTCCTGGGGCTAATTTGGGATACAAGGATGGAAAAGATCTTCCCCTCGGAGGACAAGATCACAGCCATCAAGAAGGCCACCGGGCATGTTCTCAGCAGACCAGTAACCTTGGCATGGTGGTACCAGTACCTGCTTGGAATAATGGCGACTTGCCTCTTGGCGGTGCCAAACACAAGGCTCAAGATGAGGAGGCTGCAGCTGCATTTCTCAGCCTCTTGGAATCAGAAGACAGGCTCCCAAGCGGCTCCTGTGAGCGTACCACAATGCCTTCACCAGGATCTTTCGTGGTGAAGGGCAGCTGCCAACCTGATATCTGGCTGACTGTTCAGACAGCCGCCCCAGAGATCACCATCACCACAGACCCATCCCTAGATGGATGGGGGGCTATCCTGGACAACCACAGTATCCATGGAGTCTGGTCACGACAGGAACACCTGGAACACATCAACTGGCTAGAGATGATGGCCATCTGGCTTGCTCTCAAAGTGTTCCTCCCCATGGTCAGCAACAAGTCAGTTTGCATTCAGATAGCTCCACATGCATGTATTACATCAACAAGCAGGGAGGTGCCAGATCTCCTCTGCTCTGCAGGCTGTTGATCGACATATGCGAGTGGGCACTGGTGAACAACATCTTCTTATCAGCAGTTCACCTCCCTGAGGAATCCAACTTGGAGGTAGACAGACTCAGCAGGCTGGGGGTCGACAGCTACGAGTGGCAGTTGAACAAGGATGTCCATAAGGTGGGGCCACCCTCAGGTGGACCTGTTTGCCACCAAAAGCAACAGGAGATGCCACCAGTTTTCATCCTGGATGGTACAAGACAGGGGCTCTTTGGGGGACGCGTTGCAGATTCAGTGGAACGACATGAGTGCATACACCTTTCCCCCCACTCTGTTGATTCACAGGGTCATCTGCAGGGTAAAGGAGTCACGGAGGCTTCGGCTCATCTTGATAGCCCTTTGGTGGCCAGCCAGACCTTGGTTCTCACTACTCCTCTGACTGTCGGATCAGTCTCCGTCCCACTTCTGTTGGGTCCAGCCCTCCTACTATCCCAGCAGGGAGGCATAGTGGGTCACCACACTATGCAGAATTTAGCCCTGGCAGCGTGGTTCCTGAACAAGTCACCCTGAAACATATGCACCTGTCATAGGGCAACCTGGCTATCATTCAGGGGGAAAGAAGCAACGCCACAAGGAGTCACCTTTCTAGCCCATGGCATCAGCAGATATCAGGCTGGTTTCTATAAATACTGTTCTACTTCTTGACCTTACATCAGCGCGCAGGATCAGGGAGATACAAGCGCTGGTGGCTTCAGAGCCATATTTCACATTCCACCAGGACAAGGTGGTGCTCAGGCCCCACCCTGCATTTCTCCATAAGGTTGGTCAGTGTTTCACCTTAATGAGGAGATGGTACTTTTTCGATATTCTTTGCAGATCTAAAGGATGAGGATCAGAGGGTATTGCATTATCTGGATGTCAGACATGCTCTAAGATTTTCAGAGGCATTGTTCATCACTTTTGGCAAGTCAAAACCAGGCTGTCAAGCCTCCAAGGCTTCAATAGCTAGGTGGATGGTGATGACCATCAAGGAGGCGTATGAGGGGCAGCAAATGTCTTTGACAGCAAACATGCACACCCATGCCGTCAGCCAAGTCCACGGCTGTGCCCTTCCAAAGACACGTTCCATGACAGACGATCAGCAAGGCGGATACTTTGGCTTCCCTATCAACCTTTTGCAAACACTACTGCTTGGATGCCAGCGCCAGATCTAACGCAGCATTTGGCCAGGCGGTTTTGAAGAACTTGTTTTCTTTGAGGGGCAACTCTCCTCCCCAGGGCTGCATTCAGTTGAAATCTCCCATACAACATGGAGGAAAGGGGACGGGAGTAATTATATCTTACTCACCGTAGTGAATAACATACTCCTAGTCCATAGTCCCCTTTCCTCCATATGTCCCACTATCGTCCCCGTGTTAAACCTGTGTCATTAGGCAATTGTAATGTAGCCGATGCGTCGAAGTGGACTGAGGAGCGGCACCGGGGGCCGGAGTCAGTTGAGCGTATGCTCCCAGGGCTGCGCCCCTCCGCGCATCTAAATTTAAAGGGGAATACCATTTTTCTGGTGAAAAAGTTTCTGTTTCCCGTCTCTAGCGAGGGACACCCATACAGTATGGAGGAAAGGGGACTATGAACTATGGACTAGGAGTAAGTTAGTCACTTTTTTTTTTTATTGAAAAACTACAGTCTTAATATTTAGAAAAAGACTTTTGTTTCAGAACAGAACGAAAGATAGACAAACAGAAGAAGAGGAAAATAAATAAATCAAGCTCCAAATCAAGATCATAAACTCCGAACGTTAGCCACAGAAATCAACAATGACACTGTGTGTGTGCCGTACAAGTTCGTGAGCCTATTCGACGCAATTACGTTCGTATGGACTATACAGGAAATTTCAGAAGTTCATTCAAGTAATTGACTAGTGCGCACACATGTTTCGTATTGTTGCCATTTGAGATCGTGTGCTACCATACTGCCATGTCACCGTCTGCAGGGGTATATTTGCCCAAATGTTTCGAGCGGAACTCACAGGTTGCTTGACAGTCTAGAATTAAATGTTTTAGGGATTCTACCGCATATCGACAAAAGCGACAACAGTTGTTGGTTATAGATGGGTTTTTCCTTTGCCATAAGATCTCTTTCGACTGCAGGGTATTCAAACAAAGCGTAGAAATTGCTCGCGATAATGGCGTGAGTAGCATCGTATCAGATAACGTGGCTGTGTATTTAATTTTATATGGTCGCTGCCTAACCAGGAGGCTGCCGCCAATGAGTCTCGTTTCTCTAAGTTGATAGTCCATGACCAAGTTTCAAACTTTTTCTTGGCATATTGAGGTCGACGAAAGAGATCAAAGTTACAGATTTCAGCCGCATCGATCCAGGCTTGCACTCTTGAGTGCCATTGATTCAACAGACAATCAGTTTTTGGCTGCTCAATGCTCGTGAAAATCTTATAGGCAGGAGCTGCGTTGATCACTTTCATCTTACGCATTAGTGCAATGGAGTTCCATATTTCCTGGCTGAACAGCGAGTTTAGGGATAGTTTGTGACTTATAAATATATTTGAAACGCAAGATGGAAGGTTGAGGACCCACCTCCAAAATCGGCCCTCGAGTTGATTCCATCTTAACTCGCAGATTTGCCAACCGGCTTCAGCTCCAAACGTAAGAATAGGAACCGCCTTTTGCTGGTAGAACGTCAGTACAGGTGTGAGAGAGAATTTGCCAAAGTCTTTATTTATCTTTATTGCTTGGAGGGCTAATCTTAAGGTTTTCAATTTTAGATCTTTCACCCACTGATCTTCATAGATTGATGTATTAAACTGGATTCCTAAATATCAGATTGAGTTGACTGAAGATAACATCTGACCATCAAGCTTCCACTTAAAAGCTCGATCTTTCTTGCAGGACCCCAGGCCAACCGAGAGTATTTTCGTTTTGTCTGTATTGATGGTAAGTTCGTTAATAGACAAATATTCATAAAGACAACATAGTAGGCGTTGAAGGCCAATCTGTGTTTTGTCTATCAAGACCAGATCGTCGGCATATGCGATGTATTTTACTGAGTTCTTATTTATTTTTGGGGGAAAGCTGTGGACTTTTTCTAGATAAGTTGGGAGATCCGCTAAGAACAATTTGAACAGATCCGCTGCAAGTGGGCAGCATTGTTTGACACCTCTTGTCGTTACTATATTTTCTGACAGCATGCCGACTTTGTTGAGACGCACTTGAAACGATGTATTAGAGTGAAGTGCGATAATTGGATTTAGAATCCCAGCCGGACAGTTCCATTTCCGCAATTTCGACCAGAGCAAGCTACGATTAACACAGTCGAATGCATGCTTCATGTCTATGAAGGCTAGGTGAATCTTGCCTTTCGTTTTGATTGCCTCTAATTTGAGAATTGTTAATATTTTCAGGTTAGCATCTACTTGGGTACCTTTCGAGAAACCTGTTTGTTGAATATCACACAGTCCTGCAATTTTCACCCAATTTACCAGTTTCAGCCTTAGGTTCGATCCAAAGAGCTTTCCGATGGAATCAAGCAGGGCGATGGGACGATAGTATTCCGGAGCTTCCCAACTGCCCTTCTTATGGATCGGCACCACGATTGCTTTTAGCCATGAAACGGGTAGAGTCTTAGCCAGGGCGATTTTCTCAAATAGACACTTAATAAAAGGAGCCCACTGACTTATGTTTTTTTTTAACATTACGTTGCTCACCATGTCTGGGCCGGCTGCATGGGAGTTTTTTAGTAACTCAATAGCTCTGACAATCTCCATTTGTGACATTTGCACGTCCCAGAACACTGGGTCATCAGCCAGATCTAATGTGGTCTTGTTGCCATTTGAGTTGAATACTGCTGAGAAGTGTTTACACCACATATCACCCGCTATTGTGTTCTGGGTCGAGTTCAGAGTGTTTATGTGGCCCATATTTAGGATTTGCCAAATGTGTTTTTAGTGATTAAGAGCTTCATCATGAGTTCCGCACGATCCTGTTCTACAATAAATTTATTGGATCTTACCCAATTTCTGTATCTTGCTCTTCTTGATTTTATTGCTTCAGTCAATTGCGGAGTGGTAAGATTTTTTCCCTTTTTTAGCAGACGCACATCTCTTCTCATCTCTTTCTTTTTTTCTTCCATCACTTTACTAAATGGATGAGCGTGACCTTTGATTTTGTTAGGTAAATCTTTTTTGTCTACTATGTAAGCTGACAGGAGAGGAGTGTAGTTCACACCATTGTGCAGACTCAATAGTCTATCGGTTAGGTTGCCAATTATATTCGCACTCAACCGAAGACGATTGCCACTGGAATTTACTTCCACAGGTAAACGATATCTCATAACGTCTTCCGAAACTGCTAATTGACAACCAAGTTTTAGTAACCTGTGATCGCTGTTGGGCATGTTCAGTGAGAGGAGCTTGGTTACCTTGGGCACAAAGTTCCTGGAGACCCAGAAATAGTCAATGATGCTATGAGAGGACTGTCGGTGCCAAGTTGGTTGCGCCGGAATGTCGCCTTAGACGGCGCCATTTAACAACACACAATCCCTCGTCTTCATTGCATCTGACCAAATTTGCTCTTTCACGCCCAGATCTCCATAGGCGAGTTGTTTGTAGCTTTGGAATTTCGAGTGGTGATCAAACCATGTGCAGTTTAAGTCACCACAACAGATGATCATCAACTTGTTAAATTTCAAGATTGTCTCATCTATCAGTTTACAAATTGCATTAATGAAGACCGTTCCATTGATTTTAGCTGGATTCCAATAGCAGTTGACAATCAACAATGAGGAGTTTTCCCTCGCCACATTGGATGATGTATGCATGATTATACCCTGAATGAACAGATTTGGATTAGAGCACGTGGGGGTGGACCAATTGTCCAATATACGCACCATTGTCAAAAGGCCTGCACTTGGCCCTCCTTGGATGTTTCTGACTGCTGGGTTCACAAAAATTGAGAAACCATCTCTCATTGGCGCTTTAGACAGCCAGGTTATTTGTAGACAAATTGCGAAAACATCATCTAGGGGACCTCAAAACCTTGAAAAAGATGACAGAATCCTCTGGTTTTCCACGAGAGGATTGAAAAGGGGCCATCCACCAAGTTCAATCATTGCTAGTTGAAAGCTTGCCGTCTCGGGCGAGCACCTTGTTTTTCGTGTTGATGACTTGCTTGAGGCTTTCTCGCTTGCACCACTAGGCTGCTACGTATCTGGTCAACAGCAGCTGCTTTGTTTACTGTTGGACTACTTGCCGGGGACTCAGAGCTTCTACTTCCGTGGTGTGGTTTCGGTTCGACTGAAATGTCGAATCCGAACATCAAAAGGTCTTCTGCCGCTTTAAGTAGTGTGTTTCGTACTCCTGCCGATGTTATGTGTAACAGAACAACATCAGTACATTGCTCAGTAGCATATTCTACGATTTTAATGTTGTCAGAATTAATCAGACGCAGAGGTGGAATATGTTTGAAAAGTCTCAGCACATTTGCGCGATTTAGGTTTAGGTCATTATCGTCCTTATGGATGTTTTCCAGCCTGAGTTTACACTTGTGATCAGCTGCTTGATGAGCATGGAGTTTGTGGACTTTAGAAGTGAATCGAACTTGCTGTTTACGTTGGTTCGTTGTTAGTTTTGGATTCCGCTCAAAGTTGACACGCATGATTTCTTCACCTCTATGTTGGAAAGGGCTAAGCTTGCAGCGCGAGCAGTACGCGATTTCAAAGAGGTGGATGAACGCATGGCATTTGTCGCTCGAGCAGAGGGGTGTGAGCTAGGTGAATTTTCATCGCAAGAGGCCTGAGACTTCCCGTCGTCATCTGTGCATGAGTACGTAGAAAGGTCACATAAGGCAGGTGAAGCAGAATTTATTGATGTGACCGATTGGTCAGTTGGTTTATTTTTGTTATTTACTTGAGGTTGTTTCTTAGCTTCTAGTGACACTACAGGCATTTTGACAGCGTGATCCACAACGCCTGTTTTAGCCAGTCCAGAAAAGATGCCAAATGTGGAGAACTCAGATCCTTGCGTTGCGTCACAAGGTGGACCCTGTGAAGGTAGGTTTACCTCGACTAGGGGTGCACATGCAGCTGGGATGGACTGATCGTTTGCTGACTGAATTTGTAGAGGTGCAAGGATTGACATAAACTGCACATTTTCTGCTACAATAAGTTGTACGTTTTGATCTTCTGTTGCATGAACTGAAGCCGTTTTATTTTTTGCCGGCGTTATCAGACGAGTGCCAGCAACTTCCTCGAGAGCTTCAGGCCCAGCAAAGATCCCGGAGGATAGGACAGGATTCTGTGTAATACCTCCGGAGTTATTTGAACCACGGTCAGAACACAGTAAGGGAGCTAGTTCCCTAAGCACTTCCAAGAGGCAATTTATCTGGAGCTCGTGTTGCTCCTGTTGCATAGCAACTAAATCGCCAAGGCGCGATTGCCACTGCAGACTATTTTCTTTTTCCTCTTGGATCTGTGTTTGGACGGCCTTGGTGAAGTGATCTAGGTGGTCAGGTTTTGTTGAGAGATTTTATAAAACAGCTGCTTGATCACGGATCGTTTCGTTCAGGGATTCGTAAAGTTTTACGAACGGAATCATTGCCTGAGATGAGGCCGCCAGCACGTTGTTATGGAGTTGAATAGCTGCGCCCGCTGAAAGGTTGATTTTGGACTGAGGCGTGGTTTGCCCATCTTTTCCTGGACTTGGGGCGACTGATGGGTCCATCAAAGAGGTAAGGAGCTTAGAAGGAGTTGCAGGAAAAGAGGCAACATTAGGTTTTTTCGCTGTTAAACGCCCTTCATGTTGTTTGATAGTAGACGGCAAGTTAGAAACATTATCTTTTTCTTGAATGCAGTTTCGCGACGGTAGGAAAATGTTCAAGGCTGTAGGGGCCATGGTTGTCCTCTGAGGGGACACCCTCGTTATGTGGTTCGGAGTAGAGGTGGTCGTAATTATCTGCGATTTTTCAACATTTCGAAACTGTTGATTAAGCACACGTTTATGAACATCCTTTTGTTGGTGCGGTTCTAGCAATGATCCACACGGGGGACTTTTGCACCCGTTTGCAGAAATTAGTGAGGTGTGGTGGAGACTCTTCGGATCGTATACAGCGGATTCTTCGTGAGGATTGTGGCCTTGGATTTTTCTTTTTGTAACGAGGCTGTCCGCTATTACCTCAATTGATTGCATGGAAGTCACCAGTGGATGCAGTACCCTCGTCAAGATGGGAGACGCATCGGGCGGAACTGTAATTCGGGACACCGAACTATTCAGTGTCGCTGGTAGGGGTATCAAACCCCCAGTGTGCTTGTTAACACTGGCTCTCGCAGCAGGTATTTCTGTAGGTTTTTCAGAAATGCTCACATTTTTTGAACCTGAAATGTTTGATGCTAATCGCTCGTCAGTGGGGGCATTTGCATGGTCGTCAGAATTGCCAATTGGGACGACTGTACATTCTGCCGGCCGTTCGTGTGAGTCTATTGTTGCATCAATAATTTCAGCATCTGTTAGATCAAATGGAGAGAAATATTTCTCCGTTAGCGCCATTTGCCTTGGTTCAATGTCAACTGATTCCTCTTGTACAGGTAGCGGAAATGAAATCGGCTCCAAGTCGGCCAGGGAAAGAAGCATCAATGGTCTTGTTGAGGGTTTACAAGTTTCACAAGAGGAGGAGCCTGGCTGCCCACTCATGGAAACGATCATATCATGTGCAGGATGACTAGAACTCTGGCATGGGGAGTCAATATTTATATTTGGTGCTTCGTTAACCTGGTTTTGATGCTCTTGATGCACTTGGGCAGTAATTAGCTCAGTGGGATTGAGCATAGTCAAATTTAGGCTTGGCGTTTGAGATGGAATCAGTACATCATGCAAAGCCATTTTGCTCACCTTCGATCCCCCCGCGGACCTCTCCGGCAGTGCAGTCCACGGATTTAACATACAGCGCTGCTGGAGCGTCTTACGACGCTTGAAGGGGGAGCCTTTTGAGGCGCTTCCATACTGGCGGTCCTTCCCTAGGCTTCTTAGGCGCCCCAGGCGAACTGGGCAAACTGGACTCTGCCGGACTCCGTGCCGCGCTCTGCGCGGCAAAAGTGATTTTAAAGACTACAATGAAGGTAGAAAGAGGACTCCGGGGCACCAGTAACTGCAGCTCCTCGCAGGGACAGGCACACACAAGCGGGTATGGGCAAACTGGACTCTGCCGGACTCTGCCGTTGTTAGTCACTACCGTGAGTAACAAATAATTTATGTATGATTTTCTGCAAGCTGTATACTTTATTCCATAATCTGCCATTATCACTATCCAGGTCATAGATAATGCTATACAAATCATGGATCAAGGGGATTTCTGTTTCTTGGTTCTCCTTGATCTCATTTTGGTATTTCACACAGTCAACCAGTTTACACTTACAGCCCTACTCACAGATAGAAAGAGGTTCATCTGCACAGTCATCAACTGTTTCTCTCCTATCACAAGGACAAAGTCCAAGCAGTCCAGATGGGTGGCTTCAAATCTGACTGGCCTGGTCACCTGCAAAGTCTCACATGGGTCAATACTTTCTCCAGCGCCTGTTAGTGTCATACAGCAATCCACTATATACCTCATAACAGGAACTAAGATATTTGACAACATCGCCCCCAACCTAAGACAATTACACTGTCTACATATCCCAACCAAGATACTATTCAAACCACAGCCTACCTGGCTACAATACTTGAGGGCTCAGGTGGGACGCGCTCCACTACCATTGCAAGGCTAAAGACTAAACATGCATGCAAAGGGGTAATCAGAACAAAAGGCATTTTCTTACTGTGGCCAGCACACTGGAAAATCATCCCTATCGGAATAAGGATGGCTCCAATGCTCTGTGAAGGAACTCAAAACCCTAATCTTGAAGGAATAACAAGGGTTCACTTCGAGCCTATTATTCCTAGTTATATACTATACCTGTAGTATGGGATATCCAAGTTCTCCAGCATTGAATCTTTCATAGATTCACATGCTCTTGGTATATTATTTGTCATCGGGTTGGGAATCCTCTGCAACATTAAGCAGTTTCATAGAAATACAAGAAACTGCATTCTTTTATTGTTGTTTTGGGTCATTTACCCATCAGCCAATAGGCAGTGCATCAGAGGCATCTGGATTGCCTAACAAGTGTGGCCGGAACTTATGTACTTGGTCCCACCGCAGTGAAATTAACCTCTGTAAATGCCCACACAGGGAGGCTGAGTGGGCGTTTAGAGATTTTGGGTGGGCCCTGCCTGTACATCCCTACCCTATCCACACCTCTGCAGTGTGTCATTTAGCTCCACTTCTGAAGGTCATTTTCAGATTCTTGTACATGTGTTTAGAGTTAGAAGTCCACTCCAAAGTTCTCACTTTATTCAAAGTTTTATCCAAGAATCTTCATCAATGACCTTTACTTTTTTACATTGTCTGAAAGATACAGATACATACTTTACTATTGTGGGGCTTGGAAGTTCCAGCTCTCATTTGCTGCTCCCCAACAGGGAAGCAGTACTCATTTGCTGCTCCCCAACAGGGGCCATAAATTCATCTTTGTTGCTCCTGTGTCGAACCCAGTGAATTGTCCCTTCCTCCCCTTACCATATTTTACCATATCTAACATCTATGCTAAAAAGAGCCTTTTCAAGACTTGTTCCACCTGTAAACTGAAGAACATCTATGTGGAGGATAGATGTCAGACCTCTATTGTCTTTACAGAGATCATAAACTGGATTCCTGCGCTATTTGCTAGTCTTTCTTCAATACAACTCTGACAGATAGGCGCAGGAGACGTGTGGTTTGGTTTGCTGGAGGCACTTTGGCCTCAGACTCAGCTTCAGAGAGGAACTGTGATTCTCTGCTTCCTAGCAGGCCCCCAGATGGAGTTCCCTCTTCCAAGAGGTCGAGATTCCATGATGAGAGTCCCTGTGGGAAAAGGGTGAAGAAAGGTGCTTCGACATACCCTGACAGGTCTGCTATGCTGACTCTTGATCGCACAAACCATACTTCTCATAAATGAAATCCTTTATGACGACCCAGTCTACGAAATCCTAGACAATGGGTGCATCTTCGCGCCTTGCCACTCCAAAAACGAAACCACCTTTGTCTATGAAGCTCAAAGCATCGCCGACGGCTATGATTTCGTAAATGTCTGGGCCACCTGTTGCTGACCTCGACAACAACCTTGTGGCAACCACTGCATCAGAATCTTTGGTGACCATTCCGTCGACGAGCTAATCTATGACCATTGCCTCGTCGATGGCCTCATATATGCGCCTTTCGTCAGTACGTCAACACATGGCTTCTATGCTGCTCAGGTCACTTAAAAGGCCTATACAGGCCCTGTTCAGCCTCCAGGTTTTTGCTCTGCCCGCTCTGTCTGAACTTTCCAATGTGCCTGCTGAGGACATCCTGTTACACCTATTATTACTGATTTTTGAAGGCCCAGAGGGGGTGTTTTCTGAGGATGAGGATTTATCTGGGCTGCTTCCAACACAGCCCTTCCCTCTGCCAGTGCTTCCAACACCAGCACCACGTCCGCTAGACCTGTCAGCCCCTCACTGCCACAATATGAGGCACATTACCTGCCTATTTGCAATATGTGCAGCCTGAAAACTCTAGTGCCAGAATTCCTGCTATGCCACTCCAACTTTGGCGTCCATGCAGCCATCAGCACTCGTCTCCACCAAAGCTTCCAACACCAGCACCACTTTCGATAGAGCTGTCAGCTCCTCACAGCCATAGCGTGAGGCACATTACATGTTTATATATAATATGTGTAACTTGCAAACTCTATTGTCAGATCAGAAGCCCTGCTATGCTGCCCAAGCCTTGGCCTCCACGCCTCCATCAGCACCTGCCTCACCCAGAGAAATCAAATGCACTCTCAGCCCATAGATATCTCCTAAAACACTGGTTCCCTGGATGATAATTATAATTATGATTGGTTATTTATAACGCGCTCAATACCCAGAGGTTTCTAAGTGCGGACCCGGGTCGGACCTGTGTTGCTCTGCGTCTTGCTTCCAAGGCAAGCGTGTTGCCCCTGAACTATCCTGCCTCCCTATCCTGCCCATCCAGATGCAGCCCCCTAATGGAGAGCCGGAGAAACTTCCACCAAGAGATTTGCATTCAGATGCGATCTGAGCTTTCCATTCTACCCTAATGAAGGCAGTAAAGATGTTTGACCACCTCCCTACTGAGCAAAGGAAGGAAGGTTTCCTTTACCAGAAGAGGGACAAATCACGAAAGACAGTGGTGTCCATTCCAATATTTGATGAAAGCTTGAAAGACAGGCTCATTTCCATGAAGAATCTGTTTGCGGCTCCACCAAAGAAAGACCAATGGGACAAAAAGTACACCGAACAATGCCCCACAATGCCTGCACACTCAACCTATCTCCTTCCTAGTTGTCTCTGCAGCAGCTAGAAACAGATTGTCTAACCCCTCATCGCCATGCGCAGTCCCTCCGGTCAAGGAAGGGTAGGCAGCTTTATACTATCAGTAAGAGAATAATGTCTACAACTGCAGACACAATCAAGACCGCCAACTCACTCCCCATTCCTGGTGATATATGAATGATAACTCTGGTTCAAATTAGTTCCAATCCTGGAGCTCCTCCATGATGACAAGAAACAGGAGGGCTTTTCACTGCTTATGAAAAGCAAATCGACATCTGACCATGCCATCTCAGTGCTGTTGACATTGCCGACACAGCATTCCACCAAATAGGCAACGGCCCAGTACTGCGACGCCAAGGTTGGCTGAAAGACACACATTTTAGACCTGATGTACAGAAGAAGGTTGCCAATATGCCCTTTGATGGGGAAGACCTTTCCGTCAACGTGTATGTTGCTCTAGATCAGAGGTCTTCAAACTGTGGGGCGTGCACCGCCGGGGGGGGCGCGGCCGCATCCCCGAAAGGGCACGAGAGCCCAGCATGAAATGTGATTGGAGGAAGTGGGCAGGGGTGGCTCACATGGTCAGACTGGAGCATAAAACTATCTCAGGCACCAATGAAAAAGTGTCCCGCAGTTGCAAACGCATATTCATTCCTTTAGTCACAGACTGTTTGAATAGTACCCAAGGGGGTGTTTTTTGTTAGAATTTAAGCAAATTGTGATATTTTAAGAATATTTAGTCAACAACAATGGTCAGAGCTATTAGCTGCATAGTAAAGTAATCATCAAACTGGCCCACATTGGCCAAACAAGTGGGACATTTTGACTGGCTCACACTAGCATTTTGCATTTTCAGTACCAGCATTGCCCAATTGCCCTATAGGCCAGTCCGAGCCTGGCGGCCCATCCACAAAGGGCGAGGGGGCGTCCACACAGTGGCTCCCTCACCCATTATGGAGGAGCCAGCCTAGTGAAACACTGAGCACGCCCTCAGCTGCTTTTTCCAGCTGAGGGAGTGCTCATGGGCTGCCTGAACTGTCAAAGTGAAACACTGTTTACCATTGACAGTTCAGTTCAGTTCCGCAGGAGGGGCGTTTTGCTTCACCAGCCTTGCATAGCTCATTGGAAAAGCTGACTGGGGCACTTCATGCTTGTATGAGCAAGGTGGCGCTCCTGCGCCGCGCCTCCTCGCACATACAGTGCAGCCTGGAGCTGGGCGTTTCAGCACCCATGCGCAGGCCCCTGCAGAAGATAGGTTTATGTTCATTTATTTTTTATTTAAATATGTGTATGGGTGCATGTGTGATTGTGTTATGAGTAAGTGTATGGTGATGGGTGCTTGTGTGAATGATAGCGTGATTGCTGCGTGAATGTGTGTGTGTGTGTTTTGGTCCATATAGCTGATTTTGGTGAGTGGGGGGTAGAGGAAGGAAGGTGGGTTGTACAACAATGGCATTTTAAAAATGCCTTTGTTACACAATCCCCCTACCCACCTGCCAAAATCAGCTCTCCTTCTGAGGCGCTGTGGAGCCCAGGGGACAGGGATTCTTTTTTTTATATCTATCATAGATGACGAGTCAAGAATACTATGCTTTCACCCTTGGCCCCTCAATGCCTTACATACACACATCATCATGTTGATTGTGTTAGGCGCTGTGGAGCCCAGGGGACAGGGATGGTATCTTTTTACTGGACATCTTTAATAGATGTCCAGTAAAAAATATCATGCTTGCCTCCTGTGCCCCCCAGTTGTCATATATGCTGAGGAACAGGCAGGAGCAAGATGGGTTAGGGCCTGGCAGACTAAACATGGCTTGCAGGCATCCAACAGCCATTTACCACACTCTTGCACTCAGGTGCATTGCACAGTTAGCACGACCCCCTTTAGGGATTCAGATTGGCCCAGGCACACTTCCAGCACACTCAATATGGTCCCAGAGGGACTTCCTGTGAATACCAAGGCACGTTCCAGCTTCGGGCGTGGTCGGCTATATAAGCTACGCCCAAAGGCAGACCTGTGCTTCGTGTTGCTACTGTGGCTTCGAGCAACACGCTTACCGCGATCCTCGACTTGTTCCTTCCTCGATCTCGTCCACGCACAGCGTTCAAACACTTAATGAACGATGTATTCAGAGAACTGCTGGACGTTTGCGCAGTTGTATATATCAACGACATCCTCATATATTCAACCGATGTGCAAGAACATGTGACGCATGTAAGAGCTGTGCTTCAAAAATTAAGGGAAAACCATCTATACGCCAAACTTGAGAAATGCTCGTTTCATATCACTGAAGTAGAGTTCCTAGGTTTTGTATTATGACCAGGTGGAATAAAAATGGACAACCTCAAGGTGGAAGCAATCGTCATGTGGCCGTCACCGACATCAGTAAAGGGAGTGCAAAGCTTCCTCGGTTTTGCGCATTTTTACTGATGATTTATACCCGAATTCTCGCATCTGGTTCATCTAATCACCTCCCCGCTACGCAAGAACCGAAAATTTGAATGGACACAAGAAGCAGAAGAAGCTTTCCGAGCCTTGAAGCACTGGTGCCGAGATAAACTTCAACACCCACAACCAGACCTCCCATTTATCGTGGAAACAGATGCCTCCAGTGTCGCTATGAGGGCTGTCCTATCCCAACAGAATCCGAAAACGGGGTGCTTACACCCCGTAGCCTTCTGGTCCAGGAAATTTACTCCCACAGAAGTCAATTACAGTTACCGACAAAGAACTACTGGCCATTAAAGACGCCCTGTCATAATGGAGACATTACTTACTTGGGGCCAAGAACACCATCACCATCATAACAGATCATCAAAACCTACAGTATTTAATCTCTGCAAAAGCACAGTCATCCCGGCAGCTCCGATGGGCCCTATTTCTGTCTGAGTACGACTTTGTGATTACATATCGACCCGGCATTAAGAACAGCAAGCCTGATGCCCTCTCTCGCATAGGCAAGGGCGAAGACGCCTACATAACCCCCGATCCGGTGGATATCATTCCCGGTCATAACATTTTAGGGCTCTGTGGGGGATCCCCCACGTCGCTAGAACTCCTGCAACAAACCGTCAGAGATACCTTCCAAGAAGACAAAAAGAAGACCTGGGACAAAATAGGAGAACAGTTCACTATATGCAATGGCCTACCTTACTACCAAGGTCGTCTTTTTCTCCCCACTTGTACTCTTCAAGTGGAAATCATAACCAACTATCATAACTCGCCTCTGGAAGCCCATCCAGGGATTACCAAGACCCTTGAGAAGGTCGGGAAACATTACTGGTTGCCGACATGGGAAGACGTGACTAAGTTCGTAAACTCTTGTGAAGTCTGCGCTCAATACAAAACCTCCAGACAGAAACCAGGTGGTTTGTTACAACCCATGGCAATACCACCGGCACCTTGGCATACCATCTCCATGGACTTTATTACAGATCTACCTTTGATCTCTGGATATAACACCATTCTAGTAGTCGTCGATCTTTTCTCCAAGATGGCCCATTTCCTAGCGTTGAAAGGAATCCCTTCTGCATCAACTTTAGCACAAGTTTTCCTTGAGTACATCGTAAGAGCACATGGGTTACCCTCGGTGATAATTTCGGACAGGGGAAGTCAATTTGTGTCTTCCTTCTGGAAAAAATGCTGCCCTCTGGCAGTGACCGAAATCCAATTGTCAACCAGTAACCATCCCCAAACCGATGGTCAGACTGAACGCACTAACCAGACCCTCGAACAGTACCTTTGCTGCCTCTTACATTAGACCGATCAAGCCTGGACGGAATTCCTATGGATGGCTGAATATGCCTACAAGAACTCAATCCGTGCATCAACACAACAGACTCCCTTTTACACTTTGTATGGTTGGAATCCAAGAACCTCCGTGTTTGACCCACCAGAAACGATTGAAACGCCCGCGGTTAAAAAGCTACATGAACGAATAACACAAGCAACACAAGAACCAACCAGAAATCTACTAGCAGCCAAGACTACCCAGAAGAGATATGCAGACCAACATCGGAGGAAGGTTCCAGATTACCAAGCAGGGGATTCTGTGTGGTTGGCAACTAAATATATGGCCTTGAAAGGTCCCAGAAAATGTCAACCAAAATACATCGGCCCATTTACCATTGCAAAGGTGATCAATCCCGGAGCCATGAAATTAACCCTGGCATCTAATATGCAAATACATCCAGTATTTCACGTCTCACTATTAAAACCCGTACATCCTGGCACTTAAATGCAAGTTCCCCAGACACCAATGGTGGTAGAAGGAGAAGAACCCGAATACGAGGTGAAACGTATCCTGGACTCTAAGATTGTCAAGAAGACCCAATACTATTTGATAGATTGGAAAGGGTACGGACCCCAGGATAGGTCATGGGAACCCAGGGAGAACATTCACGCCCCTCGTTTACACCAAAAATTCCACAGGGACAATCCCACCAAGCCTGGGGAGGGATTGGGGTACAACGTTAGGAGGGGCCTTGAGGGGGAAGACTGTCATATATACTGGGGAAAAGGCAGGAGCAAGATGGGTTATGGCCTGGCAGACTAAACACGCCTTACAGGCATCCAACATCCATTTACCACACTCTTGCACTCAGGTGCATTGCACAGTTAGCCCAGCCCCCTTTAGGGACTCTGATGGGTCCAGGCACGCTTCCAGCACACTCAAGATGGCCCCGGAGGGACTTCCTGTGAATCCTGTGAATACCAAGGCACGTTCCAGCCTCTGGGCGTGGTCAGCTATATAAGCTACACCCAAAGGCAGACCCGTGCTTCGTGTTGCTACTGTGGCTTCGAGCAACACGCTTACCGTGATCCTCAACTTGTACCTTCCTCGATCTCATCCGCGTGCACGTCCTGGATCTCAGCATCTGAAAGAGAAAGACAGCATAAGAAAAGCAGAACCTGTCAGCGCCTCCTCAGCAATCCACCTTCTTGAGCGAACGTGCGCGCAGTCAGCAGCATCACTTACCCAAATCTTGGAAAACCTTAAGGTAGCATTCAGACTTCTTTTGCGCGCCTCCTTGGTCGGATCCTTTCCGAGAACCTCCACGAACCACCTGTGAAGAAAGAAAGAACAAGATTAGAACTAGCAATCATCTGGCCTACCGCGCGCAGAACTCACCACATAGCAAGGGCTCTCTAAGACACGCTGAATACCCGAACCAGTGAAGTAACTGGAATCAGAGCTTACCTGCAAGTATAACCCAAACCAGTGAGGCAACTGGAACAAGAACTAACTTACCTCCACTCTGGAACTAGACCTTACCTGCAAACATAACTCGAGCCAGTGACGCAACTGGACCCAGAACTTACCGGGAACTAGAATTTACCTGCAATATAACCCAAACCAGTGAAGCAACTGGAACTAGAATTTACCTGCAACCAGGAACTAGAACATCAGCAAGCACCCCAAACCTAACGGAGTTCCAAGGGTCTCAGTGATACAGCGCCCCTGCCTAGTTCAGGATGGAGAGCTCGCCCAATCTATTCTAAAGGTGAGCCATATCCCTACACATCTATCACAGTGCACACACGGGAGGAGGGAAAGGGGGATTTGGGCCATATCCAGGCAAACTGAGCAACTCACTTCTCTCTCAACAGATACCAGTAGTACCACTCCACTACTCCAGGGAAAGGGTCCTGAAGGCTCCATCACTCCCGTGGAGACCCAGGTGAATGTGACACCAGCCCCAATTGCAAACTGTTTGGCAACCAGGGACTCTGGTGGGAGCAGGATGGGCGGGAGCCATGGGATAGTGGTGGGAGCAGAGTTTGGAGAGCCCAGGTGGGGCTGGGGAGCGTACAGGGACTGGAGTAGGAGTGGGATGAGCCCAGGGGGGGGGGTGGGGAGAGTACAGGGACTGGAGTAGGAGTGGGATGAGGGAGTCCAGAGGCTGGGATGGGAGCCGGTGGGGGAACCCAGGGACTATACTGGGAGTAGGGGGTGGTGACGGCAAACCATAGTTCTTAGCCATTTGAACATTTTTGGGGGGGGGCACAGCCTGCCACATTTTGCTTGGGAGGGGGGTAGGGTTTACAAGTTTGGAGACTACCTCTCTAGAGTCTATCAACACAAACACAGACCCAGCCTGGTTCCTCTGCCCCTGCAGCAAAAACACCCCTTTCAGTCTTTTTGCTCCAAGCAGCACCGCTTCTCAAGATCTGTCAGAGATTGCCACTCATCATACTAGTTCCAGTCATACAGGGGGTGCCATTCCCCTCAGACGAGCAGTATAAAGCTCAATCACAATCGTACAGAGGCGCCCATGGGTGTCGTTGTTGTGGCTCTCCTCAGCCCAAAGGCCAGTCCAACAAGAAGGCCGGACCCCTGCCCAGCGCTGCTGTTCCATTTCAGCACCCCAATGGTAGGACGCCGGTCTTCATTCCAACATCAATGGAAACAAATAATATTTGGTAAATGACTGCTTTTGACAGCGGACCAGGGCCACACCCTCACATTCGTTCGAAGACTGCCTACAAACCCCTGCCAGCAAACCGGAAGAGCATCTCCATCTACTGCAGCTAGATTTGCTGTCGCTCCTGTCCAAAGGAGTTATAGCGCAAGTCCCTACTTCCCAGTGGAATCGGGGTGTCTACTAATGTTATTTCCTGGTTTGCCAAAATTCAGGTGGGTTGAGACCCATCCTCGACCTATGAAACCCCAACAAATTCCTCTTCTCTCAGATATTTCAAATGGCCACGCTACAAAACATTCTGTGCAAGCTTGCAGGGGGAGACTTTCTATCATTCCTAGACATAGAGAGTGACTATTTCCACATCCCCATTCACCACCATCATCGCAAATTCCTGCGCTTCATGGTGGCAGGCCGCCGCTTTCAATTCAAGGTCCTCCCCTTTGGCCTCAAATCTCTCCCAAGGGTCTACCCTTAGTTGGACAATTGGCTGCTCAGAGCATCATCCCTCAAACAATGCCTACAGCACACAGTCTGCAGATGTCTGTCTAACGTAGTTTGGATTCTGTCTCAATTACAAGATTCAAGAAGTCCTCTGTAATATCGCCTCAATGAATGCTGTTTCTAGCGTCATCCCTGGACATTACAACCTCCACTCTGACTGCTGACAGGGCAAGCTCAGTCCTATCAAAGGTGCAACGTTGTCTCAGCAATGGATTTCCTCAACGCAAGCTTGCAAGTCCCGTTTGGGTATCATGTCCTCATCAGAAATTGCAGGCTCCACATGCGTCCCCTGCAAGAATACCTAGATACCTGCTGGGATCAAGTCTCCGGACAACAAGCTCTTCCTCCCAAGTCCATTTCAATATGTGCTACGATGGTGCAAGGACGTCAACAACCTTACCAACTGAGCTACTTTCTCAGTCCTAGGACATCAAGTTGCTTTGATGACAGATGCATTCATGGAAGGCTGGGTAGCCGACACTGCCAATCTTAATGCTAGAGGCCTCTGTTCAGCAGAGTAAAATTCTCTTCATATCAACATTCTAGAGATCAGGGAAGTGTTCTGGGCCGTCAAATTGTTCCTGGCTTATCTGCAGGAGAAGGTGGTACTTGTGTTCACTGACAGCATGGCCACCATGTTCTGCATCCGAAAACAAGGCGGCACCAGATCTTCGATCTTGACCTCTTAGGTACATTCACTGTGGAAATGGGCTCTGGGACAGGGAATGTTTCTGTCCCTCTTTCACCTTCCGGGCATAGACAACTCTGTGGCTGATTCCCTCAGCAGGGAACTTTGCTCCTGCTATGAATGGCAATGACACCAGAACCAAGTGGAAGTCATCATCCACACATTGGGGAATCTGAAGTTGGAGGTATTCGGCACAGAGGCAACTCATTTTCCAGCAGGTTCACGTTTCAATGGAAGGGGATGTTCCTATATGGTCATGCGCTGTTTCCACACATCTCAAGAGTCCTCCATAAAACCTAACAGAAGATGCGCAGACTGCTCTTTGTGGAGCCAGCATGGCTGAGGCAGTTCTGGTTCTCTGACCTTCTAGCTCTCTCATCGGCCCGCCTATCAAGTTTCTGCTGCTGTACAACCTGCTTTCCATGAACAAGGGCGAGGACCAGGATCTCCTGAAAAGTGTTATGAAAGTCAGGGATTGCTTTGTTGTCAGTTTTCTGGCAATGTAATTAATGTACACAAGCCCTGAGGACCAAAGGGCTGAGGATATCGCCGTTTGCTGTGGCGAGTGTTATTTTCAACCAGGTGGAGAGGAGAGGAAACAGAGGTGCGTGTGCCTGTACCTTTAATTCACCAACTGACCCGGTCACCTGACCCTGGTCAAACAGGTACTTAAGGCCGCCTCTTCCGCCCTTGTGGCGCTAAGCCCTGAGGACCAAAGGGCTGAGGATATCGCTGTTTGCTGTGGCGAGTGTTATTTTCAACCAGGTGGAGAGGAGAGGAAACAGAGGTGCGTGTGCCTGTACCTTTAATTCACCAACTGACCCGGTCACCTGACCCTGGTCAAACAGGTACTTAAGGCCGCCTCTTCCGCCCTTGTGGCGCTAAGCCCTGAGGACCAAAGGGCTGAGGATATCGCTGTTTGCTGCTTGGCGAGTGGCGCAAAGCGCAAGGCCAATAATCGGACGATATTAGTCTGCAAGAAATGGATCCATCTAATCTCATTACATCTAATGTGCTGCTAAGAACTAGAGCTCAAGGAAGACAAACAGCAAACTTAGAAGTATTGCAGGCGAAAAAATCGAAAACCAAAAAAGAGAGTCAATACTTTTCCTGTGGGTCAGTAACTGACCATATTGACTTAGCTGAAGACGCATCTGTAACGCCGCTGGAAGATGTGTTTGAACCCCTGAAAACACTGGACGTTGGTCTATCACCGATTCGTGGCACGTTCATGCCCCATACCTTACATGCGCAGGCTAATTCCAGCCTTCCCTCCCCACTGCCCCCTCCCCTTCCTTTGCAAGTAAAACAATTAGAGTGGGATGGGGGCATGATCTCAACGTTCTCAAACCAAGTTAAGAGGACCAGCAAAAAAACTAATATGAATAATATGAAGAACGTAAAGTCAAGTGGTATCGAGATTGAAGCAAGCAGTAATATCGACCTTGATTCGCGGATTGGCCGGGCCGTTCTGTCACTGTCGCCGAGTGGAGCGGAGACCGCCGGCTCGATGGGTGTTGTGCCGGTGTGCGAGGAGGCTGCCGAGGAGTGGAGAATGGAGGATGCCACAAGATCCCCTGCCGTGGCGTCTGTTGATGACGTTGGCGGGCTGGGCCAGGGGGCGTGGCCGCTGGTCGCGGGCGAGCCCGGCGCCGCTGTGGAGATCGTGAGTGAGGCGGGGATCGTGCAGCACCTGGTGAATTTGGCAGATGCTGCAGCGGGCTCTGCCTTGCTTCCTCCCCCTGAGTGTAATATGGGGCTAACCACTTCGCCCAGCGGGACAGGTGGCGCAGGCGTTGGACACGGAAATGCTGTAAGTACAACCACCGATTCTCTCATGTCGCTGAGCAATCCTGTAAATGCCTCGCTGTGTGATTCTTTTGCCACCCATCAAAATGCTAAGAGCCCCATTTATGCTTCACAGCCCACAGAGACCCCCCTTAAGCATTCTACCTTGAATACAACATGGCATAGTGAAAATACACAGAACATTCGAAATGCTACAGGAAATGGTTTACTAAATAATGACAAAAGAAACTCGTTAGAGGTAGTCTCTGCAGTCCTACAGAACCTAATAAGTTTAAACAAATCCAGATCTTGTAACCGGTCGGAGGTATCTAATCTACCTCATGAGTTATTATCCAAAGCCCCACTGAAAAGGAATTGTATGAGTGTCACTAACTCAAATCCAGATATACGGGGAATTGGTAATTATAAAAGAAGTAAACCATGCGTGACAGAGTCTTCTGATAGTTTTGAACCGTCACAAGAGGGAAATGTGGCCGATTCGCAGAAAAGAGTGCCTTTTCCACCTAAGACTGGTCAGTCCAGCAACAAGAGACGTTACATCACTGGAAGTGAAAGCTCAGTTTGTGAAGAGACATCTGACGATTCTGATACGTCGGACTCCTCGATTGGTGAACGTCCGTTTCCTAAGATTAGGAGGGAAGGGGCCCGCTCTAGACGCATTCCACATAAGGCACAGGGGAGAGTGGAAGGTGAGCGGCCAGCTCCTTGTGTTCACGTGCCCTCTAATGATCTATTAATAGCTCTTACATCTGCAATGTCAATTTCTCTCACACCCTTCACTAAGTTATATGAAACCTTAAATGATAATGTGAAGGATGTCACAACTTTACTAGCTCTGATGAATTCAAAACTGGTTCATCTAGAATCAATGCAGGGTAGAGATAGACACAAACAAGAAGAGAATACTCACTCATCAAATTATGGCGGGCATTCTAGCAACAAATGAGGCTAAAAAGAATGATATGATTGACAAAAATCTGTTTGCAGAGGTCGCAAAAGAAGCCTTGTCCTTATTTCATAAATCACACACGGCCATTATAAAAAAAAAAGATGAGCTGCGGGACGACGGTAACCTGAAAGACTTGGGAAGTAAAGCTTTAGCTGCCAATTCGAATGCCTGCATAAACTCTTCAAAATTGGCCAAGATGCCTGATCCTCATTTACAGCCTATCCAACTTCACACGCAATCTCTCCTGCATAGTAAGTCACCAGGAAGTTTAATAACAGAAGTGATTGACATCTCGAATGAGGGGTCTAAAGAAAGCGCTGCGCTGTTGGAAATCGAGGTGCGCAAGCAAAAGTTCGTTGATGAATCACATTCCAATAATGATTGCTTAGTAAAAGCTCTTGATATTTTGTTTAATACAGCTTTTATGCAAGCAAAAAATGCATCTAATCCAGCCTTAGTGACCTCCGGTTCATCTCCACTTCAGAAAATTATAGAAGGGGTTTCTGACCCGCAGAACGTGGCAGTGATAACAGCGAAGTCCGCAGGTCTGTTTCCTATTTTTCAAAGCCTAGAAGTGCAACCGACTTCAACTGTGGGTTCAAAGAAAAATCATCCTCTAATGAAAAAGCAAAAGAACATGCCTGCTCGAAAAAAAATCGCAACAAAAAGGAGCCCGAAAATTCTTACGGAATTTAATTACGCTTCAACTAGTTGACAAGGCTATTTCCACCAGTTTGAAATTAGCGGACACAATAAAGGAGACTCAGATTGTTCACCTTGAAATAGAAGATCCAAAGTCTAACGCAATGGAGAGTCTGCCCAACGAAGAGAACTTGGCTATACAAGCGGAATTAATGGATCTTTCAGTTTATGAAGACAAGATTGAACTCGATGTTGAAACGGTTAAAACTGTTGCGGAAATACGCGTCACTCAAGAAGCTGCTGTATCTGCATTAGAAACAAAATCGAGCTGCGATTGTAAGATTACATCATTAGAGAAACAAAATTGCACCCTGAGTGAGTCACAGAAGGGTGAAGCTCCATTAACCTGTCCAAGACGTGTAGTGAGAGACAGACTGTGTGAGATCATTCCGCTAGTTGTAGAGGAGAAGGATGAGGGTAGAGTGCCAAGGAGTCCCGAATTCATTACACTACAAGCTAAAAGAGAAAGACAAAGGATACAAGGCCAGTTGAAAGTTCAAAATACTGACAACTCAAGCCAGTGTAACTTATATGAGGGGTATCTTGAGAAGGAATTGGGATCAGGTGCGAAAGCAACTCTTGATGCCAAAGTAGAAATGTTCCAGAAATCGGACTTATATAAGCCAAAAATGTTGGCGCAAAATCTGAAAAACAAGAACAGGATGTCTGCTGTACAAACGGCAGAGCCATCGTTGCTGATTAAGTTAAAGTTAGAGCGACTGGAGGGCTTGGATAAACTTATTCTGAATAGAACTAATGTGCTACGACTACTTCATGTACCCCGTCTTCGCTCTTTAGAGTCGAAAGATCTGAAAATCATTGAATTCCCAGAGGAAAGGTGCACCGATAAGGTGATTTTACATCTAAACTCAAATCTAATCGCAAATGTAATTTTGGATGCAAATGAAGAGCTGTTATCAATGGGTTTCGACACTTACAAAGTGAGGGACCCGGAACGACGTGAAAAAGAAGAGATGTTAAATCAGCCAGGAGAAGCCTGGCCCTCTAATAAGTGCACCTCAAAAGCTTTTGAAGTGGCGAGAAAGTTGGATCAAAGTGAGAAAACCTGGCGATTCTCGTCCGACTCGAATGGACTAACTCGCAGTGCGCAATCAGCCGCTTCGCCTTCCCAAAGTTTTGCGGCGGTTGAAGAGGCTATGAGCTTCAGAAGAAGTTCAATGGAGAAAATTAAGATTACTATAGATAACGAGAGACAAACTGAAAAATCCTCCATGATAAAAACAAGCACTCAAAGAGAACATGTCCCCGTAGAAGACTGGAACTGGATGGCCTCGACACTAAATGCAAATTTAAACAGCTAATGCCCGAAGTTTAATGTGGATCAAGAATGCTCCTTTGCCTCATGGAATACGTGTGGTTTTTCACATCTCTTAAATAATAACTGGGCACACGAGTTACAATTAATCTGTTTACAGGAAACCTGGATCTGTGAATTACCAACAATCACAGGTCATCGGGATACCGGTTGCAGAACTCAACGAATTATACGCCCTACATCCAAGTCTGTGAGTTACGCAAAACCACCGCTCCATTCAAACTTTCCGACGAGATCCATATTATCAACTTATATTGGAATCACCAACGGACTGGGTCACTTCCATTTATTGATCAGGTCACCGCAATTCTTGATAACTTGTTGGAATCAAACAGTGGAAGTGCTTTGATAGTTTGTGGCAACTTAAATATTGATTTTTTCAATCCCCAGTGTCCCACCAAAGGTCATTTGTCAAAATTATGGTTAGAAGAAATGGAAGTAAGAGGACTCTAAATGCTAAATGGTCAAAGGCAAGGAGACATACCGGCTAAGCCCACGTCTTCGCCTAAAATTGGAAGAACACGACGTGGCTAAGATATGTAAACAATTCAAGTCAAAGTCAGACGAGATTGAATATGTGCCAATTTTAGCCCAATTTAAAACCACAAATATTGGTCTGAAAAACTGGTCTTTTGTGAACAAACATAGTTTTGATCTTATGGTAAAACAACGAAAAAGAACGATGCGAGCTAAAATTCGAAAAAATAATAAAGGCCCAAAGAGTGAAATAGCAGTAAAAAACAAAGTAGTCAAACAAGCCTATAAAAATTGGATCAAAAGCCATCGATTTATACTACATCAAAACGATGCTGAAGCAATGATGAAGATCCTTATGAATAAAAACAGTGGCGAGTTTTGGCGAACTATCAACTGCATGGAAACCTCACAAGTGGCCTTGCAAGCTTGCCCTATTCCTGAAATAGTGTGGGTAAACCACTTCACAGCCCTATACTTCAAAGATCTTGCTCCAAATACGTCAACTACCAATATAACATCATGGAATTTACATCTCATAAAGGACGATATTCGAGATGTAATCATGAGAGCAAAAAACCTGCGGGCCCCCGGCCCCGATGGGTTGTCTAACTATATGATCAAACAGTTTCCTGATCTATGGACAGACTTGTGTTTTGATTTATTTACGAAAATCAACTTGCAAATGCAAGTGCCAGCTTCATGGAAGACTGGGATAATCGTGCCAATATTTAAGAAAGGAAACAGAGCCTCACCGGAAAATGATCGTCCAGTGGCCCTGCTCGACGTTCTGGGCAAGATTTTTGCATCCCTGTTGCAAGTAAAACTGATCACTTGGGCTAAATCAGCGAAAAGAGTGGATGAAAGACAGGCGGGTTTTGTGAAATTTGTGGGGTGTTCACTATACCTGCTTGTTCTAAATCTGCTGAAAATGGAAGCTTTGAGAACTAATTCGAAAGTGTATCTTGCTTTTGTTGACTTCTCCATGGCATTTGACATGATTGAACTATTGTGGCAAAAATTGGAACTTTGGGCTGTCTGGTTGGCTTACTTGCAGCAATTAAAGAGCTTCACTCTAATACTTCAATTGCCGTTCGGCTGGACACTTCGGGGACGTTGTCAGCTCAAATCAAGACATGTAAAGGAGTTAAGCAAGGTTGCCCGTTAGCAGCTGCAATTTTCGGCCTGTTTATCTCTGATATTGGGGACGCAATTCAATCAGTGCGATCTTTTCCACCAAAACTCAATTCATCGAAGGTAAGCTGGCTGTTGTATGCTGACGACTTGGTAATTCTAGATTTAACACCGATTGGTCTTCAACGCAAACTTGAAGCTGTTCAAAAATACGTTTGCCAGAATAATTTGAAGATCAACATAACCAAGACAGAAATACTGGTGTTCGAAAATTTAAAAACAAGTCGTAACTCAAGAGACTTAAAATATGTGTGGTCTCTAAATCAAACGAAACTGCAGCTCTCAAAAAGCGTAAAATATCTCGGCATGAATCTAAATTCCAGCATTTGTGACGACCCTTGGGTGGTCGATTCAAAGCGAAAATGTGGTCAGCTGGCCTGCCAAGGCTCGGTGATACATAGAAAATATGGGCGATTTTCATTGCAACCGCTGCGTAATTTCTATGAACAAAAAGTTGTGCCGATTCTGGCTTACGGCACGGAAAACGCCTTTGGTTGCCCGGCGACACACTGGAACTCACTAGAACATATGTTCTGGACCAAGACCTTAAACTTACCACCAGGAATTGCATCAGCCTGCATACGGTATGAATTAGCTTTAATTTCACTGCACGCTAGGATATGCTGGAACCAACTAGCACTGTTTCGAAAAACTAGAGTAGAGGAAGGAATATTCCAATTCCAGATATTCCACAATGCTCCATCGGGACGCTCAGATATTCTCTCTCAATGGATAAAAAGATGCGAAGATCTTTTAGCATTTAACAACATTAGCTTGAAAACTCTTCACTCAAATCCTACGGCTGTCAAGGTGACCCTATGGCGCGCCGACTGGATAAAGACATGTAATGAGCATTTAGCCGCCAATGCGATGAAAAATTCCCCTGCTGAATCAAGGGGTTACAACATTCTTCAAAAATATCTGACTCGTTTCCCGAATTCGAAAGCCAGAAGACTATATATGCTATTTCGGCTGAATGCAATGAAAACTAAAGAGCGAACCGGCCACTGGGCGTGTAATGTGGGACTAAATTCTATCTGTCGCTTTTGTAATAAGGAGTTGGAGTCCCTTAAACACTTAGTCCTCTTTTGCTCAGCGTTGAAAGATGCAAGATCAATTCATCTGGGCCGGTGGCATTATGAAAATCAGTCTGCCTGTGCAGACGAGTGGTGGAGGAGAATGTGGAATGGATTGGATATGAAATTAATCATGCCCCTGACCTCCTTCCTGGCTGTCATAGATGACAAACTAAAAGATCAAACCGGTGAGAAAGCCTGAACGAGTTTAAGTGCTTCCAAGGTTGATCATGAAAAATAAGATCTGGCAATGTGACTTTTTCTGTTTGGGCAGTGAGAAGGGAGGAGGTTTAATTGGGGGGGAAAAGATAAAGGTCACTGGATTTTGTGGTTTTTACTTCTGTTGATTTTGTTTGTGTAATATTTTAAAGGTTTGATTTTAAACCAATAAAATTAATTTAAAAAAAAAAAGAAAAATGTACACAAACTGTACAAAGGGGCGAATTAGTTTTAATATTCGTACCTTAAACACTTTACATTTAAAAAGGTGCATCAAAGTTAGTGCTGACTTTAATGTTATTTTTCAGGTGATTTAATAAATGGACATCTTTAATACGAACTGTACAAAGAGGCATTTGAGTTTCACAGTTTGTACACACAAAGTGAGGGTTAACTGTGACGTCAGTTTTCAGGAGAGGTCATTAATGTGCACAAATTATACAAAGAGGCGTATGAGCTTTACTGTTCATACATTACACACTTTACATCTGTTATCTGTGAGAAACCAGATGGTGTTTCATCCACTAGTCCCTGGGGATCTCTCTCTCAGGTGGCCAGGGCACGGCCATCTCCTTTGGATGCATAACCTGGGAGTGGACCAATGCGGGAGGATCACCTGGGTGAGGGATCTTCGGGGAGTGGGGGTGAGGCAGCCGATGGTGAGATGCGGTATTCCCCCCTTTTTTGTTCATCTATCCCATCCTATTTTTTAGGATATTCTGAGATCCCAAACCGCCTGCTTTTTACACAAACACTGGGCCGAAGAAGAGGGTGACTGAGAATAACAAGACTAGCTTTCATACATCATACTGGACTTGTCCCGTTAATTGGGTCAGGCAAAGTCAGGCACTTGGCTTCAAGTGCATACACCTGATAACAATTAGCTCTCCTCAAACGGATAAAAAGCAACACCTAAAGACACACTCTGAGCAAGGCGGAACACAAGTGCGAGCAGAACTTCCAGGACAAGGGCAAATCTGTTGGAGCATAGCGACAGACCAAGGGACGAGAGCTGCGGGTAGAACCCAGAAGTTCCCTACTGGAGGTTATTGCCTCCAACAGGCTGCAAATGACACATGGAGAAGGACAGATCCCACAAGTGAAGACGGCATTGTGTTTCAAGGACGCCAGCAACCCTCCCAGGTGAACGGCAGAGTTGGGGAGGCGAGGCCAAGCCTGTGGTACTAACCTTGAATAGAAATTGCAAAACCCAGGAAACGATGCACACACCCGGTAAGTTGGCAAGCAACTTGAGTGACCGGTGTGTGTTTAAGTTTGAAATAGAAACATTATATCGCAAGTGAAGGCTGCACGCGTGTGGTTGAGACGCGAAGAAAGGCAGACCTGTGAGTGAATTTTGATGTAAAGGACAGCTGTGAAATCAGCGATACTAAGTAACAGCGTGGTCTGGTGAAAGGAAGTAGCCCACTTGAAAGTATAAGTGGAAGGTACTTTGTTTAAAGCAAGAAGGCAAATGTACAGCAAAAGTGAAAGAAAGAAGATTAATTCCTAGGGAAGGGAACAGTGTAAGTAAAACAGTGAACTTTGTGTGGAAGTGTTCCTGCGGTGGTCTGTAAAGAAAGCCACGCACATTCGAAAGACTTCGACATCCGAAAGTGGTCCGAGCCTGCCTGAGGGAGACCCAAAGTATGATATGCTTGGGGAGGGGCGCCCCCTTGCAACTTTGTGTTGAACTTTATTGTGAGAGGTCTGAGCCCGGCAGAGGGGGATCTTCGAGAACTGTGTGGTGAGTGGTCTGAGCCCGGCAGAGTGGGCCCTACGAGGACTGTGTGGTGAAAGGTATGAGCCTGGCAGAGGGGGATCTTTATGGAACATTTTGGTTGAATCATTATTTTAGAATTCAGAGAAAGAGACTTTAACATGGAAGGCCAGGCAGGCCTCGATCCTCGGTTTTGAACCATGTATTGTGCTGGAAAACCGATCCAGAGTGTGTCATCCCCTCTACAAGGATCGCCTTACTCTGTGAGGCCTAACGTGGGGAGGAGAGCTGGTTTAGCCCCATTATCATTTGAACACTGATTTTTCCTTTTGCATACATTTTTCCTTTTTACACTTTTTGTACAAGAGATAGGGCAGGCATTAGGTTTTTGTTAGCTTAGGCCATTTTGATTTGGCAGACTCCACTAAGACTGTGCTATTTATTATTTGATGGTCAAGACTCCTCCCATCTTAGTTATAGAGCAAAGTAGGAGTTTTTCCAACCCCAACAATTTCAGTTGTATTAATTGTTCCCATTGTGTCAGTGTCATACCTGTGATAGCATGCCTCCCCTACAAATCTCATACCAAAGTTAGGGCTGAGTTTAATGTCAGTTTTCAGGAGATGTATTAAATTGACATCTTTAATACAAACTGTTCAAAGAGACGCTTGAATTTCACAGTTCATACATAAAATCTCCTGAAAATTCACATGACAGTCAAGGCTGACTTTGATGTCAGTTTTGAGGTGTAATTAATGTGCACATACCGTACAAACAAGTGTATATGTTCTACAGTTAATACATTATGCAATTTAAATCTCTTGAAAACTCACTTGAAAATAAGGGCTCAATTTGATGTCAGTTTTCAGTAGATGTTCATTGCATATACGCACAACTGTAAAGTCATATACGTGTCTTGTACGTTTTGAAAACACACATCCAAGGAAGATTTGACTTTAATAGGAGTTTTCATATGCATAGGAGGCATACAATGCATGAGCAGAATGAAGGTACATTTTATATTAAAGCCCTGGGTGCATGTGTGAGATGAACATTTTGTATATTTGCACTAAAAACACGCACTCCTACAACACACGCTCCTAAGACACACGCTCCTTTGACACGTGCTTCTCCGACACATGCTCCTACAAAACACACTGTTACAACACACTCCTACGAGAAGCGCTCTTACGACACACGCTCCTATGACACACAATCCTTTCACACACAAAATGATGGCTGACTTTGATATCAGTGTTCAGGAGCTATAATTATGTGCACAAATTGTACAAAGAGGGTCTTACAGTTCATACATTACATAATTCACATCTGAAATCTCATATCAAAGTCAGGGCTGACTTTGATTTAAGTTTTCAGGAGATGTAATGAATGTTTTGTCACGGTTTATTATGCGGTCACACCCAAGTCAGGGAGCTCCTTTCCCCACAATGAATGTGGTGCACAATAAAGCACTTTTTTGGTTTTTGTGTGGCTCACTTTAGTAAGGCCTCCATCCTGTCTCACACCCAACTCTAACAAGTACCCAGTGCCACAATGGACTAGGAACCAGCCCGGTGTGCATTCAAAATGTATATATATTTATTGATTTATTTCAATCAAATATCACCAATAGATTAACATCAGCCACCAATGCTGTGGCAACACAAGAACAAAATGACTTCCGTAAAGCACCAACACAGAGATGATACTGAGATATGCAGTCACAATTAAGTATTTTTAAATCACCCACCAATATAGGAAAATATACAATTCAAGACACACAGTGATTTCTAATTTAAAACACAATGGGCCTCATTACGAGTTTGGTGGTAGTCGTGCCTTTTTTACAGGCACGGCTACCGCCAAACTCGCTACCGGCACTGCCACCTGCGATTGGGCAATAACCGCCCCATTACGAGTTGAATGGGCCGGTAATTGCCCATTCTCAGGTGGCGGTATTGCCGGGCTCCAGATCCATGGAGCATGGTTGCACCAGCACCGTTGATAACGGTGGCAGTGCAATTACGGGTTCTGCTCGCGGGTGCCGCACAGCCGACCAGGTCAGACCTGGCAGGCTGTCAGGCACCCACGAGCAGAACTCGTAATTCAGCGGTACGGTATGAACGGTACCGGCACCGTTCATACCATATCCGCCTACATTATAATGAGGCCCAATGTTATGATACCTTTCCCCCAAGCAACCCTCACCCTCCAACCATCAATTAGACTTGAATACTCTGCATGGAAGGCAGTGGCAGAGAGTGGGAACACAACGGGAAAATCGTATTTGGAGTTTGAATCACAGGCACAATATGAAAGGAAGAAAAGCAATGGGAAATTCGTTTTGCTGCCCCTAAAAATAGCAGGCAGGGCTTTGTGGTTGTGGTCAGAGCACAGTGGGAAAATCGTTTTTTTTATTTTTAGCACAGATGCAATGTGAGCTAGAAACCAATGGAGAAATTCGTTTTGCCACACCTAAAAAGACCAGGTAGTTCTTTGGGGTTTTGGTCAGAGCACAATGGGGACAATTTCATTTGCACCGTATACATGCAAAGGCACTACCAGGCTTCCCACTTCTGGTTTAAAATGAAGGGGATCAATGGGGAATTTCGTTTTAACACCCTGCGCACACATGTGGAAACAGGGTTTTGGGATTAATTCTTTTAAGCAAATCTTTGTCTATACCAGCTCAAACCACACTGGGAAGAGTTTGTTAGTTTCGAATGCCAACAAACACCACCCGTGATTTCTGTAGGGGAATTAATTGATTTAATTTTATTAAATATGCTAGGAATCTACATAGACAAACAGAATATCTTTCGAAGGGATTGTGTCCTCCGACGTATTCCTTATCTACGATATTTGTATCTCCAGCTTGCTGGCCTCAGAATTCTTTTTTCCCCAGTAGAGGGCGCTGTGCGTCGACGTCCATCGAGTAGGTGTTCCTCGACAGCCACCGTATCGACGCCGACGTCATCATCCCTATAAATGGCCACGTGCAGCGTCCGTTGCTCAGTTCCGTTTTTCTGCGCTTCGTGTGCCTCGGAATACCGTTGCTCAGTTCGTCAGTCGAAATATATTCATATTTCCTCGAGAAAACCGACTCGTACTCGATGGCTTCCTCCTCCGGCCCGACGACTCCTCGGTCCGGTTTCAAAAAATGCTGAGACTGTGGGAAGAAAATGTCATTGACGGATCCTCACAGGATCTGTTTGTGGTGTCTGGGAATCGAACACCAGTGTTCGGAGTGTGAGGAATGCCTATCCATGACGGCGAAAGCCTTGAAGGAGCGTAAGGGGAAGCTCGAGAGAGGTAAGTCAGTTTTAACTTCCTCGAAAGTTTCCGCGGTAGAGTCGAGACATTCGTCTCCTCACCGTCGAAAGCATTCTCGGTCTAGGTCTCGAAGTGGCTCCCACCACTCGTCGAGGTCTAGGCATTCGAAAAAGAGACGTAAAAGATCTCCTTCGTCGTCGTCTTCTAGTTCCCCTGAAAGAGTACATTGCCCCACAAAACACAGCTCTCAGGCTGAGTGGGAGGAATTCAGAAAAAAGATGCTAAGAGAAAGCGGCCTCGACCACCTCGAAGTGAGCTGAGGGTGATACCCCGGGTGAAAAGCCCAAAAAATCTAAACGCCGCAAGTCGAAGCACCCGGTGAAAGAGTCGACCCGAAAGCGCCATGAGCCATCGGGAAGTAAAGCATCTTCGACGCCATCGTCGAAAGCCCCTTCGAAGCATAGACCGGCACCATCGACGCCGTTATCGAAGGGTTCTTCGACGCATCCGTCGATTGAGTTGACACCGGCGCCGACGCCGATAAAAGAAAAAACCACGGCTACTCCACAGCCAACGGTTAGGCCAAGAGCCTCCGACACGACGCCGAGAGCGTCGTCGACATCCTCGAGCAGGGTTCCAATCCTTTCAAGTTCTACGGGGACTCTTCCAGTTTTCTCGACGCCTTTGACGGCGCCTTCGAGGATTTTTACATCGGTGTCGACGACATCGACCTTTTCAAGGCCAGTGATGATGGCTCTGCTTTAGAAATGAGTTTTGTCCCTTTTCACTCAGAACACCCCCCTTTAACCTCAATTTATGAGGAAAGGGAAGACTCAGATCAAGAAAGGCCTTTTGACCTGCAGAGGACCACATCACCTGAACCAGAGACTTTTGACCCTGAGGAAAGAAGGTTGAAAGACCTTCAGGATGTATTAAAGGAAGCAAGTGGTTTAGACACTGCCCCTGAAGTGGAATTTGTCAAATTAGACCCAGGGGAACATGCTGATACCCCTTATAGAACCCTAATGTCAAGAATCATAGAATTCATGGGTTGGTCTGCACCTTCACCTGTTTTTCAGCAGGATGACCTCACTGACATTTTGGATAAAGGTCCACAGGAGGATCCTGTGGTTCCATTTCACTCTGCCTTACAGAGAAAGATTTTAACTAACTGGGAAACTCCTGAGGTTATCCCTGCGGTTAACAAGAAGTTGTCAGCGAAATATAGGGTATCTGCTTCTGACCCTGAATACCTATCTAAACACCTTACTCCGGAGAGTCTGGTCCAGGCTGCAACGTCATCAGGCAGTACATCTGCATACCCCACTGCTCCACAGGATAGGGATGATAAAAAATATGATGCCATGGCTAAGAAAGTCTTCTCGGCATGTAGCATGGCTTTAAAATCTATTAATGCGACTTGTACGCTCGCTAGGTTCAGCCACACTCTTTGGGAGTGTGCTTCATCAGCGGCTGACTGCCTCCAGGAAGGAGAAGAAAGGGACGCATTTTTAAATATCATCAGAGATGGTAAAGATGCAATGTGTGAGTCCCTTCAAACTGGCATTGATTCTGCTGACACTATCAGCAGGGCCATGGCGGCAAGTACCACAATCCGCAGGCATGCGTGGTTGAGAAAGTCCGGCTTTGCTTCTGACGTACAGGCCAGACTTTTAAAAATGCCCTTTGACGGCTCTTCCCTGTTTGGTAAAAAGGCGGATGACAGTTTGGAAAAACTGCAAACATCTAAAGCAGCAGCCAAGTCACTAGGAGCTGCAATCCGCCAAACTAATTTTCGTCCCTCAGGATCCTCTTGGAGAGGAAGGTCCTTTCGCTATTATTCCTCATATGGAAGAGGCAGAGGACGGACGGCTCAAAGAGGCCAAGGAAAATTTACCCGTGGTGGACAGGGTAGAGGAAAGAAAGCCACATCAGCAGGAGCAGGAGCCACTTTACCTTCGGCAACTGCATCAGCCTCTCCCAAACCACTCTGAGGTCTCCCATCACAAGACACCTGTAGGGGGCAAGTTAACTCACCATCTGACGGAATGGCAGGCTATTACGTCAGATGCTTGGGCATTGGAGACAGTTGCCCAAGGTTACTGCCTGCCTTTTCTACGCATTCCTCAGAGCCATCCACTGGGGAACAGCTCTCTGAAAGTGCCGGGTCCGCTCCTCTTGCAGGAAATTGTAGACCTGCTAGAGAAAGGTGCCATAGAACCGGTACCTGTAGCGGACAGGAACAAGGGCTGGTACTCCCCCTACTTTCTCATACCAAAGAAAGACGGAGGACTGAGACCCATCCTGGACTTACGAGAATTGAACAAGTTCCTCAGGAAGGACAAGTTCAAGATGGTAACTCTCTCTCAGATCCTTCAGGCCCTCCAGCTTCAGGACTGGTTGGTATCTCTGGACCTTCAGGATGCTTATTTCCCTGTGCCAATCCATCCCAAGCACAGGAAGTACCTGAGGTTCGCAATTGGCAACTCTCATTATCAATTTCGAGTTCTGCCATTTGGGCTGACCTCCACCCCGAGGGTCTTCACCAAGCTAATGTCGGTTGTGGCTGCAAGTCTAAGGAGGGAAGGGATTCACGTCTATCCCTACCTGGATGATTGGTTGATCAGAGCAGTTTCTTTGGAACAAGCTTGGATCCAACTAGATTATGTCTGCCACTTCCTTCACAAGCTGGGCTTCTCCCTCAATTTAAAGAAATCACAGATGATACCATCACAGAGACTCCAGTTCATTGGAGCAGTCCTGGACACGTCCCTGGGAAAAGCCTCGCCACCAGAGGTGAGGGCTCAAGATATTCTGCAGATGGTCACCAGGTTTCAAAATGCCCAACGTCTCCCAGCCTACGACTTTTTGAGGTTGCTAGGTCTCATGGCATCCTGCATATCCCTTGTGCCAGAGGCTCGCCTGAGAATGAGATCCCTTCAGTGGGCACTGAGGACTCAGTGGTCACAATTCTCAGGGAGGATGACAGATCTTCTCCGGATTCCGGACAAGGTAGCCCACGACCTTCAATGGTGGGCCTATCCAGAGAACATCTTGAAAGGAGAACTGTTTTGGCAACCATGGACGGAGATAACATTAGTCACAGACGCCTCACTCACGGGGTGGGGAGCCCATGCCAACGACTTGACCATCAGCGGTCGTTGGTCTCCATCGGAGTCCAGACTACACATCAACCTGTTGGAGCTGAGAGCCATCAGACTGGCACTGAAGGCTTTTCTGCCGTCTGTACGGGGGAGAAACGTCCTGATAATGACGGACACTACCTCAACAAAAGAGGAGGCGTAGGGTCACTGCCACTGTGCAGAGAGGCGATGCAGCTCTGGTTTTGGGCAATTCAGGAAGGATTCTCTCTAAGCAATTCACCTAGCCGGAGAGAAGAACTTGACAGCGGACGCTCTGAGCAGGCAGAACACAGTCTCCCACGAGTGGGAGGTAGCTCAGGAAGTCCTTCAAGAGATCTTCGCTCTTTGGGGAACCCCTCAAGTGGATCTGTTCGCCACCAGTATCAACAGGAAGTGTGACAGATTTTGCTCAAGGGAATTTCCCCCGAGAGGAGCTCTAGGAGACGCGTTCGTAGTGGACTGGGAGTTCCCTCTTCTGTACGCGTTTCCTCCGGTCCCTGTCATTCCTCAAATGTTCAGGAGGTTGAGAAGGTTTCGGAAGACCATGATCCTAATTGCCCCGGATTGGGCCAGGAGAACGTGGTACCCGGACCTTCTGGACATGTCCATCCACCCTCCAATTCGTCTACCGTACAGAGGGGATATTCTCTCGCAGAAGGGAGGTCAGGTTCTCCATCCAGCCATCAAGACCCTCAACCTTCACGCTTGGTATCTGAAAGGTTGAGGTACAAGGATTGGGATCTTCCAGATGACGTCATGGAGGTGTTGCTTTCGGCCAGAAGGCCAGCAACTAAAACTCTATACCGCTGCCGTTGGAATAAATTTTGCAGCTGGTGCAGAGAAAAGAATATCGAACCCTTTTCATGTGGTACACCTGCAGTGTTATCCTTCTTATTTTATTTGGCAAATTCAGGCCTTTAAGTTGGCACTATTAAGGGCTATCTCGCAGCGCTATCGATCTTTAAGCGCACTGCAGAGGAGCCTTCATATTTCAAAATTCCATTGGTAATACAATACCTGAAAGGTCTAACTAATGTTTACCCTCCAAGACCATTCCAAGTTCCCTTATGGGACTTAAATCTAGTTTTAAACTTCCTAAAGGGTGCTCCATTTGAACCACTCCACTCTTGTTCATTGAAGTTTCTCACCCTCAAAACTGTTTTATTGGTAGCATTAACATCTGCTAGAAGGGTTAGCGAGATACAAGCCCTATCTTGTAAACCTCCTCATACAATTTTTCACAAGGACAAAGTCGTTCTACAGGTGAAGCCTAACTTCCTCCCAAAGGTAGTTTCTGAATTTCACATTACTCAGAAGATTACTTTACCTTCATTCTATCCTCCTCCCCATCCGGGGAAAGAGGAAGAGAGACTACACAGGCTGGACCCTAAGCGAGCCTTGAGTTTTTATATCAGTAGACTTGCTAAAATTAGACAAGCAGACCAACTCTTTGTAGGTTACGCAGGACATAAGTTGGGATTACCAATAACCAAACAAACCATCTCCAGATGGATTATTTTAGCCATTCTGGAATGCTACAAACTAGCAGGGAAAGAGCCCCCTCAAAATCTAAGGGCTCATTCGACCAGGGGTATCGCAGCCTCCTCAGCTCTTCAAAGAGGGGTACCAATTCGAGACATATGTGCGGCTGCCACATGGTCGTCCGCACATACCTTTGCCAAATTTTATAGCCTGGATTCCTCCTCTAGTCAAGAGACTAGATTTGGCAAAGCTGTGTTACACTCTGTTCATTCTTAAAGAGTAATATGGCATCTCTTACTCCCGCCTCCAATCACATACCACTGCTATGGGAGTCTATCATAGATAAGGAATACGTCGGAGGACACAATCCCTTCGAAGAACAAGTTACTCCTTACCTGGTAACGTTCTTTCGATGGGATGTTCCTCCGATGTATTCCTTATCGCCCCTCCCATCCATCCCCGCAGTAACATTTCCCTTGTGGTTGCAGCTTACGCTCCTTCAAGGGTAGTAACCATTCATGCAATAACTACCTTACTCTACAAAACGGAACTGAGCAACGGACGCTGCACGTGGCCATTTATAGGCATGATGACGTCGGCGACGATACGGTGGCTGTCGAGGAACACCTACTCGACTGACGTTGACGCACAGCGCCCTCTACTGGAAAAAAAAAATTCCGAGGCCAGCAAGCTGGAGATACAAATATCATAGATAAGGAATACGTCGGAGGAACATCCCATCGAAAGAACGTTACCAGGTAAGGAGTAACTTGTTCTTCTGTGGGGAAATAACTACCACAGTGCTTGAAAATTATAGGGCCTAAGCAATCTATGGCTATGGGGTGGTCTTACCGCAGAGGCCTGGAACTGAGCATCAGGAAGCATCAGGGCACCGATGGTACAGCAAGGGTGGTCAGTCAAGGATCTCCTCTCTTTCCTCCAAGGGGTCCCAGTCAGCTTATATGTCTCCTGGCTCCTATCTCCAATGCAAGATTTAGGCCTCTCTACTGGGATGTTTCTCGACAATTTTCGACAGCCGGTTACCTCTCAGAATCAGTGGAACAAGTCCCCGTTCTCATGCAACTGGTTTATTTATACAGCTAATGACTTCACTAATTTGTCATGATTCTCGCAAAAGGGACTGGCTGGTTTTCACTCTCCACCTCCCCGCTGTGTGCTGATAGGACAAAGGTATGGGGGAGTGATTTTGTAGAGCTGTGGGAGGAGAAAGCTTTATCATCCCACTTTGACAGATGGGATTGGTCTAGTTTTGACTAAAAAATCTCTCAACATGGCCATACCCTAAATTTTCAAATCTTTACATGTATGAATATATGAATATATTTTTGAGAACTACATTTGAAGGCAAATCAGATAAGGCTAGTCTGAAATCTGCACACCCTTCCTATTCAGGGATACATTTTTTCTTCATTTACTCAGGAGCCATATCAGTGAAAAATATGCCTTTTTATAGTTGTTATGTTACTTATCTCCCTCACGCTCATGCTAACTTTCACATCTCTCGGAATCAAGGGAAGGCCCAAATCACATTTTCATTAATAACTTTAGTTATGTTTATGCCACCAAAATTGTTTTAGCATGGTTAAAAGGGGGTGACTGTCACCTTTAATAAAAGTCTGGAATAAACGTTGTGAAATGCACGCTGCCCTTTATATGCAATACAAATTATTTCTCCCAATTAATCAAACTGCAGTTTCACATCATCCTTCAATGGGCCCCCACCCTTGCTCTCAAAGTTTCATTTCTCATCAGGCATGTGACTAAGCAGAGTGATACATGTTTAGATTCCGCCTCCCCTTCAATGCCTGATGGCCACACTAATGGACTTTTTAAGGAACTTGTGACCTGGAGGTCACTCCTGCTGCCAGAACAGACATGGCTTTATCTGGTCTTCACTGTGTTTTTGATCTAAAAAGTATATTTCTTTCTTATTTGTTTATGTACTAGTCCTGATTGATTACACCCAGGCCCCTTGCTTCAGGGCAGCAGAGGAAAGGCCTTTGAGGTTAGGTTTCATGTTCTGAAGAAATGACCGGCAGTGTACCCTAACAGCAATGGCCTTTTAAACGTACACACAAGGCATTGGACATGACATCTTATAAAGCACACAGTTTCAAAATATATAAGTTTCACTTCTAGATTGTCCATATGTATAATGTGGTTATATGCAGAAACCATGTTCAAATTTTGAAAGTCTAGTGAGCATTTCACTTAGCATACTGTCACTTTGGATGAGGGAAAAATGAAAATGACAATCTTTCATTTCTTTTACATGCAATGGGCCCCGTTTCACTTTAACTGCTTGGAGCACAATCTGGTATTCCACTGAAGATACTGTATGCACTGCTGTTTCACCTGTCTTTCTTTTCCTTCCTGAAATGCATTGCGCACATCTTAGCACTTTTGAATTTAGGCTCACTTTCTTTCCTTTATGATTTAGGTGACCCTAAATCATAAAGGAAAGAAAGAGGGCCTTATGTCTGAACTCATTTCTGTGCTGGCCTTATATTTTAGGTGAGCATTCACAAATTACTCTGGCCTCTCTATTTCTGGCCTCCAGGGGCTATATTTCACACCACATGACATCATTGATATGAAGTGTACAAAGAGGAGAATTAGTTTCACAGTACATTACACCATTAGATCTCCTGAAAATTCACATGAAAGTCAAGGCTGACTTTGATGTACGTTTTCAGATGTAATGGATGTGTGAACTGTACAAAGAGGCCTATGAGTTTCACAGTTTGTACATTACACACTTTAAATCTCCTGAAATCTCACATGAAAGTCAGTGGTCACTTTGATGTAAGTTTTCAGGAGATGTACGTTTCACACAAACTGTCAAAGTCATATACCCTTCTTGTACGTATTGCAAACACACATCAAAGTTAGATTGGACTTTAATGTGAGCTTTCATACATATAAGAGGGATACAATGCCTGAACAGAGTGAAGGTACATTTTATCATTTTATATTAAAACCCTACATAGTGTGTGAGGTGAACATATATATATATATGGCTGTGTAGTTATGGTTAAATTGCTGTTTCCATAGGAAGAGCACTTTTTGGGCGGTTTATAACTTTACTCCCCCTGGACGAATCCTCACCAAACTTTGCAAACAAAAGTATATGGGCCACTCTGAATTTTTTTGCAAAGTTTGGTGATGTTTGGTCCAGGGGGGGAAAAGTTATAGGGGGGATCCCAAAACGTCTTTTTTTCCCATAGACTGAATGGGGGAAAAACTTTGCGCACGCCTACAGCCCAAACCGCTGGACGGATTTTCACCAACTTTGCGGCAGGAGCTTGGTCCCGAAAGCGTGCTTTTGTAAATCTGGTGACAATCCGTCCAGTAGTTTTCTTTAATACGACCAAAAAGTAGGTCTGAAAATATTAATGATATCTATGTACGCTCCGCAGTCACACTTTCCTGTTCGCTGCGCGGACAAGAAATCGATTGGCTAATCCGTAGCGTCATGTCCGCGGACACGTGGCGCTTTCACTGATTGGTTGTGGAACAGCGTGAAGTGCGTCAGATTTCTTCGGTGCCTCTGCCATCTTTTGTTCATGTTTTGGTGTACACGACATCGCCGGAAACACATACAAAGCAAGACACCAGAGCACTTGTTATACTTATGAAATTCTGTTTCCAAAGGTGAGCTTTAATTAGGTTGGGATGGAATGTGGCATTGCAAACTCAAAAAGTGGTGTTTCCTTGCCACCAAATTCATACGGTAAGTGGAAGTTGGTAGACACCAATGCACTTGTTATTCTTATGAAATTCTGTTTCCGAAGGTGAGCTTTAATTAGGTTGGGATGGAATGTGGCTGCGCAAACTCAAAAAGTGGTGTTTTCTTGCCACCAAATTCATATGGTAAAGTGGAAGTTGGTGCTCAATGTACGGCGACCAATGCCTGCGTCTGTGTTACAATGTTTTCAGATTAATATTGAAGTCGGACTGGCGTCCCACGTTTTGAAATCTGAGGCCGCCACCTGGCGTGTTTGATGGAAACAGTGGTTCTGGAGGCGTATGGGAGTAGCGGTTCTCATGATTGGATTCTCATATGTTGTTGCAAAGTGAGAATGTATTTGCCTTCTGAGTGAAGGTCAGTTGATTTGCTTTTTTGGTTGCGAGCTCAGTAGGCCCACGCATCCAAGTCAATCCATAAGGGGCTATTGTTTTTTGACGTTGAGCGAAAAGGAAACTTCAAAAGCTATGCATGGAATGAAAGCTTGGAAAAAAATACCATTTGATAAGGTTATGTTTTAAAAACGTTTGTAAGGAACATGAAATATCAGTTCACGAAGATTCTTTGATGCAAACACTTTGCTGTCTGACTTTGCCAAAAACAATGGAGGCTGTCAAGATCATGTAAGTTTAATTTTGAGGACACTACACCGACCCGCGTTTTAATTTTATTTTACCAAACACTAATTGTGACAATGTAACTGAAGTATTATCTTTTTGCGCAGTTGTAATTTTCCTCCAATAACCGAGAGTGCACATTGTCTGCGTTTGCAGGCTATGACTGGAGTCACCCTTGCTGACCGTTATTTCTTCTTCTTTCAAATGTTATGCTTGCCCACATAGATTTGTGTATCAGTTTGCACGTTCTTTTGGTCTTGTGTAACATCAAGACATGTAATTTTTTCTTGCTTGTCCATTCATGTTAGCTTCATAACTGAATTACCATCTCACTGTGTAGTTGTCCTTTGTTTAACCCTTACGGCAACTGCTGTTTCTCAGCGTTTGCAGGCTGTCTCTATATGTACCCATGGTCAACGCTAATATTTCCTTAAAATGTCATGTTTGTCCACTTCCATTTGTGTACTATTTTCCACAATCTTTGTGTCTGTTTTGGAATGTTTTCCTAAAGGTTGGGTATTGACACAGATTTTCTCTTACGTTTTCCGCCTAGCTACATCTTGCTGTACTGTGCGTGTCATGGTTTCCAGATGCCGAGTGACGGCTTCTTTCAATGCCAGATGCAACTGCTTGTGACCGGCTGCCTGTCCATTATAATGTTATGGGATGACCGGCCAAGGCCCCCTCTGTCCCTACGCTGAACTAGCTATTAGGAGTGACATAACTTCATTTACGGTGGTGTAGGGCTACGGTCATGGCGCCGTCTTGGAAATACCTGTGCAAACAAAGCGGGTGCTTTAACAGAAACGCATACTTTGTGTGTTACGAAAATAACTGCGTGTTTCTCACCATGAACTTTTTCAATGTCGTACTTAGATCCATTGTTACAATTTAATTGAAAATGGGATTAGTCCGTTGGTCTCTGACAGTTGTTTGTTAAATAAAAGTGCTTAACAAATTCTAAAATGTTAACATTTTCTTTTAAAATCCCGTGTATCATGTCGAAATGTAAGGAACCACGTTATATGTCGCTGTATGTTTATTTACAGGTTCTGCGTCACAACACGTATTTTTGCTTTTTGGAGGCTCTCATGGAAAGCGAAGAGGGGCAATATATGGAATAACCGCCTTCCCTTTCTATGATGGCCATGTTGAAAAAAAAATGTTTTTGTAATCGCTGTATGTTTATGTACAGGTTCTGAGTCTCGGCACGTACTTTTGCTTTTTGCTTGCTGCCATGGAAAGCAAAGAGGGGCCATGTATGGAACAACCGCCTTTCCTTTCGATGGTGGCCATCTTCAAAAAGGATTTTGTTTTGTAATCCGGCCCGCCTACGGCGGGCTGGATTATAACCAGAAATCTTATTTTTCAGTAGCACACGTTAATGCTTTGCAAATCTATACTATTACTGACACATCTTATTGAGTCTATGTCCTTTACTGAGAAATATAAAGTACATGGAGTGTATGCAATTTTTTTTTTAAAAATATAGTTACACTGTGAAAGGTGGTTCTTAACGCAACATTTACTTTGTTAACAGATGGCTTTCTTTTTTGGTAGGACAGCTAATAAGGCCATTTGCGAACGGAAATGAGGAAAGAAGCATCAAACAGTGATAGGGGGGGTGGGTGTACGGTGCAAAAATAATGTGCGTTTGTTATTTCTAAGGTTGGGGCAGTGTTTGTCATGCTCCTTCATTACAGCAGTGCTGCTGTTTCTTGGGAAGGTGGGATGGCCTTAGCTGATGTCATTTTCAGATAACTAAAACTTTTGCTAAAAGTATGTAATGTGTGCTACATTGTTAATGGCTCACTACCAATACGTGTTGGCGCTGTGCAAGGCAAATGTTGCAGGTGGACGTTCCTACATCAATATAAAATCTGTTCCACATTGTCCACAGGGCAAACATCTTACTGTTGTGTTTACGGATTCTGGGACACGTTACCGTGCTGCACACAAGCATATTGTCAAGTGGTATTCTCCGCAAGGTGTGTAAATAAGTCAGAAGTTACTTTACATTATGGTTACGTGCCACTACTATAAATGATCATCTTTAGCAAAAAAACTTTGCAAAAGGGATGGTATGGTTAAGTTGCTCTACTGAAAACCTGTGAAATTGAGTAAAAAAAACTTTGTTAAAGGGATGTTATGGTTAAGTTGCCCTACTAAAAACCCATAAAATTCACACAAAAAAAACTTTGTTAGAGGGACGTTATGGTTAAGTTGCACTACTAATAACCTGTGAAATTCACTAAAAAAACTTTATAAACGTGACATTATGGTTCAAAGTAAAACCGAAAACCCCCTGAAATTTGCCAGTTATGGTAGGCTAAGCAACCATAACTGCCCGCACCACTGTGCACTGCTAACACTAACACCCAGGACATGAAAGATAACATCACAAATGTCATTGATGACATCAGTGATGACATCACATGTGTAGCCCCTTCGTTTTTGTTCACTGCCATATCTAGGCCAGGTGGGTTTATTTACTGATAGTCAGAAACTTAACTTTCTAAAGGTATTACATTTATAGATATTGCTATTCTCACATGTTCTTACACTACTTTCCTTACAATTTAATCGCATCGTTTGATGTACATATATAGCGGAAGAAGCAGGCCTGAAACACAGCAAGCATTTTTGTGCGTGAATCCAATCATGTAGATTATACACAGTTGCTAATGATACTGCCTCTTGTATGCTTTGGGCCTCGGAAGGCCTCTGGCCTCGGCCCTGCAAGTAGGGACAGTGGGGGGTGGTAACTTACTTTACACTCGTATTTATTTTCCTACACACACTAGCCCGCTGTCACAGAGTGCGTATGGAGGGATCCCCTTTCAAATTCTGCCCCAAGTGCAACCGCAAGTATTCTTGGGTTGACAAACACGCCACCTGTAACCTCTGCTTTCCGAGGGACCACCCCGATGCGAACTGCAGAGCGTGTAGCCGGTACAAGGCTAAGACACTTAAGGACCGCTCGACCAAACGTTGGGCCCACCACGCCAGGCAATGCGAGGCCATGGAAGCGGAGGGCACCTTCAGTGATGGCAGCGACGCCATACTTACGGACAGCGAGGGCAACGAGGCATCGAAAGATGCACAAGCGCAAGTCCCTGACCTCGGAAGGCTGTCTGGCAGGGCAGTTATGGGGAACACACCCGGCGACACGAGCGCTACCCACACCACTTCCACATCTAAGCACTCGAAGTCCAAACGAGTTTCGACGCGCGTGTCGAGTTCTCGGAAAGAGGCACACAAAGAGCGGTCCACCGAATCGGTATCCTCTGGGCGTTCTCGGTCAAGATCGCCTCACGACACCAGGCAACCATCCACAGTTGCCAAAAGTGCCTCACCCACCAAAGTCATGGAGGTACGCTCGTCAGAAGATGAAGCCGACCACCAGCCCCAGGCCGCTCACCGAATCCCGACGCCCTCAGTCTAAGGAAAGGGACACTACCCCGAATCTCGACGGGGAGAAACAGCAGAAGAAACCATCTCACCCTTCTTCTGCACCACAATTACATAAAGACAGTTCTAAGTCTTCTGATAAACAGCTAGCCAAAACCCCTGCACAAGCCCATGGGTCCAGTCAAGTCATAGAAGGAGAACCCTCTCAAGAAAGGGTCATTCCCAGCTCCAAAGAATGGACCAGTGAGGATATAGACAGGGTTATGTCTAGAATGTCCTCCCTAGCAGACTTCTACTCCAAGAACCCAGAACACTTCCTCTCCTATACCCCTGATGGTGCTACTCCCTCAGGGTCTAGGGACCCGCAGCCCCCTAGTAAGAAACCTCGGTTTGAGACCCCAACGCAAGGTTGGTCTTCAGACCCTTTTTACATCCAGCCTTACTCCCAGTATAGTGAGGATCCACTACAGGATGAGGATCCAGACTTGGTAACATTGGACGACCAAACTGGGGTGGACTATTATGGGGATGACGAGGACCAAGAGGAGGAGGAAGATGACCCAGAAGTCTACAGAATAGACTCCCCGGTAGGCAAAGAACCTCAAGTTGCCGACTCTCCAGTCGACAACCAGCCCCTCCTAAATGAGGTCTTGACTAAAGCGGCAGAACACTTCCGCATAGACACTCAAGGGGCACAGGAGGAGAGAGACTTTGCTGAGGAACTAGTAGGAGAAAAGAAACCAATTGCTCAGGCCATTCCAATTCTCAAGTCCATTCAACAGAGAATTGATCCTTCCCTTCTCAATCTTAACCTCACCAGGGCAGTAAACCCCAGAGTTGAGAAATTGTTCAGGGCAGCCCAATCAGACCCACTTTACATAAGGGGGCAACTGAAGCCAGACTCCCTGGTAGTTACTAATACCCGCAAGAGGGCGGGAACGCCTCTATCATCATTTGAGGCTCCCCCCGACAAGGAGAGCAAGAAAATCTACGGGTTGGGAAGGAAGGTAGCCTCCACTTCCGCTTACCAGGCAAGAATTGCCAACTCCACCACTCTGCTGACTAGTTACAACTGCCACCAGTGGGAGCAAGTAGCTGCCCTCATTGACTCTGCACCAGAACCCTAAAAGGGCCAGTTGGCCCAGGTTGCGTCGGAGGGGAGAGCCGTGTCCGGTTGCATCCTTAAGGCAACCTTTGATGCTGCAGATAACGCCGGCAGGCTAATAGTAGAGAGCACTGTCATTAAGAGGCATGCTTGGTTAAGACAGTCAGGGTTTAAACCCAAGACACAAGCATCCCTAATCGACATGCCGGTGGAGCCTAATCTACTGTTTGGCAAAGCGGTAGAGGACGCATTAAAGAATGCCAAAGATGAGTATGAGACTCTGAAATCCCTGGGACAGTTGACCAACAAGCCCCCTAATCAAAGAGGCAATAGTAATTTTCATCGCCCACGCGGCCAAAATTCACAAAGAGGCTCCAACTATTCACAGGTTCAGGGTACTTCATGGGGTAACAACCAGCAGTCTACCCAGAGTTACAGCAGAGGAAACAAGAGGGGCCGTGGTAAGGGTAGAGGCAGCCCCGGCAGAGGCGGCACGCCTCCCGCAAAACAGTGACGCCACGTTCAGGGTCCCTTCTCACGCATCCCCAGTAGGGGGACGCATTACCAACTTCACCCAAGCTTGGGAAGGGATCACATCAGACAGATGGGTGTCCGGAGGATACTGCACAGAACTACCCGAGCGTCCCCGAAACCACTCTCAACGTCAAAAAATACATGTTAAAATAAATATATGTCAAGCCCCAAAAGTTTCGCATTACTACTCTCCAAGAGCTAATCCCCCTCCTAAAAAAAGGGGATTACATGGACATGAAAGATGCCTATTTTCATATTTCCATGTTCCCAGCGCACAGAATATTCTTGCGCTTCAAGGTGGACAGTCAGCACTACCAGTTCAAGGTGCTGCCCTTCGGTATAGCCTCGGCTCCAAGGGTATTCCCCAAGGTACTGGCGGTGGCGGCAGCACACCTTCGCAGGGAGGCAATCCCGGTGTACCCTTACCTGGACGACTGGCTCATCACGGGGGAGACCCCAGTAATTTGCAGATCCAACATTCAAAGAACGATCGACCTCCTCCTCGAATTGGGTTTCTCCATAAACGAGAAAAAATCAAGCCTGGTGCCAAGCACCTCCAGACAGTTCCTAGGAGCTGTCCTAAACGTTGGCCTTTCCATCAGAGGAAAGAATTCGGAATATGCTACTGCAAATTCCTCTATATCAGCCCGGTTGCCAGATAAGGGTGTGCAAAGCGATGCGTTTGCTAGGCATGATGACATAATGTATTTACCTGGTCCCCCACACGCGCCTGCGTATGCGACCCATGCAAGAATGGTTGGCGAAACAGTGGTCTCAGGCAAGTGGTCAGTGGGACGATCTAGTGGTTGTTTCGCCAACACTTGTACAAAGTCTTCACTGGTGGACAAGAGAGAACCTGTCAAAGCGCAAACCCTTTTACGATCCAGAAGTACAGGCTGTAGTCACTACGGACGCATCCCTGTCAGGGTGGGGAGCACACCTCCTTCACCACACAGCTCAGGGTCTCTGGTCTCACACAGTGGCCAAGAATCATATCAATCTGCTAGAGCTTCTGGCAGTATTCAGAGCGCTTCAAGCGTTCGAACCCCACCTGTTGAACCTGTCAGTGCAGATCCTGACAGACAGCACAACAGCAATGTTTTACCTAAACAAACAGGGAGCGGCTCGTTCACCAAATCTGTCCAAGGTTGCCCAGAAAATCTGGAAAGGGCCACTCAGACGGAACATTTACCTGTCATCTCAACATGTTCCAGGGGATCTCAATTCGTTAGAGGACGCTTTGAGCAGAGATCCCCTCCCAAGAGAACACGAATGGTGTCTACTCAGAAAAGTCATAGAAGACATCTTCTCACAGTGGGGTTTCCCCACTACAGACCTATTCGCCACAAGCGAAAACAGACAATGCCCAGGATTCGCATCCAGGTTCCCCCAGGCAGACTCCAAGGGGAACGCCCTGTGGATGAACTGGTCAGGGATGTTTGCCTACGCTTTTCCACCAACCCCTCTCATGAGGAAGGTGGTCAACAAGATGCACAGGGAATCGATGACGCTCATCCTAGTTGCTCCCAAGTGGGCGAGGCAACCGTGGTTTCCACACCTACGCAGACTAGCAGTGTGTGAACCCATCAGACTCCCGTGCTGGTACAACCTACTGTCCCAGCACCAAGGTCAGACAGTGCATCCTCAACCCAGCTCAATGAACCTGGCAGCATTGCTCCTGAAGTCATAGAGTTTGGACATCTCAACTTACCACAGAGATGTATGGACAACCTAAAGGAATCTAGGAAACCTAACACGGGGCACTGTTACTTTGATAAATGGAAAAGATTTGTTATCTGGTGCCAGAATAAGCAAATCAACCCAGTTGATTGCACTCCTTCCAATATTGTCACTTACATGCTCCACCTGCTGGATGCAGGCCTGGTATTTAACTCACTAAAGGTACTTCTAGCAGCGCTTTCAGCCTACACCACTTCCCACAACAAGGTTTCGTGGTGGAAAGTACCAGTGGTTAAAGCCTTCATGGAAAGGGTAAAGAGACTCCACCCTCCAATTTCAAACCCACCACCTGGTTGGGACCTTAGTGTGGTGCTTGCTAAGCTCATGGGCCCACCATTTGGACCCATGTATAAAGCCAGTCCCAAACACCTGACCTATAAAACTGCCTTCTTAGTAGCCATTACATCCATAAGAAGGGTCAGTGAAATTCAGGCTCTGTCAGTGCAGGATCCTTTCTTTACTGTTCATAAGGATAAACTGGTTCTACGAACACACCCTAGGTTCTCACCTAAGTTTATTTCTAAATTTCAGGTTAACCAGTCCATGGAGCTTCTGGCCTTCTTCCAAGAACCCAAAAGCTCTGCTGAGGTGAAACTACACACTCTAGATGTGCAAAGAGTGGTCCTCTACTATGTAGACAGGACCAGACCGCTAAGGAAAACAGACCAACTGTTTGTCTCCGTAGCTACAGGCAGAGAAGGAGATCGCGTCGCTAAAGGTGCCATCTCCAAATGGATAGTCAATTGTATCCAACTATGTTACTCCCTTTCTGTAAAGACTCTGCCTTTTACGCCAAGAGCCCACTCTACAAGAGGCATTGGTGCCACTCTGGCTTTCATTGCAAATGTACCCCTTGACACCATTTGCAAAGCAGCTACTTGGAGCTCTATTCACACTTTTACTCAGCATTGCTGCATTGACACTCATTCCAAGACAGATACTCAAGTGGGACAAGCGGTTCTAAGACATCTGTTTGCTCAGGACCCTTCTCACATCCCACCTCCTTCTTCTAACACTGCTCGCTAATCTATGCACAGCATGTGATCTAAGCAGATTCCACAAGCCTCAGAAGGGATACATTACTCACCGTAATCGTATTTCTGATGCTTGTATCTGCTTAGATTCACATGCGACCCGCCCTTCCTCCCCTCTGAGAGAAGGCGCATGGATGCTTGTAGTCTTATCTTCCTATCTACCTGCTTGGATAATCTGTACTCACGCTACTCCTCATGCTACCTCATGTCAGAAAAAATACAATCTGAGGGTCCTACACGCGTGAGGGAACATGGGTACAGTGGACGTCACACTAGGGATAGTATTAATGGCACGCCCTGTGTCGACGCCCATTTTCGAGTTTCGAAAAACAAACTGTAATACTCTGCAGCGTCCACTAGATGTCGGCCTATGCACAGCATGTCAATCTAAGCAGATACAAGCATCAGAAATACGATTACGGTGAATAATGTATCCCATATCTCTACACGAATAACACACACTTACTATGCATGCCTCTAGAACACGCTCTCCAATGACAAGCGCTCTTATGACTTTCTCTTCTATGACACTTGCTCCTATGACACATGCACCTACAGCATACCCTTCTACCACACACCTTTACAATATGTACTCCTCCAACACATGCTCGTACGGCACATGCTCCTAAAACAGGTTTCCCTAGATCATGTTCACATTGTTACATTTCCGACAAGCCAATGACGGTGCACTTTGACAGCTGCCAACAAGCGTTTATGGCTGGACATTTCCGATTTCCAATAGTATCTCCTTACAGAGACAGTGGCAGCTTTTTAATCAGGCTTCGCCGAGGCAAGCTAAGGCAGGTAGTTGGGGCAAGCTGGGTGGAGGCTTGGCAGGCCTGGCATAGGCACACAAAATGCCCATAGCAGACACCTCCACTTAATTCCTTCCTACTGTTTGTAGGAACAGGAAGTGCATGACAATTCATAAACTCTCTAGTGTTTGGGTGTGGCTGGCTATATAAGCCACACCCAAGATTCTTCCAGTGCTTCGTGTTGCTTACTGTGAGCTGCATCAGCAACACACTTGCTGTGCTCTGATTCAGCCAGCTTCTGCTTACCTGCTCCGGATCATCCCGTTTCAGCTTACCTGCTCCGGATCATCCTGCTTTCAGCTTACCTGCTCCGGAACATCCTGCTTCTGTTTACCTGCTCCAGAACCTCCCGCTTCAGCTTACCTGCTCTGGATAATCCTGCTTCAGCTTACCTGCTCTGGAAATTTCTGCTTCTGCTTACAGGTATTCTGTGCTTTCTCCCTGCCGCAGCTATCTCCGGTCAAGAGGGGACTTCAACACCGGCACCTGTAAGAACAAAGAAGAACAGCGTTAGCACGCGCACTTCAATAATGCTGCGCATACTCACCGAACCTTCCCGCGCCGCTGGAATCCAGGTCAGTTGTGCGAGCGCACAAACCCCTGCAAAAGAAAGAAGAGACATTAGTCATTGCACGCGCCCCAATGACGTGCAAACTTACCAGACCACCAAGTCTCCGGTAGCGCTGAACCCGGGCCCGAGGCGCTAATATCACATAATCCACTCCTGCAAGGGAAAAGGGAGGGACATTACTAGGCGTGCTCGATTAAGACGCTCGCTTACCTACCAGCAGCTGACTTCTACACGCAGCGCTACTCACCCACAAAATACCTTGGCAAACAAGACAATACGGACAATCGGGACACTAAACATTCTCCGCGCAACTTTCACTTGTGGAAAGACTTTCCAGCCAGTGAAGAAACTGGCGCTTTGAACACTCGGCCTCGCTGTGAAGCGTGTGGCATCTGAACTCAGCCTACTGACATTGGCATCATTCATATGAGCGAATCGCGCCCCTGCGAATGCAGGATGGAGTGCTCACCTTACTAAATATCAAGGTAAGCCCTTAGGGGACATCACAGCACACGTAAAGTGAAGGAAAGGGTCCAGGGGAATCGGGTGAATTCTGGTCTGAGTGTATATCTTGTATTAGACAGGAATCCCTCCGGGTGAAAACAGGGGAAGTGAGAACCCGGGGTCAAGGGAGGCTCATCCATAGCTCCTGCAGAGACACATGTGAGTGTGACACTCATGATCTGAGAGAATCGCCCATGCACCACATCAACATGCCATCCAGGGCAATGGGTATATGCATAGACATGCAATGCACTGCCTGGAATGGGGCCACATGTTTCTAATACGATGTGCATGACAAAATAGTTGACCCGCCTCCTTTTGAAAGTAGTGACCGCTTTCACTCATCCACGGATGAAGAATTAAAAGAAAACTTTGACTTCGACAGCCAAATCGCTGGCAGTTTTATCAAAGACTCCTTAAAAATCTTTTCATCCTCCAAGACAGGTTAGATCAGTCTTCAGGTCTAAGAGTTTTGGTGGGTTTTATGGTTACCACAACAGAAAGAGCAGGTAACCCGACAGATCCCCAAGCTCTCAAGGTGAAAAGAACAAAGATCCTCACATAAGTGGTTCTTCTCCTTTTCCACATCCAGTGCTTTAGAACCCAAGAAGCAGTTAGGTGGTCACCACCAGTCCCTGATTGGGTGCATGATTTGTCAATTTCATCGGAACTGGTGTACCATTTCAGGAAATTCTTGGATTATTTCTGTTGTGTCCCGAGGGTATCAAAACTTCTCCTTCTCCTCCTCTCTCCAGATCGAATCTTCAGTAGTAAATCTGGAGGTTGCAAATCATCATCAAATCAGGGTGATAGAAGTCCCTCCTTTGGCAAGAGTTCTGGGATTTTATTCTCGCCTCTTCACTGTACCAAAAAAGAACCAGGCAGTTGGTAGGTGGGACTGGCACTTGCACGTGCCATGGCAGTGCATTCTGGCTCCACCCATGGCATCGTCCGCCGGTCCCTTTTTTGCACGGACGAGGCCAGTAGCAAAGTGGTACGTTGCACTTTATTTTTCCTACTCGGGTAATTAGTAACCGGGCATCCACTGTTCTTACCATCGGTTTATGTCAGAACTAAAGGCAGTTTCTCAGTGTGCAGGTCATGCACACAGCACTACTTGGCATGAGACTACGTTCCCTGTGCTTGGAGTGTTTGGTTCCTAACCATCGCTGGGATGTGTGTCAACCTGCCTTTATTTGTTGCACCAGGGTCTTAAGGAGAGATTAACATTATGGGAGGACATTTTTCATTCCCTTCCTCTGGATCTCTTAAGGATCTTCATGGGGTGCCAGGGCAAAGTAACTGATTCTTTTACATTCAGAACACACCTGGCTTGTCAACTCCTTTCTTGGTGTGACCACATCATGGAGGGATCAAACAGGACTTCCAGAATTGCTGAGGCTTTCCACCAAGACTAACCTTGTGGTCACTAAGGCTCATACCAATGCTTGCATCAGGTATCCGACAGGGCCTTATTTCAGTGCATGCGTCGAGTTCTTGTTAGGGTTTTCCACCAGCCGGCCGACTGAGTACTCGTATGTGTGTCTTTCAAAGAAAGTAACTAGGAATGATCCAGAGGGCCTCACACTTCAAAATTCTTTTTCTGGTCCTGCTACCGTCATTATCAGGACTTGTCCCTAGATTGCTAAGCCTGTGGCAAAGCGCACCATACTCAAAAATAGTTTGAAGCCCATTCCTTGAAGCCGGTTAGATACCACAGCGAGGTAAGCGCTCGCCCCATATATCTGTGTGCAGCCCGCTGTGGCAGGCTCGAATCCCAGCAGGGTCAACTCCGCCTTTCATCCTTCAGAGGTCAATAAAATGAGTACCACTCCATGAGATAATAATATCTTGTTAGTTGAGCGCACTTGAGATGCATGGGTGTGTAGTGCTATATAGGAAATGCATTATTATTCCTGCATCATGCACCCCAGAAAACTTGTGAGAACACACAAAGTGAACCAATCTACTCTAGGTTATTCAGTGCTGGTCCTGTCTTCCCTGAATACCTTCTGTTGCCTAGAAATGGTCAAGATGACCAGGCCTTCGTTGATCGTTTTGTCTCTGACACAAGGGGATTGGTTATGCACAGGGGACCTAATGGACACACATAGCTGCACATTCCCATCTGATACCACACTTATCTTTCGTTTGTCTGTCGCTGGGAGATGCGTACTTCCAGTACCGGGTACTTCCCTTTGGTCTGATTGCAGCTTTCAGATTATTTACAAAACCTATGTCTGTTATTGGAGGTCATCTTCGGGTGAAGGGAATACATATCTATCAGTACTTGGACAAATTACCTCTCTGTGCTCCTTTGGCTGAGGAAGCTTCAGCAGCTTTTCCGATCTTGTTACAGTTACTACTCGACTTGGGTTTATCTGTAAATCAGGAGGAATCCCAAATGATTCTCTGCATTGGTTTCCACTGGTACTTTAGTAAAGCCATGGTTTTCGGAAAGGGTAACAAATATATCAACAGACATTTACTCTCCCACCCACTTACTACCCCTCTCTTCTGGTCCAACCACTCGCTCATCTCTTCCCACCTTGACCTTCCCTGTCTTCAGATGATGCTTTTGTCTGCACTGCCAGTCTCCTTCTCCGTCATTCGACTGATAAAGCGTGTGTCAGTCGCTGCATTTGCCTCTTCCTTCATCCCTCCTCCACCCACTTCATTGACTCTCCTTCTGAATCTGTTCTAGCTAACCTCGTTCTCTCTATCTCTTAACACCCTGGACATCCTTGCCCCCGTCATGAGGATCCACATGAAGCCTTCCTCCAAATGCATCTGTTGGTATGACTCTGACTTTGCAGCTTTGAAACGCAAGTACAAAGCTGCAGAGCGGAAGTCGCAAGTTTCTATCTCATCCTCTGACAAACTGGCCTGCTGCCTATTCCAAATGCAATATTGTCTCACCATCTGCTCCAAGAAGAGGGCTCATGCCCAAGCCTGCATCTCTGGAGACACCAATAACAGGGCTCAACTCTTAAATATCTGCAAGGAACTTGCCAACCCCACTGCAGTCTCCTCCTCCCAGGCCCTCTGCACTGCACTGCCCGCCCCTTCTCCTCCAAAACTCTGGGCATCCTATCCTCTCTGACATCTTCTCCCCCCCACACCTCCGTTATCTTGTCTCCCTTGCACCCCCATACTCTAATCCTTCTTTTCCATTGCACCAGACGATATCTCTAGAGTTGTCTGCTTTATGCAAGTCTCCTATAAACAGGTGTCCTCCTGCACCTCCAGAACCATCAGACAACATTACCTCTCTCGCCCAGCCTTTGCCAACCTCTTCAACCATTCTTTTGGCACTGGCTCCTTCCCACAAACCCTTAAGGACTCTCCAGTGCACCCTCTCCTAAAAAAAAGTCTTCTGACCCTTCTTTCCCGACTCGTCCTATCACTAACACCCCTTTTTGGGCAAACTCATGAGGAAGCTGGTCATCCCCCAACTGACCCTCCACAACGAAATGGCTGGATGACTCCATCACCACCAGTCCGGTTTCAGGGCATCCAGAGGCACGGAAACTGCTCTCCTGAACGCCCGTCGTGAAGACCTGCCCTCTAACCTGGACTCAAACACTCCCTCTGTTCTGATCCTCCTCGTTTTTTCTTCTGCCTTTAACATAGTCAACACTGCATCCTCATAAACCGTCTCCGTGATACCCTAGGCATCACAGACCTACACTGGCGTGGCTGACCTCCTTCCTTTCAAATAGACCCTCCCAAGTGTAAATGGATCACTTCCTCTCCGTCACCTCACTCTCAACCTGTGGCGTCCCTTGGGGCTCTATCCTATCGCCATGGATCTTCAACACCGACCTGGCCCCTCTGGCCCACTTGATCTCCACCTTCTCTCCTCATTTTCAGTGTTATGCAGACAACACAGAGCTCTCGTTTAAGCTGCCATCCTCTACCTCCTCCCTCTCCTCTCCCATACACGAGTGCCTGTCTGCTATTCAGGCATGTGCTCTGCCAATGATCTCTGCCTTATTGCCAGTAAGACAGAGATCTTTCTCATTTGGACGCCTGCTCCTTGTCCCCTCCACCCCCACTCTGGCCAGCCTCCTTGGGTCCCCTCACCTCAACGACGAGTGAATCAAAAAACCTTGGGATCATCTTTGACTCCTCTCCCTCTTTCTCTCCTCACATCACAGACATTGCCAAGGCGTCCAACGTTCAGCTCCACCTCCTCAGGGGCATTCTACCTTTCCTCACCTTCCCCCAGAAACTCAACGTCTCCAGAGCCCTGGTACTCTCTAGCTGGACTACTGCACAGCCTCTTCCTCAATCTGCCTCTCTCCTCGCTTCACCCCCTCCGACTAATCCAGAATAGAGCGCATTGATTTTTTCAGTCTGTCTAAACAGCCGACCAGCTTTAACTACAATTGCAAAGCCTTCAGAGTACTTTTTGGGCATTGTCCCTTCAGCTTAAATTTCAGGCTCTATCACTATTAAGATGAAGAGCCGTGGAAGGCTCGAAACACGTGTTAGGCTGTTGCTTGTACTAAACCTTGGACTTTAAAGGTTGTTCTTTCATACAAATCACTTGGACTCCCGATTTTTATTTTGCTATACTTGGCGCAATGAAACTGGGACTTGTTTGTGTTGCACTAATCCAGAATAGGACTGCAAGACTTATCCTTCGCCTCAAGACCAGGGACTGCATCTCTCCAGCCCTAAAATCCCTCCACTGGCTCCCAGTGACCACATATATAAATTTGAAGACCCTTTACACCATCCACAAGGCTGTCTGAGGCCAGGTACCTCTCTACATCCAGCTTTCCCTCCCTAAATACCTCCCTGTCAGAGGTCTTCAGTCCTCTGGCTCCAACTCTCGGCAGGTCAAAGGTTTCTCCAAGCAGAAAGTGGGAGGTAGATCCCTTTCCTTGGCTGGTTGCTCCCCCTGGAACAGCTTCCCTTCCCCCCTCAGACTTGAGCCGGATCATCTTAAATTCCGGAAACTTCTCAAGACTTTTCCTTTCTCCTCTATCTTCCCTCTTACCCTCCTGTGCTAATCTTCCCTCTGCCACTGCGACTGGGGCATACAGGGGCCAGACCACACCCTACCAGCCCCCCGGGTATCCCTGCCAGCACTTGCCCTCAGGCTCCCATCCCTGGACTAGCCCTAACCTGGTCCACTGCACTCATCCTCCCTCCCCCTCTCTCCTGCTGGCACTTGCCTTCATGGACCACTCAGCAATTGCTAAACCCCCTCTGCTTGGTGGGGGTGGACACCCCTCCTGCACTTCTCCCTCTACCCCCTCCCACACTTACCTCCTTGTTTTGCACTTGCACAGTTGGATTGTCACAAGGCCAATATAACCGTTTTTGATGTTTAATGTTCTTTCCTGTGTCCTGCCAGACCCACCCCCAACATTTCTTGTGGCTCTGGGACAATCGTTTCTATAGGCGCAATACAAATGTCCAATACATAAATAAAATAAATGAAGGAGACTATGCAGGGCTCATCTTTCAGCCTGGTGGTTTCTGTGGCCTATAACTTTGTGTGTTTGGATGAATGTATACAATAACATCTTGCGGACATGTGGAAACAGGCTTGAAATGAGAATCTCATGAAGTAAGAGGATTTTTCCGATCCTCCACATAAAATGGTGATAATAAAAGACTCTACACTAACAGGATGGGGTGCGTCTTCATAAAGCCTTTCAGTCCACAATCTATCTTCCAGCCATAAAAAGATAGAGAACATCAGCATGCTAGATCGTAAGGCTGATTTCAAGTCCCCGAGCACTTTCCTTCCCTTCACCACTGTCAAGTTGTATTGATCCAGATGGACAACACTCGCAGTGTGGGTACGCCCTCAATCATCATGTTCTCCTTAGAGCCATCCACCTTCCTGTGGATGGAGAATGTGGATGTGGACAAGCTGAGTAGGCTGGACCAAACAGTCATTAGGGGGAACTTCACGGCTCTGTTCTTCAACACCTTTTTCAGAGGTGCGGTTGTTCGCTCAGGGATATGTTTGCCACAACAACAAAAGCAAAGTACGGAACCTTTGCATCATGGTGGGTGCAGCAGAGGCTCTTATTATCTCTTGACATAGGTGCTTTATTTACGTGTTTCAACTTGTTCCCTTGATTTGCAAGAAACTAGCGAAGTGGCGCGCAGTATCAGATGCTTCCTTGGTCCTGGAGACTTCACACTGCACTGGACACCCACAGTGTGGTTTTCAGACTTGACAGAACTGGCATCAGGAGGTCCACACTTTCTGCTAGCATTTCGAGGATTCGATGTCAGCAGGGAGTGAGGCTTCTTTACCAGTCCCACAATCGGTATGCCTTGCCAGCTGGTTCCAGAAATGCTAACCTTAATCATGTGGGTTTTTCAGATGGTAATTTAAAAATAATGTAAGTAGCCAGTTTACCCTAAATGTGCTCTCAGTACAGGAGCAAGTAGTTCACATTAGGCCACTGGACATTTCAGGCGCACAATAATCCGCTAAAATGTTATTTTGATCAGGCACTTTCCTTCATCTCTCACCTTGCCGAAACAGTAGTAGCAGTGGATTCCTGTTGCACTTAGCAGTAATAGTGACTTATATGAGCACTTCTATTTATCTACTTCTACCGCGTTCATCTATTGTCATTTTGCGGGTTTGCTACGTCTGTTTCCACCCGGGGGTGCTGGGTACGTGGGATCTCTGCCCCCCCCCTACCCGCTGGGAGAGGCCATCCGCGCAAAAGTCCCTACACTTATAATGGAACGTTTTGCAAATTCGCCCACCGCCCCTTGCTCAACCCCTGGGAAAACCAAAAGTCAACTCCTCCTGTTACCACCCTTGAAGTCTCTGCACCATTTGTGGGACCTTAATTTGGTCATGATGGTCTTTGCTCACAAGCAGTTTGAACCAATGTCCACAGTAGATATCCGCTTGGTTACTTGAAAGGTTGCGTTTTTAATGGCTGTGATGTCAGCCAGGCGAATACGTGAAATACAAAATCTCCCTGCTTTCGGCCTTTTACAGTGTTCCAAACACACAAAGCAGTTTTCCAGACTTACCCAAGATTTTCATTGAAAATAGAATCATCCTTCTATATCAATCAAGAGATTTCATTTCCAGTATTTTTTCCGAACCCTCAGTCGCAGTCTGAGAGAGTATTACATTTCCTGGATGTTCAGAGAACACTGAAGTTTCACTTGTACATGACTAAGGACTTCAGACAAGATGACAACCTTTTAAGAATTTTCGAGGGGGTGGAAAGGCTTCTAAGGCGTCCATTGTACGCTGGATAGTAGCTTGCATTTCTGAGACATTGGGCTTCACTAGGAGCACGTTTCGGGCCGGCATACTTCAAGTTTTCTGGTGGGTTTGCCTGATTTATCTCAAGCCAAGGGTTGGAGGTAACTCGGGCACCCCAGTGGCAAAACACAGCCGGTATTAATGGTGCTGGTAATGCTGGCAATCCCACCATGGAGTCCTATCGACTACATGGAATGGGGATTTACCTATCGTTGCCAGCACCTGTAATATGCCGGTATTTGCAGCATATCAGGCACCGGCAAACGTTTAGTGAGGGCGATAGTCTTTTCTAGGTAAAATTGCCCAAGGGTATCCTTGCTCATGCAATTAGAGCCAAAGCTGCTTCCCTAGCTTCCAAAGAAAGGTGTCATGGAGTGTAATTCCTGAAGCGGCCACGTGGTCTTTTCTGTCTACTTTCTGCAAGTATTATTGTATTGCCATCCGCTCAAGGACAGACGCTATGCTTGGTGAGGTGATCCTTTTGGAATTATTTTGCTTGACTTGGCTCTTTCCTCCCAAGGAGATATATGCTTGCTAATCTCCCATGAGTATGGCAGAAAGGGTAAAATACATAGGAGTATGCAAAAGTTACAGCAGTGACATCTGCATTCTTAGTCTGTATCTTCCTTCCCTCTACACGTCAACCATCTGTTCCCCCTAATAAGATGTAGTTACAAAGCCCTTCTAGCATGGGGGAAAAAGAGGGACTGGTGGGTGGAACTAGAATGACCTGAGGCCACACCCAGTGTGTGTGCGGCTCTGCCCCCAAATAAAAAATGTTGGCATACAATTATTTTTTGTTGTGAAAAAGGTGCTGGTCTCATCCTAAAAGAACAGGCACAGGGCCATCTCAAGCACTTTTGGGGCCCTGGGCATGGACATTAGACCAAAGTAATCAAGTGATCAAGAATATCTGCCCCGTACCGTCCCCCCGCCGTGATCACAGCCCATAGGTTGATATGCTGCCTCACAGCATTACAAATACGCATATTTATTCACTTTCTTACCCGCCTCATTCTTACGAAGAGGTTACTTCTGTTCTAGCATAGACATAGGACTCTTTTTATCAATTGCATCCAGGAAGGTATACCGCCTCTAGTATTAATGCAGGACTGTATGTAAAATGTACATGTAACCCAGAATAGACAGAGAACTCACATTTGCTGCCTCACAGAATGCAAATGTGCTCAAGCATGGATAGAGGAGACCAATTGAGAGGAAGGAGAAAGCTACACATACCATAGCATGGATAGTGGATGCAGATTAGAAGCTACCAGGAAGGTGTCTGTATACAGACAGACAGAGATTATAAGTGCGACATGGTTTTCAAATAGTGTTGCCATTAGAGATCAAATGAATAAGTGCCTGTGATGTGAAATATATCAATGCCCACTATTATAGTGGAAGCAACACGCCAGCGAAACCTTGAGTGAGGCTGTTTTGAAGAGCATACCATGAGAAAGAAATCACTCTGAAGCGCTGACAATTTTGAAAGGTTTAGGGACTGGCAATTTCGAGAGGATAGGCAATACAAGATTAAATTAGATGCCCAGCCTTACACACACACTGGTTAAGGGGTAAATCTGGGATTTGTGCCAGCTCTGCAATTTCTGCATTTGAACACTTTTATTACCAGTTCTTACCATTAACTAAAATAATCAAATTTTATAAAAACTGACTTGAAAAGTACACCAAACACATAACCAAACATGACAAATTGTAAAAACAAAATATTATAGACGGGTGTAACACAGAATGATTCTAGCTTCATTCTCTCCATCATCTTGAGAAGTATTTAAGTACCACCATACCGATGAGTGTGATTTAACAGATTTAATGTGGGTTTGTCTTTTGTATTTTAAAGCATTACATACTTCCAAAACACTTGCTTGTGAAATTGTCATTTATGAACATACAGAAAAACCTTTGGCTTTTACAAAATTGCAAAGTGTTTTTTTGTGTCAAACGAGCAGACTTTAAAATATGTTTACCCGAGCCCTGCACCATCTGGTCCGCTCCCTTCTGTCTACAACCTCTTCCACTCAACAGGCCTACATAAGATGAAAGATCAAGGAATGGGCTAAACGGTGCCACCAGCATGCACGAAGGCAAACTTCACAGAAGGCAGCACAGTAATGTACGAGATATTAGATGATTCGACCAGGATCACTGTATTGTCTGCTGGCAAAGTCAGGATACAAGAATGATTGCTTTGGGTCCAAATTTGGATATTTATTCATCTCTTGGACTAACAGTTTGTGCTCATCGTTGGAGGTGATCCCCTAGGTTTTACAACACCCCATCTGAACAAGCCAATTTCTAGACCTTCACCATAAGGATGACATGTTCTTTTTTATTGCAACCCCTATCTGGTGCAGGTACATTGATGATAATAGCACCTGTTGTGCTCCAAGACCAAGTACATATGCAGGCAGGCTTATAAACTTCATACATAGGAAAGGCTCAGCCAGCCTGAGAAGGAATGTGCTATTCAAATCTTGCATAGGAACACATATCTCTGCAATGAGTGCTTAACACACTGAGTTAACTTCTGAACCATTGTGGCACTCAATTTACCAATATGCATTTCAAATTTGGCTATTGCACATGATCAACATAATTCCCACAGGAAGGAAAGAATGCTACACGAGTTGTGCAGCAAGGAACACACAAACTATATATACTATAATGAACACAGAAAGCATTACATGATGAATTGATCGAGGCAGAATTTACTTGCCAAAACAGACAGGCAAAAGGTTTAGAGCCTCAGTACCAGGCCATCAAATATCATGATGTTTGCTATTTAAGTCTGGTGAACAAATGAATCTTACTTCTTTAGATCAGGCAGCCCTGTGGGCCCCCTCCAAAGTGGGGGCCCTGGGCAATTGCTCTTTTTGCCCTCCCATAAAACCGTCTCTGAACAGGCAGATTCCCATAAGCATGGAAGAAAGGGGACTACAGACAAGGAGTACAGTAGACACTATGGTGAGTAACGTTTACTTTTTTCACTAACTTGTTAATTTTTGAGACAAAACAACTAGCAACATTTTACACACATCCTTTATTAATCCTTCAACTTTCACTTTTTACACTTGACCCTTTAGGAATTTAGGAGGTTTGTTCCATGTCCGTGTGAGACAATGAAACCCAGCATTGCACTGTACCCCCAGCTCTCTGACCTCAAAGATGTTCATGACTTCAAAGGGCCAGCCAAATGAAAATGTGTATTTCAGTCTCATTTTTCCACCTTCTTTTTAAATGAAATTTCTGTGATAACTGCTTTACAGTCCATTGAATACAGTGTGCGGGGAGTCTTTGGTGGGCACCTGCTGTTGGAGTTTGTTGATGCAGGAAAGGCAGTGTCATAACACCGTCTCTCTCTTGCACTCACATACTCTCTCTCGCACTCTCTGTTTCTCTCTCTCACAATTTTGTGTCTCTTCTCTAGCATCCTCTCTCAATGACTCTTCCTCTCTCTCACTCTTTCTTCTTCTCTCTTTCTCTCTCCCTCTCTTTCTCTATCTCTCTTTATCTCGCTCTCCCTCCACTGTCTCTCTCTCTCTCTCTTTATTTATATATATATATATATATATATGTATATATATATATATATATATATATATATACATCTTTCTCTCTCTCATACACACGCACACTTTATCCTTATCTCACTGACTTTTCTTATCTTTACTTGTTCCAGATGATGACTGCACCAATTCTTTTACACCAAATCAAGTTGCGAGAATGCACTGCTATCTGGATCTTGTGTACCACAGCTGGCAGCCTGCCAAACCACCTTCGCTGGTGGCCTTGGCTCCGCAAATCGTTGGTCACACCTCTACCTCTGTCACCCTGGAATGGTTTCCTCCAATCGATGGCCACTTTTTTGAAAGGTGAGTATGGCACTATGTTTGTCTTTGTACTGTGTTTAGTTGCTGCCATGCCCAATGTCACTGTCAAGACCCTTTGCACAGTATCCCTAATATCTCTTGATCCGTTTTGCAACCATTTATTTTTGTGAATGTTGTGCTTTGAAATGTGATTCTATATTATTTATACTCTGAGTGCTACTTCCAAAGATAATTAAGATAAACTGGGCTGCTACCTGACGGGAACGTTGATTTAAGCCCAGCTGGGCAAGGAATGGATTCCACCAAATCAGAAGACAGATAGATGATCCTGACCACTTTCATGTAGTAGGTGAAGAGACCATTTGACTTTTGAGGTCCATCGAAGGTAGCACATTTCTGACTGAATAACAATGGGTAACCAGTCTGATATATTGGACAGGCTCTTTGTGAACCATGCGAATTATCCAGTTAATTCTGGGAGACTGAAAGAGACAATCTTTGAAAACATGGAAATGTTCAAAACGCTAGAAGCCCATTTAAACTATAATAATTCCTTGGCTGGTTCACAACTAATATTCACTTTTAAGCCCTGATAGTGTAGACATAACAGCTGATCCTGTCACAACTCACCAAAAGTCTTCGTTCCTGCATTGCATTCTTATCAAATTATTGCTCACTGTACCATCCCTGAACCCTGTGCATGCTATGGGTCTTGGGGGTCTCTTCTTCCGAAATGACCAAGACACCGGACAAATTGTAGTATCCCATTACCCAAATATTCATATGTCTTAGGTTCCTCTTTACAATCTGGATGAACAAAAGCTTTATACACGGTCTTGTGGCTCCAAGAACATGTTGGGTCTTGTGCTCGCACATACGTTCTAAATGTAGCATGCACAAAAGCATTTCCAGTTATCTCAAGACTGCCTGGGGCGTCAAGGTAATCTCTTTACAGTGACCGTGACAGAGAGTTGGTAATATTGGCTCTTGACCACAATTATGCCCTGCAACTACGGACTTCTATTTACTGTCTGAATGAAGCATGGCTAATAGAATTGTCACTTCGCCTAAAGTAGTCCTCCTTGCAGTCTGAATGAGGTTCTGCTAATGAAATTATTTCTTTGCCCGAAGCATACCCTGCATCTCCTTTTAGTTTGAAGTGGGGATGTCTAATAGCATTTGCTCTTAATCTCAAACATACTCTGAGTTATGTTACCAATCCTTAGAATCTTCAGAAAACATTGTGCCTTGTTACAGGTTTGCCGGTATCCTGGCGCTAATTCTCCCAGGATACCGGCAAATGGAAATACTGTTACCGGCAATCGGTCCGGCACTATTACCAGTGGATTACAAGGGCTGGTAAGGGTGATAAATCCCCATTGCATAGAGTCCCACCGGACTCCATGTGGGGATTTGCTGGTATTACTGGCACTGGTAATACCGGTGGTGGTAATACCGACGTGCTGGTATACGGTCATACCGGCACATTAATTCCACACCAGCAAAGTTGTTACACCCCATTCAGGCCCAGCCCTTTGGTCCTCTGCTTGCAGTCTCAGTGAGCCACTTCTGATATTATTCACTCTTGACTCCAAGCATGCCTTGGACGCTGGGCCCTCTCTTTACTGTTTGAATCAACAAAGCTGAAAGCATTTCCTTTTCACCACAAACAGACTTCCTTACAGTCGGAATAATGTACTGATACTGACCTTGTCTGAACACCCCAAGCATGGTCCTCTCCTTACAGTTTGAATTATACTCCAAACATGCCTGGTCCTTCACAATCCCTATGAGTCACTAGTAATACAATGTGCCCTTGACTCCAAGCATGTCCTGTGTATTCGGTCCTTCTTTTCAGTTTCATACACTGCCATTGTTCCTAAACTGTACAAATGCCTAGGTCTTAGGTCTTCTTCGTACATTCTGATAGGGACACAGACTTTGTACAATTTCTCCCAACAACCAGTACGTTGTGGACCTTATTTCCTCTCTTCACATTCTGAATGAGTTACATTTAATTAATATTGTTTCTTGAACCTCAAGCTTGCCCGAAGCTTTGCGTGTTAGTATTGACTAAACACTGCACTTGCTAATGCCATTTCTCCTTTGCTGTATGCTATGCCATAAGTATGGACCTACGTGTTCTTAACACAGTTCTGATATATGACCTAAAACATTTGCTTCTAAACCTGCAATGACTCTTGGATCTATTTTCTGCAGTCTAAATATTGTGTTGCCTTTCTTTCAAGTGTAACCTTGCACTTGCGTCACCTTGTTGTATATGTACAGGGCACTCACTAACAACATTGTTTCCTAACTCAAAAACCACCCATTACTATGTCCTTTCCCGTTTCTCATATACTTATGGAATGTTGTACACAGCAATGGTACAAGAGCATAGAATGTTGTGCTGCAGTACTAATTTAAACAAAAAGCCATGTTGGCCTCATGCATTTGAGCAACTGCGCCCCTGACAAGCACCCTCCCTCTCGCATGCACATTCTAGCTTTTTAGAGTGCCTCGGTTCAGAAGACGACTGCGTGACTGTTTTCATTGCGCTTTGTTTCTCTCCAAGTTCGGCTCCAGAGGTGGTGGTCAATTTTTCAGTTTAGGGTAGTTGTGACTTCCAACTCAGTAGGGGAGACCTGTATATTCTTGTATCGGCTTGCAGACTATATATCCTCCGTAACGGTTTGACTCTTCTTGATTGAGCTCCGACTTGGCCGCCATCCAAGTTCACAAAGCCAGTAGTCCTAATGGGGCTCAAGAGAAATGTCTGTAATTACAATTCCACACTTTGATAACAACCTTTTTTTTAAAAGACATGAAAATGCTAGAGCTGCCTTTTTTTCTGCAGCTCCTGCTGTCCCTCTTTCACACCCAAACCTCAAAAACCCCCACTACTCTTCCATTTCCTCCTCTGGTGTCTCAAACTGTGGAACAACCCTCCCTTGCCCCATCCCACTAACCCATTGGGAGGCTGCTGTGGTTGAACATAAAACCAAGGGATCCCTTACAAAATGATGAAGTAAATCTCTCATCAATCAAGGCTTTCCATTGTAGTGAAGTGATGGAGTTTCACGTGAACAATAGGGTAAAGGCTAAATTCGGCACTCCTCCAAAAAAAACACTACCTGGTTTCCAATTCCCTGACTCAATCCACACTTTTATTGATAGTCTTGGCTCAGGTGAGATGTCTTTCCTCTTCTGCGCTCATCACTGCCTAACAATTCCTGGTAGACAGAAGAAAGTACTAGACTTTGGGGGTCCAAAATAGCACTGTACAGTTAGGCAGTCTAGTGCTGACACAAACTTCGCGGCTTGCAAAATATAATTATGGACGGTTATTTCAGATTTTGGTATGCAGCCTTTATATCGAATATTTTTTTATTAATCACTTTATTTAACATTTTGAACAACTAAATCCAATATAACATTCTCCATTTCGCAACATCATGTCTAAATTACAAAACTTTTAAGAACATCAGAACTAAAATAGACTAATACATAACAATATGGACATCCATAACTCATGCAGAATAGCATTTATCAACCTTATAAAAGATCCATGACACACAACCAAAAAGACAAAACAACAGAAAAACGCACATATATCGAATATTTTTTAAACAATGAACTTTTATCGATTTTTAATTAACGAAATAGTTTATAGAGAATGCATTTAGGGGTGGGGTAAAGGGTTAAATATTTTTGGGAAACGGTTGGGATGGGTTTTTAGGGGTAGGAAATGGGAGTTTGGGGGGACCCCCCAAAAAAAGTGCATTCTCTATACAATGTTTCGTTAAAAAATATTCAATACATGTGCATTCTTTATAAATTACTTGGGTATAAAGATATGTAACTGCAGATTTTGCACTTGATCTTCCAGCAGACTACTAAGAACCGCTCCTGTGAGGACTTTTAGAAACATGCCAAGCAGCGGCAGAGGCAACATTTGCTACCAGGGGATACATGAGAGGGGCCACCATCTTTATAAATGCTTCATTGTCAGTGATGCCTTGTGATTTTATTCAATGTTAATGCATTAATATTTCCCCAAATATTTATGAGTGACCAGAGTTAAGGGAGTACAGACAGCACCCGTTGCACACAATATATGGCAGCATTCATTTACCCATAAAACATTTTTGTGATGCCTTTGCCCGCAATATCAGCCAGCATAACACTGCAAAACACATTTGTTCCCAGAACATTCACCAGTACTACCACTGTAAGAATAGAATTTCTGTAATCCCTATGCCCATATTGAATGCCAGTATTGTCCTGTAAAAACATGCCTATGTTGCCTGTGTCAAATCTATATTCTTGCATGCCACGGTAAAGCACATTCATGCTGCGTGTACAGCCCCTTTCCCCTCCATACAGAAATGTGTTTCACACACACACAAGCACCCAAATATAAACACACTCATTCACACAGTCTCACCACTCATGCCCACACTCAAACTCCTTTGCACGCATATACCTACATGTAGACGCAGACTCTCTCATAGACACACACACAGACACACTTATCTTAATAACACTTGTAAAGCGCAGCTAAAGCTCGAAGGCACCTTGGCGCTAGGGCTAGCAAGGTAAGATCAGACCTAAGCGACTGTCCAAAAGGAGTTTAGAAAAGAAAGGTCTTCAGAGCCCGACGAAAAGGCAAATGTGTCTCTACATTGCGCAGGGCAAAAGGAATAGAATTCCAAGCCTTTGCAGCCGCTATTGAAAAGGCACGGTCGCCTAGGCGAGCAAACCTAGCCCTAGGAGGCTGAATAGTCCTCAAGGCTTGAGAGCGAAGTGGCCTAGCAGGTTTAACAGAGCTTAGCCTGCAGCAACTCAGCTCCCAGTTTGTAAAGAGCCTTATGGACCAGGCACAGGGATTTAAATCTGAACTGGGAGCCAGTGAAGTTGACGCAAAAACGGATTCATGTGGGCCCCAAATGGAGGACAGCCCTAGCTGCCGCATTTTGGAATAGCAGGAGGCGCTGAAGCAAATGTTTAGGAAGGGCGAGATAAAGGGCATTACAATAGTCAATATTGGTGATAACCAGGGAAGAGACCACTGGTGCATGGAACTTCTCGGGAATGGAGGGCAGGACTTTCCGAAGAGGCCAGAGTTTATAATGTGCTTTTTGCCAAATGAGAGAGATTTGATCGGCCATAGATAACAAGGCCAACAATTTGACACCAGAATCTTTAACTGAAGAAACTGGGAGAGGGAACAGGCCTAGGCTCTCTGACCAGCACTCCGGGATCCAAAACAACAAGGATGATTGAGTCCCAACCACCAACACCTCAGTTTTTTCACCATTGAGCTTAAGGCAATTAGAGGCCACCCAATCACCAATTGCCTGAGGACAATTCCTCAATCGAAACGCAGTTTCAGGTTGACTAAGATCCAATCGCACAATGAACTGTGTATCATCGGCATAGGAATAATACAAGAAGCCAAAGGCATGAATGATACACAGGAGCGGTTGAATATGAAGATGAAATAGAGTAGGAAACAGTGAGGAACCCTGGGGAACACCACAAAGCAAAGAAATCAAATGAGAGCGAAAAGGAGGGAGAGAAACAGAATGAGAACGCCCTGTCAAAAAATAAGTAAACCAGGCTAACACTTGGCCAGAGATGCCAGCCGAGGTAAGCCGGTTGATCAGGGTAGGGTGGTCAATGGTATCAAATGACTCAGAAAGATCTAACAAAATCAGGGCCCCCACCATACCCTGGTCAACCAGGCGAGTCAGATCATCCAGGACAGAGACTCAGTACCCTGACCCGGAGGAAAGCCGGTTTGAAAGGAATCCAAAAAGCCAGAAGACTCCAGAAAAGTGCTAGGAAGAGGGGACACCAGAGACTGAAGTAGTTTCATAAGACAGGGTTAAAGAGAAATAGGTAGAAAATTGGACAAAACTGCTTGATCTAGGCCAGGCTTTTTAAGCAGCGGGATGATAGGGGCATGCTTAAGATTGTCAGGGATGGTCCTAGAAAATAAAGAGTCATTAACAGCCTCAGTGAGCTGAGAAATGATGTCATTGGAAATATGCTTTAATACAGAAAGTGGAATGGCATCATTTGGAGAGGCTGACTTGAGCCCATTGAGTGTATCCAGCACTTCCTGTTCAGACAATACTGGAAAGGATAACCACTGAGCATCTGAAGTAGCAACAGAAACAGATGAACAGAGACATGTCACAGGCAATACCTCTGAAAGGCAAGAAGGGTCAATTCCTTTGCGAAATGATGGCTGTCTTCTCATCAAAAACAAGGAGAGAGAATCGTAAAGTTCTTGAGAGGCGGAATAACAGACTGAGGCCTGGCTGGTGCAGATAAAGATTGAACTACCACAAACAAGGCTCTGGGCTGATTAATAGCCTCTTCAATCCTAGAGCTAAAGTATATTAGTTTAGTGGTCCTGATAGCTTTAGGATAGTCGAAATTGACCAAGCGAACCTAGATACGGTCGTCTAACAAATAGGCTGATCGCCATTTCCTTTCAGCCTGTCTACGGTGCAGTCTCAATTCTTTCAGTTCAGCAGTAAACCAAGGCTCAGACAGGCGGGTCTTAAGAAGACATTGTTTATAAGGCGCAAGAGCATTGGCCGCCAATGCAAAAGTCTGAGAAATAGTCGCCAATGTACACTGGGAAACTAAACTACAATCTTCGAGAATCAGTGAAGAAAGATTGGGAAGGGACATAGTGTGCCAACCTCGCTTCAAAGCAAACTGTTGCAAAAGCGGTGGAGAAGATGTTGTAAGGGAGAAGGCAACCACCCAGTGGTCGGACCAAGTAATGGACAATGCAGGAAAAAACGACAGGGTAGTAGGTAAGGCAAAAATAAGGTCAAGGGTATTCCCAAGGTGATGGATAGGAAAAGTAACCAACTGGGAAAAACCCAAATCCAACATGGAAGCCATACATTGTTTGGCCAAACAGCTAGTGGTTTTATTGGTAGGGAGATTAAAATCTCCCATAACGACCAAATTCGTGTATTTGTGATGAAGCGAAGCAATGAACCCTGGAAAAACATTGCAGAATCTGCGATCATATCTGGGGGGGGGCGATAAATCAGAAGAACATATAGAGTGTTACTGGCAGATAAGGGGAGCCCAAACAAGATCCCATCCATATTAAAATAATGTTTCAGCTGAATAGACCGTGCTTTAAAACTGGATTTAAAAACAGCAACCCCCCCCCCCCCCCGCCCCCTCCCCCACCCCCACCCCACCAACACGAGAGGGGCTGCGATCGCAGCGCAGTATATTATAGTCACCAGAGAGAAATTGAACAATGGTGAGCTCCGAATGAGGATTCAGCCAAGTTTCTGACATGAGCCGTCAATGAGCGGACCTTAACAAGCAAACTGTTCAAAGCGGGCACAGCAGTAATAGACAAAGTGGACTCCAGAGCATAACGTGCTAAAATTCGTGGGGAAAGTAGTAGCTGGTGGGGCCAGAGCAAGAGGCTCATGCCGCGAAAAGCGGAGTCCATGGGAGGAAGGGCTATCCGCCAGCCATGTTCAGGGCCCACCCTCGGCACAGACGGGCTTGCCTTAAGCGCGCCTTCGGTGCGCAGACGGCGTTCCCGCTGTACCCGTCCGCTGCGCGGGTGCTCAGACGAGCACATATGATGCCGTGTGTGAGTGAAAACGAGGTGTGAGAACGGCCATGCGCAGACACAAAAACAGGACATACCGCTGTAGGCGCTTTCCTAAGTAAATGAACAGAATCAATCAGAGCTACAAAATAACACTGAAAACTTCAGTGTTAGATAATAAAAGCACCAGTAAAAGTACCAGTTAGATGCAGGAACAACAAATAAAATGATTTTTCAGCAATTAAAATTCCGCCGAGGGGCTTTAAATGGCAGTCCTCACAGAAGGACGACCTCACCTCTCACCACTCGCCTCTCTCACACACTCGTGCACACACTTAAAATCGCTTGCACACACACACATACACTGCATAACATTTGCAAAACGCATGTTCACAAGCACGTTATTTTTTGTTTTTGTTAAAGACACGTACCTTTATTTTCCATGCAGTGATGATGTCTTGTCTTCCTCCGCTCGGGCTCCAGTGGTGGCAGAAAAGCACCACTAGGTGGCAAAGGCAACATTTTTGGGGCACAACGGAGAAGAGGGGTAAAAAAACAGAGGAAGCTGTGGAGCGAACAGTGCCTGTGGGCCACCACTCCCACTCAGCTAAACTCCTCCATCTCTGCATGTTCTATCTGTGATGCTCCCATACCTGCAAAGCGTTGCAAGCAGCACCTACACTGAGGTGGCTTGCACTCTATGAACTCCATTCAAACTTAGAGTTATCAATTAGATATGGGCCAAACAGAGGGCTATTGTCCCCCTTTTATCAAAGTGGGATGCATGCTTGTGACCGTAATGTCTAACATATATGTAAACTATCTTGAAGAACATCTTAGTGGGATTAATTACACTTCCAAAGTGGCCAGCGACCCCTCTCCACTTTTATTAATGTTTACAATGCAGTCATTTTAGCCCATACTCCTCTAGCCTTAAAGATATGAATTCATAATTACACTAAGTCTATGGATGACCTGTGTATGTCAGATAATATATCCAGGTCGAAGGTGATATTGGTGGACTAATAGAAAGAAGCCAACTTCTCATTGATATGTAATTATCAGGGAGCAGAGTGGATTGATCACTATGAGTACCTTGGTGTTTCTTTCTCAACCACTTTTAATTGGACGAAACATGTTGAAAACAGAACGTGAGAACAAAACAACTTAATTCAACCCTTTTTCGTTTTGACAAAACAACTGGCAGTCATCATATTGAGGCCATTCTGACAGCCTCTCGGCAAAGTCCGTTGAAATGGCTGCTTTTGGTACAGGTGTGTTGGCTTAAACTGATGCTCACCCTTTGGCTTTTGGCAGATAATTCATTTGTGAGTAGACTCTTGAAGTAACCATCTTCAGCGTTCACCTTTTCCTTTATGCAGAAAACTGGGAATCGGTTATATAAATATTATTTGAACTTCAAATATCTCCAATTATGGTGCACTGCATGGGCCAACCCTGTAGCTACATTTACAAGGTGTATCCTTAATGAACTCTTAAAGAGTGATGCTGGTCAGAATGTTTCATTGTTGAAATGTCTAAACTTTCATCCTAACAAGCTTGGCTTAAGGCTCTTGTTTTTGAATTCGGAGAATGGGCCCCATTCTGAGTTTGGCAGACTTACCATTAGCAACATGGAAGGGGGCGCTATCCAGTTAGGATGCTCCGCACGTGGGCTGGATTCTACTGTAAAAGCCTACCTCCCGAGCAGCTTGAGTGCTGCTGGCCAGTGCCGTCTGCTACACTCCTCCTTTCCTTCCCCGCTTCTCCCTCACCTCTTAGCAGCCGTGTAGTTTCCTACACTGTTGCTAAGAGTGTTTGAAAGAGGAGAAACTTAACTTGCAGTTCGACACTGCACCGTAGTCTCCTAACTCAGTTACTTTGTTGATGACGTGACAGTCATCAACATAGGAAATGGACTTTGAAACTACGGCCCAGTGCCGAACTGCAGGGTACGTTTGTTTCTTTTTAAATTAAACACCATTAGCACTAGCGTAGGGAACTACATGGGGTGCTAATGGCGATGTGCCTCTAGGTGATGGGACGACCATGTTGGTAATGGCACCACTGCACACGTTAAGGGACTCTTGCTTCGCTCCAGCCCTTAACTTGGGCGGAGGGCCGTTACCGACAGCGTTGGCCTGCTGACTCGGGTCATATTGCTTCAGCGGTAAATTTGTCAAATGGAATTGCTGTTACCGCCGTGGATCTGTAGATAAACCCTCCATGTTCCAAGGTGGTGTTTGTGACGAATCAACTTCCGGGGCACCAGTGGTCCATGGATGAATATCAGTTTCTAAACCATCAATCAACCCCACACTTCTAGTACACCAGAAGGGATCCGAACAGATTGGAAACACAAGTAAATTATAAACCTTTACCTTTTGGTAATGTGGACGGAACAGCAGGCTTATCTCTGCAAGGTCGTGGATCGTTGGTTAGTAGCAACACAGCAAAAATACAATTATTACCCAATGATAAAAGGGACTGTCCAGTCAAGGTTGTATAAAAATATCTATTTTATTATTATTACAACAGACCGTTCTAGCACACTACAAAATACACCCCACCCCGTGAAGGAACACAGAGGACAGACATTTTCACGAAGGATAGGGATGCACTCTGGATACTGACCAAGGGAGCAGGAGGTCGTAACTGACACTAGGGGCCTTCAGAGAAGGACCAGAGGGACAGGATCACAATGTACCTGGTGCTTCAGATGATCCTAATGGTAGAAAGTGTCAAATCGGTTAAAGGACGCTTAGCAGTTCCTGCGACAGTGTTCAAGACGGGAGACAGCTTCGGGTATCAGGCGGCAGGCAGTTCGGTAAGTGAGGCTGGACGGATGGCTGCAGGCTGGCCTAAACAGCGGCTTGGGGTCAAGAATCATTGTCTCTGTGCTGGTTGGCAGATCTAGAACACTGGTCGAGGCATCTCAGATGGCTTTAATGACTGCAGCATGACAACAGTCAGTGGTGCAGCCAGTCGCGATTCGAGGGCTCAACTGTCTCCTTAAAAGATGGACGCTGGTTGATGCTTGATGTGGCACTCCTAGCTTCTGCTTGGGGTTTGTGTCGTCCTGTAAGGTGGTCGGCCCAAAGATGAGGAGAGTGTTTGCAGGCAACAGCATTGTCCTTTGTTCAGAGACTCTCTGTCACTTCCCACCTAGGAAGTTTGCTGGCAGAACCTAGCAGGCCATGCTGTCTGCTGGCTGAGTTCCGGTTCTGGAGCTGCTGGATGGGTCCTCTGAATCCGGTATCTCCCGCTGTTTCCTGGGTGATGTTTAGGGGAGGGATCTTGCTTTCCCCTTGGAAATCCTGCCCTTCCTTCACTGGCGGAAGCTGTAAGGCAGACTGTACCTTCCGCCAGGGTCCAATTGAGTCCTTCTTACCCATTTCATAGTCGTTGGATGATCTGTTAAGTGAGTTTTATAGCCAAATGTGCCCCAGCGATTGGTGCAGGCTAAGCCTACCTTAATGAACCAATCCTGGGTCCCTACCAACAATCCTCTGTTATGTGTGAGGTCAGGAGCAGAGATCTTTGCAACAGGAAAGGTAAGAGGTGACAACATGTACTCCTAAGTCCCACCCATCTTCCTGTCTTTTGTAGATCAAAGTGCCTCTGGTTAACCTAGCCCTCTGTGACTCTTGATCAAAGCGCAAGTCTCCCTTGAAGTTTGTGACGAGAGCAGACTTCCTGTCTCCCATAAATCACATACTTCTTCCCTATGAAAGGGGTCATCTCTGCAGGGGTTGCCTTTGGTAATTAGTGGACCCAGACATGCCATTCACTGTCCTTCATACAGACGGGTGGGAACTAGCTTCAAGTTGACACATTGCATTTCCAAGCGGTGTTAGACCTGCCTTCTTTTATTATTATTATTTTCTTTAATTGTATTTGGTTGACAAACCTTTTACAAAATCAACATTCCAACCGTACCAACAATTAAAACAATTTTCAATCATACTTAATTAATACATTGATTAAAAAAAATCAAACGACCGAAATGATCAAACTGCAATAAAAATAAAAGAGGAAGAAAAAATAATCTCCAAAATCGATCAAAATTAACAAAAGAGAAAGGTTGGAGACATAACTGGAGAGGAAGAGAGACAACTTCCTTCACAACCCATGAACATCAAGATAAAAGTAAAAATTTCTTCATGCAAATATGAGAAAATTCAGATGAACTTTTCCTCAATAATCACGATTCGGAAGTGGCATTTTAAATCACAATGTTATTTCTTTCCAGGACCTGTACCACATCAAATGTAAGTGCACCATCCTGCCCGGAGATCAATCTATCCCAAAACATGTCAGAAAGAAAACCCTGTTTACTAAATCCAAACCTAGAAAACAATGATATCCTGGCCGGCCAGGTACCCTCACAATCCATCAACAGATTTTTATAGGATTGGTTAGCTGGATTTTTAACTGATCTACGTTTAAGCGTTTAAGGGTATTCTGAGTTTGTTTTGCCTGATCTTCCAATCGGGGAACTTTACTAAATATTTTGCAATGAACCCCTGCTTCTTGTCAACTTTCAAAAAGTGATTTAATGGAGCTAGGGAGCGCATACTGTCAACTGTTATAATCCACTCCATTGCATCTAGAGCTTGTTTTGCCTTCACTGGGTTATGGATCAATGTCTCAAGATCCGTATCTGCTTTACCAAGCCTCCCCTTCACCCTTTCTTCCAAATTTGTCAACATCTTGGATTTTTTATCAATCAACTGGGCTTTGATCTCAGCATACAGAGTGCATTCCTGTGCTGTGGTAATGAGACGGAAGAGAGAAATCAGTTTCCAGTCTGTCTGGACTTTTAGTGACCGTAAGCCCAATTCAAATCTAAGGCTGGACATAGATAAACTCATAGGGAGAGTGAGGACTCTTTTCCAAATGAGGCCTTCCATCCTTTGCCAGTCTACATTCCACAGAAAAGGCTTGCCCTCCAACCCATACAAGTTCACAGGGATGACCTTTGCAGAGTAGTACTTAATTAGTGGGAGGATCGAGAATTTGCAATATTTTGTTAAAACCTTTTTCATCTGGGGTATGAGCGGCACAATCTTATTCTGTACATCCAGCTCCACCTTGCATGCAGATTGTGTTAGTCCTGCCTTCCTCTTGCCCATTCTGCGAACACGCCTGCCACAGGCCTGTTCCAAATAATTCCTAGTATGCGCTGCCACCAGCATTTTAGACAGTAGGAAGGCAGATCTATGGAGCCTTGGATATTTTAATTAGGCTGCCCATGGCCGGAGGAAGGTGTCGCCTTCCCCTTCTTGAGATGCTTTGATGTACCCATGGCTGTCACATTCCAGCTGAACATGACAGGGGAGGACGGCCCCTGTAGGCTGTGTCCTCCCTAAGTATTTGTGACTATGCATTTGTCCTGCGGGGAGCAGGGAACATGTGTGTGGAATGGCCTCACACATTTTCAGAGGCTGATCTCCCATCTTTCATTTTGATCCAAAAAAAAATCCCAGGCGAGCACACACTCCCCGTGAGGATGGTCAAATTCCTAAAAGTATTTTTTCACATTTTGGAATCCCATAGGTCCCCTTTGGGGTTTGGAGGAATTGCAGACAGGGGTTATTCTGCCAGCAGTTATTCCTCCACTTTACCTCCAAAGTCAGAGTGTGGCAGGGTGGTAAAAGTGATCGTAATTCTGTTACCAACACTTATTTACCCCACCACCTAGCTGAATGAGGACATTTAAAGCTACACATTTGTTGAGGCATTGTTTATTTGAATGTCATGATTCCCAATACGAGGTGAGAGATTTAACAAACCCATTGGTTCGACTTTGATTGCCATTCCAAGCAACTCCTGGTGTAGAGGTTCAACCTACTACCACGGAACACCATAACAGCAAAGTTGAAGGGCAGCAACCCAAATAAAACAAATTGTCATTGTAATATGGGAGTGTAAAAGGATGAATTGCACTTTATCTTTTTTGTCCTTTGTAGGATTCTCTTATTCTCTTAGGTTTAGGACAAGTTTTCCTCTATTGAAACAAACATACTTTAGGCAATGCAGACCGGCTTTGTTAGTCTGTTTTCCTGTTAAAAGCGTTATGATTAATGCTTTTAGAATTAGATGTAAAACCTTGGTTGTACAATTAATGTGCAGATTCTGAAATTACTTTTTGAGATAGATGCAAAAGAGCAGACAACTCCTTATATGCTGGGAAGATGTTATTCTTGCTTCTTTTATGCTGTTCCAAAGCAGGCCAGGATTGGACTGCATGCCATTCTGAACCTCTTAGATTTCCTTATTTTCTTACAGAGGAGGTTCAAGATAGTAATCCTGGTGCAGGCTTTATCAGCACTTTAGCAGGTGTATTAACTTTGTGCAATAAACCTTCAAGATGCTTACATCTGCTTTCCTGTCACAGGCTTCCCCCACCTTTAGTTAATAAGATGGCTTTGGGGACCATGAAAATCCTCCTTCTAAGTGATGAGTACCATGGAGGTGGTATACAGGGAATTTATTAGAGCCCTTCAACCAGCCCCATTCTGTGATGCCCTCCTAGTCGGTATTCCAAACATTAAGCATTAGAGAAATAGGTTGAGGCTCATATAGAGGACATTAAGTGGATTTCTCATCATGCAACACCTTCTCTGTGAGTGCCCCTGAGAACCTAGTACCCCTTTTCCACTGACACACCCGAAAGAGGACTTCCCAAGTGCCTGTCAGGTCGAGGAGAATCTCCATACCCAGATTGCAATATCTAGCCTTGATTCTTTCCATGACTTTAAATCTAACCACCGGGCCCAGAGACAAGAGGCTGAGTAGATCGAACACCAGTAAGAGTGGAGGGAAAACACACCCTTTTACTAACTAATAGTACCTCCTCCTCACTCAGGTAGAGCAACAGAGTGGAAAACCTCCCTCTCCCTATTGAGCAGCAGGGCATATGTATAGTAAACACTGGTTTCAACCTAAAACTACACTTAAAACACCAATTCAAAATTCTCAGGCAATGGGGGAGCAAAAAGGCCCCGAAGTTTTAAAGTTTCCCAGGCGTGAACCCCTTTACCTGCAAAGAAGGCAGAAAACCAAGGGGAGAGCGATACAGGCTGGAGAGGAGCAGCTAAAGCCTGCTGAAGGTTCAAGTCCAGAAATGTGACCCCTGGCTGTTAATAGTAACATTGCCTGAGAATGAACTTGACAAGGGGTAGGAAATACTTTTTCTTAAGCTCACCGCAGCTCGCTAGTATTTCTGGGCGTATACTTGTTGGTAAGGTAGTCCCCTAAGGCAAGTGGAGAGAAAAAATGCTTTCTGGTATGAATATGCTGCTTCCACACCCCAAAGCCTACGTGAGTGTCCATGGCCATAGGGTGAAAATATCCATGCCTAGAAAAAACCCAAAATTGAGAAGAAGTCAAGAAGAATACTGGGCGCTAGATCCCTGGGACTGAAATGTCAATAATGGTTGCTTCACTGTGGCGCTTGTACTCATTCGGCCTGTCCCCTTTCCTCCGTACTTATCGCGTCCCTGCATAGGGAGTGGACCGGACCCATTATGCCCTGAAAAAGCAATTTTTCCCCTTTAATTTTAATGCACGCACGGGCCTGGCCACGGGCTCCACCACTGTCCGCCAGTCCTCATTTCCGCGTGTATGGGATCAGATAATTCCTGTGCTAGCACGTGTATTTTCTACTACATAGCAGTTATTTCCCAGTATTTTCATTACTTTTTTCACCGACCGTGGCACCTTTCTCCTCGGCATGTTTCGGTCATGAGTGGTTTCACTCATGACCGAAACATGCCGAGGAGCAAGGTGCCACGGTGCGTCCCCTGTGAGGGATCCTTGCCTGTGTCGGACCTCCATTTGCTCTGTTTAGAGCGATCACATTAGGATTATTGCACTTCATGATGTGCTCACGCCCAGAATTTTGAAAAATTGGTTATCCAGGTGGAGGGAGATCTTCTCGCGGTCTCCTCTGGATCACCTCATAGACTTTGCACGTCACAAGACAAAGAACGCCAGACAGGTAAGTCATTATACTTTTTCATTACCTCATCCCACTTCTCCAGCAGAGAGGGGTTCTAGAGATCCTCAAACCGACACTCAAACTGAGGGTTCTCAGGCTACCGGTGCATGCCCTGAGGTATCTTTGGGTCCTACCAGGTCGGGGGACTGGATGGTCTTAGTGTCCGAGGACGTAAAAGCTCTGATACCGGGCATAGGCGTGAGGGGGCACCTAAACGCTACCTGATTTCCTGGCAAAAACCTGAGGGCTTGAAGCTTCCCGGTGGTAAGTCTGAGATCGATCTCTAAGGCCTGCAAAGGCCACAAATTCAGGGGTCTGCACCAAGCATACTACCTCTGTGTAATCCCCAAATATCTACCATTTCAATGGCGGCTAGCCATTTGGTGGCGCCAAGCTCCCAGTCAGATGAGGAATCCATCATAACATTAGCTTCTTCTCCTTTTAGAGTGGGCCACATAACCCCATAGGTTTTCAGAGCGGCCTGCACAACCTACTTACAGACATTCAGCCCTCAGTGGAAACAGGTGCCCATCTAAAGTACCATGGAATACTCCCAGGGAAATCCTTAGAGGGAAGTAGTTTTCAGTATGGTCATTTGGGAAGTGGACCATCAACATCTACCTGGAACCCTACTGTCACAGCGCAGGTTGTTTGGACTGCTTCATGCAATTCATGAGGTCACAGCAAATGACAGGGAAATTCAAACCTCTAAATAAGGAAGTGGTGCCTCAAGTTCTGCTTCCTCGGGCACCGCAACCAATGCCTCCACCTCCTTCTCCAACATCCCCTCTACCACCGCCTGCTCCTTTCTCGCCTCCTGTTAAAACGCCTCCTCAACCAGTTCAGGGTGGAGGGTGCTAGAGGGCCAACCAAGATGGCGGTTCCTCTATGAGCTCCCGCGAGGCTCCCAAATCAATCCTGTTCAATCGTGGCATCTCTGTAGAGTAGGCGACCCCAATTGGTAGAATAATCCAAGTAAGAGCCAGCGCCCGCAACACGCCTACAATTGCGGCACACAAGACCCACGGCACCCGAGTACCAGTGCAAGCGTAGGACTGGGAGACGGCCCAGCAGCAGCCACACGCCCGTGGCCTAGCCAGACCCTGCAACATAACGGGCAAGAATGACAGCGCCCCGGTATAATCGGGCGAACCATAATGGACCGGCGGGAGGACGCACCCAACATCGCCGTCCAAGGCACCGTGAGCTGGGACGCAGCGGAGACCCGCCTGCCTACAGAACATTCAGTCGGAGGCTGGACGTGCCCAGCAGCGAAGCAGCAGACAGCAAGGGCAGCGGAAGAAGCGACCCTCGCACTCGCACCAGAGGTGTAGGTGTCAGCGCTGCTGCGATGTGGGGGCCTGGGCCGGGAAAGCGCAGAGGCACGCGCCAACCGGGGCAGACTGTTGGTGCAAAACAAAGCATAGCTGCAGCGGTCCCGTGCCCCACCACCCCAAGAGAAGCCGGGCGAGGCTGCCGGCGGAGAAGCCAGGCACCCTCCACCCTATGCTGGCATATGACCTCCAACAGTGATACCGGACCTCACGCGGTGAAAAAAACAACGGGTCCCCGAAGAAGCGCGAAATCCACACAGCCCGCAGCTAACGGCCAGCTCCGCCACCAGCACCAGACACAGTTAATACGTGTCCCGATAAACCTCTGCAATTACTCCACTGAAGGAGACCACCGGTAGCCGCACCCAGCGATAACTTGCAAACAGACTGCGCTTCATAAAATACCCGGCTATCCAGCCCACAAGTGAGAACACACAAACGAAGTTCTCTATCTTGGAGACATTAGCACACTCCCATTGTAATCCTGCAGTCACCCCGGGGGAAGGCACCCCCATAGGAATAGATCGAGTGGACAAATAACAACACTGCTGTCTCCCAAACTGAAACACTGTACGGGCCAACAACGGCAGCAAACGCAATACACCCCACAAAGGAAGAACCTGACTCCAGTCGCGCAATGCAGACTACCCTCCTGATTCCTTGAGGAGCTTCGACCACCACAAAGGCACAGTACATACCACAATTCTAGGAACACCCACCCGTTGAACAACAAACGGAGTATCACCCGACCCTTGCATGAGATCGCTCCAGCAACGATCAATGCAAATAGAGGCTAGACAGGGGCCGCAAGAATATAAGTAAGAATATGACGACACTGCACCGCAGTCACAAAACAGCCGGATAATCTGCGACACAACGGCTGCAGTGCCCAACACTCAGGCGCTTCCTATACGATAAGGCGCCTGAAGAAGTATCCTCCGCCAAGACGACTGATCATCCTGAGCTTTTGCTCCTACAATCAGTACGCCTTACTGATACCCAGCTCCTCAACAGGCAGACAACCCACCAACCACGCAGAGAATCTCGGCACCATTAAGCACAATACCTACAACGTGGTCGCCTCTGCTGACGACCCACAGAGAGCCGACACCAACCAGCCACACATTCCCCCCCCCTCCTCTGACCTCTCTGTAACAAGGCATCAAACCGGAAACAGACCATCAGATAAAAAAGCGGCAATGCCTCGTTTCCCGAGATGACCCCTGTATCTCATTATGGGGAAAGCCGACAAGTCCCAACGTTCGAGCCTGGAACCTCTACGAAAAACCCAAAACCCAGTAGCTGACCAGAATCCTCGCAGGAGGACGCAATCCAAGAGGATGAACCCCTCCCCCAACACATGGACATACAAGAGATCCTTCTGGATCTGAAAGCTGGAATCGGCAACCTTGACTGCAAGCTGGATACACTGTCTCCAAAGTTGAGCAATTACAACACCGCCTAGACAGGCACAGTGACAGGCTTGATTCAGTGGAACAAAGAGTCTCCGATCTCGACGTACCGCAATAACACTAACAGTGAGGGTGACGGCACTGGAAGGGCAGATGAAGGTGGCCAATGCCAAGAATAAAGACCTCGAAGGTCGCTCCAGCCGAAATAATATAAGACTGATCGGAGTCAGAGAACAGCAACTCCAGACGAAAATGGAGGACCACGTTGAAAAAATCTGCAAAGACCTCTTTGGTGCAACAACTCTATCTCAACTGTTTGTCGTGGAGAGAGCCCACAGAATCCCGACCACCAGACCCATCCCTGGGGCCACTCCGCGACCAATCATCGCAAAGCTGCTAAACTACAAAGACTGGGATACAATTCTGAGACTTGCGAGAGATAAAGGGAAACTTCAGCACTGCAGTGATGACATCCAATTCTACCCAGATTTTTCCCCGGCCGTCCAGGCACAGAGAAGGTCCTTCGCAGGCGTCAAACGCCGTTTACAGGAAAATCAAATCACCTACTCAATGCTTTTTCCCGCAAAACTGCGGCTCCAACACGACGGGAAAGTCCAATTTTTTAACTCACCTGAGGAGGCCAACTCCTTCCTAGATAGAATGGGATGCAGACTCCCCAGCAACAACCCAGGGCTACCACAAAGAGACTGAGCTCGAAGAAACCCACCATGAAAACGAAAATAAATGACAAAACCATGAGCATCATGAAGAAGCAACGCAAACGCCAGAGAACCACAACTTCTTAAAGTTAAGGGAGCCTCTAATCTTGAGAGGGCACTAGCGCCCCAGGTGCAGCACTGCTAATGTTACTACATTTAGGGTGGGTTTTGAAGACGGGCGAGTTGGGGGTTGCCCACGTAAGGGAGGGTTTGTACGAACTGTTATGGGAATGCGCCAACCGGGGCCTAACCCCTCATCACCCTACTCCACAGTCCAAGCTCCATCGCCTCTTCACACCAATACGAAAAGAAAAAAAAAAACGCTCATCTCACGCTCTTTCAACACCGCCACCAGAACCTGCAGAAAAGACTCCCCAAAATAGTTCTAAACAAGGAAGCCACATACCAAGTTCAAGGTAGCTACGTGGAATATTAGAGGAGGCAATCTCCCATCCAAAACAAGGAGAATCCTGCAATACCTTAAAAGGCACAAAGTAGATGTGGCCTTGATACAAGAAAGCACCTCCTCCCAGAAACTGAGCACCGTTGGGCCCGGAACTGGAGCTGTCACAGGTATTTCTCCTCATATTCGTCGTACGCCAGAGGGGTTGCCATTCTCATTGACAAGAAATCCTGCTTCCACCTAATAAGATCGGAGAAAGACACTGAGGGTAGAGCACTCCAAGTAAAAGGGATCCTACCGGGAAAGAGGTTGTTCTCGTAAACTCTTATGCCCCCAACGTAGACAGAGCAAATAACTTTGACTGGGTGATGCCACATCTCGAAGGGACAGGACCTGCAACAATCATCTGGGGGGGGGGTGATCTGAACATACCACTAGACCCCCGGAAAGACAAATCACAAAACACAACCACTCAGCCGTCCAAAGCTAGTCTTCAAGATCAAGAAATCTGTAGAGCCTACAACCTGGTTGATGTATGAAGACACAATAACTGGGAGGCACGGGAATACACCTTCCACTCAGCAGTCCATAATACCAGCTCGCATATTGACTATCTACTGGTCTTCACCCAAAGTCCATTCCAATGGGGAACGTGCCAAATCCTTCCTAAAACTTTTTCTGACCACTCCACAGTCACACTTGATTGCAATCTCCCTGATGTTAAACGGGGCTCACCCCACTGGCGATTCAAACCAAGATCGCTGCTAGACCAGGTGTTTGCAACAGAGCTACGGGACAAAATCACATTATTCCTGGAAATCAATAAAGGCACAGTTACATTGGCATGTACACTCTGGGAAACGCTGAAGTATTACATCAGGGGAGTGTGCATGGCAAAGGAGAACGGAATACTGAAGCTGATCAGAAGAGAACTCGCCACTAGCAAAGACCGCTTGAAGGGTCTTGAGCTCACATGCGCCACTTCAAACGATCCGCACACCCAAGCAGACCTCAAGGAGGAACTACTGAAATTCAGGGCCACGGCAGAGCGAGATTTGAAATTCCTAAGGCATGGACACCAGAGCCGCCAATACGGCGAGGGTCAGAAACCCGGGGTCCTTCTGGCCCGGCTGATAGCGGTGGCCAGAAAGCCTACTCTAGTGGAAAGAGTGCGCACCACACAGGGCACAATGGTACACACAGAAGAAGAAATCATCAAGGAATTCCGGGCCTTCTATCAAGAGCTGTACAGTTCCAAACACAGTGCAGACCCTGAAACCCTACGTAGCTACTTAAATGATACTGAACTCTACTGGGTGGAGACTGAGCTCCGAAAACCCCTAAATGAACCATCACAATAGAAGAGATTTTGCAAGCCATAAAAAGTTTACCCAACACCAAAGTGCCAGGCCCCGACAGTCTAACAGGCAAATTTTACAAAGCCTATGCAACCACACTGGCCCATCTCCTCCTACGAGTGTATGAAGAGGCGCTGGAGGCCGGGATCCTTCCACAAACTCTCCGGGAAGCCAACGTGATTCTCCTACACAAAGCAGGCAAGCCCTCCCAGGACTGCGCATCATATAGACCAATCTCACTAATTAACCTTGACAACAAGATCCTAGATGAAGTCCTTACCAATAGATTGCTCCCCCTGATGCCAGGGCTGGTGCTTATCAAACTAGTGTCCCTACAGTATAATGGCCCCCATTCGTCCATCATTCTGGGTACAACAAAATCCACCCGTATAGACCTACAACGAGGGACCAGACACGGCTGTCCCCTATCGGCACTAATATTTGCATTAGTAATGGAACCCCTAGCGTCGGGACTATGCACCCGGCAACTGCAGAGAGGTCTTTCCCATGGGCCCCACAAACTGATTATCTCCCTCTATACCAACGACATGGTACTCTTCGTCCAGGATCCCAGCGAAAACTTAAATCCCATCATGCGCAAAGTACTTAAATTCGGCACTGTGTCTGGCTTAAAAATTAACCACACCAAATCGGTCATATTCCCACTAACACCAAGCACCAGAGAATTCTCAGATGACCATGGGTTCAAATGGGAGAGCTCCCACTTGCGCTATCTAGGGATATTAATGTCCCAAAACCACCAAGACATATTTCGGGATAACTATGAAAAAGTGCTGAGATCGCTCCAGGAGAAAGTAAATAGATGGAAATCACTCCCGTTGACGTTATGGGGAAGAGCCTTGTTAGTTAAGATGGTGATCCTCCCTAAATTCCTCTACCTGTTCGTTAACATACCCCTCCTGGTGCCACAACACTTTCTGAAAAGAGCTAGGAGCCTAATTCTTGAATTTTTGTGGTCAGGCAAACCAGCTAGAGTGGCTTACACAACACTCATCCTACTGGTGTCTAAAGGTGGCCTAGCTCTCCCAGACCTAGAGCGGTAATACTGGTCCGCCCAGACGCAATTTCTCAGCTATTGGTACACAACATACTTCATAAGACCACATGTCCAAATAGAGCGTGCCCTGGCGTCCCCCAACCTGTTGAGAGGAGTTATCATAAATCAGCTCCCAGTGCCTCACACCACGCTGAATGTAGTCCTATCCACCTATGCGGTCTGGAAAAGAATATCTCAGAAATGCAGCATTCAGACCAGATTCTCCCCTCTTCTACCAGTCAAGTTCATATCAGGAATACCCCTAACCACAGAAAAAGTTTTCCACCAATGGGCAGACAAATTGCATGTAAGCACACCAGTAGACCTGTTCGTTGGTGGAATCTTTAAAACACCCCAACAAGCTACAGAAAGAGGAGGGGACACACCCCTGTACACATTTGTATACTTTAGACTTCGTTACACTTTCCAAGCGTTCTTTCCAACATTTCCACAACAACCACTCACATGGCAACTATTACATAGCGTGATTCAGGCACAGGGTGAATGCAGGCTAGTCTCTATGATATACAAATCCCTCTTGGCCGATACCACACCCACAATTATACATACGAAAGCAAGATGGGAAAAATCCTTACGAGCCCCGATACCAGATGACGACTGGACATACATTCTGCAGCAGACTCAAAAAGTAGCACTAAATAAACAATTTAAACAAATCCACTTCAACTATCTCCATGAAACATACTACACCCAGCCAAAAACTGTACACAATGGCCGGAGTCAACAGCATCATGTGAAAGATGTGGATTCCCAGCGGTTGACTTCCTCCACGTAGCCTGGGACAGCCCCGCCGTAGCCCGATTCTGGACACAAGTCCTTCAAACGACAGCAGCGTCAATCGGTGAAGAACTGCTACCCATACCTACAGTAGCGCTTCTTGGGATGACGAGACAGCTGATGCCCACAATGAGGAAATTGACGGGTGTCCTACTGGTACTAGCACGCAGAAGAATCGCTATGTCATGGGGACGTGGACCAGTTCCCACTTTGGCAAAATGGCTAAAAGATGTACTCTACTGTCAAGACGTGGAGACAGAGTTTATTAAAACACTACCCCAGCACGCACATCCTTTGGACATTTGGGGACAATATGTGGCTTACCTACTTTCCATCCCAGACGACCCCACCTCACCAACCCGTACACAGCAACCCACTCAGGGAAATGGGCACGCTCACCCATCCACGGAGTGTAAGACTAGATCAAAGAGACTCAATGAAGAGACAATATCCTAACATGTTACTGATGTGGACAGGCAGAGAGAGGGGGAGGGCAGGGGACTCAGGGGCGCAGCTGCTGACAAACCCACCTTGGGGTGGTCTTGTTTGTAACTGTTTGAAAACACCAAAAATAAAGTTTAAAAAAAAACAGTTCAGGGTTCTCTGGGCCCTTCACAGCCTCAGGCTCCACTTACGGACCCAAATGTGATACCTGTTGCAATTCCGGTTCCTCAGGATTGGCAGTTTCCTACTCTGCGTGACAAATCCCTTCCACGCCAAGAGTCTGAAGAGAAGGATGAAGATAAGGCACATTCGGTTTGTGCATTCCATGATTGAATGTAAGGACGGCAGATTTCGTAGGGGTTCCATTACCTCAGCAAACGCAACTGGAAGAAAGAGTGCTGGCAGAGATATTAGCCTTGAGAGCATCAAACCGCTCTGGCATTCCTTTCCAAAAAGATATTTTAGAGGTGGCCAAAAAATTATGGCTCAAGCCCCACTCCACCTTCCATCAACAAGCGACTATTTGTCAGGTTCAGATGGAGGGAAGGTGAAACAATACTTTTGTCATCACAACCATATTTCTTTCTGGTGGTGGCGGCATACTTGTATTCCAAGCCATTGGCTGGAACATCCTCTTCTGTGTCATCAGCGGCATCATGTGTTTCTAAAGAGGACAAGTTGTTAGAATCTTTTGGAAAAAAATTGATCTCAACTCTGGGCTGCATTTAAGGCAAGCTAATGCCGACATGTTATTGGTGGCTGCCAATCAACGATGATGGAGGGTAATAGGAGATTTCCTACCAGACTTACCTTTCGAACACCAGGTAGGCTTCAAATCTGGTCTGGCAGATGCATAATTGGTTGCCCAAGATATGCTGGAGGTGTTGGTGTCTCACATAGACACTGCAAGTAGGGGTAGGCTGTAGGCACGGACATGAGGCATTCGGCTTTGATGCACACAACCGCGCTTACTGCAGACGACCAGATTCTGGATTTACCCTTTGAAAGGACTGAACTTTTTAATTCCTCCACTGATGAGGAACTAAAAAGAACAAAAGAACTACCCAAATGGCTATGTCACCAGCAATTTTGTCCAAACCAACAACTAGAGGGTTCTCACAAGGACATACCAGGTCAGACCAGTGACCTCGCTCTGTTGGAGGTTTTAGGGTCTTCCAGGACAGGAGCGGCAGTCAGCCAGACCGCTATCCCAGCACACATCACAGAAAGCAGCAAAAGACTACAATAAAGGGCTTTTTCTCACCTCCTTCCTCACAAGCCTCACAAAGGAGCGATGAGGGATGCGTCCAGGTCCAAGAGACCCCTGTGGGGGGCAGACTATCTCAGCCTTTGCCACAATGGTGTCACTTTTTTCAAGTTCAATGACTACTATGAGTAGTTTCAGGTGGTTGATGACTCCCGGGCACTTCCAGTCTTTCCTCTTCCCCTCCCCTCCTGCAAATTGGTTCACTAGCTCTCCTATGGGAGGTAACAAATCACATTCAGAACCAAGTTGTAGAAAGCAGTCAAGGATTTTACTCATGGATCTTTGTGATCCACAAGAAGAAAGAGTGAGGCGGGTTTTCAAATGGTTCTAGACCAGTCTTATCTCAATCTTTCCCTTCCCCTGGAAAAGCTCAATATGGTGACGATGGCGCATATTGCCGAAGTTCTCTAGATAGGAGATTGGTTGTGCTCCCTAGACTCGAGGGACACGTACCTCCGTGTTCCCATATGGCAACTTCAGACATTTGTTGCGATTCCGGGTGATGGGCCATCACTTTCAGTACATGGTCCTCCCATTTGGCCTAAACCCATCCCCTCTAGCTTTTACAAAGATTATGAATGCAGTTGCTTTCCACCTCAGATAGGAGGGTCGTCACATAGATCCCCACTTGGACGACTGGTTAATCAGATATCGGCTCTCCACAGAGGTCGGAAAGTTCCAGTCAGAGACTAATGCAAATATTATTCATTTTGGAGTTCTCAGTAAACCTCAAGAAATCAGAACTTATGCCAACTCAGGACTTGGTCTTTCTGGGTATACGATGGGAGACAGTCACAGAGAGGATGTTCCCTAGACAGGAGAGTTTCAGAGATATTGTAACAGCAGTGAATCATTTTCTCGCCACACCTTTCACCACTTTGTGGTGGTACCAACATTTACTAGGTCTAATGGCAGCGTGTGTTCTCACGGTACCTCACTACAGGCTCAAAATGAGATCCACATAAATGCAGTTATCCAAGTCTTGGCATCAAGAAACAGGGAATCAATCCAACTGAATTATCATTCCGATCTCCTTGGAACAGGACCTGGTATGGTGAACAATGTTATACGCAGAGCTGTCTTCCGTTCGACCCCTCCCTTTGTTATGGTGATGACGGACTCGTCAATGGACGGGTGGGTGGCACATTGTTAGTATACTCCACAGCAAATATTCCAACTTGGAGAGGCATCACCACATAAACTATCTGGAACTTATTGCCATAGCTCTAGCCCGGAAATCTTTTCAGCTATTTGTACAGAGCAGGGTTGTATTAATCAAAACTGAAAGCTCCACAGCTAAACACACCGCTGATGTTTGCTCCTTCTTGAAGACATTGACCTCGACATTCCTGCTATCACCGAGACATGATTCAATGCTAGCTCAGTCACTGCTTTTGACTCTCTCCTCCCTGAAGGCTTCAAGATCATCTCCAAGCCTCGACTATACCACACTGGCAGGGGTGGGGGGGTGCCTTAATCTTCCCTGTGTGGGTTCCTACTTCCATCTTACCTACCCAGCTCTACTCTTCCTTTGAAAGCCTGGTTTGCAAGTTGGTCATCTCTCCCATCTCCAACCTGACCATTGCCACCATTTATCTGCCTCCAGGTGCCACCACCCTGTTCCTCTCTGAATGGGCTGACTTCTGCTCTTCTTTTCTTTCATCCACACCCAACCTCCTCCTACTGGGTCTCTTCAACTTCCAACTGGACTCCACAGGCTCTGCATCTGTGCTTTTCACTGACCTCTACACCTTGCTTTCACTCCCCATTCTCCTTCTGGGCCAACTTACCCAGCTGGACACACTCTGGATGCCCTCATACACTCTGACCTCTCTCTCTCCCTCCCACTAGTATCCCCCTCTTCTGGTCTGACCATTCTCTCCTCGCCTCCCACTTGAGTCCCCTTAACCCCTGATCGCCCCCGAAAGTCCCACCAACCTCATTCGCTAAAATCCGCTCGATGAAGCGAGTGTCTGTGGCTGCCTTCGCTTCCACCTTCATCCCCCCTGACCTCCCCACCTCTGACTCTGCCCTCAGCAACCTCCATATCTCTATCAGCAATACTCTTGACATTCATGCCCCAGTCATGAGGATTTGCCTGAAACCTGTCTTTAAGCGTAACACCTGGTACAAAACTGAACTGGTGGCCCTGAAAAGTAAGTGCAGGGCAGGAGAACGGAAGTGGTAAACCTCCGGCTCATCCTCTGACAAACTGGCCTGCCACTGGATCCAAAGGCAATACAGACACTCCATCCGTGCCAAGAAAAGAGGAAACATTCAGGCTCGGGTTTACGGTGCATCCAATAACACGGCTGAACTTTTCAAAATCTTCCCAGGCCCTCTGCAATGCACTGGCCTCACACTTTGCCTCCAAAACCCAGGACATCATTACCACCCTTGCTACTCTCCCTCACAACCCGTCTCACACCCCAACCCTTCACCCCCTCCCTCCTCCGTCCTGCTTCTCCTCCTTCACCCCGTCACACCTGAAGAAGTTACCAGAGTTGTCTGCACCATGAAGGCCTCTTCTAAGCAGGTTTCCCCCTGCTCATCCTGGACCAACAAGGATAACGTTCTATCTTTCCCTCGCTCTTGCTGATTTCTGCAATCACTCATTCCTCACAGGATATTTCCCCTCCTCCCTTGAGCACTCCCTGAAAAAATCTTCATCGGATCCTACTTGCCCTGCCAACTAACGCCCTATTTCCATCACCTCCTTCCTGGGGAACTGCTGGAGAAGTTCGTTTTGGCCCAACTCAACTCACAAACTGAACTTGTTGGTGGACTCCACGACCATCAATATGGATTCCGAGCATGCATAGGCACGAAAACTGCTCTTCTGAACACCCGTGAAGAACTGCTTGCTTGCAACTCCCCAGCTGTCCTTATCCTTCTCCGATCTCTCTGCCTTTGACACAGTCATCCATTCCATCCCCATACAAATGCTCCACAATACCCTTGGTTTCTCGGAATGGGCACTGGACTCGCTGACATCCTTCCTTACTGACCGCTCTTCCAAAGTCATCCTGGGCACCTTCTCCTCTCCTATTTCCCTCTCCACATGTGGTGTCCCCCAGGGTTCTATCCTCTCCCCCAAGCTCTTTAACATCTACCTTGGTCTGCTTGCACGCCTCATCTCCTCCTTCCCTTCCAGTGTCACAACACTCAGCTCTTTTTTAAACTTGCTGCCGACTCTCTTACACCCTCCATCATCCCTGACTGCCTATCCGCCATAAAGTCCTGGTGCACCACCAATGATCTCTGCCTCAACGTCTGTGAAAGTGAGATCTTTCCCATCGGGACCCCTGCTCCCTCCTTCTTCCCATCACTCTGGACTTCCTCTTTGGGCTCTCCCCCTGCGCCCTCTTTTGAAGCCAGAAACCTTGGTGTCATCTTTGATTCCTCCCTCTCCTTCCTCCCTCACACTCAGGACATTGCCAAGAAGTCCGATTTTCAGCTATTCTGAAAGGAATTCTCCCTTTTCTCACTTTCCCCCAGAGGCTTAATGTGATCCAATCCCTGATTCTCTCTATGCTTGACTATTGCAATAGCCTCCTCCTGAATCTACCATCTTCCTCACTGCGACTCCTCCAGCTAATCCAGAATAGGGCAGCAAGACTTATCCTTAGCCTTAAGCACAGGGCATCTCTCCTGCAGTAAAACACCTTCACTGGCCCCTGGTTTCTGCACAGATTCATTTTAAATCCCTCTGCATCATCCACAAGGCGGTTTGGGCCCAGGTACCACACTATCTTCAACTTTATCTTACTGAATACTCCTCCTCTAGACCACTACACTCCTCTGGCTCTAGCTCTGTGTGTAAAACATTTTGCTAAACAGAGGGCAGGTGCTTGTTCCCTTTCCTCATCTGGCTCCTGCCTATGGAACAGCCTCACCCTCCCTCTTCGCCTGGAGCTGGATGTTCTTAAATTCCAGAAGCTCCTTAAGGCACTTCTCTTTACCTCCTCCTTCTCTTCTTCTTTCCCCTGCTAATCCCACAGTTGCTGCGATTGGTGCCCTGGGACCTTATGCATACTCGGGGCCCTGAACCCCCTCACCCATTCGGCCCATCTCCTGGCTATATGCACTTGCACTTACACCTTGCGCCCTGGTGGCTTGCACTTACACCCCTTGCGGCTCCAGGCCATGTATCAGTCAACATTCCTAGCACTTCATCTGTGGCTCACCCATGCGCTCAGCCCCACATCACTGACCCCCTGTCGTTTCTTCCTTGCTGCACTTGCATGTTCTGAATACTCACAAGGGATAGTAGGTGCATCCTTTTTTCCTCTTCCCTCCCACTGCTCTTATTTTATTGTGTTTTAATGTATTTCCCATTTCTGCTCCCACCCTTGCCCTGTGGGCGCTTTGAAACAGTATTTTCTTATTGTATAAGCGCCTAAAAAGCAAACAACAAATAAATAAATATGTTTTCTGATGCTTGTTAATCTGCTTAGAAATACTTGCTGTGCATATAGTCCGACATCTAGTGGTAATCGCAGAGTATTGCATCTTTATTCCATGGATCAAAAGGGGACGTCGACCTGAGCGTGACTGTAATATTATCCCTAGCGTGATTTATAGTGTACCCAAAATCCCTCACGCGCGTAGGTCCCTCAGATTGATTTTTTCCGCCCAAGTAGTTGGTCGCCTTATGCGGAGCTCGTAAGAGTTAATATTGCAAATTAATTATTCGTTGTCCCACGACTGATGGTCGTTTAGTCTTTGACTTCTTCTCGACAACCACTTCGTGGATCTCTATGCCAACGCCATCCAACTGCTGTTTTGGCGACTGGTGCATCGATCGATTTATGTCGACCACGTGGCCTCAGCCCTCCGGCCAGGCCCTTACAGTATGGTGAGTGGGGCCCTGGGTTGATTCTTTTCTGAGAATGCATTTCCTCTTCCCCTCTTTCCTTTTCTGGTCTAGCTGCTGCCTTTAACCTCTGCTATGGAGAGGACTCCATTTAAGTTTTGTCCGTCTTGCAACGGAAAATACCTCTGGAAGGGCATCCATAGCAAATGCAGTAGGTGCTTACCTCGTGACCACGATGAACGATCCTGCAAGTCCTGCAAAGTCTTTTGTCCTAAAACATAAAATAGGCAGACAAAGCAGTGGGCTGCCTACGCGATGCAGGCCGAAAGTCATTCCACCTTTGGCGCCGTCGCCTCGAGTGATGAGGACCCTAACGGCAGCCATGGCTCCGATGTGGAGGCCATAGACCTTTTCGGCTGAACCGTTCGGTTCCCAGGTGCCCGTCCCCGATAGGCAGGCCACCGGTACTGCTATGGGGAGATCACACCCCAGCGACAGGGGCACACATGCACCACCCAAGCATATGCATACAACCCCCCCGAGCTTCCTCGACGGATACGTCAAAAAAGCATCAGACGCCAACAGGCCCGCCGAAAACGTTGACATTGCCTACCACACCTCACAGTCAGGCGCCCTCCCCGCATCTGTTTTCTCAGCATGTGTCTGGGCATTCCACTCATAAGGGCGTCTATTCTAAAAAGCACACGAGTGCCGATATGCCGTTAAAGAGCACGTCAGCTTCAAAGGTTTCAGCTGAGCCATTAACCATGTCGAGGCCTACAGGCATGTCGAAATCCCCTGCAGGCACGTTGAAATCCCACATACAACCACCAGAGTTATGCAAAAGTCTTACAGCTATTGTTTCGCCGGTGGAACGATCAAAAATCACCACCTCTCGTCGAGAGGAGTACACTCAAGGGACATAGCCTCTTTCTAAGGCTTTATCTGATACATCCCCTCCCTCTAGTGAGCCTTTCCCTCCTCCAGACACCTCTGCTTCATCCTTTTGGACCAGAGAGAGGTTCGAAAATTACATGGACAAAATGTCAGTTTATAGACTTTTCTGAAAGGTTTAGCACTCTCAAGAGACCTAGGGAGGAGTATTCCTGCCCCATTTTACCAAAGCTGCCGAAGCTTCCAATCCAAACTCAAACCCACCAAGAAGAAGTATTTGAGTTTTCAGAACCTTAGGAGACATATGAGGATTCCTATAGTCATGAGGACAATACTTTGGGCAGGAGGAAACTGACCAGTGTCCACATTGGGGACAAGATCAGCCAGCAGGTGAAGCACCTTGGCTCTCAGCCATCCCCTATTGGTGACCAAAGGCTTTTAATATCATCCTGAAGAGGGCCACAGACCACTTGGAAATCGCCACACTTGGAAGCTGTTCAGGACTCTGATTTCGTGGAGGACATTCTAAAGGAGAAACCTCCCACAAGTCAAGCTATACCCCTGCTGAACTCCATTAAGAAGCGCATTGCACCTTCCTTACTGTCAACCCTTGGGCCAAGAAACTGTTTCGCCCTTCTCCATCTAACCCAATGTACATTCGGGGGGCATGCCACAACAGACTCCCTAGTTGTTACCACCACCAGGAAAAGGGCTGGGGAGCCACTGCCTACTGCAGATGCTCCCCCGACAAAGACTGCAAGAAACTCTATGCCCTTGGCATGCGTATCACCCATCGGCAGCATACTCTACGAGAATTGATAATGATACTACTATTCTCGTGAGTTATAGCGATGTGCAGTGGAACCTGCTTCAGGAGGGCCATTAAGAGGTCCCTGCACCCGGGCGATTACGCCTGCTGGTGGTCGTCTCTGAGGGAAGGCAGGTGACACACAACATCCTTAAAAACACACTAGATGGGGGAGTTTACGCAGTATGGCCGCTTGATCGAACTGCTCTGTGCAGGGGAAAATCCATTTCTATCAACCCTCCTTGCTGGTGCCGCGTTTTTGCATGCAAATTCACTGACCTACACCCGCTGGGTTACGGCAGGTCCTGCCTGGCTGGCGTGACCCAGGGTGCACCGTTACAGAGAAATTTTCCACTTTGGGCAGCCACCTAAAACTTCTCACAGCGCCCGTGTCGCACTTCCATAGAGTGTGGGCCTCTGTGGGCACGGGCAATGAGACTCCGGTCCTGCTGAGGGAGGAGCAACTACTGCTGTAGGGCGATCACTCTTTCCTGGGGCCACTCTGGACGCCAGAAGCCATCGTCTTTGTCCCACGGCCCCACTAGGATGAAGACATCTGCTTGGACAATCGCTGCGTCCCTGTCCTGAGGCCGCCCCTGACTTCGGCCTTGCCAGCTGTCCGCCCATCCGCAACTCGAGTCCGGAGTCTTAGAGGGACGTGCCTGCATCCTCCCGGCTCCATCGCCCTCTGGCTGTTGAGCTCTGGGCACCCATCGACTTGAGCTGGGTCATCTTTGCTGGTCTCTCCATCATCCTGCTGTTTGGGGATGCCGGGCCGTCGACATAGGAGGAGACAGCTCGAGCGAGCAGGGCGACACCTCTCCAGCATGACTCAAGCTACAGTGGCTCTGGGTACACAGTGCAGCGTGATACTGGGCACACTTAGTGATCACCCCCCCTGTTGTGGCCCTGGCCCTGCAGAGTACATAGGACACAGCGCTCACTACGCACACCGGCGCCTAATTGAACTGGCCCCCGCTGCACCTCACACTGCCTCGGCAATCCATTCAGTGTCGTAGGGAGCCACTAGGCTCCCCAGCAAAATATTTCATGCTGCTGCGGCCCTACAGTGCTCTCTGCCCACGGACTCTCCCCCAGTGATTTTTACAGCCGCACCCCGCGTTAACCCGTACCGTTAACAGAACGCAGGGAACATTGGCTGTCCACCTAGCGAATACTGGGGAGTTCTCTCAGCAGCAACACAGACTGGTGTGAATATATTTCATAGCCCCCCTCCTCCAGTGGCTGCTGTGCTCTATCTGGGCACACACAATACAGCTGAGAAGCGGCTGCTTCTGCCAATACAACTGTGATTGGGAAAGCAAGCCCAACTGTAAATTGCCTACCACGTTCATCCACAATGTTCCCTATCGCCCTACCGTACGTGAGGGCCCTACCGTACGTAGAAGGCCATAACCCACTTGGATGCAACCTATACCGGACCTACTGGATTCAATGGTCAATGCTGGTCAGCACTAATGACCCTACGCTGTCCTGGGAATAAATCTTGTCCGCACTCCAACTACCTACTGTGTGTTTACACTTGATGCCTGAGCCTCTCGCGCAAATTCTACAGTCTGCTTGTTTAAGTGGTCCCAGGCACGCTGACACACCACTGCCCGGACTCCATATCAGCCCTATTCAACCTGGCAATCACTCTGAGACGCAAGGTCTTGCGTCCTACTGCTGACTTGGGAAGTACCTGGAACAGCCTTTTCACTTACTACCAGTCACTGAGCTGCCTCCTCTGGCCCGCATCTGTTGCCCCGATTCATTGGGTGCCACACAACTTTGCCTCCCAAGCGGGCTGATATGAACATGACCAAAGGAGCCAACAAGAAGCCAAGCTCAATTAGCATGTATGCAAAGACGACGCCGAGGCCAGGCGAACCTTCACCGGAGGCGGAAGTACCCTTATCTTCACCCCCCTGAAGCAACTGATAACCGGGTAATAGAGGTGGAGACTAGGGTCAGGGTGGCCGAGGACGATATCACTGCCCTTCGGTCTAGGATGACTGCCCTGTCCAGACAGGTTCAGGATATCAGCAAGAAGAACAAGGACCTGGAATCGCGTTCCAGGCGCAACAAACTTCGTATCATTGGCGTTCCGGAAGATAGGATCGGTGGCCCCATGGAAGACTACGTTGAGCGCATATTGCTCTCACTTCTGGATTCCCCAAAATATCTCCACAATTCACAATAGATAGGGCCCACCGATTCCTGGCAGCAAAGCCCAAACCTGGCGCTCCTCCCCGCCCCATCATAGCGAGAGTGCTGAAGTACCGTTACAGGGATGCCCTTCTCTGTGCGGTGAGAGCCAAAGGCGTTTTTTTCTTCAGCTCCTCAAGAATTCACCTTTACCCAGACTTCTCTGGGGCTATCCAGCAAGAGCGGAAGACCTTCCTCGCCACCAAGAAGAGGTTGCGTGTCCTGAATGTTAACTACTCCATGCACCCCGCTAAACTTGAACACTCAGGCCGAGTCTTCTTCTTCAGCATCCCTGGGGAGGCCTCCAAATTCATCGATGAACATTTCCCGGTCTAACCATAGTCCAGATCTGTTACTGCTGTCACACCGGTCTTCTTCACCTTCGGAACTAGCCTGATACCACCCTACCTTAAACCGGGTCATGATAACTGATATATCCACAAATCATTAGCCTCACTGATTCGACTGGTGTCTGGCTCTGTTTCATAAATTCCATCCCTTTACTTCCTACGTACTGGTTTCACTTGTGCACCACATAATACCTAGTCGATACCCCACTCCGGATGTTCAGCAGCACACAGCCCCCGAGGCGATGCAGCCGCTGTGTGTTTTTGGGTTAATGGTGTATTGGGTTTTCACCTCTCTGATTGGGGGAGGGGTGGAAGAGGGAGTGGTTAGGGATTTTTGTTTAGTTATAAAAATGCTTGACACGCGACGGAGGACTCGAGTACCAAAAGTGTATCTTTATTGCCACTGTCAGATTAAGTCTGGTCTGGACACATGTCTGGTCTGATCCTAAAAGCCTCACATTTCAAATTAAGGGTAACTCATGCAGTCCCATTGGGGCGTTATCCATTACTGTTTGGGTCCCTGCTAGTTAGAGAAGTCGTACTGCTTAATGTATATGGTCCCAACATTGACAATATCCTGATTTCTACGCACATCTCTCCTCTCTACTGTCTGGCTTTCCTCTCGTCCCTATTCTCTGGGGTGGAGATTTCAACACTATTTTAGACATTAACCATGACAGATCAGGCTCTAAACCTCGCCAGCTCACCAAGGCGGCCAGAACTATCATTGAGGTTCAACCGCAGTTAAAACTGACTGATGCATGGAGGCTGATCCACCCTAATTCCCGAATATTCTCCTTTTACTCATCTGTAAATGAGTCTCACGTACTGACAGATGGCTCATCTCGGATATACTCGTCAGAACAGTTAGACAAATATCTATCCTCCCTAGAACGTTCTCAGACCACTCCCCGGTGACAATCTCCCTGAGGTGGTATGCTGGGGACCCGGGGATACGCACCTGGAGACTGAAACCACACTCCTTACTAGATATTGCTTTCAAACCTGAACTGGGGACCAGCATAGACAACTTTTCCTATTTAACACAGGGTGTGTAGAATCGCAATCCACCCTTTGGGAGACATTTAACATTTATATCAAGGGCATTCTAATTACTAAGGAGGCAGGAATTCTTAAAACAATCCGCAGAACCATTGCGGAGAGCGAATCCCGTTTCGCCATACTCGAGACCCAATTCGCTTCCTCCCAGTCGTCCCTCACTCTGGCCGAGATAGGCACAGAATTAGATGAGTTCCGTGCCCACGCTGAACAGGAACGGAGGTTCCTCGACGACCCCCATTCAGCCCGAAGGTACGGGGAGGGTGCGCGCCCTGGCCGCGTCTTGGCTAGAATGATCTGCCATGAAAATGGAGCATCCCATATCCCAACCGTCGAGAGGGCTGATGGCAACTTAGCTCTTCCATTACACAATATCAATACCGAATTTCGCTCTTTCTACGAAACCCTCTATTCCAATACAGACAGTGCCCCCACGCCTGACATAGAGACATTCTTAGATAGTCTCCCCCTTTCTCTTCTCTTTCTGGAAACCAGGGATGCCCTGGATATTCCCATTACATCCAAAGAAATATCCAAGGCCACAGACACACTGGCCTCGGGGAAGGCCCTCTGACTCGACGGACTCCCCGTCGAATTCTATAAACACCTGCCTGGTCCCCCAACTAACAGCCTTATAGGAGGAGGCCTGTGTTGCGGGCGTACTCCGCTGTCTCTCCCCGAGGCAGTGATTACAGTACTTCGTAAACCAGGCAAACCCCCCACACAATGTGGCTCATACCATCTCCTCTCCAATATCAACTGGGATGTTAACATTTTTCGCCAAAGTACTTGCCCTGAGTTTGGCACCATAAATTTCTTTATCCACCCGAATCTGTCGGGCTTCCTCCCTGGACGCTCCACTTCTCTTAACTTGCGCCTCCTGTTCAACATACTTGCCCGGGTCGACCCAAACACACAAGCAGTTGCAGCCACTCTAGATATGCAGAAGGCATTCAACTCTGTGTCCTGGAGATACTTGTGGATGGTCCTGGAAAAAAGTAATTTTGGTACCCGTTTTCGATCCTGGGTGAAACTCTTATGCTCTTCTCCCATGGCCAGGGTCTGCACTGAGGACCGGCGCTATTCCCAATTCCAAAGTGCCAGAGGCACAAGACAGGGTTGCCCCTTATCGCCCTACATTTCTTCCTTAGCCATTGAACCCTTGGCTGAGAGGATGTGGCAACAACATGCACATAGAGGCATCAGACTGTCGGGGTCCCCAGAGATCATTTCCCTCTATGTGGACGACGCTGTTCTCTTTATTCGCGCTCCTGAACATAAACTAGCCCCTATTCTGGATGATGTCATTCTCTTTGGCAAGCTATCCGGTCTCAAAGTGAACTGTTCTAAATCTATATTATTCCCACTGACTGAAAATACCACCTCGCCCCAGACCATCAGGGATTTGCATGGTCGGAATCTGAGATTACCTACCTGTGAGTCATGGTTACACATCATCAGAAATCCTTGTATGAAGCCAACTTTGGGAAGTATCTGTCTTCTCTTATTCGGAAATGCGCTGGCTGGGCTAAACTGCCGCTCTCATTGGCTGGCAAAATTGCTATCCTTAAGATGATAGTGCTACCTCAGCTCCTTTACAAATTTCTAAATGTCCCACTATGGACAGGCCATGCATTTCTTAAAGCACTCACCCATTCCATGAACTCCTTTCTATGGCACTCTGGGGCGGTCTGCCTGAAACTGGAAACTTTGACTACCCCAATGTGAAAGGGTGGATTTGGCACCCCTAACTTCGAGAGGTACTGTATAGCTGCCCAAGCCCACTTTGCATCACATTGGTTTGTACTCACCGATTCCCCCCCCCCTTTCATGTTAAACTTGAACGCCTGGCTGAAGATGACCAAAATATTCGCTATTTAGTCTTCCCGCCCATAACATCAAATTTGAACCCCTTGACCCCACGCAGTCTACAGTCTTATCCCCGAATAAACAGTGGAAACAGGCTGGCACCCCTTGCCCCCTTCATGGCAAACTTCCCCTCTTGAACTTCCTCACTGAATCCCCCCGCCCCCTGTGTTGACGTCATGACAACGAGGCTCTGGGCCAATACAGGCCTCTATCCGGGATGTTTTCTCCCAGGGTATCTTTCTTGAATGGGCCGACTTGCCAGAAGTCCTGCGAGGCAGGCCCTCCCACTGGCTTCATTATGCCGGGCTGCGCCGCTCTCTCAGGAGTAGGTGCCCAGATTTCCCCTCGATTCCACCAGATGATTCAATAATATCGGAAATCCTAGACACCACGACTCATAAAAGAAAAGTCTCCAGACATCCTCCTGCAAAACAGGGCAGTCATCCCATTCAGCAAACTTAGGGACTCTTGGGCAGAGGACCTTGGGGTCGAAATGACAGATAAATGCTTGGACCATCTATATGTGCCCGTAATCATGAAATCTTCTTCAACTCTCGATTCAAATTGATTTGATTTAAGGTACTCCATAGGCTCCACAACACTCCGATCAGACTACATCGCATTTCGAGAGACCACCCCCCCCCATTTGCCTGAGGTGTGGATCAGACGACGCAAACTATATTCCCATGTTGTGGTCCTGTCCATGCCTCTCCCTCTTCTGGGAGGAGGTATGTGCTACCATTTCAGAAATGTTAGACTGCACTATTACATCATCTCCACTAGCATGCCTCTTCCACGAACTCCCCCGACTCGGGCGTGACTCCAGAAAATTGGCCAGTCTATGCATGCTACTAGCGACCCATTGTATCCTGCTGCTTTGGCTTCGCCCTGTGGCCCCCACACACATTGAGTGGCTTCGGGCCGTCACCTGGGCCTCCGATAATGAGGAGTGCTGGGCATCCCTGCAACCAGCAACGTCTAGACCTAGGAACATTTGGGTGCTATTAATTCATATATTTCCTCCTTATTCAACGACAGTGAAGCCGATGCCAGTGACCGGCTGTCTCTGGCAATTACCACCGTCTAACTTCTGTGCTTTAACTGTCACTGTGTTACCTATGTCTTTGATTACTGCACCTCCAATTTCACCCGCACTGCTCTGTACAATATCACACCAGACTATGTACATGGAATGTATACTTACCAAACAACTGTATGCCACGTGTTTTCTCTGTTGGAATGTCAAGCTGAAAAATAAAGTGTAAAAGAAATAAAAACACGCTAGATGCTGCAGAGATGGCGGCACCCACTCAGGCACAGGGTACTCTTCTCAAGAGGCATGCCTGGCTAAACAATTCCGGTTTTAAGCCGGAGACTCAGGTCTCTTTGATAAACACGCCCGAGGAAGATTCAAACTTGTTCAGTAAAGCTGTGGATGACGCCTTGGAAACAGCGAGAAAGAGCATGAGACACTCAAATCTCTCACCAAAATCACAGCCAAGCCTTTTCAACAGCGGGGAGGTGCAAAACATTGCTGCTCCTTTCGGGGCAAATCCTTATCACGATCTCCACACGGACAGTATGGCGCAGAAGGTACCCCATGTTCCTGTGGACAAGGTTCGGCTGGCAATACCCAATACCAGCATAGGGGACAATGCGGAGGCAAGGGTAGAGGCATAAACTCTATCCCAAGAGCCTCCTCAGCCTCTGCGTCAAAATGACTCGCCAGTCTGAGTCCACTCCTATGCCTCCACGGTCAGGAGACGGTTGACATCATTCCTTCAGGCATGGGAGGAAGTCACATCTGACCAGTGTGTGCTCAAGACAGTCACCCACAGTTATTGTATCGAGTTCCACCGGCCGCCTCAATACCATCCACCAAAGAGAAGACGCCTATCATCGGCACACCTGCAAATCTTGCTGGAAGAGGTGCAAATCCTTCAGGAAAAGGGTGCCATAGAAATCGTCCCCATTCATCAGGTAAACAAGGGTATTTATTCAGTGTACTTCCTTGTACCCAAAAAGGATCTCCCCATGCGCCCTGTGTTAGACTTCCACTTAGCGAACAAATTTGTCAAACCGCAAAAGTTCAGAATGACAACATTGCAGGAAGTAATACCTCTGCTGATGCAGGGGGATTACAAGGCAAGATTGGATATGAAAGATGCCTACTTTCATATGTCAATGTTGCCAGCGCACAGAAAGTACCTAAGGTTTCATGATAGAGGACAAACACTATCAGTTCAAGGTCCTTCCCTTCGGCATTGCCTCAGCCCCACAGGTGTTCACGAAGGTACTATCAGTAGTAGCTGCTCACCTGCGCAGGCAGTCTCCCCAGTCTACCCTTACAAGGACGACTGGCTAATTACAGGGGATTCGTACGGAACATGCTAACAAACACCCAAAAGACGGTAGAACTCCTCTGCAGTCTAGGGTTCTCTATCAATGAAAAAAAGTCCAGCCTTGACCCCGGCCAAGTCAAGCAGTTTCTGGAGGCTCTAATTCGTACCAAAGACGGTCTCGTCTTTCCCTCCAACGAGTGGGTTCAAAACATGCTGTTCCAGATCCCTCACTATGTAGTCAATAACGAGGTGATCTTATGCAAAGCCATGCAACTGTTAAGGATGATGGCCTCCTGCATATATCTAGTTCCTCACGCATGTCTGCGCATGCGCCCCATGCAAGAGTAGCTCTCGAGCCAATGGTGTCAGGCCAGCGGACAATGGGACTATCTAGTGGTTGTCTCAGCAGTCCTCGTTCAGTCTCTGCAGTGGTGGTAAAGGGAAAACCTCTTGCAAGGGAAGACCTTCACCACCCCTGCAGTAGAAGCCACTCTCACCACGGACGCATCTCTGACAGGGTTGGGGGCTCACTTCCTCCATCAGATGACACACAGCATGTGGTCCCCAGCGGTAGCAACCAACCACATAATCCTGTTGGAACTGCTAGCAGTGTTCAAAGCCCTGAAGGCATTCCAAACAGACCTCTCATCTCATGGCACTGTCATTCTACACCCCCGCCCCAGGAAGGTGCCATGCCCGTACAACTTGCTGTCACAAGACAGGGGGGAATCACTTCATCCATGCCCGCAAACTCTCAATTTAGCAGCCTGGCTCCAGTAGTCATAGAGTTTGGGCACCTCCAACACCCTCAAAGATGCATGGACACAGTTAGAGAAGCACGAAAACCTAACACCAGACATTGCTACTCCAGCAAATGGAAACACATTGTCATCTGGTAAAATGGCAAGGTATCAATCCTATTGAATGCACAGCAATACATATTGTCCTGTACCTAACTCACCTACTAGATTCAGGCCTGGTTTTCAATTCCTTAAAAGTCCACCTATCTGCACTTTCAGCATACACCACGTTCCAGAGTTGGTTTTGTGGTGGAAAGTTCCAGTGATCAAGGCATTTATGGAGGGGTAAAAAGATTTCATACCCCTATTTCCAACCCAGCTCCCAGATGGGACCTGAACGTTGTACTTACTAGACTAATGGGGCCTCCCTTTGAACCTAAGCATAAGGCTAGCATTAAAGCACTCACCTACAAGACCGCCGTTCTTGGTGGCAGTCACATCAATAAGGAGAGTTAGTGAACTGCAGGCCCTTTCAGTTCAAGACCCATTTGTCACGATTCACAAGGATAAGGTGGTCCCACGCACTCACTCACGTTTTGCGCCTTAATTTATTTCAAAGTTCCATGTGAACAAATCAATAGAACTACCCGCCTTTTTCCAAAACCCCACTAACTTGGCAGAAAGAAGCCTCCACACACTTGATGTGAGGAGAGCGGTGATCTATTATTTGGAGAAGACAAAACTACTAAGAAAAACAAACCAGTTTTTCGTTTCAGTGGCAGCTGGCAGAGAAGGGAAGCCTGTCTCTAAATCAGCCATTTCAAAGTGGATTGTAAACTGCATCGCACTATGCTACACTCTTGCCAAGAGAGATCTGCCCTTCAAGCCTAGAGCACATTCTACTCGGGGCACAGGGGCTTCCATAGTATTCATTGCAAACGTTCCTCTCAAGTCCATTTGTAAAGCAGCAATTTAGAGTTCTGTACAAACCTTTACACAACACTACTACCTAGATACACACCCTAGGTATATTACTCAGGTGGGACAAGCAGTGCTAAGACATTTCTTTGCTACTGTTCCTTCACACATCCCACCACCATCTTTGGGTACTGCTCACTAGTCTATGCACAGAATGTGATTCTAAGCAGATTAACAAGCATCAGAAGACATGCCTTACTTTCCGTAATACCATTTCTGATTATTATATCTGCTTAGATTCACATGCACCCACCCTTCCTCCCCTCATGGAGTAGAAGGAACAGAGACATCTTACCCCTTCTCTCTCTGTACTCACTCATGTTGGTCATAAGGGTCCCTCACGGCAGAAAAAACACAATCGGGGGGACCTCAACACTTGAGGGATTTTGGGTACACTACATGTCACGTTAAGGATAGTCTTACAGACACGCCCATGTTGACGTCCCCTTTCGATCCTCGAAAGAAAGATGCAATGCTCTGCGATTACCACTACATGCACTATGTGCACAGCATGTGAATCTAAGCAGATAGAATCATCAGAAATGCTATTACGGTAAGTAATGCATGTCTTATATAAACAAGCAGGGCGGAACAAGGTCTTCAGCCCTATGCAAACTGCCAGTTGTGAAGGCATCATGAAGCAAGACACAGACAACAGATTCCAAGTTCAAACAGAAATGATGTATTAACTCAAATGTTAGGATGGTAGAAGGCCTAACTTTCCCTATGCTAAGGTGGGATTTCCCTACCTGAACTAAACTAAGGAAAGTCTGAGTCAAAGAGTTCAACATAAAAGTCTGTATTTGTCCAAAAAGTATGATTGCCCTCACAACTAAAGCTAAACAAAATGTAGGGATCTCAATAATCAAAGAAATGGTGATCAACACAAAGTTCTGAGCTTCTTCTGGCTCTTAATCTTCTTCTCAGCTCCCCTTCCCAGAGTTCAAGAAAGTTCCATAAAAGTCTCAAGATTACCTTTCCTAAGGTCAAGGCCATATAGTTCCACACAATTCTCGGGGTTCCCCTACCCAGGTTCAACATAACAGTTGAAATGAAAATCTCTGGGATCCTGTCCCCAAGTTCAATGTAACAGAGTTCAAAAGAAAAGGGTCTTGAGGCTCCGTCCTCAAGACAGTATTTGCAGTTCATTACATCTCAGGGTTCACTTCCACAAGACTTCAAAGCAGCAACTGGTATTTTTTTAGTCTTTTCAAAAGGTTCCACAACGCTCCTAGCTTGTTTCACAATGCCTTTAGTTTTCACAATTTAGGGCTCACTGGTCTAGACGCAATTTTCAGACCCCACAGTCCACCGATCACAGGTCGCTCGTACAGGATCCGTAGGCTCCTCAGTCCATAAAGGTTCTTCTGTACTTGTCCTTGTGTTGAGAGTCACATTAACTTAGCTCCTCTTTGTTGGCGTCTTGGCTTTATGGCAGCTTCTCCTAGTTAGCCCCTTGGCTTTGCCAACACGTGTCACACACATCTTGACAGTCTTTGGCCTTGCTGCACTGCATTTGTTCATAAAGTTCACTTTCAGGTGATCTATTTCATGCCCCATCTTTGTATTGCATTCTTACACACTTGCGCTCTTTCCCATATGTTGCTTTTACATTGGCACTTTCCCTTTGGATGTCATCTGCCATTTGCTTTGCCCTGAAGTTGTGTTCAATTTAGTATTCAATATTCTTAAATTCAAATGTTTCTTCAGTTCGTTATCCAATATGCATAATTCGACTTTGTTTCTATTTTTAATTCAGTTTGGTTTTTAATTTGCATAATGCAGCTTGGTTGCAAGTTTTCATTCGATTCAGTATTCGAGATGCATAATTCAAATTAGTTTCAAGTTTTTGTTTCATTCAATACTTCATTACGTATCCGCAGCCTGCCAGGTGTGCCCCCAACACTCACCAGTCCTCTGCATCCTTCTTGGCTGCTCCCGCTAGTTCCTCCTGCTTATTGGGTCAATGGACCAGCTTCTGAAGCTCTTCACACGCCGGCAACTCTGTTGTCTCGGCAGGGACGTGGACGACGTCCCCTCTTCTGTCCTGCTAGTCCGCAGCTGCAGCTGCTCGTATTGGCATATGGAGGCTCCCACACCTGTGATAGCCTCACGGCTTCTCTCGCCTTGGGCTCCCCCGATCCTTTGGGAACTCCGCCGGCATCCTGGCTCCTTCTCTGGTCCTATCACGGCTGCCTCCTCTCATTAAGGGTCCCCTGCCGGTCTCTCCCACACAGGCCTCCCTGTTTCTCCCTGTGATGTTTTATGGTTCTCCATTTATACGCCTGCAATCACTTGACAGATTGCAGATGTGCATTCTCAATGGTGCTTACCTGACCATAATAAAAGGGACATGCCTGACCCTCACAGTTCTCTGGAGGCATCTTCCTAGTCCCAGTACTAAAGTGGTAAAATGTGTTTTTAGTGTTCATTACTCTGTCGTCTCTTCCTCGAATGGTGAATTATGTTACTAGTTTTCACTACTCTTAGTTTCTTCTTTCTCCTCTCAGTACTGTCAGATGAAAAATGTGGGAAAATGAGGGGAGAGGTTTTGCAGTGTCCTAGAAAGGCTGGGGGATGGTTAGGATGCTCTTCAATAGGGAAAGGGGATACCATGTCCCTCCTGTGGGTACCCCGCTCCCAATCCCAGAGGAACCTCCACCCAAGTAATCCTCCCTCCCTTCTCCACCCGCAGGGTCAGTATCCAAGAGCGGCGCCCTTTCCCTGGCCACCTGAGAAGAGGATCCAGGGGAGGGGGGTGGGAGTAGGATTGAGGATACCCTCAGGTTTCTCACACAGTGGAAACATGGAATTGGTCGCTGCGTCAAAATGTTTTCCTCATAGTGGTTCACCTTCTGGAGGAGGGCATCATAGAAGCGAACACATTGAGCAGGCTTGGCATGGCATCTTAAGAGTGTGGACTAGATCAAGTAACCCTCAGTATGGTGTTCAGGCCCTGGGGTCACCCAGATGTGGGCCTGTTAGACACGGAAGACAACAGCAAATATTCCCAATTCGCCTCATGGACAGGTGAGGGAAAGGGGTCGCTGGGCCTCGCGTTTCAGTTCACGCGGGACAGGCTTTAGTGCTGTGACTTTCCTCCAAAATCTCTCTTACAAAGAGTCATTTGCAGGTTCAGGGACTCTCAGGGTTGCTCAACGTTTATGATAGCCTCTCATTGGCCAGTACAAGTGTGGTTCTCCATCCTCATTCACTTGTCACAACTATCGCCCATTCAGTTACAGGCAGGGCAACATCACCTGTTAACTCTACAGGGGGGGCAGTGATTCACCAGCCCTCTCACTAACGTTCCCCTCATAACGTGTATGCTCAGGACCTAACGCTAGGCCACCTTGGCCTTTCTCAGCAGAATTTTCAAATAATTCAGAATGCACTAAAAGAATCGACCAGAACCGCTGTATGAAAGCAAGTGGTCTTGTTTCTGTTTTTGGGTGAGTGATAACAAGGTCAGTCCTCTCACTTATTTGCTGAATAAGGTGTTATCCTTCTCTGCATATCTAGCACAGTCGGGTGTTTAGGCCGATACTTGCTGCACATACCTGGAAGCAATAGGAGCATACAGGAACTCTGAGAAGTTACTATTTTCCTCAGCTAACCCAGTGGTTAAGAGGATGTATACTAATTGACCTTTTCACAATTGATCGCGAGAGAATTGACCTTCTGCACAATTGATCATGAAATGAAGGTCAATTAGGACATATATGTGGGGTTGGAAACACCCCCTCACCCCCCCACTCAATCCAAAACCCCCCTTCAATCCCCTACCCAATCCCATTATATTATTTATTACCCCAAACCCATCCCACACATATATGCTAAATAAAGATGAAGGTCAATTGTGCAGAAGGTCAGTTAGGTCACTATTATTAGGTCAATTAGGACAAAGGATCAATTGTAAAAGGTCAATTTGGGTAATACCAGTTAAGAGGCATTTACAAGTATTGACTAGAATGTATCCCCTAATATCTGACATTGCTTTGACGTGTGTAGGGCACTACAATTCTACATGGACAGGACTAAGGGATTTAGAAAGTCAGAAGCACTCTTCATCACCTTTGGAGGTTCTTTCACCGGCTCACAGGCTTTTAAGGCCTCAATAGCTAGATGGATAGTAGCCGCCATTATGGAAGTCTACAAACTCCAGAATGAAACTCCTGCAGTGGCTATGCATGTCCTTGCTGCCAGAGCTAAAGCTAAAGTTGTTGCATTTCAGCGAAAAGTCCTTTGGGATTTAATTAGCAAAGTGGCAACTTGGGCCACTCCATCCACTTTCTGTGAGCATTAATGTCTGGATACCAGTGCCAGATCAGATGCTGTATTTGGTCAAGCAATAGTAAGAAACCTGTTTGCCAAAAAGTCATGAAGGAATGTATTCCTCCTCCCAATCTTTTTAGAGCATTGTAATTGCCCATGCAGTAGGGAGGAAAGTAGGCGGATGCAGAAGTAATACAAAGTTACTCAAAGTAGTGACTGACTCCTAGTCCATTGTCCCCTTTCATCCATATGTCCCACCCACCATCCCCCACCACAAAGGGGACTGAGGTGAGTCGCTGGTGAACTGGGCCGGCGGGGTGCGTGGTGACACCCGTGGCCGCGCCCATGTGAGTGATAAAATTAAAGGGGAAAGCGCTTTTGCAGGGCAAAATGGTCCTGGTCCCTATGCAGGGACGACCATATAGTATGGAGTAATGGGCACTATGCGCTAGGAGTGTTTCAGTCACTACTGGGAGTACATTTCTCTTCTGTCACGCTTTACCTGTTTCTTTTTCCAAATGTTAACCCCCAGCATTTGGCATCCTGGTGAGTTTTCCAAATGTGCATCCTGTTAGAGTCCTTTCACGGTATTGAAATTTGTTTAATATGTCATAATATAGCGATTTTCAGGCTAGAGATGCTAAGGAAAATATAACTTTGGGATAGAGCTATAGGTATCCCTTTCTGAATATTTAGAAGTTTTTCTGGTATATAAACAACTACAGAAATACTGTATTCAATTTCCATGTAAAGAGCGAGCTAGAACATTTTTTGCATTTCAGACTTAGTAAACTAGAAACAAACAAGGTAATTGGAGCCTGGGAAATATTCCAAGATCTCCGAGGATCTGTAGCATTTGTAAAAAAGAAAATCAGATTAAAACATTGAAGCATTTATTTATAGCGTGTGAGGCCTTGGATGATTTAAGAAATGTAATATTATGTAAATTTGTCCATGATTTGAGACGTTTAAAACCTGATGATGTGTGGAGAATGATGTTAAGTGGATGTCAGATGTCTGATATCGGGTGTTGTAAATTTTATTTTTTCAACAGATCTTTTTATTAGAGTTTTCAAAAGCATATCAATACTACATAAAACGGAGTTAGAACATGGGAAAACCATAGTAAAATTGGGTATGTGAGTCCGGGGGAGTCAAGGCGAGGGCAGATACACACATAAGCATACTTACTCAGCATTGGGGCACTTAGGAGTCAATAGTTGCAGTTAAATGTTTCTAGGGCTGGGGCCGAAATGGGGTGTTGTAGGTCTGGTTCCTTCTCTGTTCTGGGGATTCTAGTTCATTGGGTGGTTTATGAGCCAGTCAGATCCGCAATTACCATTAAGTCGTGCTTCACCAGCCAGCGGAGGGATGGAGGTTGCCAAGTTGCGCCCGGGAATTGCTCAGCATAATCTAAGAAGGGCACTCAGACATTGTAGAATTTGCTTCTGTTTCCGTTGCGGAAGGCTGTCATTTTTTCTGCGACTGCTATGTCCCAGCATTTTGTCCACCACATGGGGATTGCCGGACCTTCGGGGTGTTTCCACAGTCTAGCTACCGAGATTATTGTAGATGAGAGCATAGTTCAGCTAGGCGGCCAGTCATTGGAAATTGCCCTTCTCCCGTAGCTCACAACAGGACTTTTCCTGGGTTCCATGGGATTGTCAACCCTGTGATTAGTCAGACGTGTTCTAGTATTTCTTTCCAAAATTGTGTTGTCTTCGGACATGACCATAAGAGATGAAACAAGGTGCCTGTGGCTGGACAGCCTCTCCAGCAGTGTGATGGGATTGCTGGGTTGCTTTTCTTTAGAATCTCTGGTGTCAAATACCACCTGTAGCACGCTTTGAATGCTCCCTCTTTATTTGTGACACATTTTGAGCTCTTGTGCATTTGTGTACAGATTCGGCCCCATTCCTTAATGCCCAATTATTTTCCTATGTCCTCTTCCCATTTCTGTATATAGGTTTCTTTTTTGTTGGGATAGTTTTGTCTAATAGTCTGTATATGGTGGATATCTTGCCTTTAGGGGTGTTCACAGTTAGGTTGTGTTCTAGCGCTGTTAGTTCCCTGCCCCTGTGTGCTTTTATATTGCTTTGGGATAACCAGTGCCTTAGCTGCGCGTAGTGGAATCCTTCAGTTTCTGGCACCCGGAATTTGGTTATACATGCTTCAAATGTTAGTGGGGTGCCGTTGGAGAGGAAATCCGATATCTGGGGTGTTGTACATTTTTGGCAATTTATTAGGTGTAAATATCTCGACTAATTGTATCTGTTCATTAATTTATTGTGATTAATTTATGGAATGAACTATGGTTTGAATTTATAAGTAAGACTTTTAATCTATTTCATTGAATTTTAGAATATGATGTGATATGAAATGAATTAGTAAGTATATTATTGTTGTCATTGATTGTATGCAGGTATGAGGTTTGATATGGACCAATTTGCAAAATAAATAAATAAGTATTGGACCTGCATGCCCCCTGTTTGGAACGCCTCTGTGCTGGGCACTGGTGTGATGCGTGTGTTGCATGTGAAACTCTTACTTCCAGGGACCTACAAAACGATCTTCAGTGCTGGAGGGAGATTTCATTCTACACCCCATGCAGAACATTTGAAGAATTAACACAGTAGGAAGACTCGGTTCATCGAGGTAAGTGGATCTTTGTTTTTAGGGTTTCTCACCTTTGAGGAGTTGGTCCTGCACACCTTTGGCACAGTCTTCTCACCATACCAGGAGTACCCCGAGTGCTTTAACTACCGGCGCCGCTCTAAAGGGTATAAAGGCTCTAGTGGGGGGCTGAAGCCCAAGGCAGCGCTTAAAAATCCATAAATTAAAAAAAGTTCATCAAAGAAAGGAACCAAATTTTAATCAATGCAAGACACATTTTGGTGGAAATATAAAAAATATGGAATAATCAATAAGGTTATGATATTTTCTAACATGAACCAATTTAATACAAATACTATAGGAAGAAAATGTAAGACATGGAACAATTGAAGGATAATAAGAAATTATTAACACACAAAGTATCGTGGAGTATTTTTGAATGAGCACATTCAATTGATCTCTCAGAAATGGTTGTGTAAGTGCAAGTTTTCATCATTAATGTCTATGATGTTTTTGGAGACAGAGTATCAGCTCTGTAAATCCATAAAATAACAAAGAGTAACAGAGCAGAATTAGACATAACCTGTTATTTGTGGTTACTTTTCATCTTAAACAACCTTAGTAACAGGAGACTTGCAATCAGTGGGACTCTATACCAGTCCATTCTCACCTGAGGGGAGCTCTTCTTTGGTGGCAACAGTAACAGACCTCACAGGGGGCAGCCTCTTGGGGCGGTCTGCTCACTCGGTTGTGAGTACCACTGACTAATCGCTGTAGGGGTACAACATTACTTTAGAGGGGATCTCTTTCCTCTGCTTATGCCCAGGAAATGATCTTTCACTTCACACAGTCTGGAACTCAGTAATTTCCAATCTGATTAGGGCATTTCACCCTCAGGTATGAGATCTTAAGAGTTTTGTTGCCTACCAATACCTCTGTTCAGGTGGGCCATGGAGCACAACATCTTCCTGATAGCGTCTCGCTTCCTGTGAGATCAGAACATGCGGGAGATCTGAACACGCAAGCACACAGATTCAGCAGGCTCAATGGAGGGAACCCCAGAGTGGAAGATCAATCCATCCAAACTTCTGTAGGTCTTTGCTCACTGCGAGTCTCCTGCAGTAGACCTCTTTGTCACATAGAAAAACTCCTAGTGTTCCCTTGTGTGCATCGTGGATGGGCCTCGGCCTGGGGTCTCTCTGAAGTGCATTTGAAATTGATTGGAACAACAGAACCTACCACATCTTTCCTCCCACTCCTCTTCTCCAGAGGGTGATCACCAAATTCAAGGTGTTGCACATGTGCTCACTGATATTAGTTGCCTCTTTCTGTCTAGTTAGGGCTTGTTTCTCTGATCTCCTCTGCATTGTCATAGAAGGCCCAATTTTATTTCTGCCAGTCCGGGACCTTCTTTCAACGGAAGAGGGTGGAGTTGTTCTCCGCCCCTGCCCTCGATCTTAGCAGCCTGGTTCCTGAAGAGTTTATTTTGGCATCTTTAGGGGGATCTCAGGAGAACATGTTCATCATTTTGACCGGCAGAAAATTGTCCACACATTCCTAATATCAGAGCAGATTTTGCCATTGGGCTTTAGATAAGACATTTATTTATTTATTATTTATTATTCATAAAGCGCGCATCAGCCCAGGGGCACCGTTTTAAACCCTCTTATTTGGCAACTTGATGACGCCTTTTCTTTCTTACCTCCTGTCTCGAAGTGGAGTGCAGGTTCATACTTTGAGACCTTACTCTTTTGGCCTTAGGGGCATGTTCACATTCAGATGAGGTGATTTTCTCCTCAGCAAATCCTATAGTTGTAAGACGTTTAGGTTTGCTCATGCTTTCTCCACCAGTCAAGAGAACTAACCCGGTTTTGGACATAAATGTAGTTCTGTCGCTTTAGCTCACAGAACTATTGAGCACATGACCTCAGTGGACATCAAGTTAGTTACATGGAAGACAGTACTTCTGCTTGCGCTCATGTCTGCTAGAAGAGTCTGCAACATTCAGGCCTTTTCTTCTTCAGAACTTATTACTATCTTTCACATGGACAGGGTAGTTTTGCAGATGCTTTCCTCCTTTCTTCCTAAGGTTGTCTCATCGTTCCACATAAATCAGCAAGGTTATCTCCCTGCCTTCTTTCCATCATCTTCTTCAATGGTTGTAGAAATCCTTTATTATCTGGAATTGCGCAACAGTTCTAAATTGCTTGTACCAATGCCTCCCGATAATTGGAAGCTCTATTTGTGTCCTTTGGTTGTTCATTTCCAGGCTATCAAGCTTCAAAAGCTTCTATTGCTTGGTTGATGGGTGCTGTAATCTGGAAACCAACAAAACACAGAATAAATGGGCTCATTATGAGTATGGCGTTGCAGGAACAAAGTGGCGGTAACAGAATTATCGCCACTTTTCCAACTCTGGCATAATACAAGGATGGCCCTGGAGTGGGTGATACATCTCCAGCAGCATACTGGAGATAAATCCTCCCACTTTCCACCCAAACAAATCAGCAAAATCTGCCTTAATTCCTCCAAAATCCCCAATGGAGTTTTATGGACTCCAAATGGGGATTTACACCGTCACCAGCACTTGTAATCTGGCAGTAAATCCGCCATACCAAGTGGCGGTAACGGTAAATCCATTGGGCGGTTTTCCGGTGGATTTATTGTTGGAATACCTCCCAACTTGTAATGAAGCCCAAAATTCTCTCTGTACGCTTGCACGCTCATTCTGTTATGGCTAAGGCCACAGCTGGTGTCTTTCAGAAGCAGATGTCATGTGATGTGTTCACTACAGCAGCCACCTGGTCTGTTACCTCTGCTTTTTGCAGTTATTACTGAATGGAAGGTTGCTCTGATGCAGCTTTCGGCCAAGTAGCACTGAGAAATCCTTTTCTCCTACACTAGATGAGTTTCCTTCTGCCTTTGAATTGTATGTGCTGTGAAATCACCCATACTGTATGGAATGAATGGGACGGATTTAGGAGTAAGAAAAGTTAGTAATCTTATTGACTACTGTACTCCTAGTCCATAGTCCGCTTTCCACCATATGATCCTCCCACAGCCTCCATAATTGAGTGAGCGCAGGCCTTCAGATGTGAGGCGCAAAAAAAGGAAGCTGTCAGTAGGCGTGGGAAAGTGGGGTGGGGCCTCTCTCAGATGCTTTGCCCAAGGCAGCCTTCAAAATGTATTGGTGAAAGCACTCTTGCAGTCCAAAAGGCTTCAGTCTCGTCTCCTTTGGGGGACGCCCATACAGTATGGAGGACAGAGGACTATGGACTAGGAGTAGAGTAGTCGCTACGGTTGGTAACTTTTTCTGTCCTCTGTGATTCATAAACTATTTGAACCTATGGCTTCTATGGACCTTCAACTGGTGACATGGAAAATGGTATTCATGGGAGAAATGATATCCGCTTTTGGCGGTTAGGTGAATTATAGGCTCTTTCGAAGGGATTGTGTCCTCCGACGTATTCCTTATCTTGATAGATTCACTTCCAGCTTGCTGGCCACTGAACATTTTTTCAGTAGAGGGCGCTGCGCATCGACGTCTCTCGAGTTGGTGTCCCTCGACAGCCTCCATATCGGTGCCAACGTCATCATGCGTATAAATAGACTCGAACAGCGTCCGTTGCTCAATTCCGTTTTTCTGCGCTTCGTGGGCCTCAGAATCGTGTTGCTCAGTTAGTTATTCAAGTATATTCTACTTATTCCTCAAGTATATCTTACTCTTGTCGATGGCTTCCTCATCTGAACCGTCGACCCCACGGTCCGGCTTCAAAAGGTGTCGAGATTGTGGAAAGAAAATGTCATTGACAGATCCTCACAGGATCTGTTTGTGGTGCCTGGGATCGGAACACCATTGTTCGGAATGCGAGGACTGCATGTCCATGACGGCAAAAGCCTTGAAGGAGCGTAAGGGCAAGCTCGAAAGAGGTAAGACGGTTAAAACTTCTACTCCTATGAAAGTTTCCTTGGCCGAGTCGAGACATTCATCTCCTCACCGTCACAGGAAACATTCTCCTTAGGGATCTCGAAGCAGTTCCCATCACTCTTCGAGATCCAAACATTCGAAAAAGTGACGTCGAAGATCTCCTCTTCTTCGTCTTCCTCTGTTTCCCCGGAAAGGGTCACCTGCCCCACAAAACACAGCTCTCCAGCTAAGTGGGAGGAATTCTGAAAAAAGATGCTTAGCGCCTTCGAGAAAGCGGCCTCGACCCCCTCGGAGATGGCTAAAGGTGATACCCTGGGTGAAAGACCCAAAAAATCGAAACGCTGCGAGTCGTTGCACCCGGCGAAAGAAACTGCCCGAGAGCGTCACAAACCCTCGAGCAAAGGCAGTAAAACTGCGTCATCGACGCCATCGTCGAAGGCCCCTTCGACTCATAAATCTGCATCATCGACGCCATTATCGAAGGGCCCATTGACGCATAGGTTGGTCGAATCGGCGCCGTCCTCGAAGCCGATGTCGACGCCGATAAAGGATAAACCTACGACTGTCACTACTTCACAGTCAGTAGTCATACCGAGGGCTTCCACCATGACCTTGAGAATGTCGTCGATAACCTCGACGGCTCCGAGAAGGATTCTGATCCTCTTGAGTTTTTCGAGGTCGCTGCATACATTTTCGATGCCTTTTTCGGTTTCTTCGAAAGCCTTTGACTTCCGCGTCGACAACATTGACGTTTTCTCAACAGGTCACTGCAAACCTTGACCCCTCTGCTTTAGAAATGGGTTTTAAGCCTTTTCCAAGGTCAAATTATTTTAGAGCCTTGTCCTCTATTTATGTAGAAGGGGAGGATTCTGATCAGGACAGACCTTTTGGGTTGCAGAGAACTACAACACCTGTACCAGAGGAATTTATCTCTGAAGATAATAGTTTGAAAGACCTTCAAGAATCCTTGCATGATGCAAGTGGGTTAGATACTTCCCCTGAAGTAGAAATTGCCAAACCAGACCCAGGGGAACATGCTGAGACCCCTTACAGAACTTTAATGGCCAGAATAATAGGATTCATGGGCTGGTCTACACCTTCACCTGCTTTTCAACAAGATGATTTTACAGACATCTTAATAAAAGGCCCACAGGAAGATCCTGTGGTTCCATTTCATACTGCATTACAGAGGAAAATATCGACCAACTGGGAAACTCCTGAGGTTATCCCGGCAGTTAACAAGAAGCTATCTGCCAAATATAGGGTATCTACTTCTGACCCTGAATATTTGTCTAAACATCCAACTCCAGAGAGTCTGGTTGTTCAAGCAGCAACTTCATCGAACAGTAGATCTGCATACCCTACTGTTCCACAGGACAGGGATGATAGGAGATTTGACGCTATGTCAAAAAAGGTCTTTTCTGCGTGTAGCATGGTACTTAAATCCATTAATGCTACTTGTACGCTCGTAAGATTCAGCAATACACTTTTGGAGTGTGCTTCATCAACGGCTGACTGCCTCCCGGAAGGAGAAGAAAGGGAAGCTTTTCTAAACATCATTAAAGATGGTATAGATGCGAATCCCTTCAAACTGGCATTGATTCTGCTGACAGTATCAGCAGGGCCATGGCGGCAATTACTACATTCCGCAGAGTTGCGTGGTTGCGAAAGTCTGGTTTTGCTCCAGATGTACAGGCCAGACTTTTGAATATGCCCTTTGACGGCTCTTCTTTATTTGGTAAGAAAGCTGATGACAGCCTAGAGAAGTTAGACATCCAAGGCAGCAGCAAAATCCCTTGGAGCTGCAATCCGCCAAACTCCCTATCGCCCCCCAGGTACCTCTTGGAGAGGTAGGTCCTTTCGTTTTTATTCTGCATTCGGAAAAGGCAGAGGACAGCCGGCTCAAAGAGGCCAAAAGAAATTCACCCGAGGTGGACGGGTTAAAAGTACAAAAGCCGCAGCAGGTGCCTCTTTACCCTCGGCATCTGCATCAGCCGCCTCTAAACCACTGTGAGGACTCTCCTCAAAAGACACCTGTAGGGGGCAGGTTAACTCAACATTGACGGAATGGCAGGCTATTACGTCAGATGCTTGGGCATTGGAGACAGTTGCCCAAGGTTACTGCCTGCCTTTTCTACGCACCCCTCAGAGTCATCCACCGGGGAACAACTCTTTGAAGTTTCCAGATCTCCTTTTGCAGGAGATTCTAGACCTGCTGGAGAAAGGTGCCTTAGAACCGGTACCTGTAGCGGAAAGGAACAAGGGTTGGTATTCCCCCTACTTCTTGATACCGAAGAAGGACGGAGAACTGAGACCCATCTTGGACTTACGAGAATTGAACAAATTCCTCAGAAAGGACAAGTTAAAGATGGTAACTCTCTCTCAGATCCTTCAGGCCCTCCAGCTTCAGGACTGGCTGGTATCTCTAGACCTTCAGGATGCTTATTTCCATGTGCCAATCCATCTCAAACACAGGAAATACCTGAGGTTCGCAATTGGCAACTCTCACTATCATTTTCGAGTTCTGCCATTTGGGCTGACCTCCGCCCGAGCGTCTTCACCAAGCTAATGTCGATAGTGGCTGCAAGTCTAAGGAGGGAAGGGATCCACGTCTACCCCTACCTAGACGATTGGTTGATCAGAGCAGTATCTTCGGGACAAGCTCAGATCCTACTAGATTATGTCTGCTACTTTCTTCACAAACTGGGCTTCTCCCTCAATTTGAAGAAGTCACAGATGATACCATCACAGAGACTCCAGTACATCGGAGCGGTCCTGGACACTTCCCTGGGGAAAGCCTCGCCACCAAAGGTGAGGGCTCAAGATATTCTGCAGATGGTCACCAAGTTTCAAAATGCCCAACGTCTTCCAGCCTTCGACTTTTTGAGGTTGCTAGGCCTCATGGCATCCTGCATCTTCCTTGTGCCAGACGCTCGCCTGAGAATGAGATCTCTCCAGTGGGCACTAAGAACTCAATCGTCGCAATTCTCATGAAAAATGACAGATCTCCTTCAGGTTCCGGACAAAGTGGCTCGAGACCTTCAGTGGTGGGCCTGTCGGGAGAACATTTTGAAAGGAGAACTGTTTTGGCAACCATGGCCGGAGATAACAGTAGTCACGGATGCCTCACTCACGGGATGGGGAGCCCATGCCAACGACTTGACCATCAGCGGTCGTTGGTCTCCATCGGAGTCCAGACTACATATCAACCTGTTGGAGCTGAGAGCTATCAGACTAGCGCTGAAGGCTTTTCTGCCATCTGTACAAAGGAAAAATGTCCTAATAATGACGGACAATACAGTGGCCATGCACTACCTCAACAAAAGAGGAGGCATAGGATCACTGCCATTCTGCAGAGAGGCGATGCAGCTCTGGTTTTGGGCAATTTAAGAAGGAATCTCTCTATCGCAGTTCACTTAGCCGGAGAGAAGAACTTGACAGCGGACGCTCTGAGCAGGCAGAGCACAGTCTCTCACGAGTGGGAGATGGCTCAGGAAGTCCTTCAAGAGATCTTCGCCCTTTGGGGAACCCCTCAAGTGGATCTGTTCGCCACCAGTATCAACAGGAAGTGCGATCAGTTTTGTTCAAGGGAATTTCCCCCGAGAGGAGCTCTAGGGGACGTGTTCGTAGTGGACTGGGAGTTTCCACCTCTGTACGCGTTTCCTCCAGTCCCTGTCATTCCTCAGATGATCAGGAGGTTGAGAAGATTCCGGAAGACTATGATCCTAATTGCCCCAGACTGGGCCAGCAGAACGTGGTACCCAGACCTTCTGGAAATGTCCATCTGCCCTCCGATTCGTCTTCCACACAGGGAGGATCTTCTCTCAAAGAAGAGAGGTCAGGTTCTCCATCCAGACATCAGAACCCTCAACCTTGGTTTCTGGAAGGTTGAGATACAAGGGTTGGGACCTCCCAGGTGACGTCATGGAGGCGTTGCTTTCAGCCAGAAGGCCAGCAACAAAGACTTTATACCGCTGCCGTTGGAACAAATTTTGCAGCTGGTGTAGAGAAAAGAATATTGAACCCTTTTCATGTGGTACATCAATGGTGTTATCTTTTCTACTCTATTTGGCGAATTCAGGTCTTCAAGTTGGTACGATCAAGGGCTACCTCGCAGCGCTATCGATCTTCAAGCACACTGCAGAGGAGCTATCATATTTCAAATTACCCTTAGTAATACAATTTCTGAAGGGGTTAACTAATGTCTATCCCCCGAGACCGTTCCAAGTTCCCTTATGTGACTTAAATTTAGTCTTAAATTTCCTGATGGGTACTCCTTTTGAACCACTCCACTCTTGTTCGTTAAGATTTCTCACCCTTAAACCTGTCTTATTAGTGGCTTTGACATCTTCCAGGAGGGTGAGCAAATTACAAGCCCTATCTTGTAAACCCCCTCACACAATTTTTCACAAAGACAAAGTTGTCCTGCAAGTGAAGCCTAATTTCCTCCCAAAGGTGGTTTATGAATTCCACATCACTCAGAAGATAACCTTTCCCTCATTCTATCCTCCTCCCCATCCCGGGAAAGAGGAAGAGCGGCTACATAGGCTGGATCCAAGGCAAGCCTTGAGTTTTTATATCAGCAGACTTGCTAGGATTAGGCAAGCACACCAACTGTTCATAGGTTACACAGGGCACACATTAGGATTGCCCATCACAAAACACACCATTTCCAGATGGATTATTTTAGCCATTCTAGAATGTTACAAACTGGCAGGGAAAGAGCCCCCTCAAAATCTTAGGGCTCATTCAACCAGGGGTATCGCAGCCTCTTGGGCCCTCCAAACAGTGGTACCGATTCGAGACATATGTGCGGCTGCCACATAGTCATCCGCACATACCTTTACAAAATTCTACAATTTGGATTCCTCCTCTAGCCAAGAGACTAGATTTGGCAAAGCTGTGTTACACTCTGTTCACTCTTAAAGGGGAATATGGCAATTTTACTCCCTCCTCTGTTTACACACCACTGCTATGGGAGTCTATCAAGATAAGGAATACATCGGAGGACGCAATCCCTTCGAAGAACAAGTTACTTCTTACCTGGTAACGTTCTTTCGATGGGATGTTCCTCTGACGTATTCCTTATCGCCCCTCCCATCCATCCCCTCAGTAAAACTTCCCTTGTGGTTGCAGCTTACGCTCCTTCAAGGTCAATAACCAATTCATGCACAGCTAATTTCAAGCTTCAAAACGGAACTGAGCAACGGACGCTGCGCGAGTCTATTTATACGCATGATGATGTCGGTGCCGATACGGAGGCTGTCGAGGGACACCAACTCGAGGGATGTCGACGCGCAGCGCCCTCTATTGAAAATATTTTCCAAGGCCAGCAAGCTGGAAGTGAATCTATCAAGATAAGGAATACGTCGGAGGAACATCCCATCGAAAGAACGTTACCAGGTAAGAAGTAACTTGTTCTTCTCTCGAAGGCCCTTTACTGATGTTCTAAAAAGACAAAGGCCCTCATTACAACCTCGGCGGTAGCCATGCCGCTATTGGCGGCATGGCTGCAGCCGAAATCGCGTCCGGGTCCACAGAATGAGGAATTACCGAGCCATTCCGTGTTCGAGAGGCCCGGTAATTCCTCCCTCCAAGGACCCGGACCCGGTCCTTCCCCATTCCCATTTCAGCCCCTATAGGGCTGAATGGGAATGGGAGAGGGAGCAAACAACGGGCCATTACGAGTTGGCCCGTTGTTTGCTCCCTCTTCCCCTCGCGGGACCCGGTAAGCACGCCTGGTTGGACCAGGCGTTACTTCCTGGGTCCCGCAAGGGGAACTTGTAATGAGGCAGTACGGGGTAAACGGCGCTGGCACCTTTTACGGAGCCGTTAACCCCGTACCGCCAGGATCGTAATGAGGTCCAAAGTGTTGTTGAGCACTCACCGTTCTTTCTTACTACATCAATACATCTCTTTATTATTTCCCTTTCCAAGCCCTCTATCAGATTCTCAAAGAATTCTCCCATAATCCTTCTGTGAGTAGGGTTCTCATGTTCAAATTCATTTTCACTGAAATCTGAAAACCTCTGAGGCTTTTATAGGACGATGGACAGTATTTTGCATCCTGGAGTTTTATAATATCAGGAATTGTGCTCCTCCCAAGGGTGTGCATGCTCATCTGGTCAGCGCTAAGGCATGTTTGATTGTCCTCCAGAGACATGTTCCTTGGACCACATTTGCAAGGCAGAAGCTACATTGGCAACACGCCCCACACCATTTGTAAACCTTAGTCATTGGGCTCCATTTCTAAAGTGGCTGCTCAATTAGGTCAGGCTGTACATAGGGACATTTATTATTGAGCTTGTGCCAACAGTTCCATTCTCTATTCTCAGTTATCAGTGTTCTCCTATCACCATCATTGTATTTTCGGGTGTTTTGTATTCTCTCTTAGGTATGGAGTAAAGGAAGCGAGACAAAGTGGAAAGTACCCCCCATAATGACATTGTACTTCCAATGCATAGTTTCCTTTCCTCCATTGAACCCTTCCTCTGTTTCCTTTAAGAGTACAGTTCTCACACTGATATAATAACTGGTGGTTCGTTGAGTAGTATGCATTAGGAAGGATCCTATTAGGGTTGAGGTTGCTTACACACAGCTTTTTGTTTAAGTTAATGTTGCTGTACAACATGCTCTTGTGCTGTTCCCCCTTCCTCGGGGTGACGTCAGATAAGTATAGAGTAGAGTGGGCTATGGACTAAGATTACATTAGTCAATGCAGTAAGTAATTTAACTGTTCTTTCCGTATAGTCTATACAGCCTACTGGAACATTACTTTACCTCCTTTGGCATCCAAGCATGCACTGGTGTGGTGTTTCTCTCCTTAAGATTTAAATATAGCACTGTATAATAAGAACACTCTAATACTAATCATGTTCTTTTTGGAGTGCTCTCCGTTACAATTTAAGTTTAATGTAAAATCTCACTTAACTATGAGATTATCCTCTCACAGGTTGAACATTGATCTGAGAAACCTGAAAACAAGCAGTCATCACCTTACAATTTCAACTAAGGAAGGGGTAATGTCACTGATTGCTTTCTCTAGTGGCATGTCTTGGTTTTTGTCGCCTTCTCTAAGATTTAAATGTATATAACTACCCAGCTCCAAGCCAAGCCCCGGCTCTTGTGCCCTCTGCTTAGTTTGAGTTTGGTGGTGGCTTATTACTTCACTCACTTGTTTCTCATGATGCACTTTTTGATGGCCCCAAGGTGGTTATCGCTAAGGAGCTCACTGCAGTTCCTAACCTCAACTGTACACAAAGTGTGGGGTTCTTGCTCTGATTTGAAGTGGGAGTTTTGATCCTTTTTGCTCCCCGCCATCCCCACCATCCTCGTGCTTTTTCAACTTATGCTTTCAGTAGCTCTAAAATTACTGTAGTCCATCTTTATGCTTTTGGGATAGAGATCCTGTTGATTCCACTATTCTCCTGTTATAGGTATGTCAAACACAGGACCCACAGCATCTGCTGCATCATATACCAGTGTGCATCCATCTTGAACGGTCTCAAAAGCCATATCTTAGGGTATGAGGCAATTAATTCTACAGGATGCTTTTGGCAGCTTCATCTGTTAGAATCCTAACTTCATATTACACACTTGGCCATAAAACGCCTTCAACCTCAACTCTTTCGCCTCATAGAGAGACTTGCTTTGAGCCTATTTCCACTATATTGATATTTGATATGCTCCCCATGCAGTTGTACTCTTAACTTTTATATTTTCGACATGCTCCCTGTGCAGTTGTTTTCTCAACATTTATGTCTCTGACTCACATGGTTTGTGTGCAATTGATTTCAGTGGATTTCTCAGAAAAAGATCTATTATCACGTTTCTGTGTTCTACACAATTCACTAAGCTTTCCTTGGACAAATTCTACAGTCTAAAACCATTATCAACCTGTCATGAGCATTGTTATACTGTTATATTGACATCTACTGGAGACTTTCACGGGTAGGTATGTTTTCCCACCTATTCTCCAACACTCTTATTAATGGGATGCAGTGCCTTCTCATGGGTGAAACCTGAAACATGGTGTTGACAAAGCTAGACCAAACCATGGTCTCCTTATTCCTCCAGAGGTCACACTTGGTAGTGCCCATCCAACCATGTCAGCTCCCGCTCGCTGTGGGCAGAATGTCCACTCAGTGCCCTACATTTGGAAGAGGGACAAAAACTATTTGGTAACTACCAACAAAGAGAACGCTACATAACTCCATCTCCAGCCACAGTGGGACGGAATCCAATTGTAGCATGGTCTGTGCTTTTGTGCCTGATTCCAGGTTGGGCATTGACTGCTTTTGCACACAGCAGGTGATTTCTGACTTACTTCTTCTGACTGACTTCAGGTAATTGCACTGTGGACTGCAAAACAAGTCAAATGCAATCTGATTTGACCAAAGAAACCGATAAAACGATGTGAAAATGACAGTGTATTCAGGAATTTACAAGTATGTTATGCTACGCATTTTTTATAAAATCATTTGAGTCGTTTTCACTGTTTTTGACAACTTGTCAACTGTTACTAAGTTGATGCCTTCTCTTGTTTTCCTGGCTTCCTAGAGAAGTGGGATCAGCATGTGAGCTGTGTCTGGAGGGAAGGGTCCTCGTGCAGTATGCCGTAAATGCCTCATCCCCAATGCCCTGTAACCCATCTGGACACTGGAGCCCACGTGAAGCAGAAGGTAGGCACTGGATGTGGGAGGGACACGAGATATGTGAAGCTCAGTGAAGAAGGCAAAAAGGGCAAACTTTGACCAAAAGCATACGTTGTGAAGTATCACTAATGGATCAATGTTGTATTTCTGAACCACACGTCAGTATTCATTGCTACTATGAATTCTATATTTTATGCAGCGAATAACTCTTCCTTTTAACACATTTCATTATTAATTTGATCACTGTTTAGTAAAATAAATGTTTTGCTTTTGATCTATGACACATTTTGATTGAAATCTTTGTGCAAAGTGTTGTAAAAAGCAACATAACATGTTTAAGCTGTTTGTTAGTGTGCACACTGCATAGAGATGCAATTTACCTTTTGAGAATTTAGTCTAGCAGTTTAGACGGAGGAGGCTCCACCCTGGATGTGATTAATACACCGAAGAATTATCATCACAAATGATCATTTAAAGAGAGGATACATTTCAATCGACATGTGCATGGTTTGGTGTATATTAGGAACTAAGTGCCAATGACGGACAGTGACAAATGTGCAATGGACAGCGCTTTAAAGGAAAGATGGCTTAACATATTGTTCCTCAAAGTGGCAGAGAAGTGTGTAGTCTGGCTTGCAGAAAGAAAAGGGACCATATTGCAGCAACTATACATTAACAAGGATTTGGTCGACATACCTCTATTACAGTGAATTCAGCTGTAATGATGAAAATGAATCCCTGGCTAATCACACCTTCCTTGCACCAAAACATCCAGCACAAACATCATGATCTTCCATTTGATGGTAAGACACTTAAAGCTCTTTCAACAAGCAAAGACTAAACGGTTTAACAGAGATAGCCACTGTGAAAATCCCTTAATTTCATCTGGTCCATTTTGAACCCCACCATGAAGACAGGCTTCATTACAAGTTTGGCGGTGTGCTGAAAAAAAGTGTCAGTAATTCAATGACTGTCACTTTTTTTGGCAGTAATGGAATTACCACTGATTTTCTTGCAAAGCCAAATGATAGGTTTTGGCAGATTTACCAGCAGCAGCATTACCACACAGAAAATCTGCTGATTTCTGAAGGAAAAGTGCAGATTTAAATCCTTCACTTTACCTCAAAAAATGTGCGGATTTACTGCAGAATAATACCACCAGCAGTAAATCTGTCATAAATACCCATGGAGTCCTATGGACTCCAGAAATGGGGAATTACACCGACCTACCACCACTTGTATACCCATGGTAAACCTATGCGACCAAGTGGCAGTAACCGTAAATGATTTTAGCGATAATTTGGCTGAATTAATACTAAATTACTGTCAAACTCATAATTAGGCCATGTATCTGTTCTGTGAGGCCTTTAAGAACTATGAAGCTCAGCCAGGACTAATACCTAAATCTGCCGACAGCAGTTCAAAGACGCGCAGGTTCCATTCAAAGGAACACATTATACTTGAAATAATAAAATAGGAGCATTCTCTCGCTCTTTCACCAGTTCCACAGTCCTCATCTCCAAAGTTTCATAAATCCTCTTCAGATCTGCATCAAGAACTGCATATACTTTTTCAACTGCATACAATAGAGCCAGTTCTGGAACATCAAAATGGCCTTGAGTTTTAATCCGGATACTTTGTGGTTCCCAAAATGAGTGGGAGGCTCAAACTAGATCTTTTCAATCTAATCTAATGTATGTCTTTGTACATTTACCACATGATAACTTTGGCTAAAATGTTTGCACAGAGACTGGATGTGCTCTGTTGATCTCCAGGATGTGTCTTTTCACATGCTGGTAATGAATGAGCACAAAGATTGTGATTTACAATAGAAAAAGTATATTATATTTTCCGATGCATGCTTTTCCAGCACAGACTTATGCTCCAAAAGTCTTCCTGAAAGTCTACCTGTAGTAATAGTGCATCCATGCAAGTGGGGTGTTCATCTTTACCTCTATCTGCAAGACAGAATGATTCAGGCTAATCTTCCAACTAAGTCCAGCGCAGTCTAGAGAAAGTGTGCCAAACCCTAGTGGGCATAGAATTTTCCATATGCATCCCGAAGTCAATTACATGCCCTACACTGAAAATGTAGTTAATCAGAGCATTCCTCAACTATTTTCAAGGTAACAGTATTTCAAATGGATTGTGTCCTCCCAACATATTCCTCATCTTAGAAATTCGTATCTTCAGCCTTGCTGCTTCGGCAAAATAATTCTCCACCAGAGGGCGCTGTGCTCGAGGTTGCATCGCCAATGTCCCTCTGAGGCTCGAGCCACGCCCGTTGGCTACAGTTCCGTTTTTCGATAGCTTTTGCTTCGTGTCTTGAAAACGGCACTTCAGTTCTTCGAACTATGTTTTCCCCATCGAATCATTGCAAGCCCAAGACTGGCTTTAAAAAATGCAAGAAATGCTGGAAGAAGATGTCAATCACTGACCCCGAGTTTGCCTCTTGTGCTTGGGTCCGGACCATCAGATTGACGATTGTGGTTCCTGTCAAGCAATGGCCAACAAAGCTCTCAAGGAATGGAGAGGTAAATTGGCGGTGGGGGAGGAATCCTCGAAGTCTTCTTCGAGAAAAAAGACAGACTCAACTGTGTTGAGTGTTAAATTGTGACACAAGTCTAAGAAATCTAGGTCGAGGAGTCGGTCTAGGAAGTCTTCTTCTTCAAAAAAAAAATGAAGAGAAGACGTCACCGATCTTCTTCGTCCTCTTCTTCGTCTTCGTCCGATACAGGGGTTATCACCTGCCCTTCAAAGCATGATTCCCCTAGAAAGTGGGAGGCTTTTAGAGCCTAGATGATGAGAATCTTTGAGAATGTGTCCCAGACCCCCTCGAAGAAATCTCGTGAGGACCATGCCCCAGCTCATTCTAAAAGTGACAGAGGGAGGTCAAAGACCAAACGGTCAAAATCCGACGAAAATCGCAGAGGGTGTCATCGAGGAAAAGCTCTCTGATACCTAGTAATCACGCCTACCAGTGCATAAACTGGAGGCAATACCCGACAAAATGGCACCAAGGGCCCAACCACCATGTAAGGCGGTGTCAAAGGTTTCCTCGAAGCCCCGGTCTAAGAAATACTCGACTCCACTATCAAAGGCATCAACAAGTGTTGAGGGCTCCTTTGACTGTGACAAAGCCTGCATCGATAACGTCGACGCCATCAACACCTTAGTCGAAGTCAACACTAATTCTGGCACCTAAATCGACTTCTTTGTCGAAGCCAAAGTCTAGGCCCATTGACTCACCAAGTAAAAGGTTTCATCCTGAGTTTGGACAGGATTTTTTCAAATCTATGTCTTCCATTTTTTAGGAGCATTCCTCTGTAGAGGACATCTCTCCATCTGGTGTTAGGTTTGGGACAAAATATGTTCCTGGGGATTTGGTTGATCCTCATTCTAAGATGGCTGACTTTTATGAGTGTCTACAGACAGCAAGTGGTCTGGACACGCATCCTGAGTTGGATTTTGAAAGACCTGACTCTGCTGATCATGCAGACTCAGGATATAGGAGACTTATGAAAAAAGTGACAGAATTCATGGGGTGGAACAGAAGTTCCCCTATTTACCAGCAGGATGACATGGCAGACATTCTCTCTGAAGGTCCTCAAAAGGATCCTGTCCTTCCCTTTCACATAGCTATGGAAAACAGGGTGATGGCTGTATGGGAAGCCCCGGAATCAGGATCTGCAGTAAATAAAAAATCCACGAGCAAATACAGGCCCTCTTCTTCTGATCCTGAATACCTAATAAAACATCCGTCACCTGAAAGTTTAGTGGTCCAGGCAGCCACATCCACTTTACATTCGGCATACCCTACAATTCCCCCAGATAGGGATGACAAAAAGATTACTACATGGTCCTGCAAGATTTTTTCTTTGGGAAGCATGACATTAAAATCGACAGATGTAACTTGCACCCTTGCAAGATTCACATAAACCCTGTGGGATTGTATGACAACGGCGGCTGAATATATTCCTGATGGCGAGGAGCGAGAAGGCTTTCTTGCGATTGTGAATGATGGAAAGGAGGCTATGGGGGAATGCCTTCAATCAGGACTGGACACTGCTGACAGCATCAGTAGGTCCATGGCATCTAGCACAGTGCTATGCAGATTTGCGTGGATGAGGAAGTCGGGCTTCGCACTGGACGTGCAGGCCAGGCTACTTAATATGCCATTTGACGACTTGAAGTTGTTTGGCAGCAAGGCGGACGAAAGTTTAGAAAAGCTGCAGACTTCAAAAGCGGCAGCTAAGTCTCTTAGCACTTCTTCTATAAGGCAACCTCAACAACATTCCTACTCAGGCTCATCTTCCTGGAGGGGTCGTCCCTTTCGATTCTACTCCTCATTTGAGAGAGGGAAGGACAGGCTAGTCAAAAAGAACTGCAAAGAAAATGTCCTTGTGGTGGAAGAAGTGCTAGATCAGCCCCAGCAGCGGCAACTGTCCCCTCAGCCGCTTCTGCAGCCACCGCAAAGCCACTCTGAGGTCTTGACCCACAGAGGTGGGAGGCAGGATCTCTCAGCTTCTGAACGAATTCCGGGGCATTACTTCAGATGATCGGGCACTGGAAACAGCCTATAATTATCAGTGTTATGTTGATCACCCCTTTTACACACGGGGATGAGGGTGGATTTGTGCCACCTGGAAGGGAGCCAACCAGTATTAAGAATTTGTTGAAAAAGCTTAGACAGTGTCCTGGCCCAAAATTCCGGATCGGTTTTAAAAATAACATTTGTAAGTATATCCGGAGCAGGAACTCTGGAACCATTGAGGGACTTTATAATGAGTCTTATGTTATCGACCTCGAATCCCTGAGCAAATTCAATACTACGGCCCAATGGAATTAGAGCCTGACTAAACCCTGAATTATTATACAGTTCTAAAATAGCTTCCGTCCAGCCTACCATACTAATAACAATATTTTTTGCTACCAGTAGAATTATTGGCGAAGGAACGAAACAAAGACCAACATTTCCTATCGTCATTGCTGCGTAGCAATTGAAAAAGACCTTTGCAGTCAGCATTATTCTTGGAAAATGTATGATTCCCACGCCAATTTTTATGTCTGGTGCCCTCATGTGCCAGCATCTTCTTTTCATCTTCAAGATTATACAGCTTTGATTGCTTAATCCGTTTACAACATTTTCGATAACGTTTTTTCTCAGCATATACTACAATATTGAAAAATTACATGGAATCAATTGTAACAAAGAAATAGTCAAGCAATTTCTCACGTAAAGAAAGCAACAGATGGTCCATATGGATGTCATTCATATTAGGCTAGGCATACTCTGATGCATCATACATTGTAAACGATATTGGACAATGTCTCAATGTAGCAACTTGGATTCTAGGGAAGGATGCGCAGCATACAATAGTAGAAGTTTTATTCTGAATTTCTAAACAAGAGTGTTCTGCTGGGTGTACTAAACCCTAATCATATTACTTTGATTACACAAAGGAACCAACACTCGTGAGATAACTTGATGTTCAGTTAAAGAAAGGGAAGGGGGAGCTAGTTGCTTAGAGGCTGCTAGTGAGAGGTATTTCTGAAAAATAGCCCTTGCACATTGGGAGAAAGAGAGATCTATTATCAAGGTCAAGTTAAAGATGCGAGATGTCAGGGTTGAAAACACCATAAAACACAGTACCTGATTCCACAGATACAAGAATGGGCAGATTAATGTGTCCTTACTGTTCCGAAAAGGCACAAACAAGCATAGCGTCGGGAGAAGCATTCAGCAGGAAGCAGTGGGGAGCTGCAAGAAAATTAGTTTGTTACTGGCTCTGTCCTTACTGAAGAAACAGCGTGCAAACGCAAGAACAAAACATAAACCCAGAAACGTTTATTGAGAAACAGCATGAGTAAATTGTGTTAAGACAATGGGCCTCATTACGGGTTTAGATTACAAGTCGCGGTGTTGGTGTAAATCAACATTTTGTTTGAGTTCATAGGATTAAGTGGAGCATTTTTGCTGGAATGACCGCACCAGTGAATCCACTGAGGTAATTCAGGTGAAATTTGCCAGAAAGTTGTTGGGGTTACCTCCAGCTTATAGCTGGAGGTGAATCCTACAACTTTCTTTCAAAGTTTTAGTTGTGTGGTGCGGTAATATGGCGGTATGTGATAATACCGCAGCATTTTACCTGCACCACCCAACTTGTTATGCGCCCCATGTCATAGAACATGTACATTCAATGAAAAGAAATTAAAACTTTCAAATCTAACATTTCTTCCAATTACCCCTGCATTGTTTTTCACTGGGACAAGGTGGCACTTCCTAATTTCTGAACTTTCAATCATTACATTTAAGAGAGTTACTGCGCTGTACTTGTACTGAAAATGGGACTCAAGATCGGGCGGACCCTTAATTGTTGCGGTAACACCATTACTGCTGCATTTAAGCGCTACCGCCCAACTCGTGATCAGGCCCTGTGTTCTTTGCAGGCACAGTCCTTCATGCTTTTCACAACCATTCTTCTTTGGATTCTTCCGTCAGAAGAGATGTAGCCTTTAGGTAAGATGTTCTGCACAGCTTGTCTCCTTGAACCTAATTGCCAAATGCGTTCACCCCTCCCATAGTGTACATCTGTTTAATGTGGTTCCCAGCAAGGTTGGAAGGAGGGAAAGCAGGCCGAGAGAGAAAGGAAAACGACCTTCATGGAGATCCTGTCTCTCTTAGTCCTTGCTGTCCCTCCTTCTCAGTACACACCTGCGCATCCCCACAAGCAAATGCTTTTATTCAAACTTGTATGGTATGGGGGAAACATTGACTGAACACAGGCTCTGCATATAGGCTTTGGTCCGGCATGTCAGGGGCTATGGAGCATGAAGCACATTGTAAACCCCTTAAAGTGATAGCAGATCTTTTAGTAATGCTTCCGTACCCTGCCAAATGGTGTGGGTATATGCTGATCAATTTGTGAATGAGTGAGAGAGACTAAGCAAAACAGGGACTAAGAGAAAAGGAATCACCATGAAGGTCATTTTTCCAGATTACCACACTCTACTGTGCCTTCTCCAGGGACTTTCTACCGGAATTTGGTGTGTGAAAACACAGATTCGTATCTCTATTCCATCTAAATCTGCTACCAGTTTGCGTCCCCTATGTGCATCGTTATGTTGCTTCCAAGCTAGGTTAGCACTTTATTAAGTCCACCATACATTCATACATACATACATAGGAATACCAGTTGGGACCAACATTATCTAGAGATGTACAACAATGTATTTATTTAAATATTTTTATTTATTTGTGAAAATTAGTCTCCTAGCAGAGTTACCAACCACTCAGGATGCTAGGTGCCTTTATTCATCAGACAATGCCTGCTTTCCATTCTGATTGCTGAGGCCTCTACCTGTTTTCCTTGCCCCCACAGGGGCATTGGGGAAGCAGCAAGAAACTGAAAATGGGGTCAGCTCTAGACACACATTGCATACATCTGCAGTTATTAAGTTCTTCACCCTGGGATATTCATTGAATTCATAAACACTTTTTTTAATCATAGGAGAGAACACTTTTCTTGCATGCACAATATTAAAAGACTTTTATAAATAATATATATATATATATATATATATATATATATATATATATATATATATATATATATATTAGTGTTTTAATATTGTTAATGCAAGAAAAATATTCTCTCCTATGTTAAAAAAGTGTTTATGAATTCAATGAATATCCTAGGGTGAAGAACTATATACATACATATTTATTTATTATATCACCAGTAAAGTTATGGTGGGTTTAAAAAGGCTTGGAATAAAACTTTCACCTGAAATGTGAAAGTAGGATAATCCATTTGAGCCAAGTCACACATTCCACAATGCCACCTAGAGCCATAGCTGGAAGTTCGCCTCCAGTTCAGAGCCACATCAGCAAGGCATTGTGGGTCAGCAAATGAAGCAAAAATGCAAATCTTTTGCTCCAGCAAATTGTCCTTGTCTTAGAGGGCAGTGGCAGTGCTACTTTGTACATAGCTTAATCAACCCAAGACAGACATTTTGTAAGGCTGCAAAACAAATACATACCTGGTTTCAGCTCAGGCTGTGTGCGCAAATTAACCTTACACAGTGTTACCTGAGGACACAGTGGGCCTCATTACGAGGTTGGAGGTAGCCTTGCCGGTTTTGCCCTTTCGTGGGTGCCGGGCCCGGTACATACCCATTCCCATTGAGCCCCATGGGAATGGGGAGGGTGGTAGCACCGGTACCGGTTTATAACGGTACCGGTGCTACCACCATGTTCTGCTTGCAGGTTCCGGTACGGCCACCTGGTCAGACCTGCTGGCTGCAAGGGCACCCGTGAGCAGAACTCCTAGTATGGCGGTATGGTAGCAATGGTGCAGGTAGTGATACCAGCGCCGTTGTTGCCTTACTGCCATACTCGTAATGAGGCCCAGTGACTCGAGAACCCAACCCTCTTTACTTCCTAAGTTTGTCTCATATTTTCTAGCAAACCAATCTATATACCTAATTGTTTAATCCTTCCACTCCAACTGTAAGATTGTTGCATACCCTGGATGTTAAAAGGGTATAAAGATATGATATAGTGTGGTGGGTCAGAAGAAGAACACAGACTCTGACTTTTCATCTCACTGCTGTTGTTTATTAACTGAAAGGTGCAAACTCCTATCTTTCCCTACACTAGGGGTGTTCCTACCTAAGAAAGCTAACTAAAGTGCTTGTCATTCGTCAGTAACAGTCCAAATCAAGATCAGTCCACTATCCAAATTAACCTATCCTAACCGTACCACTATTTAGAACAACAAAAGTACAGGAGAATGGCCCCCTCCTTCTGTGAGCTGATTTTCCACAAAAGTCACTTCAATAAAGTATATGTAGGTAGTTTCTGGTAACTACGTTTACCAAATCATACAGTTCTGATACTGGATTCTCAAGGTCTCGATTATTGCTTCTTTCCTTCTTATTCTCTTCTTGTTCTGCTCTAGTTAATTCTGCCCCTTTCCTTTCATGGGACAAGTTTGTTCCTTTCTCTTGGCCCAAACATAGGATCTTCCTTTTATTCAATGTCCACTCTTTATTTTAACTGGGTCGAGTTTGAGGGCTCTAGTATTGATTCTGACTTTCCTCATGTACTCTAGTTATTTTATCTCGACTGGGACGAGTATGAGCGTTCTCTGCGGTATCTTGCGGCTCTTCTCTTTTTTCACTCCGTGCAATGAAACCTGTATCCAAGCTTCTCTACAGCATCGAACGTCCAGGTTTTCCCCAGCATACCTCAGACAGCTTACTCGAAACTTGGGTGTTCTCTCTCTCTCAAGGTCTCCACCTCCAAGTTTTATGACGCTGCCGTGGGACTTACCAGGTGTACTTTCAAAGTCCTTCTTCTCTGTTTGACTCATACTCTGTATTCTTCCAGTGGTTTTCTTTGTCCTAGTACCATATAAGCCAACGAGCGAAGGCCAAGAGAAAAGGCCTGCTGTGCTCTTTGCAGCTCCTCTGACAGCACGTCTCCGCTCTCTACAGCTGGATGCTGGATCAGCTGTTCTGATCTCCTTTGGAACAACCATGTGTTCCACGGATCTTCCCTCCGCGAGTGCCACCAACCCGAAAGCTCCCAAGATGGATGCCGTTGCCATGGAAGCATCAACGACAACAACTGGTGCCGCACAATTCACTGCTGCAGACCCAGGCTCCTTTTTGCTGTGTCTGCCTGCTGCCCTCCCCTCCTGCTTTAAATGGAGGAAGAGCGTGCCGTGAGGCGAAGCGGATGAGTGAAGGCCAAGAGAAAAGGCCTGCTGTGCTCTTTGCAGCTCTTCTGCGAACACGTCTCCGCTCTCTCCAGCTGGATGCTGGAACAGCTGTTCTGATCTCCTTTGGAACAACCGTGTGTTCCACAGATCTTCCCTCCACGTGTGCCTGCCCGCTCTTGCTTTAAATGGAGGAAGAGCGGGCCATGAGGCGAAGCCGACGAGCGAAGGCCAAGAGAAAAGGCCTGCTGTGTTCTTTGCAGCTCTTCGCTGCTCGTCTGCCACCTGCCACCAATCCCTGCCACTCACTCAAGGTAAAGCGTACGCTATCAGCCCTCTCCACTCTCACGCCTGCCTCGCATCTAGACTGTTAAGACTACGCGCCCTCACGTATCAGATCAAACTTGCATCTCATCCACCGCTTACGAGCGTACACAAAGCCCGCCTACAGTCTAAGCTTCAGGTCCCCGCACCAACTGTAAGAGCCCCCTCCTCTAACCCGCGAAACCACCACCAAGCAACAACCAACTCCCGTATCATCACGCCCATCACTAACTCACTCACCTCAATCCCAAATGAACTGTATGCTATTTCCTCTGTGTCCACTACCCCAGAAAATGGGACCCCCAATGTTAACAGTGTGATGCCACAATCCTCTACCCCCAACTCTGATTGCAATGTTATGAATGCCATTTCTACTTTGTCCACTACCCCTGAAAATGGGACCCCCAATATTAACAGTGTGATGCCACAATCTTCTACCCCCAACTCTGATTGCAATGCTATGAATGCTGTTTCAACTGTGTCTACTACCCCTGAAAATGGGACCCCTAAAACCACTAATATTTCCAAGGATACAACCACCTATGTGCCCACCGCCCCTCTCGCCTCACCCTCTACTCTCGGTCCAGTCACCTCAGAACTGCATCTCAAATGTGCCATGGTCAATGCCAGGTCCATCAACGCTCATGCACTAGATATACATGATCTCATCTCCACCCACAATCTGGACCTCCTCATGGTCACCGAAACCTGGCTACATGAAGCCTCAGGCCCTGCACTCTCTCTTGCCCTTCCTCCTGGCTACTCCACTACCAGACAAGATCGCCCATCCAAAGGCGGAGGTGTAGCACTAATAGCCAAAGACTGCCTATCCATTAGAAAGATAGAGAAATCCATGAACAACAACAGCGATTGCCTCCAACTCAAACTCAGCCTCTCCCCCCACTGCACCATTGCCATACACCTTGTCTACCACCCACCAGGTCCACTAGGTGACTTCCAGGCCTCACTCACTCACCTCTTCTCTGACAATCTCAAGAAACCCTCCAAAGTCATCCTACTCGGTGACGTCAACTTAGGTCTTTATGACACCTAGGACCCAGCAGCCAAATCCCTTAACTCTGCCTTCGAGACCCTAGGTTTCAAGAACTCCATCTCCGACCCTACCCACACTATAGGCAGAACCCTGGACTGGATCGCCAGCACAACTGCCCACTCATCATCACGGGCAATACCCCTACCCCTGACCACCACATTATCTCTTTCAGCATCCTTACCCCGATCTCCTCTACACCCCTCCACAGCCACTGCCGCCAGCCCTCACAAGAAGCTCCCGCCAACTCACTAAAGAAAGGTTACTACCCTTCCTACAAGGCCCAGCTTTCAAACCGCCGATCTCCTCTAACCCAGAAACATTTGCACTTTTCTACGAAGCTACTATTAAATCTGCAGTCAACTCCATAGCCCCACTCAAACCCTGCAGATCTAAACCCACTAGCCACTCCAATACTTGGTTCACCCCTGACCTCCTCATACTCCGCACAGACAAACGGGCAGCCTTTACACAATGGCAAACCTCCCACTCTGATAAAGACAAACAGGTCTTTAACGCCCGCTCAAAAGTGTACAAGAAAGCAATCACCCTTGCCAAAGCCAAATCCTTTGAATCTAGAATCTCCTATGCCAACTCCAGTGCCAAAGAAATCTTCTCCATCTTCAGAGAGTTAGAGACACCTACCCCTGCCCTCCAGAACTTCACCAAGGACAAGGTTTGGTGCGATGACATTCAAACAGCCATGTGCAATAAGCTCAGCTCACTCCAAACCAAAATGCAGTCCACTAAACATTCACTCCCCATCTCTACTACCTCTACCCCTCCCCATGAACTCTCCCCTGCTCTTCTCATTCAAAACCTCATGAAGACCATAAAACCATCCAATTGCAAGGGTGACTCCTGCCCTGCCTCTATTATTAAAGACTGTGCCAAGACCCTTGGACCTTTTATGACTGCCTTTATCAACGCTTCATTTGCCTCAGGGAAAGTCCCCTCCTGCCTTAAGGAAGCATGGGTCCGCCCCCGCCTGAAAAAAACCTACACTCGACCCTTCCTCTCCTAATAACTACAGGCCCATCACCACCTTCCCCTTCTTACTGAAGATACTGGACAAAGCAGCCTACAAGCAGGTGCAACACTTCATCGAGGAAAACAAGCTACTAGTATTACGCCAATCTGGCTTTCGACCAAGGCATGGGACTGAAACCAACCTACTGGACTTAAAAAACCAGATGGATGATGCCAGAGACGTAGGTAAACCCGCCCTACGCTTACTCCTTGATCTTTCTGCAGCATTTGATATCGTAGATCACAAGGTCCTATGCCACCACCTCTCCTCCACAGCTAGATCCTCCCCCGACGCCACAACCTAGATCACCTCCTTCCTGCAAGGCAGAACTATGCAAGTATTCTCTGACCTGGCCGCCGCCTCACCCACCATCATGCTATGTGGAGTACCCCAAGGCTCCTGCCTCTCACCCACCCTTTACAACATCTTTACTCGCCCACTCTTTCTCATCCTTAACGCTATGGGTATCTCCTACACAAACTATGCGGACGATACACAAACCCTCCTTACCCTCACTGGTAACTATGACAAAGACTCCACTACTCTCAACAACATCTACAACACCATCCAGGCCTGGATGGCAGCTAACGGACTATGCCTTAACTCTGACAAGACTGAACTTCTTCTGGTAGGCTCCCCTGGCACACTTAAGAACCTTGATACACAGTTTAGCCAATTCACCATTGATTCCATTAAAATCCCTGTCTCAGACTCAGTCAAAACCCTCAGAGTCTACCTGGATTCTAACCTGTCCATGAATATACAAGTCAGCGCCATAGCTTCCTCCGCAGCCTACAATGCCAAACTAATTCACGCTGCCAGGCTATTTCTCTCCAAAGAAACTGCACTAACATAGCCAGAACCATCATCAGCTCTAGGCTAGACTACTGCAATGTACTTTTCCTAGGGACCTCCACAAAAAACCTGGATAGACTACAAGTCATCCAGAACAATGCGCTCAGCGCTGCGCAACGCATATCCAAAAGAGAGCACATTACGGCTGCTAGGAAAACAGCCCACTGGCTCCCAGTGAAAGAGAGGATCATATTCAAAACCCTAACACTGACTCACAAGTGCATCCACCTCTCCGCGCCTGACTACCTTTCGCAAAGGATCCACCCTTCCACATCTGCAAGACCAACCAGAACACCCTACGCCAACATGCTTTGTGTGCCCATGGTAAGGAGGTCCAAAGCAGGTGGCACCAGCTTCCCCTACCTCTCACCCTGGCACTGGTATGCCCTACCTCCCACCCTTCGAGGCGAGACGTCTCTCATGGCTTTCCGCAAAGTCATGAAAACAGTGTTCTTCACTTGACATACACCATGACCACCAGGTAACCGACAAACCTCACAAATGTACCATGTATGTATGCACACTAATTGTATGCAAATATGTACCCTAATGTATAATTGTACAGCCATCTGTGCTGCTCCCACCCTGTAACTGAGTTCTTTGCAAGTAACAGCGCCTCGATGCCCAAGGGCTGCTGTGCGCTATACAAATCTAATAAATAAATAAATATAAGATTTCCTTTACAAATACCAGTTGTGTATTTCAATGACAATAACAGATTCTGATGTGTTCTTCATCTTTTTCTTCACAAAATGTTATTGAAGGAGGGCTAGTGATATGTTGCTTAGGTAGTTCCTCATAAGAACAGGAGTCCTTGTCCCCAGAGAGGGGGGGGGCGGTCTCTCCCTGTGAGGTCTCGCTTTTCTCTATCCGTACAGAGGGCATTGCGTAGCTGGAACACCCTCCCTATCCTCACATGGAAAGGTCCCCCCCTGAGGAAAAGGGACAGAATCTCACGATTCGTCACAATAGATAAAACTACATAGATAACTAACTCCAAGCAGTGGCTGGTTAATTACGGGAACTTTAACACAGGACTCCCTGCTTTTAAATAATCTATCTGCAGGTAGATAGTATCATGTATCCAGCTCTGCTATAAGCAAGCCACCACACCTTTACCGGTAAAACCCAGAGTCCATTCCACTTGAGGTTAGGCCACTACTGTAACCTTTAGGAGAAATATTCCTAATTCAGAGCGCTGTAAAACAGCAACTTGGAGATCAACTCCTCCTTTCTCAAGCCACTATTGTCTAGATTTGGATGTTGGAACAGATGTTCCAGTGGGGCAAGCCTCACTAGACCACCTTTGTTGGCTAATCTCTTTTTATGGGCAGTACTTGTTTTTTCTTGCTTTGTATTAGAATGCTTGCTGGTTTTGCCCTCCGCCTTGAGGTTGGGTGCTTGGTAGTCTATTCAGTGTTTATGAATATCATGGAAGATCCAAGATTGAAGAAGGAGTAGTTACTTACTGGTATGTTCAGTTCTTCGAACAGGACATCTGTATTGAATTCATAAACAACTCTCCCATCTCCCATCATCAATCAAGACTCGTATTCAGTACAAAAAAGCAAGAAAGTTACACTTGAAAGTGCTAGCTTTCTTCAAAGAGGCCTTCAAAAAGAAGTGACTAGAATAGATAGTATGCTGCATCACCCGAGCTGCACTCTCTCTGAACTTAAAGTCACAGTGTCCTTTGCTTATCTTCTGGTGTGAAGGCTTTCAATCTGCCATTTCCCCCTTTTGTTTCTCTAAGGAAAGGTGTTTAGAAATAAGATCTAAGCATACTGTTTTTGGGGTGGGGGCAGGGAGATGGCAAAATAAAAGCTCTTCATTCCAGATGTGCAACATTTTACCATGATTAATGAGAAGTTACTTATATTGCACATGAGAGGCGAGTTTTCTCTCCTATTTCTAACACTTATACCACTATCCCGCACTGAAGGGAAGAGATATTCAGTGTTTTTGTTTTCCAAGATGAAGAAATTGATTTTTAAGTAAGAACTATTCCTATTTACAGATTTATTCGGCTATGCAATCCACTGGTGAAGGTGTTTGGTAATCATTAGAGGACACGGGGTTTGGAGGATATCATAACACTGGGTGTAAGGGTCCTAGCGAGTCAAGAGGGTGAGGGAGCAAACGTGTGAGCCAGCAGAGGATGGACAGGGAATGGTTAGGCTTGAGAAGAGATTGTGGTTGAAGAGTATGAGAGGTTAAAGAGGAGGGGATAGATTAGTAAGGGAGATTAGCCACATTTAAACACATGAAGAAGACATTTGAATAAGGCGTGGTTTTGAATGGGTAGCCCGCCGAGTGAAAGCGTTGAGTGGAGGAGGGCGAGAATTGCAAGAGGGTGTAGAGTGTCCATTTAACAAAGTTCAAAATCCTGTTCGGAGGAAAACAGGAGTAGAGGTGGATTCTAATGTGTAGAATGAGAGCAGTACTCAAGGACCAGTGTGACAATAGGCTCCTTCTTAGATTAAAATGTGAAATTGAGAAAACATACAGATATTTAGGAGATTATGGGCCTCATTCTGACCCTGCCGGTATCCTGGCAGTAGAGCTGCCAGGATACCGGCAAACGTAGTTACCATTTCCAGCACTGCCGCAGGATTATGGGTGCCAGAGTGATGGTGTAAATCCCCATTCATGGAGTCCGTGAGAGGGGATTTGCTGTCATTACTGGCCCTGCAATGAGGGCTTTTTTTTGCCAGTAGGGCACCTGGCTTACCTCCAGCCGGGGGTAACCCAGGTGCCCCATCAGCAATCCCTTAGTCGGCTGGTCCTATAAGGTGCTGATATTCGTGGAATACTGGCAGTTTTTTCTGGACCAGCCGATATAGAATGAGGCCCAATAGTTGTGGTGGTAATGAAGTGCTGAAGTTCTAGAAAGTTGTCACACCCCACATTGTGAGCAGTGGGATATGTCGCATTTAAACTACTGGTACCTTATTTATTTACATTTTTAAAGCGCTCACACAGTCCGTGGGCATTGAGGCGCTGTTACAGGAATTTCTTTTTTTTTTTAGGTTGCGTAATTGTTTTTTTTTGTTTTAGTTGCGTATTTATAACGCGCTTAAACACCCAGAGGTTTCTAAACGAGGTCTCGGGGATCGAACCTGTGGTGCTTCGTGTCGTCTTGCTTCCAAGGCACGCACGTTGCTGCTGAGCTATCCTCCCGGGACGAATATATCACATTTGTAACATATGTTTGTTATACATTTGAACTGTATATGAAATATACATATGTCTCCTGTCAAAAATGTGTTATATGTTTCATTACTCGCTGGCTTGTCCCTACTCCTCTAGACCCTTGGAATGTCTTCTGCGGAATTTGGAAATGTGATTGGTGCAGTCTGGGTGCAGGTGTATTATACAGAAGACTTTTCAGTGCATGCTTGGCCACACCCACGCAAGTACCCTTCCATGCATGTGGCCCATCTGTAACCTCCAACCTTGTGCTCTGCATCGAATTTTGTCATCATCCCAGGATCCCGTGCTCTTTTGTTTTTATTTTTGTGCCTTTCTCCAGCCATCTTTTTTTAACATGCGCATCACTTGCCAAACAGATTAACAGTAAAACCTATCATTCTTGTATGTGCTCTTGCTCCATGTAAAATCCTCACTCTTTCGAATGGATTGTGTCCTCCCACGTATTCCTCATCTTATGATAAATCGTTATCTCCAGCTTCGCTGCTTCGGAAAAAAAGATTCTCGGCAGAGGGCGCTGTGCTCGAGGTCGCAGCGTCGATTGTCCCTCGACGGACTCCGTACTCTGTCGACGTCACCGATGGTATAAATGGCTCGAGCCGCACCCGTTGCTTCAGTTCCGTTTTTCTGATCGCTTTGCTATCGAGAACGGCACGCTTGAGATTTTCTGTGAAGAAAATGTCGTCTTCTTCGACTCCTTCGACACCCAAGACTGGGTTCAAGAAGTGCATAGATTGTGGATCGAAAATGTCGATCACAGATCCTCACCGGATTTGTCTCTGGTGTCTCAGTTCCAGTCACTGGACCGACGACTGTGGTTCCTGCCAATCCATGACCGAGAAAGCTCTTCGGGAGAGGAGAGGTAAACTGTTGGTGGGGAGGGAAGCCTCTAAGAAGGCTACGTCCAAAAAACATAAGAAAGCGACTGATTCGAAGGAATCGGATCGCCATAGGCATTCAAAGAGATCTCGATCTAGGAGTAGATCGAGACACTCTTCTTCCTCATCCAAAAAAATGAAGAGGAGACATAGATCTCCCTCATCATCATCATCTTCCTAGTTGACCGAAGAAATTCGATGTCTGACAAAATCGGATTCTCCCAGAAAATGGGAAGAATTTCGTAAAAAGATGATGGCGTTATTCGAGAATGCGGCCCGACCCCCTCGAATGAACCTCGGAAGAGCCATACCCCTAAGGTCGCTCCATTGGACGACAAAGGGAAGTCTAAGACTACCTTGGTAAAAACTGGTAGTGTCGAGGATACTCGAAAAACTCGAGTCGACGACAAGTCGTCGAGGACTCTTCGAGAGTCGAGCACCTCTCCGGTGCCATATAAACAACATAAGTTGTCGAAGGCTTCAAGGACTTCATCAACGCCATCGGCGTCGACCGTTTCGGCATTGAAACCAAAAATAACCTCGACACCTGTATCGAAGTCATCGAAGATTCCTTCGACAACTTCGAACGATTTTTCCATTCCTTCAACGCGTATGGTAGAGGAAGAAAGAAGATCTACTCCGTTGCCCAGGTCAGACTTTTTTAATTCCATGTCCTCAATTTATGAGGAATCTGGCTCGGAGGAAGAGGAAGTCACTCAACCCTTTGGAGTTTCATATGGCACAAAGCAAGTTCCTGAGGAATTCATTGATCAAGAGTCCAAAATGAGAGACCTGAGTGACACTCTACATTCTGCCAGTGGAATTGACACCTCCCCAGAATTAGAGTTTGCCAGAACTCATCCTGCAGAACATGCAGACGCAGGGTACAGGAGTCTTATGACCAGAGTAAATGAGTATATGGGTTGGGTAACACTTCACCCGTTTTTGAACAAGATGACATGACGGATATACTTGTCAGAGGTCCTCAAAAAGATCCAGTTCTCCCCTTTCACAGGGCTCTTCAGAGGAGGGTGGAGAAAAACTGGGAAAAACCTGAGAGCATTGCTGCTGCAGATAGTAATTTCCCCAAAAAATACAGACCAGTTGGTACGGATCCTGAATACTTAAACAGGCATCTGACTCCAGAAAGTCTAGTTATTCAGGCAGCATCCACATCAAAGCAAATTGCATATCCCACTATCCCTCCAGATAGAGAGGATAAAAAAGTTGATGCCTGGGCACGTACATTTTTCACTTCAGGCAGTATGGCCCTTAAATCGACAAATGTCACCTGTACCCTGGCCAGGTTTACCTATACCCTGTGCGACTGTATTCCGGCGGCGGCTGAGCATATTCTGGAAGGCGAGGAAAGGGAAGGCTTTCTGAATATAGTCAAAGACGGGAAGGAGGCAATGGGGGAATGTCTCCAGTCTGGACTGGATACTGCTGATGGTATCAGCAGATCCATGGCTGCAAGCATTGTGCTACGCAGATTTGCGTGGTTGAGGAAGTAGGGGTTTGCACCAGACGTGCAAGCCAGACTCCTCGACATGCCCTTTGATGGCTCAAGGCTGTTTGGCAGTAAGGCTGATGAAAGCCTAGAAAAACTTCAGACCTCGAAAGCGGCAGCTAAATCGCTTAGTGCCTCCATGCGCCAGCCTCTAAAACCCTATTCCGGCTCATCTTCCTGGGGGGGTCGTCCTTTTCGTTACTACTCCTCATTTGGTAGAGGAAGAGGACAGGCTTCTCAAAGGGGCAAAAGAAATTTCCCTCGTGGTGCATGAGAAAGAGGTGCAAAGTCAGTCTCGGGAGCGGCATCTTCACCCTCAGCCACTCCTGCAGCCGCCTCCAAATCCCTCTGAGACCTTGTTGCATAAAACACCAGTGGGAGGCAGGATCTCTCAGCATCTGAAGGAATGGCAGGGCATTACCTCAGCTGCTTGGGCACTGGAAACAGTAGCTCAAGGTTACTGTCTCTCCTTCCAAAAAAGGCCTCAATCATCCACCCGGAGCCAACTCCGTAAAAACTCCAGACCCGCTCCTGTTGCAGGAAATTTTAACCCTGCTAGAGAAAGGTGCCATAGAACAGGTACATGTAGCGGAGAGGAACAGGGGTTGGTACTCCCCATCCCATCTTGGACTTAAGAAACTTGAACAAGTTCCTCAGGAAGGACAAGTTCAAGATGGTCACTCTTTCTCAGATCCTTCAGGCTCTCCAACTCCAAGAATGGTTGGTATCATTGGATCTTCAGAATGCATACTTTCATGTGCCAATCCATCCAAAGCACAGAAAGTACCTGAGGTTCGCGATTGGCAACTCTTATTATCAGTTTCGGGTTCTGCCATTCGGGTTGACCTCCACAGCAAGGGTTTTCACCAAACTGTTGGCGGTTGTGGCAGCGAGTCTCAGGAGAGGGGGTATTCACATCTACCCCTACCTGGACGATTGGTTGATTAGAGCAAGTTCTCCAAAACAAGCTCAGGAACATCTTTCGATCACTTGCCACTTCCTCCACAAATTGGGCTTCTCCCTCAATTTCAAGAAGTCCCATATGATACCATCCCAAAAGCTCCAGTTTATCGGAGCAGTCTTGGATACTTCCTCGGGAAAAGTCTCGCCTCCAGAAGTGAGAGCTCTCCACATCCAGCATATGGTAACGAAGTTCCAGAATGCCCAACGTCTACCGGCCTTCGATTTTCTCAGGTTGCTCGGCCTCATGGCATCCTGCATTTTCCTAGTACCAGAGGCCAGCTTGAGAATGAGATCCCTTGAATGGCCACTCAGAACTCAGTTGTCCCAGTTCTCAGGGAATATGTCGGATCTTCTGCAAGTCCCGAGCGCAGTTGCTCAGGATCTTCTATGGTGGGCTTGCAACGACAACATTCTCAAGGGAGAATCTTTTTGGCAACCATGGCCAGAGATAACAGTAGTGACGGACGCCTCACTCATGGGGTGGGGAGCACACACCTACGATCTGACAATCAGCGGTCGTTGGTCTCCATCGGAGTCCAAACTACACATCAACCTTTTGGAGCTGAGGGCAATCAGACTAGCGCTGAAGGCCTTTCTGCCCTCTGTACAGGGAAAGAATGTCCTAATAATGACAGACAACATGGTGGCCATGTACTACCTCAACAAAAGAGGAGGAGTAGGGTCACTACCACTGTGCAGAGAGGCAATGCAACTATGGTTCTGGGCAATACAAGAAGGAATCTCTCTATCAGCAATTCACCTAGCCGGAGAGAAGAACACGGCGGCAGACGCTCTGAGCAGGCAGAGCACGGTCTCTCACGAGGGGGAGCTGGCTCAGGAAGTCCTTCTGGAGATCTTTGCCCTTTGGGGAACCCCTCCAGTGGATCTGTTTGCCATCGCGATCAACAGGAAGTGCGATCAGTACTGCTCAAGGAAATTTTCTCAAAGAGGAGTTCTGGGAGACGCATTCGTAGTGGAGTGGAATTTTCCACTGCTGTACGCGTTTCCCCCAGTCCCCCGTGATTCCTCAAGTAATCAGGAGGTTGAGAAAGTTCAGGAAAACCATGATCCTAATTGCCTCGGATTGGGCCAGGAGGACGTGGTACCTGGACCTTCTAGACATGTCCATCTGCTCTCCAATGCGTCTTCCACAAAGAGAGGATCTTCTCTCGCAAGAGGAAGGTCGGGTTCTCCATCCAGAGGTCATGACACTCAACCTTCATGCATGGTTTCTGAGAGGTTAAGATACAAGGATTGGGATCTTCCGGATCACGTAATGGAAGTCTTGCTTTCGGCCAGACGGCCAGCAACAAAATCTTTGTACAGATGTCGCTGGAACAGGTTTAGTAACTGGTGCAAAGATAAGGATGTGGACCCTTTTCAATGTGGCACTCCATTAGCGCTCTCTTTTCTGTTACATCTAGCCAATCTGGGGCTCCAGATAGGAACAAAGGATACCTTGCTGCGCTGTCCATTTTCAAGCGCACCTCGGAAGAAGTTTCATATTTCAAAATACCATTAATCATTCAATTCTTAAAAGGGCTTACTAACGTATACCCTCCAGTACCTTTTCATGTCCCAACTTGGGATTTAAATTTAGTACTAACATTTTTGACTTGCATACCTTTTGAGCCTCTGCACTCTTGTCCATTGAGGCTTCTAACACTAAAACTGTCCTTCTTGTGGCCCTATCATCAGCCCACAGGGTTAGTGAACTTCAGGCTCTCTCATGCAAACCACCATATACTGTTTTGTATAAGGATAAGGTAGTACTTAAGGTTAAACCTTCCTTTTTACCAAAGTTAGTTTCGGACTTCTATTTGTCACAAAAAATAATACTACCAACATTTTATCCTCCTCCTCATTTGGGCAAGGAAGAGGAGAGTCTGCATAGACTAGATCCCAAGAGGGCTCTTAGTTTTTACATCTCAAAGATGTCTAAATTACGACAAGATGACCAACTGTTTGTGCGTTATACTGGTCATAAACTGGGGTTATCAGTAACAAAACAGACCATATCCCGCTGGATCATTTTGGCCATAATTGAAAGCTACAGATTGGCGGGAAAAGACCCACCAGATGGGCTTCGAGCCCATTCTACAAGGGGAATGGCTACTTCTGCGGCTCTAAAGAGGGGAGTCCCAGCAGCAGATATTTGTTCAGCTGCAACTTGGAAAACAATGCATACTTTTATCAAGCATTACTGCTTGGATACTGCCTCCTCCAATGAGGGGTTATTTGCCAAGGGAGTTCTGCATTCTGTCCATGAAAATTGTAATTAGTACTCTCACCTCCAAAATTGCCACTGCTATGGGAGTCTACATTAAAATGAGGAATACGCGGGAGGACACAATCCATTTGAAGAAGAAGTTACTTACCAACTGTAACGTTCTTTCGACTGGATGTTCCTCCCACGTATTCCTCATCGACCCTCCCATCCTACCCTGCAGTACAGTTTATGTTTTCTTACACTTTCCTCTCACGAAGAATGTATCTGTCATGGGGCACGCCTGGGTGTTCATCGAAAAAACAGAACTGAAGCAACGGGCGCGGCTCGATACATTTATATCATCGGAGTCCGTCGAGGGACAATCGACGCCACGGCCTCGAGCACAGCACCCTCTGGTGAGAATTTTTTTTTCCAAAGCAGCGAAGCTGGAGATAACGATTTATCATAAGATGAGGAATACGTGGGAGGAACATCCAGTCGAAAGAACGTTACAGTTGGCAAGTAACTTGTTCTTCTGCCTTAAGTGTCTTGCCCTGAGTACTTGTGGCATCTGTGCATGTCCTGTGGCACACTTTTGCCTTGGTCCCTCAGGTCTAGATTCAGCAGGTCGGAACAGAAAGCTGCACAGCCTTTACATTCCGAGCATTTCATTCCTGAGGTTTTTCCATTGGATGGTTACGTGTCAGAACTACAGATATTTCTGGACATTCTGGACATTCCCACATGGAACTTGCCTCCAGATATATGGATTCCAGAGGTGTTACATAGAGATCAATTCCTGGCACACCTTTTCCACCCCTCCAAATCGATTTCATCAAGGGTCACAATCAACTGGCTGTCATTCTTGACCACAAGTATTGCATGCTGTATAGACTCGCAGATGCAATATAGACTCGAAGATGCAAATTCTCAACCTCATCTTCTCATGCCTTTCCATTAGGGCCCTATGGATTCAGTCAATATGGACCTTAGCTTTCACCAGGACCTGTTGTTTCAAAGTCTACACTGGCTTATGAACTTCCCATTTATGCGGTTATGCTTTGGGTACATTGTGACAAAGGTGCTGTCCTCTCCTTCAACCTATTACGCGCCACCTCCATGGATGCAAACACTCAACTATCTACTTCCTCTGCTGTTCCTGATCTATCAGCTCCTTCGCCTGCAGCTCCAGTGGTACACCCAGTCCCAGCTCTGCCATCTTAGCCTGCTCCTGCTCATTAGGTGCCGAAGATCATCCTCGACTTCCAGGGATTCTTTTCAGTGCACTTCCACCTTCCTCAACATACTCAAATGAGGAGGCAGGCGAGATATGTATTTCTCAGCCCAATATGTTCATATTCAACGTGACAAGGCCATTAACCCAGCCTTGCTCTGAGGGGAAGGGAACCCCTTTCAGCCGAAGGGGTGAGCCCTATCAGGGTGCCATCCAGAGACAGTCCTACCCCTGAGGTGGCCGATGGCAGCAGAGAGTGCCCAAATTCATGCCTTACCTTATGCCAATATGTGCCTTATCTCCAGTCATGCATCTCATGTTTTCAGATCAGACGTTGTTCAAGATAATCAGCAAAGCCAACACAAAGCATCAGATGAACAAAAGTGGCAGAAACCGCCTGCAAAAGAAACCAAAGCCCTATAGAACCTCCAAATTGCTACAACATCAGGGAGACCCAGTGCTAAGCAACCGACAAGTCCTAAGGGAAAGAGAGGGAGCCACCAGAGCAAACCGCGAGCCTCCCAGTCAGGGAGATGGCACGATGCCAGCAGTAAGCACCAGCAGGAGACAGTGCAGAAAATATGATCCCCTAGACCAACAGAGATTAACAAAGGAACAAATAGTTTTTCCCTGTGAACATTGCACCATCTTGCAGAAAACCAGGGACACCAACTGCAGTATTAACCCTGGTATGCTGGTATTTTGCCATGGTCATTATATTGCAAACCTGCACGGAGACAGAGGGTGGGGTATAGACCCCTTTGTTAGAGTTTTGTCATGTGTGCACACATCCCAGGGAGAGGAGATCACAACATAACGGATAAGGGAAAGTGACAAATCCCAGAGATGGGTTGGAGGAAGGATTGGAAGGAGGGGTACTTAAGGGAGAAACAGGAAACAGAAAGTGTGGGTTTTCCGAGTGAGGTCAGAGGTGGAGACGACCAAGGGACCAGCAAGAGGAAGGAAGGCACAGCAGCTTGTGAATGATATTGTTGGAGCAGGTGAAGTATTGGTTTAGGAGCGAAAGTGGTCTGCAGTGTGAGTTTGCGTGTTTGTGTGACGTGTTAGTAGAAGGAGTTAGTGTAGGGAGTGAATGTGAAGTGACTCATACTGTGTGAAAGAAAGATGTTATGTAGTTGGAGGGTGGAGTGTAGTGGGTGAAGGAAATTCTGTTTTGGGAAGTGTGTAGCAGTGGGACGAGGAGTGTAGCATTGAGAGGAGCCTAGCAGTCAGAGGAGAAAAGGGTAGTAGTGGAGAGGAGGAGCAGTGAATGAGAGAGGGAGCAGTGGTTACATCACCGGGCGGAGGTGAGTAGGAGTAGGAAGAGTGAAACAGAGGGTTGTAGAACTGGTGGGAAGAGTAAGGAGGGAGAGAGTAGTAGTAAGAGTAGGGGAGAACAGCTGAGTGGGTGTAGATGATCTAGCCTGAATAGTGCAGAGCAAGTGCACAGCACTATCCAAACTCCCACTATAACTCTAACCTTCGTTAGTGTAGGGAAACAGAGGAATTCCCTGAGGGAGTTTATTAAATCTGAATTACCATTTAGTAGAACTAACCATAGGTTACGGATGTCTGGGTTAGTGGGGTGTTGGAGGGTAGATGAGAGGGAGAAGGATGGCCCTAATCCCCACAGATAAAATAAAACCATTGAGCTGTCTCAAAAACTCAGAATGTTTTCTGTGCCATCTGTCAAATCGGATACTGGGGAATATAGATTTTTGCATCTCCCAGTCCCTGAATGCATAGTGATCTGCTTGTAGCTGCTTATCTCCAAAACCACATTTACATTTTAGGAGAAGCCTCTTTTAGTGTCAGATCCTCAAAAAGGGCTAGAAACTACACACAGGCCCCTGCCTGAAGAGAAGATATAGTTGGCCTCCCTGTTTTCTCCTCAGTCCACAATGGTCTGTGCAGCTGTGGTACGACATATACACATGCACCACTGCTTATGCTGCTTCTACAGCTAAGCAATTGATGTTTATGAGAATAATCAGAAATGCGTAGATTACACATAGTCATAGTATTAATTACATATGCAATTAATTCCTTTAATTCTGTACGTTTGCGACTGCTCCTCAGTGCTCAGCACACAATATTTTAACAGGGCTTTTCATGTCTTATTATTCTAAAGCATTGCGACTGGCATGGATTCCCATGCTCATGAATATTCCATGTCAGGCTGGAAATCCTCGGTAAAATAAAAAACAGTTTCGATTTAGTTTTAAAACTGTATTTCTCCTCTAAACCAATCACTGTCCTCTGGGTCATACTGCCCTCATCCAATGACAGTCCTCTCCCTGGTGGCCATTTTCAGATTTTTACTGCACTCTTCAGTGTTGGGAGTCCTCATGTTGCTCTGCAAGCTATTTTTGTGCATTTTCGAGTTTTTCCATGGAAAATGGACACATTTGGACTGATTTTGACCAAAGGACAACTAGCGGCAGCAGGGATCCGCTGCCAGCGGAGATCTTCATCTACTGCAGATCGTCCACCTTTCGACCATGTCCGTGGAGAAGGAGGGCAGGAGTCTATTCAGACTCTGCGTGAAGTGTGGATTAAGGAATGTATTCATAGAAGATAGACATCATACGTGCTTATATTACCTGCATCCGGACCTCAATGAGGAGGGATGCGAGGTGTGTCATGGTTTCTCAAGGAAAACCATGAGAGATTGCTACAGCGGTCTGGCAGCTTGGCTCAAATCGGAAAGACCCCTGACTCGGCCTCCGGGCAGGGTCATGCCTCACCCAGGACCGGCCGGTCGGAGGAGCGCACTCCCTCAAGGAGGAGGTTGAGATCCCTTGAGGACGCCTCACACGCATGGGTCCAAGAGAAGGCATAGCTCCGCAACACTGGTTCTGCTGGGTTCACAGTTGATGCGGGTCCCAATTCAGGCAGAGCGCGATCGCACTCACCATCAGTGACCACAGTGAACCTGCCGATGAAGGGGGCTTCTTCTAAGGGAAAGTCCCTAACCCCGTCCAAACTCTGTTCATCAGCGGACATACCGATGTGGGAGAAGTCCGTGGAGGACTCTTCAAAACTACCTAACACCTCTCAGCCTTCCAAGTCAACCAGTTTGACGACCGCTTTGTCGACAAGGGTCTCGACGACCACATTGTCAACCATGACAGCATTGAAGGAGAGTGGGTCCATGAAGGTGGTGACTACAACGGCCACCCCAGGTGAGTCCTTAACCCTGAGGCGTGATACAGCTGCGGAGGCAGAAACCAAGGCAGCAGGCACCCCGGGATGGGAAAAGGCCCTGCAACCGCATCGGCGCAGATGCCTCCAGAGAAGGAAAGGGAGGAGGGCCCCCGATGGAATCTCTGTGGGATGTGGACCCACGTACTGCTCCAGAAAAGCCGATGCAGATTTATTCAAGCTCCGACGATGGCAACAATGATTTGCCTAATGACTACTATACAGACTACGAAGGAGGAGACTCTGAGGGCGGTCAGCCTACGTCCCCTGCGCACAAACAGTGTTACCTCAGTCCGGACCCTACACCACTGGCTCCTTTCACCCCTCAACCGGGGGACGTGTCGCTGGATATTCTGACGACTCTCCACACACACTGGTCACAGAGGTGGAGCAGAGGATGCCCCTACACCGGGGCCTGTGCCACCACAGGACCCTCAGGAGCCTTCCAGGTTGAGCCCTCCTCATCGGAAGAGAAACTCTAAGTGGTGGGCTGATCCTCAGTGTCACCGCACCCCTCTTCCACCACCGCTGCATCGCGACCTGACTCCACCTGGATATCCGGTTCCGCACACGGACACGGCTACAGGCACTGACGAGGAAGATGACTTTGTGCATGCTGACAGGCAAACACCACATGCGGATGAGCCCCATGGGGCCTCCCCGCCAGACAAAGTTGGATCCTTTCATTCCACAATGTCCAGGGCCTCTGACTTGTTTCAGTTTGTACCTGAGGAAACTATGAAAGAAGGGTTCCTGTACCAGCGGTGTGAGTCAAGAAGACAGACCATTGAATCCATTCCTTTCGTGGATGATATCTGGGAGGAAGGCCTGGCACTAATGAACCAGAATACGGCACTGCCCAAGCGTGACCAACTGGAGAAAAAGTACAAGGTACCAGATTCAGCTCCCAGGTGCTTAAGATCTCAACCTTCGCCTGACTCAGTGGTCCTGGCCGCTGCCAGGAAGAGCTCGGCGAACCCATCTTCGGAAGCCATGGTGCATTCGGACGGGGAGGGGAAGAAGCTGGAGGCAATGGGCAAGAGAATAATCTATACAGCAGCCTCCACCATCAACGTTGCTAATGTCCTTGCCATTTTGTCCTGATATGACCGGGAACTATGGTACAAGCTGGGACCTATTCTAGACTTCCTGCCCGAGGATAGGAAGGTTGAGGCACTGGACCCATTTCAGGAGGAGGAGGTGGCCTTGGACCACGCCATTACTTTGGACTCAAGAAGCATATAGGGGTCGCTCTCAGGTTTACGGCAGCAGAGGACAGCGTTGACGCTGCCCGAATGGCAGGGCTCTGACCCCCAAGCAGGCCTGAACGAGCCGTGGCCTCAGGCCCCCTCTTATGCCCCTGTGGGAGGCTGGCTGGCAAAGTTTGTCAGCATATGTAAGAAGATCACCACCAACAGATGGGTGCTGGGCGCTCTCATACAGGGAGTTCAGTGCAGAAGTCCTCGTATTCCACTGGTGTCTTGACAAAAACAGGGGGCACAGCTTCTGCAAGAGGTGCATGCTATGTTACAGAAGGGAGCAATAGAACCCGTTTCCAGCACCTCCGGGGCACCAGAGTAAATTCCAGATATTTTCTGGTTCAAAAGAAAACAGTGGGTTGGAGGCCAATCCTGGATCTGCGTTGTGTCAACAATTACTTAAAGTCACAGAAGTTCTGGATGGTCACGTATGACACATGCTCGGCCTGCTGGAGGAAGCAGATTTTTTGACGTTGTTGGATCTGCAGGGCGCCTACTTCCACATCCCCATTCACAAGAAGCACCTGTAAGGAAGGCATGGTATCAACAGTAAGACAAACACAAGTGACCACAGTTCAAGAGTGTTAATTGAACTTTCACAAGGGTGAGATAAAAGACTAGCTAAACCTAAATTTAAAGATGCGAACAAGCTATGACCTTCAAATAATAATAATGCAGTCCTAGTGGAGTCTTGTCAAATTAAAAAGGGCCTATACTAAAAAACCTATTGGCAATCCTTAATACTAATTTACAAATAATGTGGGGGGGAAGTTCATGAAAAAGAAAGAAGTGTTCACAAAATGATAAGTCACGATTATTGGGCCGTTGGTCTCCCTTCCCCATGTTTTCAGCACAGGACAAGGCGGTTTGCTCGAGCCAAGCACACACTCTGGCTTTTATGGCATGAGTATACAGTACTATTTTCACAGTTCCGGTCCTCCTGTGCCTTAGTTGCTTTGCTTCTTGCAAGTCTCTTGACTCAGAGGGCCTGGTGTACACAAAATAACTCATAAAAGTTATTTTCCCTGGAACCCCATCTTCTGGGCTCAGATCTCCTTCAAAACAATAGTTACAAATATTCTTTCTTGAGTGACTCACGGGTCACCCCAGATCCCCCTCTTCCGGACTCAAATCCTTTTTAACTCAAATGTTTCATGTTGGATCCCCCTCTTCAGGGCTCTGATCCCTTTCACCACAATATCCGAGAGTTCTTTCGCGAGTGACTCACGGCTCACCCCGGATCCCCCTCAGCCGGGCTCAGATCCCTTTCATTCACTCAATTAGTCTCGCTCAGACGGGCTCGGACCAATTGTGATTGACTTTTTAATGAGAACAAAAGTTCAATATGGGATCCCCCTCTTCCAAGGTCAGATCCCCTTTTAAAACAAGGGTCAATTAGTCCCCCTCAGCCGGGCTCGGACCAATTTGGATTTACTTTAAACTATCAAAAGACTTTCGAATGTGCACAGGTTTTAGCAAGACCTCAGTATTCCTTTTCTCAGCATCAGTTGGATACCTAACAGAGACCTTAGAATGAGCGCCCACGTGGTGCCGGATAACTCTGTGCACGGTATCTTTTCTCCGAAATTCAATCACAAAGTTCAATTACTTCTTTGCTTCCAATTATACTCACGTCACTCATCACCAAAGCCTCACACACTGTTCTCTTTATAGAAAGGTGCCGCTTGCAACCTTGGTTCAAAACACAAGCCGGTTTGGTATCAGCCTCTCCAAATCACCGGCTGCGCTGGCTTTTCTGACACTGCTTTGTTGTAGGAGCCAAGGACAGTACCTACGTGATATCTTGAAGTTCTACGTGGAACGTGTGAAGATTTTTCAGAAGAATTCTTAGTTGTTCATCAACTTTTCTACCTGTGAATCAGGGAAAGGCCTTGTCGAAGGCTTCCATCTACAGGTGGCGCTCCGGCTACAACATGCACTGTCATCGACTGGCTAACAGGCCGCTGTCAGGCCGACTGAGAGCCCACTGCACCAGAGGCATCGCAGCAACAACAGCATTTCTCTCTGGTGTGCCCCTGCTCGACATCTTCAGGGCTGATACGTGTAGGTCCACGCATACCTTCACGTGGTTCTGATGCGTCAACAAGGATTCCAGGGAGGAGTCCTGAGTCGGCCAAGCGGTGCTTCTCAACCTGTTTGTTTGAGGTGAGTCTGTTCCATTCCAGAGGTGAGAGTTATTGCTTCTGTTGAGCCTTGCCACCTCCCGTGGTTGTATATATGTACTGCTGTGTAATCGTTATTCATAAGCATGTGAATCCATGCCAGACCCCAATGCTGGCGGTTTAAGTTACTTGCCTGTAACTATTGTTCTCCACAATGGGTCTGGCATGGATTCACATGCGACCCCTCCCTCCGGCTCCTATGCAGCTCTTCTTGGTTATACTGCCACTTTACTTGCTTACCAAATCTGAAGATGGCTGCCAGAGGAGGGGTTTAGGGAGAGGATTGTCATTGGATGGGGTCAGTATGACCCAGAGGCAGTGATTGGTTTAAAGGAGAAACACAGTGTTTATTTCAAAGTGAAAATGTTTTTTCTTTTATTGAGGATTCCCAGCCTGATGACAGGGAATATTCATGAGCATGAGCCTGTGAATTCATGCCAGACCCATGCTGGAGAACAATAGTTACAGGTAAGTAACTTAGACCTTTCTTCTCCTGTAATTAGCCTCATATAGAGTGTTTCTTAGTACTGAGTGGAAGTGTCTGTACACTTACTGTACACTTACTACACATTGTTCAGACTCTGCCACTAGGTCACAAAGTCCCAAAGCCACACATGGCGGTCGCCAATCCAGTAAATGCCACTGACCAACTAACTCAGTGTTCATAGGACTCACTACAGGGAACTTTTCTTGTGGGCATCCAATCATTTTCTTCCCTCCATTATTGAGAGACAAGGACTGCCACTTTCAGACTTTGATCCTATGGCTTTTAAACACCTGTGCTAGTAATGGCAAAGAAGTCTTTCAGTAATAAAATAGAAATATCTCTGCAGTGGAAACAAATCTGAAGTCCACTAAGGACAAAGGAAGCAAGCTAGCTCATTGACAATGCAGGAGACATGGTCCTTCAAATCTTTGTCATATGGATAGTCTCTTTAGGTGTTTAAGTGTGGTTGCACTCCGCCCCAGCATGAAAGACATGCATGCAGCTATGTAATAATACCTTAGTCATTAGACAATCGTGTATACTGCACCACAACCGCTCTAGATATTTTTACTGTTAGCACTCAAATTCTCAGATCCAAGTTCATGTCCAAAATGGAGTCTATGAATGATCCTAGAAGGAACCTCACCTCCAGTGTATGTTTCCCTTTTGCTAGACTCAAAGGGCACTAAAACAACATTGGCAAATCCCCTTTGATAGGTTGATGCCAGCATACTAGATTACTCACCATAGGCAAAGAATCTGTTATTAGAATGATCATTTGCAGATGCCTGGATTTGAGAACATACTGGGGCTCTGCAGTTTCCCATGGCACTATAGTTTCTTACCATGTTCCAGTCAGCGGAAATACGCGTTTTCAACTATGGACTTAGTTGCAAATTTTTCTTTGACTCATACTGTAACTGGTGCCTGTGATACACATTTACATAATGCAATATAGTAATAACTTAATTCAGTGTTCATAATATTGGTTCTTAATCTGCATCGGTATTTGACTGGAAGTGACTACGGCTGAAGCAGCTGGGCATATACGACCTCAATGTGGCTTGACCGCTTCTCTGTTGCACTCCTTGGTGTCATCGCAGCTTCCTTTCTGGCACCTGGCTAATAACAGTGTTTGCCGGATCTGCAAAACTATCCCTACACCCTGGTCAGAGGTTGAGCACAAGCAGTGGACTAGTGAGTGTGTGCCCGGGTGCTGCATTAATTGAAGATTGGGCAGTCATGGGTTGAAACGACTGGGCTTAGGTGTGCTTTTCACACAAGCGTACACAGGGCTTCAATGTGGCTTGCCCTCTACTTTGCAGTGACATCCCTGCTTCTCTGCTGGGTCTTAGCCAACTGTCACCTCTAGGCCAGCTGACTACCTCCTGGATCACCTGCCTTATTTTTATTCTGGCAGTGCAACAGTTCAACCGTGGGTTGGGGATGACAACATATTCATTTATCTTTTTTATAAATATCGACAAATGATTAATTTCGTATCTTTACAGTCTTTTTTATTAAGTTTCACCACTTGAATGTAAAATGTATTTCAAATTGTAAAAAAACACATTATATTATATTCACAGTTCTGATCCAAACTCATTCACCCCTACATTCCATTCATTCACACTCTTCTTTCTCATACAATCACTCCCAAAGTACAAAAAAATGACCTAACATCTTAGGTCCCTATCTACAATTTTTAACATGAACAAAAATAGATTCTCTCAGTTCAGTCTTAAATTCAATAACTGCCTGTCCTTAATCAGGCAGTGGGTTGACACGTGTTTGGGTTGTATCTGGGGACTCAAATTAGTCCACTGTGTACGTCAACCCTCTTCAGGGCATAAACCCGAGAGCAAATTGTGTCCCGTTGCATATTGTAGGGTGGACCACACTTCCTCTGTCTTACAATGCCGGTGTGGGAAACGAAGGTGTTGGATTAATCCTGTCTGCGAATGTTGTGGATATTGTCCCCGTCAATGAGAACCAACTTGGGAAACAACAGATAGGATATCCTGGTGAAATCCTCTAGAGAGTGTGCTTCATTGGGTGACCCTTCCTTCAATGTCTGTCTAATTCCACAACCTTGTGTATAATAAGCTGTTTCCAGTCCCAGGGACGATGTCTATTTGACTTCTAATTACACTCTTGGTCAATACTTCTATATTCATCTAGTGTCTTTCTACTACTGTAGGCGCAATGATATTTCTTCCGTGTTAGTCCCACGGACACCCATAGATTGAGTCAAATCTTATGAGTCTCACCGAGTATGTTTTTTATTCATATAGTATCTCTCCAAGATTAAAGTCGTGATGGACTTTCTTCTGTGATCATTGGACAATCATTGATTGGTTACAGGAAGTCCTATGGGTCTCGCAAGGGTTTGCTGCCGACTTCCAGTACGACGTTTGAATCAACTCGTAGTTGCCAGTAATTGCTCCCATCCACTGATTCACTCCGCTGATAGAAGACTGACTGCTCCCATCTCTTGTGATCTACTGTGGTCTTCTGTGGCCCCATGCTCCTCCCCTCTGGCCTGCAGCTCTTTCCCTTCCCGTAGCTCCTCTCCTGGATACAATGTTTTGTTCCTGCTTTGGCAATACCAATTGAAAAGGCCCAGCCCTATGTTATGTTGGCCCTGGAGCACTAGAGGTGCTGGAGCACAGTAGGCATTGCAAAGAGCATTGTTTAAATCTCTCTGCCTGGCATGTATGGCAGTTTTTACATTGACCTTCGAATGAACCCCCCCGAACCCCTCCGAACCCCCCTCTCCCAAGTCCTCCTTCCTTTTTCATAGTTTGGTGCTTGTGCACCTCTGGAGGGGTGGGGTGGTCTCTCTTCTCACTTTACATCTGTGGCTGAGTACAACTCGGACAACTCGGACATGGAACACCTTGGTCACTCACACAATGTAACCATCACCCCCCATTCCAGATCCCACATGATCATCTGCAGGTCCTTATTGTGAACTCCTTCCACATCCTGGGCAACAATTATTTTGGAGTCTGTTTTTTTCCGGTGCGAAACAGGCAATAAGCTGAAATTGTGTGGAGGGGTTTGGGGACCCCTCTCAGCCTGGGATGGGAGGCCAACCAGGGTGGAAACCAGAACCAGTGCTACCCAGAGGAAGAAGGTGTCAGTTGTAAGAGACCAAATCCCTCTCCCTTCTCATAGAGCAGGCCTGCTTGCCTACAATACCACTGATGATCCCACCATACAGTTCTCGCTTAATGCTGTACACTTTTCTTTTGTTGCAGACACGTGGAATAGTAGTGAGGGGAGAGTCGTAGTGAGGACAGGGGAGACTTATTAGGGAGAAGGAAGAGTAGTGGTGTGGAGAGAAGAGAGTTATTGGGTAAAGAAGCAAGTATTGTAATGCAGAGGTGGAAATGTAGAAATAGAAAGATTGGAGGGTGGAACATTAGAGAGGCAGTAGAAAGAGAGATAAGAGGGGAACCATCAGATGGACGGTTTGAGGAAGAGTGAATCGGAGATGGTGGGTGGAGTAGGATGAAAGCGAGATGAGGGAGAAGAGGACGAGTAGTAGATAGGATCAGGGTGAGGAACAATGGGGCATGGATGGAAAAACAAGGGTGAAGCCCATGGTGTGTGCCAGGCATGCATCATTCCCGTGGGAAAAACCATTGGTTAGAAACCCGTAGATTGTTTGTGGAGGAAGTTCAGATAGAAAAGGCTTTAGTCTTTAGCCCATCACCTACAGTAAGGTATCTCTTTAGACAGTTGGGTTTACCAATCTTTAGTTCCTGCCAGGGTCAAGGGACGACTGGGTTAGGGTGGGACTGCCCCCAATAGGTTAGAGATAGGTACAGCCATTAGGTGTGCTGCTAAAGTAATGAAAACCGACCATTAGTGTTTCATTGTGGCCGTCTGTGAAACTGAATATTTAGAAGTACAAGTAAGAGTGTCCCTCTGGCTGGCCATCGTGAGATCCTCTGGCTTGCGATATCTTGTTTGTGCCTGTATTAGTTTTTTTCTGAGGGCTTCCTCGGCACCCATCTTCATGCTAATGGTAATAATATCAACTTTGAATGGATTGTGTCCTCCCATTCCTCATCTTTGATACATGATATCCAGCATCAGCTGCTTCGGAGAAATAAAATTCAGCAGAGGGCACTGTGTGTTGATGGCATGGGCTCAATGTCCCTCTAAGGCCTCCGTCTCGAGGATGATGTCATCGAAGGCATATATAGCACCACCATAGCCCGTTGGCTTCAGTTCGGTTTTTCCGCAACAGCTTGAGCTTCGGGCAATACGGCGCACTTGTTCCCTTTTGTGACGGCTCGGTTATTTCGAGAAATCAAAATGTCTTCTTCATCAACACCGACAACCCCCCGAAGACCGGGTTCAAAAGATTTCGGGATTGTGGGTCGAAAATGTCTTTGATCGATCCCCATTGAATCTGTTTGTGGTGCCTCACTGCGGACCATAACAGCTTGGACTGCTGCACGTGCCAGTCTATGACTGGAAAGGCCTTGAAGGAACTTAAAGGGAAGTTGAAAGTAGGTCGAATCCCTAAATCTCCTACCCGACCAAGAAACCTTCGACCAACAAGTCGAGAGGCAACTCTCCTCAGAGGAAGAAGGCCAAGAGGTTGAGATCGAGGAGTGGTTCCCTTCACTCTTGGTCCTCGAAGAAGTTAAACAGAAGGCTCCATAGGTCGTCTTTGTCGTCGTACGCTTCCCCTGAGAGGGTTTCTTGCCAAATCAAAAAGTCCACTCTGGCCGAGTAGGAGACCTTCAGAGCAGAGATTCTCAAACTATTTGAAAAGCAAAAGCTTCCAAGCCATGCTCCTACTGCGCCTTTGAAAGAAGCCGGGAAGGAAAGGGCTCAACCTAAATCTTGCACGCCCTCGAGCCCGGGACGAAGGCCCAATCCGCATCGAGAGCGTTGAGGCTTCGATCCGATGAAGTCTCATCGAAGGATAAATCGAGCCGGAAGCATAAGTCAAGGTAGAAGTCGTCGACTCCATCGACACCTTTGATGCTGGCGGCGCCTTTGACGCCAGCCCAACCCTCGACGCTGGCTTCACCTTCGACACCAGCCAAACCCTCGATGACAACTGCGCCATCATTGCCAACTGCGCCATCGATGCTGTGCGCCCCAGTAAAATCTACGGCACCAATGAAGAAAGTTTCAATGACTCTTCCAGCGGCTAACCCATTTTTGGCAAACTCCCTAATTCCTGAGAAAACATATGTACCACTACCCACAAAAGACTATTTTAAGTCTCTTTCTTCCATTTATGAAGAGAATGAGCAGTCTGATGGACAGGCTCCATTTGGCCTCCAATTTGGAACGCCAATTGTACCTGAGAGTTTTATTGCAGAGGAGTCAAGTTGAAGGACCTTTATAACAACATACAGACTGCAAGTGGGGTCGATACCTCACCTGAGTTGGAGTTTGGGAGACCAGAGGCTGGGGAGCATGCAGATTCGTCCTACAGACAACTCATATCTAAGGTAGTGGACTACACGGGGTGGAGTAGACCTCCATTGCCAGTCGAACAAGATGATCGAAACGACATCTTAGATAAGGTCCTCAGTCAGATCCCATATTATCATTTCATGTTGCTTTGCAGAAAAGGGTGGCGACTAATTGGGAAACATCGGAAACCAATCCGGCTGTAAACAAGAACTTGACCAAGAAGTACCGCCCTTTCAGTAGTGACCCCGACTACCTGTCGAAACACCCCACTCCAAAGAGTCTGGTGGTGCATGTAGCTACTGCAACATCTAAGCAAGCGGCTTGCCCTACCATCCCTCCAGATAGGGACGACAAACGAGTAGATGGATGGGCAAGGAAGGTATTTTCCGCAGGGGTAGCACACTCAAATCTGCCAACACCACATGTGACCTCGCAAAATGTACGTTTACTCTATGGGACTGTATTTCCATGGCAGCAGAGCACACTCCTGAGGGGTATGAAAGAGAGGGGTTCTTAGCCATAGTTAGTTATAAGCCATGTGCAAGTCTCTTCAATAAGGTTTGGATTCTGCTGATAGCATCAGCTGAGCCATGGCTACCATCACCGTTATCCGCAGGTTTGCGTGGTGGCGGAAGTCGGTTTTTGCAGTCCAGACTTCTTAACATGCCCTTTGACGAGTCTCACCTTTTTGGCAACAAGGCTAAAGAGAGTCTTGAGAAGTCTTGAAGGCGGTCACCAAATCTTTAGGCGCTTCTATTAGGCAACCTCAGCCTTTTTGACCTAGTGGACAACCTTGAAGGGGTAGATCTTTTTGCTAATACCCCTCAGTTGGAAGGGTGAGAGGAATGGCCAGTCAAAGTGGTCAAAGAAGATTTCCTCGTGGTGGACGAGGAAGGGGTGCAAAGCCAGATCAAGCAGGGGCTTCTTTACCATCTGCCGCTGCATCACCCACCTCAAACCCTCTCTGAAGACTTGAGTCACAGTTGACCAGTAGGGGCAGACTGTCTCAGCATCTAGAGACATTACTAAGGATGCTTGGGCCTTGGAAACCATAGCCCACGGTTACTGCCTTCCTTTTATACAGAGATCGCAGAACAATCCACCGGGGAACTACTCTGAGGATTCCATCCATATCCTTTCCTTGTACAGGAGATTTTAACCCTGTTGGAGAAAGGCGCTATAGAACCAGTGCCTGTAGTGGAGAGGAACAAGGGTTGGTATTCCCCTTATTTCCTAATACCCAAGAAGCACAGAGGACTGAGATCCATCTTGGACTTGTGATACTTGAACACTTTCTCAGATACGTCAGGCCCTCCAACTCCAGGATTGGTTAGTGTCATTAGAACTTCAGGATGCTTTTCATGTACCAATCCATCTCAAGCACAGAAAATACCTGAGGTTCGCAGTTGTCGGTTCCCATTATCAATTTCGAGTTCTGCCCTTCGGCTGACCTGCGCCCTAAGTGTTTTCACCAAACTAATGCCGGTGGATGCAGCAAGTCTCAGGAGAGGGGAGAATCACGTCTACCTCTACCTGGACAATTGGCTGATCAGGGCACGTTCTCCTGAACAAGTCCTGGATCATCTCAATGTCACCTGCCACTCCCTTCACAGACTGGGCTTCTGTGTCAATTACAAGAAGTTCCATATGACACCTTTTCAGAAACTCCAATTCATCGGAGCTGCTCTGGATACATCCTTGGGAAAGAGCTCTCCACCTGAGGTGAGGGCTCAAGACATTCTTCAGATGGTCATCAAATTTCAAAGTGCCCAGTATCTCCCAGCTTTCGATTTATTTTAGGTTGCTCGGCCTCATGCATCCTGCATTTCTTTGGTGCCACAGGCCGCCTGAGAATGAGATACCTTCAATGGGCTGTCAGAACTCAATGGTCCCAGTTCTCAGGAAAGATGTCATACCTACTTCAAGTTCCAAGCAGGGTCGCACAGGATTTTCTGTGGTGTGCCTGTGAGGACAACATTGTGAAGGGAGAACAATTTTCACAACCATGGCCAGAGAGATAACAGTAGTAACGGATGCCTCACTCACGGGGTAGGGGAGCTCACACCAACAATCTGACATTCAGCAGTCTCCATCAGAGTCCAAACTACAAATCAATCTTTTGGAGATGAGGGCAATCAGACTAGCGCCGAAAGCCTTCTTGTCCTCTGTATGGGGAAAGAATGTCCTGATAATGACAGACAACACAGTGGCCATGTACTACCTCAACAAGAGGGGAGGTGTAGGGTCACTACCACTGTGCAGAGAGGCAATGCGGCTCTGGTACTGTGCAATACAAGAAGGAATCTCCCTATCAGCCGTCCACCTAGCCGGAGAGGAGAATACGGCGGCGGATGCTGTGAGCAGGCAGAGCACAGTCTCCCATGAGTGGGAACTAGCTCAGGAAGTCCTTCAAGAGCTCTTCACCCTTTTGGGAACCCCTCAAGTGGATCTGTTCACGACCAGTTACAACCGGAAGTGCGAACTGTACTGCTCCAGGGAATTTCCTCCAAGAGGAGCTCTAGGAGACGTGTTTGTGGTGGACTGGGAATTTCAACTCCTGTATGCCTTTCCTCCAGTCCCCGTCATTCCTCAAGTGATCAGGAGCTTGAGAAAGTTCAGGAAACACATGATCCTAATTGTCCCAGATTGGGCCAGGAGGACGTGGTACCCGGACCTTCTGGACATGTCCATCTGTCCTCCAATACGTCTTCCACAAAGAGAGGATCTTCTCTCGCGAGAGGAGGGTCGGGTTCTCCATCCAGAGGTCAAGATACTCAACCTTCACGCTTGTTTTCTGAAAGGTTGGGATACAAGTATTGGGACCTCCCGGACGACGTAATGGAGATTTGGTTTGCCAGAAGGCCAGCAACAAAGTCTTTGTACCGTTGCCATTGGAATAAATTCTGCAACTGGTACAAAGAAAATAATGTAGATCCTTTTCTTTGTAAAACACCAGAAGTTTTATCTTTTCTGCTATCTTTAGTCAATCTGGGGCTCCAGATTGGTACTTTTAAAGGCTATTTGGCGGTGCTGTCCGTATTTAAGCGCTCGTCAGAGGAATGTTCATACTTCAAAATTCTACTGGTGACACAATTTATAAAGGGGCTCTCCAATGTGTTTCTCCCATCTCCGTTCCAGGTTCCAAATTGGGATCTTTATCTAGTTCTAAAATGTCTAATGTCTGCACCTTTTGAACCTTTACATTCATGAAGACCATTCTATTTTTTTTTAATTAAAAGGTTGTAGTTTATACATAAACTTTTAATTTTATATTTCACATACTCTTTCATAAACATTTAGCCAGCAAGTCATTCATTATCGATTGGCTCTACTTCAGCATTTTCAACTTTAGCTGTAATCATAGGGCCTCATTACGACCCTGGCGGAATGGGTTTAACGGCGCCAGTAAAGTTGCCGGCACCGTTAAACCCATTCCGCCCTATTACGAGGTCCCCTTGCGGGACCCGCTCTGGATGTCTGGTCAGACCAGACGTCCTTTCCGGGTCTCGTGAGGGGACCAGGGAGCTAACAACGGGCCCGTTACTAACGGGCCCGCTGTTAGCTCCCTCCCCATTCCCATTGATCCCTATGGGGTCTCACATGGGAATGGGGATGGGTACATTGAATGAGGAATTGCCGGGTCCTCCAAGGTTGGAATGGCCCAGTAATTCCTCATTCAAGGAACCTGGACCCGAGTTTGGAGGCAGCCATGCCCTTATTAAGGGCATGGCTGCCTCCAAACTTGTAATTAGGCCCATAATCTTGTTCCAAAAGTTAATGCTTATAAAACTCAGCATTTTTTTCCTGTCGCAGCAATATCTGAGCCCACCTCTCCTCGGGGCTCAGAGTTTCATTCCTGGTCTTAAAGTAAGTCCTACATAAATTTCTCTCCTGTTGCAGCTGAGGGCATATCATGATGAAATGGTACAAAGTCTCTTTCGTGTCTTCATTTTTGCAGTATCTACAGAAGAGGAATTTAGGGTCTTGTTGCTTGGTTCTAACTAATCTCTCTCTTGTAGGCAGGATATTCAATCGTAGTTTAATGAACATCGATCTTATGCTTTTGTATGGAAATAGCATCAAATATTCTGGGCGTTGATTGATTGCTCTTACTTCTATTTCACAGGCCAGGTTTTCTCGGTAGCGGTCTTTATATCCCATGGTATCTATCCATTCATTATGCAAAATCTTTTTCTTTGCATTTTGTGGGCGCTTTATCAGCATCTTGGTGGTAATTTCTTCTTTTGCAAGAATTTGTGACATTTGTTGTTTCCATTCTGTCCGTGCTCTCGCTCCTATGGGGTCATTTTTTGGCCTCAATATTTCAAGTGATGGAATCTTTTCTTCAGCATTATCTTCTGATAAAGATCTAGTTTATTCCATGTTACTGTTGAGGTAAGAGATTGTATTGCTTTCTTGAAACAAATTTGTGCTACAGGAAAAGATTGAGGCAGCTTCATTATTTTCCTCCAGAATATTGCCTCTAATATAGGCCAGATTTTCGCCGACAAGTTTATCAGCGCTTCGCTTCCGTAGGTGAAGACCGGGATCACTTTACTCCTTTAGAATGCTTCAATTGGTCTTTATGAACATTTTCTATACATTTCATGAAGGATATAGCCTTGCCTTGCCAGGGCAAGTCATTTCTTCCTTAGTTGCATCTCCCATTCTTTTTCATCCGCTGTTCATGTGGCTATTTGTGATCCCCAAATATTTGTAAGTTGCAACTACAGTTAGTAAACAACTATTGATGTATAGCACTAGAGTTCTTTCTTTCGGTTTAGGTTTCATTATGGCCATGATTTTTTATTTGGATATATTTATTTTTAGTTTGTTTTTGTCCATGCATAATCCCAACGCATCAAGATTGTGTTGTAGACCTCTCAGAGTTTTATCGAGCAAGATGATGTCATCCGCATACATCATCAAGGGTAGTCTTGTTGAGTTTAGTCTTGGCGGATTTGTTATTGAAGATGTCATTTCTTGTTGTAAGTCCGCAGTGAGCAAATTGAAAAGCGTCGCCGCCAACGGACATCCTTGTTTGAGGCCATTCCATGTCTCTATATATGCCGTTAGGACAACAGCCTTGCTTAGCTTTACTCTGATCTTAGTGGATGAGTAGAGTAATTTTATTGGTTGCAATATGTGCGCCGGGCAGTTCAATTTTTCCAGTTTGTAACACAGTAATTGGCGATTAACAGTATCAAAGGCTAAATGAAGATCGATGAAAGCCATCCAAACCGGTTGGTGTTTGACGATGGCTTCTTGTTTGATGAGATTCAGCAGGAAGAGATTGATGTTTGTTCCCACTGAGTGAACAAAACCTGTATGCCGCGTGGCAAACCTATTTTCCACTACAGCCCAATCTGTTTGATCTCTCAGCAGCATTGTTGCAAATATTTTCCCTAGATGATCTAGGAGCGCGATTGGCCTGTAGTTGGCTGGGCTGAATGCTTGAATATTGGTATTAAAATGGCCAATCTCCATGTCAATGGTATTTGGTTCAGTTGATTAATCAATGTTAAGATTTTTACCATGATGTTTGCCCATGTGTCTGGTGACTCCTTTATTATTTCATTCGACAAGCCGCCGGGTCCTTGTGCGCGAAATGTATTCAGCTACTTAATTATTTGCATGATTTGTTCTTTTGATCTTGTAACTTGCCATTTATTCACCGTAGGAGGTCCTTTAATCTCTGGAATGTGTCTATTGCTATATAATGTAGAGAAATAGTCCATCCAACGATCTTCGTTAGCATTTTGTATCATCCGATGCTGTGTTGTATATGGTGGATTTAAAAGGCTCCCTGGATCTCGGGTGTTATGAGTTTTGAGACACAGTAGCATCTTTTCAGCATCCTGTTGTATTATTGTACTTTTATGAGTCTTTACCCAGTTACGATAGATTTGTTTAGCAGATTTAATTGCAGTTCGGTTTTCCTGGGTATTCTGCTTGTTCAATACTCTACAGAATTTACAGAGGTCTGTTTTATTTGTCCTAATTTGTAAATTGTACCAGTGCTTGTGACTCTTGCTTTGCATTATAGAGCCTTTTGCTGATAGTATGGGTCGAGGAGCCATACCTAATTTAACTTGGCTGAGTCTTCTTTATACGAGAGTTGGTAAGTCTTTGATAGGCCAGTTAGAAGGGATGCTTTTATCCTAAGTCTAGAAGATTTAGCATTAAGTTCCATAAATGGCAATTTGGTTTTTTTCGGTGACCTCCAGAACCTCCACAGATCAGACTGAGAATGTGTTGATTACTGTTCCTGGTTTGTGTGTTCTCTGTCTTTAAGAATTTATTTCTTATGTTTGGTGACACATATATGTAGTCTAATATGGCGTGTGATGTACCTTGTGTCCATGTAGCGATTATTTGATTTTTTTGGTTTTCAAAGGTACTTACGAGTGATACATTTCTATTTTTTTTAAAACTTTTTTTTGTGGCAGAGGTTAGCAACAGTTACACACAGTAAGCATTTGCATAGGTATCAAAGAGCTCATCACGTTCCGGAGTACAGTTGCATAGTGTACCTTACATATGGAGCAACCAGCAGAGGTTGGAGTTGCTAAATTACATCCCAGTTCTATTATCCGTGTCTAGAGTGGTGGGGCTATCAGGTGCCTCCTCGGTTCGTCTGTGGAGGTAGATACAGAATGCAGTCCATACATTTTTGGGGCGTGATTGCGCCGGTAGCATTGCAATATATTCCTCTTAGCAGGTTTGCGTCCAGGTAAGACCATTTAACCACATCATGAATGTAGGCGGAGATGAACGCTTCCAAAACTGCAATATTCATTTCTTGGCCACCATATTGTTGACATTACACTTTCTTAACATCTTCATTGCCCCAGAACCCAAACAGAACGCCCAGCGCGTCTGAATCCACTTCAATTTCCACAATCTCGGAGCGAGCACCCAGTATCCCAGACCAGTATGCACGCAGTGCGGGGTATGACCAGAACATGTGTATGTGATCTGCTTGCTCAGCATTGCATCTAGGGCAAGTGTGTGTCTGAACTTTGGCAAACCGGTTTAGTTTGTGTGGGGTGTAATATACCCTATTCAATAGCTTATATTGCATGCATCGGAATCTGAAATTGAGGGAGACTCTGCGTGTGCGCAAGCACATCTTCCTCCACAGCCCATCTGAGATCTCGAGGCCAAGCTCACCAGCCCACTCACTTTGGGCTCAGGCGGATTGGTCCGGAGACTTTGATAGCAGCATTTTGTATATGGGCGAGACTATTTCAGGACCACTGCCTGAGTTAGCTATGTATTGTACTTCAGGGGGTTCATCCGGGTAAGAGGACCACATGGCCCTGACAGCGACACGCAGCCTGTAGTATTACAGCATCTCTAATGCCGAGCCGGAGTGTCCAGGGCGCCACATGTGGAGTGATGAATTTCCCCTCTGGGAACAGATCGGACAGAGCATGGTATCCCAATTCCTGCCAGTGGTGGGAGAGGAGTTTATCATGTGTGGGTTCCAGTCCTGGGAACTCCCAAACGGGGAGCCATCTGTAGTAGGGGCGTGGATCTACCGACATGTCGATAAGGCGGTGGCAAGCTAATGATGTGGATGCAATGGGGTCAGATGCTGCCTCAGTTTCATACTTACAGTAAAGGGCTAGGGTCAAGGTGTGTACTCCGGCCATCGCCACTTTCTCAAGTTTGACATGAAGTGGTGTTGTCGGGTGTCTGTACCAGTGCGTAGCAAGTTGGGCTTGAGCTGCATACCAAAATGGGGATAAGTCGGGGGCAGTGACGCCCCCCTTTTCATATGGTAAGACCATGTGTACCCACTTTTTCCAGACCGCGCCTGCATGCCATAGGAATTGTGCACATTTTTTTTGTAGATTACTAAAGTATTCCCTCCCAGGACATATTGGGACATTAGCGAAGATATATAGGAGTTTCGGGACCAATATGATCTTGATCAGGGATAGTTTCCCGGCTAGCGACAGGGGTAGGGATCGCCACCTCGACAATTTTGATTCTAATTGTTGTGTGGTCACGGTGTAGTTGTCAGCCAACAGGATCAACCTAGATAACGTTACCTGAACTCCTAGGTATTTGATGCCATCTGGGGACCAGCAGAGAGGGTATTCGCAGACTGGTTGTTGAGTCGAGGTAGTGAGCGGGAATATCTAGGATTTGGAATAATTGATGGTGAAGCCTGAAAAGGTACCAATTTTTGTTATATCTCAGAGGATGGTGTTTAGGTGAGTTGCTGGGTCCCTGACGTATAATAGCATGTCATCTGCGTACAATGATATTATTTCTGGGTTCCCCGTCAGGCATATTCCCTTCTGAGAGTGCCTCGCCCTGACATGGTCCGCCATTGGCTCGATGACCAGAGCAAAGAGGATGGGGGAGAATGGGCAGCCCTGACGGGTGCCTCTAAGTAGTGCGATGGGTGGCGACAATATGGAGTTAACTATCACTCTGGCCGTGGGGCACGTATATAATGATTTAATATATTATATCATGGAGGGTCCCACTCCCATCCTCTCCAGGACCTGCCACATGTATTTTCATGACACCATATCAAATGCCTTTTGGGCGTTGAGTGTGACCGCAACAGCAGAAGCCCCTTGATCTATCGTGGACATGGCATTAAAAAGCCTTCTTATATTAAGGGCTGTCAATCGACCGGGAACAAATACACTCTGATCCTCATGTACGAGATGGGACATTATTGGAAGGAACCTATTAGTACTGGTCTTGGCTATTATCTTGGTATCAATATTCATAAGTGAAAGTGGTAGTGGTCTATTGAACCCACACTCATTACTGGGTTTGTCAGGCTTAAATAGGACAGTTATTATCGCTTTGCGTAGCAATAATGGGAAGATGAACTTTCGAAGAGATTCCGACCACACATCTAGCAGTCTTGGTGCCAACAACACCACATATTCCTGATGAAATTCTGAAGTGAGCCTGTCAGGTCCCGGGGCCTTACCCTTCGGAAGGTCAGTTATGGCAGTAACTATTTCCTCGAGTGTGATTGGCGTATCTAGTTGTTCTCTAGTGGATTGGGATATGTATGTCATGGGGATTTGGTCCAGTAGTGCTTGAATGTCGCATATGCCGTGCTCATGAGGTGGTGTGTATAATTCAGTATAAAAATTGGAGAACCTTTCTAGTATCTGTTGGTCTGACCATTGCTGAGTGCCATGTGCATCTCTAATCCAGTCGATTTGGACCCTGCCACCCTCTGCTTTAACCAACCTCGCCAGTGTTCGCCCAGGTCGATCACCTTCCCCATATTTCCTTGCTGCAACGGGGCAGGACAGGTAGCATACCTCTCTTAGAGCATGTGATTCAAATATCTCAAGTTCTTGCCTGATTTGCGCCGATTTAAGGGGGCTAGCTGCAGTCGTATAATCCTGTTCCAGGTCTTTGAGTTTTGCCTGGGATCGATGTAGATCCCTCGTTATGGTTTTTAACACCCGGACTCCCGGGAGATGGACATGCCCCTTATGTATACTTTGTAGGCCTCCCATCGGACCCCATGGTGGTGTCCTGTTCTGCATTGCATTCGAAGAATGTTTTTATGTCCGAGAGTACTTCCGCCTTAAAGACTATGTCCAGCAGCGCCTCGGACTTGAAGCGCCAGGTGGAGTGGGCCGGTGGAGCCACACCCATCTCAACCTGCATCGTCACTGGAGCGTGGTCAGACAGTGTGCGGGTAAGTATTTGAGTATCTAGCACGTGGCCCATCATATCATCCCCCGGTACTAAAAAAAGGTCTATCCTTGACGAGCTGTCTTGGACAGAGGAATAGTAAGTGTACTCGCGGTCTAGGGGTGGAGAGTTCACCAGACGTCGTGCAGGCCAAGAGATACGATGTGCGAGTGTAGTCTCCTAGCAGCCCGCGATAGGGACCTAGGTGCAGTCACCGTCCTGTCTAAATCACTATTTAATATAAGATTAATGTCCCCCCCCATATTATTGGCACGCCGATGAACCCCATCAGCAGTGAGGCCACAGTATCAAAGAAGCCAGGGGTATCTACGTTTGGGCAATATGTGTTCACCAGTAGGTATTCCGTACCCATTATAACACAATGTAGAATGACATATCGTCCCTCCGAGTCTATGTAGCCCCTTTTCAGCATGAACTTAATCAAATTATGTATCAGTGTTAGGACCCCTCTAGATTTTGTGGAATATATGGTATAAAACCTACTGGGCCCCCAGGATGGTGCGAGGCATGATGCAAGGTGGCCTTGGGCATGAGTCTCTTGTTGTAACAGTATGTTTACGCCATGTCTTTGGCTATAAGCAGTGATTCTATGGGCCTTGGTGTAGCTACCTATCCCCCGCGTGTTCCAAGACATTATCTGTACAGCCATGACATCATCTCAAGGTACATCCCATGTCGCACGTCGCCGTGGACCAATATCGCATCGTGTGCGCAGGAGCCTGCAAGCTATAAGGACCCGCTGTCTGCCCGCTGTGTGCAGTGTCGTATCCCCTCTGCCATTTTTTGCATAACATTCCCCAACTTCCCACGCGACCCTTCCCCAACTAGCAGTGCTTTTTGCTCTCCTCCCCGCGCGTGATGTCCCCAACTTGGCCCCCCAGCCTCTCGGGCCCAACGGGGGCCTGTGCATTCAAGAGCTTCCAAAAGAACCATTGCAGCCGCAGTGGGGTGCACCGCTGCCGTTTTGCCGACTTCTAAGTGTGTAGTGACAACACTACTTGTGCATTCTGGTAACTTTAGACTCACTTGTTACATATTGAGATCTTACAGATATGGGGGTAGGCCCTAAAATTGGGATGTTGGACTGAACTCGTGTTACGTTGAACTGATGTTCTGATTTTAGGGTACAGTATGTAAGCAGTTGGTGACATGTCCCATTTCTCAATAAACACACATGCAATCTCAAAAAGTAACAGGGGGCATTGCCATGGTGAACCCATACATCCCAACCTAGCCAGGGCTTGTGCCCAACAGACCCTCTAAAGACTTGAATGCGGCCACAGTGGGGTGAGCGATCACCCTGCGGCCAACCTTACAGAAATTATGGATTCCCAAAAGTAAAACACATGACAGGCAGCCAACGCCACCATGGTACAATCACATCATTATAGATCAGTGAATAATGAAGATTGTGGCATTGCCAGCCTACAATAGATATGCATTTTAATCATTACAGTCTTGATGTAGCATAGTGATAAGCAATCAATGCCAGCGCTTCTCACTTAACTGTGGTAACTGAAAAACATAGGGGGCCCGGCATGAGCCTTATCCATGGAAAGGCCACCCCGGTTACTGCACCCCATTCGCCCGTATGCCGGGGAGTAAGTGAGTACCGAAGGTACCATCGGCCCGGACACTGAGGAGTACAAGTCTACAAGAACCAGGGGGGCCGGATGTTGACTGTTGCCAGTTAGTCATTATCCATTCATCTGCTGGGTTGTTAAGCGGAATATGTGCTTCAGTAAACAGCTTTGTAAGGGACCGTAAAGAAGTATAGCTTGCCCCTAAAGGTGAACTTGAGGCGCGCTGGAAACAGTATTGCATAGGGGATGTTCCGTTCCCGTAGCATCTTTTTCACTCCAGTGAATTGGCGTCTCTCTTGTTGCACTCCCACTGAAAGGTTGGGGAAAATTCAAATGATTTGGGAGTCCAGGCGCAGCTCCCCCTTCTCCCAGGCAAGCCGCAGGACCTGGTCCCTGTCCCTGTAGCTCAGAATCTTTGCAATATTGGGTCTGGGGAAATCTCCGGGTTTGGGCCGTGAAGCCAGTGCAACGAGTTATACATTTCTTGTGCTCATTTCTTTGACCCATATTCTTGCTCTTCCAGAAAGGTCGATTTTATCTCTCGGGTTACCCATTTTGTCCAAAATAGGAATGTTCAGGTCTCCACAGATGATAATATCTATCAGACTGTGCTTGGCATAATACTGTTAGAAATGTGTTGATGAATTTTGACTCATTGGCCCTCATTACGACCCTGGCGGAAATCGAAAAACGATGGCGGAAATGCAATACCGCCATCGAATAGCGCTCGGTGCGACTATGACCCGTCACCGCAAAGTACGAAGCCATTAGCGACACCGTAGTGAACGCCAACGCTAACTGCACCAAGCACGCGCGCGCGCGCCATGCCAAACCGTAAACACCACCATGGCGCAAGGGTACGCCAATTCCGACCCTAGCGGACATGTACCTAACGCCATCAAGCATGGCGGAATGTACCATTCCGCCATGGTGAGAAGTACGGCATCGCGAATCAACCGTAAACGGCCCCACTGAGTGCCTGTACACCGCTCCCTGCCCTCAAAGTACAACTCCCCGTAGGTGCAATGAAGTCACAATGCAACCAGTGAAATGTACAAGTCACCCATGCATGCCAACGAACAAATGAAACACAACAGGGGCCAATGGGAGCTGCAGGGCACAGATGGCACGAATACAGAAGCAATCCCAATGGACATGACCACAGTCCCCCACCAAGAAACGCACGCAAACACAGGCACCTGTGACCAGCAATATTCCGAAAATCACATCATTCCACCAGTCCACCTGGCTGACCGGCATCTGTTACACAAAACCCAATCCCCCGCCCCTGAGCATGACAACATTCAAACAGTCATATTGGCAGCCCCCATCCCTGACCTCACGGGCTTCGTAGGCAAACGCGCCCAGTACAGTACCACGCAACTAAACTCCGAAGCTGGAACCCAATGCAGATCTCCTCACAATACATCGCTCCCCAAATAGGAATATGCCACATCACTTGCAAAGAAGAACGCTACACGGGCCAAATCAGAATAGAAATTTAATGCACAACAAAATCACCAAGCCCATACAGCCATCAGGCCATGAACTCCAAAACACATTTCACCATTGTGGGCTGCATCCGCAAGAAATGACCAGCCACTACTTGTGTGACGCCCTGTTCCATCATGGTACACAGAGCCACATTCACGTACGAAAAGGCAACATGGAAGCGCACAGAACCGCAGGGCCGGCCCAATGGGGAGGCACTAGTCCAGCTGAAAGGCCGAAATGTTGATCCGAGCCACCAGTACTGCGTAAGGGCATGTGGCCCATTGGCGATCGTCCCATAAGATCGTAATGCTGCTCCACTGATTAACATGAAGCAGCAGGTGTCGGGAGTAAAACCCATCTGCAGGAGTGGCATACAGATGGCAGTGGCAAAAGGGGAGGAGATACCTGTCAACCAAAAGAAAAGAAAAAGAACAGAATGGCCATCAGAACTACATTCCAACAACTCACTTCAATGATCACACTAAATCCACAGCCATATGCATGCTAGCCCACTCCAAAGGTTCATCACCACCCAAAAACCACTTGCGACTCATAACTATCTATATCGAGGTGTAAACACCATCACAAACGAGTGTACCTGTGCATGCGTCTGTCAAAACAGAATCCATCAGATGGGATTGGTAACGTGCATGGACACAAGTGTCTGAGGGCGCGTCGAAACAGGGAGGGCTCAACAAGGCCAGATAGACGATGGTCCCACTATGGCAGCCCTGCATCACATAGCGTAGGGGAGGCGGATAGATCCCAAGAAGCCCTGTACATGGCAAACTCCGTATCAAATCACCTGCCCATGCATCCATTCATCATTCCCTCATCCCGGGATTAAAACGCCTGAATATTTACTCACATAACATTAGAAATATCCATTGAGTCTGTGCGTTATGCAGCCTGCAAAATCCACAGTGCCCCAGCCCGTAATTCCAGTGTTGTGAAGTAACATGTATTTGGGAACGTCCGGCCTCATCGCCCACGTCGCTATTGCGCATCCCAAACTATTCATATCAATCATTGCTTCCTCGCCATGGCCCCTGTCTCAAGGACATTGAACAATAGAACGTTATATTTGCAGTCAGACCTGTGGGCATTTCCTCGCCGCTAGCTGAAAACCGAAAGCGCCGCCCTTCGAATTCCTCATTTGCAACATCACGTCGAAGAGGCATCTGTGGCCATTTGGAATCACTAATTAATCCATCTAGTGCGGCTGTGTGTGAAAATGGCAACTGCCTACACCCACAAATGGGACGCCCCGCCCGTCGTTGCAACTCGGTACAGTGATGCATGAGGGCCCACCGTTACTCGAGTACTACGTACCACTGACCCTTCAGAAGTCTGTTCGCGACTGCACAGATAGTATGTGAAACAATGGGACCACAGCAGAATGAACATATCAACCAATGTTACACGGCCATCGGGTACAAATACATGATTGCAATAGCAAGATGCCATTCCTCGAATTGCAGCGTTGTGTGCGGGACGTGCTCGGCCAAAGGGGAGAGCAGTTTGCCCAGGTGGAATGAATCACCACAGGTGGAGGCCATACAGCCTGAAAACACATAAATTGCACACCCAGTCTCCTCCCACAACCACACCCACTCCGAAATGCTACCGGCAGGACTCGCGATGTTGGCCCTGGGGGACATGATAGCACTGCAAGTACTCCAACTCCAAGAAGAAGACGAACACCAACTACAACCGGCCGCACGGAGGAGACGCAGGAGGAGGAGGAGGGCAAGGCAGGGCCAGCAAGGGCCGCCAGCACAGCCACTACCACCACGCAGGCAGCCCGCAATCCCACGCCTCCGAGCACATCCGTTCAACCTCACTGATGAGCAGATCCACACCCTCTACCGTCTGGACCGGGACACCATAGCCGCCATTGTGGACATGACACAGGCTGACCTTGTCAGCATGATAGATAGCCCAACCGCCATCCCACCCCTACTGAAGGTGGTGTCTGTACTCCACTTCCTGGCCACAGGCACCTACCAGCACACAGTCGGACAGTTGCATGGCATTTCTCAGCCACTGTTCTCACGGACACTATTGCAAGTGCTCGATGCCCTCCTGCAGCACGCAGACGACTACATCTCCCTACCACGCTCGGAGCAGGAAATTACCAACACAAAAGTGGGATTCCATGCACTTGCCGGCATACCGGGTTGCATTGGTGCCATCGACTGCACCCATGTGGAATTGGTCGTCCCACATGCCATGGAGGCCCAGTACCGCAACCGAAAACAATTTCATTCTCTGAATGTACAAATGGTGTGTGACTCCAACAGGATCATTACACATTGTTGTGCCAGATTCCCTGGATCAACCCATGATTCTATGGTCTTGAGGAACTCTACAATACCACGCTACATGGAGCGACACGCAGGGAACAGATCCTGGCTACTCGGTGAGTCACATTACATGCATGATAATGTGGGGTATGTGATTCGGCAATGACCTGGCAGGAAGGGGGGGGGTGTGCGTACGTAGCAATGGCATTCCACATCATACGTTTATCGTCCACATACAGGTGATGCTGGATATCCACTGAAGAGATGGCTCCTCACACCAGTCCGGAACCCACGGGACCAGCATGAGGAGGACTACAACCATGCCCACTCACGTACCCGTGTAGTCATCGAACAGGCATTCGGCCTACTGAAGGGTCGTTTCCGCTGCCTCAGCAGGTCTGGCGGGGCACTCCTGTACCGCCATGAGAAGGTTGCAAAGATGGTGATGGCATGTGTCATGCTCCACAACATGTGCGTACGTAGAAATGTGCCCATGCCCCCTGACGCAGAACTGCAAGCACCTGATGATGGTCATGATGAGGGTGGGGATGTGGCAGCACCTCAAGGAGTCTGCGAGGCACCGGAGGGCCGTGACATTCGTCAGCATCTCATTGATGTATGCTTCTAGCACTCATGCCTGGTGGCTGATACATGGACACGGGACTCGTGGCACTGTGTGTGTCTGGGACATGCACAATATGGACTGTACGCCTATGATGGCCTAGTACACAAAGATCAATGTCCACACATCTCATTGGTTGATCGTGCACTGTTTATGGCATATGTGATATCATATTGAACACCCTATCGACCCGCCACCCAAGTGAGCCCAACACACCCCCTCCACCCTCCTACCTCCCCCCCAAACACCAGTGTCCAAAGATGCTCATTGTCAGTGGCCAGTCGCTATTGCAAGCCCCCTCTGCGGGTATCAGGGGCACCCCTGCCTGTGGAGCGCAGGTTCCTCCCAGATCTACGTTGGGGGCTGCCCTGGACGGAACTTGCAACGGATGATGTCTCTGCCTGCTCACGTCCATGCATGTCCCTAAGGGTTTGCGAGAGCTCAGTGAGCACACGGCGCACTGCGGCAAGTTCGGCACATACGTCTTTGGACGTCGCATGCAGTTCCCCCCTCAGGCTCTCGGTGCTTCTCTCCATTTGTACTCTCAGGCTCTCGGTGCTACTCTCCATTTGTGCCCTTAGTGTCTCTGTACTTCTCTCCATTTCTGCCCTAAGTGTCTCAGTTGATGTTTCTATGTCTGCCTTAGTGCCCCCACATTCATCGGCATGGTCCTTGAGGAGCGTGGCCAGTTGCTGCTGTTGCACGATTAACTGGTCGAGGGACTGTTGCCTCTGCTGGGCCATGGCCATTTGCGGGGGTGTCACAGAGGGGCTGTTGTCCTCATGTTGCCTTGCCACAGGGCTTGTGGGGGATGGCCAGTCGTCGTCTTGTGGGTGCCCCTGCGTGGTATCCTCATGTTGTACGGGATGGGACAGACAGGGGGATTGGGACAGGTCATGGATGGATCTGACTTCGACATCCCCGTCTTCTGTGTCGGAGCATGCTGCCATCAATGGGGTGTCACCTATGGTGCTGCTGCCACCAGAGGCAGTGCCTTCTGTGGCATCCGTTGGGGGGACCTGTGGTGGTGGTGTTGTGGGCATGCTGGCTGCTGGGGTGCCTGTTGATGTTCCCTCCTCTGTGCTGCCACCTGATTTGTGCTGCTGCCGTGTCTTGATGCGTGCAGCTGAGATGGAGGGTCTTTGGCCGTTGGTCTTGGCCCTCTTTGCAGGTGTGCTGGTAGGGGTGTCCTGATGCTCGTCGTTTGGATCGGACCCTGTGGTGGAGTAAAGGAGGGCGAGGGTTATTAATGGGTCTGTGGGTATTGGAATGGCATTGTATCACATGCATTGGGGTGGTACCTGAGGGTGATTTGGGTCGGGGCCTTGGAGGTGCTTTCATTTGTGTGTGGAGTGAGGGTGCAGTTGTTTGGCAGCCTGCAGTTAGGGTGTGCCTGCTGCACGTGTAGTGCGTTTTTTAGGGGTTTTTAATTATTTATGTATTTATTGTGGGTTTTAACGTGCGCTATCAGGCCGATGTGTGTGGACGTTCTCCTGGACATGTGTTTCTGTTGCACTATGTGGACACATGGTACCTCACATGATTGGACATTGTGGATTTGGCATTGTTTTATTTGGCCCACCTACCTGATTCTTCGGATGTCTGCACTCCTTTCTCCATCCCTCCGACTCCCTCTATGCTCTCCATTCCGATGGTGGAGGCACAGATTTCTTCCCAGGGGGTCAACTTGATGGGTGATTCAGGACCTCCCCCGGTGGCTGTGGCAATGTTGCGGTTGGCAGAGAGTATGCTGCGGACGCGTATCCGCAGGTCGTCCCATCGCTTTCGGCATTGCTGTGGGGTGCGGGGTGCGGTCCCCACCGCACTTACCCGCTGTGCCACCAGAGCCCATATGGCCTTCTTGTTTGCAAGTGCCGTCCTGGTCATTTGCGTGGAGAAGACGACGGCAGCATTCTCCTGGAGGGTCTCTGTTAGCACGGTGAGTTCCTCACGGGAGAAGTGGACCTGCCGCTTGCGGTCGCACGCTTTCTTCGCTACTTTTCCCATTTTTCTTGGTTTCGCTAGGGTGGATGACGGGTTGGGGTGTGTCTCTGGGTAGTGTTTTTAGTGGTTGTGTGGTTTTAGTGGTTTTATAGGTGTACGGCGGGATGTTTCCCGTTCCGGGCCCATGTTTTAACTTCCGTTTCCGTATATTTCCGGTCACCGTACTTTCCGGTAGGCGCACACTGCGGTGTCCGCTGTGATGGGTGGCGGTATTGCACCTAGGGCGCCGTACGGCGGCGGTGTGGGCCGTTTTGGGGTCATTTCCGCCATCGCGGACTTTGCACTTCCGCCATGCCGTGGTACTCGTGCCCGATGGGTCGGAATGGGCCGCACTTTGCTCCATCGTGCAATGGCGGAAACGCTATTTACGCTGTGGCGGTCCGGTCAGTCACTTTCCGCCAGGGTCGTAATGAGGGCCATTGATGGCTAGAGGATTCCAATATAAGTTGAATATAACTGTTGTCAGATTCTGTTTAAAATGGACTGAATCTTGTTTGTGCAGTTTTTGTTTCTGGAGTATTGTGTATTGTATCCATTGATTCAGATTTCTTGACTCAAATGGGAGCCAGACAGAGTCTAATCTTATCAAGGTTATCTGTCCCGAAGATGGTCTTCCTTTAAGTTGATGCAGAGCAGGGTTTATAAAAACGTTATACCCTTCGCACATGGGTGGCTGAGACAACCATGTCTCTTGTAGGCATATTATGTGACATTGTTCAAGTTTTGGGTGGAGTTGCTGGAATACATGTCTGAAACCCCTTGTATTCCATGAAAGCAAAGTTAGCTCTGAGTTACTATCAGCCTTTGATTGTTATGAAGACATCGAAGTTGGACTTGGGCTTTTGTCTTTTTGGAAAGAATATTCACTTCTTATGTAGCTGTTCCCCGATCTCTCCTGTGTTTTTACATACTGCAGCTCCTCAGTTCTGTGAGATTCTATTGAGATTCGTGACTCATCACTGCTCTGTGAGTCATTGTATGTCTTACTTGGTTCCCTCGTGAAAGTCCTGTGTTTGAGTGTTTTCCTTAAAGGAGACATTTCTTGCTGACTCAGTTTGTCATAATGCCTCTTGCTGCATTTAAATCCCATACATTCCAATTGGTGGCCAGCAGTTTTTAGGATTTCGAGCATTATTGAGGAGTTATTCAGTTCCACTTCGACTGTATCAAGATAATGGTCGTCTAGAAATGTGACCAATTTTATGTCTTGGGATCGGATGTGGTTTAATTCTGGAATCACTCTGATTAGAAGTAAAACATTGGTGCGGTTTAAGATTATCGAGGCCTTTGTGTCTCTCAAATGTGACAGTGTGATCACATATTTTTCCTGTATTTTTAATGCATCTACAAATGTGGGGGTTTTCAGCTGTGGGTATACAAATTGCCTCTCCTCTATACTTAATGGGCGCAGCCCGTTTTCCAGCAGTCTTTTTTGTTGATCTCTTTTGGTATTACTCCTCTGTGCTCTTGATTGATTTTGTCTACTAGTTGGTGTCCTCTCCTGTCTCAAGGTACCATCCAGTTCGTTATCAGATATCTCGTCACATGTGAGCTCAATGTGCTGCACTGAGTCACTTTGTGCAATCGGAATTTGGTCCAAAAGAATCATATCTGTGACATTCTGATCTTGTATTTGCACTGAGTCATCAGACGGCGAATCAATTGAGTAGGTTGTGAAGTCTAGTAATTCTGCGTGTTGTTTCGCCTCGTCTTGTTGTAGATCTTGAAGAGGTGGAATCACTGTGTCTGGCCTCTTTATCGTGTATCTTGTGAACTATTTTCTTGCTGATTTTTTGATTGCTGCTTTAGGCCAGTTCCACATTAGGCAGGGCTTGTGGTAGAGCCAAGTTTCGGAGGAAAACACGTGATCCAGTTTGGCGTATCTTTATTTTCGTGAATATCTCAAATGTCTGTGGATCGTTTAAAGTCATTGCTTGGGACACGGCTCTTGTTCCTGTTATTTGTGACTGATTTGCAGATGGACTCTTCATATGATCTATTTGTACTGCGTGTGGAGCTTGTTCAGTCTGCATATGCGCTTTTGTCGGACATGGTGATTCAGTCAGTTTTGTTGTAATTTTCCACATCTCCTTCTTAAGAGACTTCAGGGCCGCTGTTGCTTGTACTCTTTCCGTTCGATCTGCACCTGCAATATCGGCCAGTCTGTTTTGCCATAGGCGGCTTGTCTCAGCCTCTTGGTCTAGGCGTTGTTGTATTTGGATGATGAAATTCTCAATATGAATCTGTTTTGTGTGCATCAGGGCAATTAGAGTCGCCTGATCTTTGATTGCTTCAACATTTGCTTCATGGAGTTTTAGAAATGGAATTAATGACTGAGAGGTTGTTGTAATCAAGAGATTTTGTAGTTCGAGCATTGTTGTTGGTAATCGAGCAAGGGGGGGATTCTGAGGGTATTCATCTGGCGTATCCCGTTCGTATGAGAGGGTCTTTGGGTGATGTGCGCACTCTTGTTTTGCCTGTGGTTGCCATTCTTCTCTATGTTTCCTGCTTTTCTCATGTGGTTCCGTCGGCAGCTCTTTCCAAGAAAGGGAGAAAATATCTACTTTTTGGTTGTATGCCGGGGTTGAGGTGAGGCATGAAATGAGCTTCTTTGCCTCTTTGTGTTGGGTCACAGCATCTCTTCGCACCTCATGTGGGGTCATGAGTGAGTTTAATTCCATAATATCCAACAGGAGATGAGCTGGTCTGAGTCATTTGATGCTCTATTTCATATGTTTGCAATTCTTTAACTTTTTTTTTCCTGTAGTTGAAATCCATAAAGCCCTTGCTCTTATTGCTTTCTCTTTCCTTTGTATTGTATTCTCATTTAGTTCCACAGGGCATTGGTGATTTGTTTTAAGTACTTTTGGTGCCTGCAGTGTTTTCTCCTGTGAGTTCCTTCTTATTGAGCTGCAAGTGGGGGTCACTTATAGTTGGAGTTACTCATGTGTCTGTTCGATTCCGTCATGCTCGGATGCTGAATCAGGCGGCCGCGGAGGCCGTATTGGGCCAGTAGAGGGTGCTGGCTGTTCAGTGTCCTCCACCACACGGTCCCCAGATGACTCGACACATGCCCGTTGGCACGCCTCCGCCAGAGCCGCAGAGTGCGCCGGAGTGCCGGTGGTCATGGCACTGAGCACCTCAACCTCTTGCTCCATGGAAGTCTCTGCGCTCAGTGAACTCTCTGCCACCCGTCCCGAGTCAGATCCCCCCTCAATCTGGGCCAGGCTCCCCACGTCCCGCTCACCCCTTACCGGCAGAGCCCGCTCCTGCCTCAAGACGGCATGCGCCGGCTGCGGACACGGGAGACGTGGCAGGCAAGATAAGAATCTGCTATGGGGGTCAGTTTGTATTTGAGAGTTCAAGTGTTGACACTGTGTATTATTAGTGTTTGTCATGGCTTTGTTTCCAAGTTGATATAGTTTCCGTTGTTCGAACAATGTCATTATTTCGTGCAAGTTATGAAATGTTTGGTCAAAGACTGGGACTGTAGTGTTATTAAACTTACCTTGGTTTCTTGATCCGTTGCTTTATTCTGTCGTGGGGAGTTTGAACTTTCTTTCGGGAGCTCAGCTGGGCACGGCATGTTCTTCATTTTGGTCGATCTGAAGAGTGCTTGCAGTATAGATGCTTGACGCTTTGTGGCCAGCAGGGCTTCGTTCAGGTCAGGTTCGATTTTCCCTCTGTGTCGAGTTCTGGGCCTACGAAGATGCAACGTACCTTTGCTAGTGGTTTCTGTTAATAGATGTTTGTCACTTTTCTTCCTGTTACTCATTCTCCTGCAGGAGAAAGATTCAGGGTCCTCACAGTAATTAGGGTGCTCTGTAAAATATGTAACAGCTCAGATGCAACTTCCAGAGTAGCAGTCCGCGGGATCAAGGAAGTCAAAGGAGGGAGCTGCGTCGCAGAGTCGCTCTCAGAGCCCAAAGACCCAAAGACTCTGCAACTGACTCCGCGGCCGCTCCGCGGGTTCTGTGAGGTTTTAACTTCCAAGCACAATCACCAAAGAAAGAGGACTGCTGTTGCAGGGTGTTCAGATTCACTACGCCCAAAGACTCTGCGACTGACTCTGCGGGTTCTGGGAGGTTTTAACTTCCAAGCACAATCACCAAAGAAAGAGGACTGCTGCTGCAGGGTGTTCAGAGTCACTACACCCAAAGACTCTGTGACTGACTCTGCGGCCGCTGTGCAGGTTCTGGGAGGTTTTAACTTCCAAGCACAATCACCAATGAAAGAGGACTGCTGCCGCAGGGTGTTCAGAGTCACTACACCCAAAGACTCTGCGATTGACCCCGCCACTCTATTTGGTAGCTCTAACATCAGCCCGTAGAGTGAGCGAGTTGCAGGCACTTTCGTCCAAGCCACCCTTTACTGTCTTCCACAAGAATAGGGTTGTTCTAAGGGTTAAACCTTCATTTTTACCCAAAATCATTTCTGATTTATGCATAGGACAAACATTGTATTGCCTTGTTTCTATCCCCCCCTCATCCTAGCAAGGAGGAGGAGAGATGACATTGGTTGGACCCTCATAGAGCTTTAAAATTATATATATTTAGAATGCCAAAACTCTGTATTGATGATCAGCTCTTTATTGGCTATACAGGCCACAAACTGTGTCAGGCTGTCTCTAAGCAGACCTTGTCCAGATGGATCATTCTGGCCATTCAGAATGCTACAGGTTGGCTGGGAAGGATCCTCCGGAATGAGTAAGGGCCCATTCCACCAGGGGGATGGCTACCTCTACAGCCCTGAAAATGGGCGTCCTAATAAAAAATATTTGTGAAGCAGCAACGTGGTCTACTATCCACACGTTTACAAAGCATTAATGCCTGGAATCTTCAGGATGGTAGATTTGGTAAAGCAGTCCTGCAGTCGGTTCATGAAAACAATTAAAATACAAAGTCTACTCCCTTCACCAAATCAAATACTGCTTTGGGAGTCTATCAAAGAAAAGGAATACGTGGGAGGACACAATCCATTCGAAAGAACAAGTTACTTACCCCTGCTAATGTTCTTTCAACTGGATGTTCCTCCCACGTTTTCCTCATCGCCCTCCCAGCCTACCCCACAGTAGAATTTTTCATGCTATTAAAGCTTTTGTTCCTTCAAGGCTGAGTACGGTCATTCCAGTAGTTATGCAGGTATTTCTGCTGTAAGGGAAAAAACAGAACTGAAGCGAATGGGCGCTGCACGTGCTATATATGCCCTCGATGACATCATTCTCGAGACGGCCTTCAAGGGCGATCGAGACAACGCCATTGACGCACAGCTCCTTCTGCCGAAAAAAAAAGTCTGAGGCATCTGAAGCTGGTTATCATATATCAAAGATGAGGAATATGTGGGAGGAATATCCAGTCGAAAGAACGTTACCAGGGGTAAGTAACATGTACTTCTGAGTCGCCATCTTTGGAGTGCTTCTGGTCACAGGTGCCTGTTTTGAAATCTCCCGAACCTGGGTTTGGACGCTCCTATTCATTTTGGAACCTGCACAGTATCTTCCCCTTAGCGGGACTTCAAACATGTGTGTGTTTTCCTTCCACTGGCAGTGATTATTACTTTCAATCTCTTGCTTGCTTCTAAATGTTCTGAATCCCATTTTTCTCTCTTCTTTTTTGCAATATGGCTTTCTTAAGTCCTCTTTCGTATTTGTCCAATTACCCTTCTCTTTATTGAAATCTTGATAACCTTAATTCTCCTTCTATCGCCACTTCTTCCTCTTTCTCAGATTAAATTACTCCCTGCAATATGCTTTCTGTTTGTAACAAAACCTCCGACTCTTGAATTGGACTTTGGGTTTCTACTTTCATCAGTTGCTTGTGCTGGTACAGCCATTCGTTTTCATTCCTCATGGATCCCTCTTCCGCACTCTTCCTTTCTCCTAATGATTTTATCTTTTCAATACTGTTGTAGTTCTTTCTTAAATTCTCATTTGCTTTCCTTTCTGCTAGCTCTCTGTCATCTTTCAATGACAATATGTTTTCCCTATTCACCTGTCTTCTCTCCAAATCCCCCTTTTTTGTCTTGTGAGATTTCAATCTTCATTCTACTGATTCTTCCTGTTCCTTCCTTCCTATTTTCGACACTTCCGCCTGTCAGACCTTTTTACCTCTCCCTCTCTAATCGCTGCCAATTCCCTTGATTTAATCTTCTCCACTTACTCGTCTGAAGGTACAATTTCTGCATTTCCTTTTAATTCCACTGATCCTCGGCTCCTGTCTCTTTCTTATAACCTACCCTATTAATCCTGGCATCTTCATTTATATTCATAAACACTGTATAGTGTTTATGAATATAAATGGGATCATCAATGGGATTACAGAACACTTCTTTAAGTGACAGAGAGAAAACTCTTGTTCTAAAATAATAATAACCTTACAAAATTTTACTGAAATGTTTACTTATCTGACTGTTTTTCCAAAATTCAACCACCAGAATACATCTTGTGCCCACAGGAGTTTTTCCTACATAGGAAGCTTTGAATGCAAAGTGAAAAAAGACACTGCCACTTCCGGCAGCCCACGGTTGCTGACCACATAATGCTCACCACTGGCAGTGGAAGTCAGTTCTTTTTTCAAACCCTGTGAGGAGGATCTAAGAACACTTTCCCTGCCAAAAAAATATTAGGTGAAGAGAGGTGTTTCTGCAATTTTTCCAGGCAATTTCTCAATCCTTAGCTGGAAAGATGTCACTTTTTGTCATGCATCCGGGTTGTGGATCAGCACTATGTTGGTCTGTGTAGCTTTGCTGGTGCCGTACTCGCTAAATGCAACGTAGCACCGACTGTAGGATGGCGATGGCATGTCACGTTACACATTACTGTCCAGGGACTTATCCCACTCACAACACAAATCAGTACATCACAACTTTTGATTCCAACGCATGAAGCTAGTACTCCCAAGTAACTACTATTACTTCCCTTGTGAGTTAGCACAGCACTTTTTTGTTTCATGCTTTTTGTTCCTTTGTTCCTCCCTATACCTCATGGTCTCCTTGCCACCTCCAGCTGCTCTGCTGGCTTTTTGCTGCTGACTTCCTTCACTCCTAGTATTCCAGCTGCAACACTTTCAACATTTCCAGCCTTAATGCTACCCAGTGTTGCGAGAGGGTTGTGCACCTCTGGTAGCAATGTTACTCTTCTGTCTTGTTACCTCATTTCCCCTCCCCTTATTACTCTCTGCATTCAAAAAGGGTCAGGAAATACAGGAGTCTCTTTACGCCTGCCATAACGGGCCATGACAAAGTCAGAGTTTTAGCTAACCACTGGCCAGCCTACCAGGGAGTGGTTTTCCACAGGTGAGATGTTTCTCTAGTTGGGGTTTTTCTCCCTCGAATCAGGTCTTAACATTGGTCACCACTGACAAACCAGCAGTTAGTCATCTCCTGGAGACACAGTGGCTTGCAAAATTGATCACCCTTGCCTTTTCTAGCCATAATCATCACGTCAATTTCAGGTGAGACCTATTGGTGAAACCTTTCTATAAATCTTTCTCATGTGAAAGCAGGAAATCTGTAAATGACAATCAAGCTGTTTGCATTGGTTGCCTCCCAGACTCTCATACTGTGGAAGAATGTCCAATTTGTCAAAAACTGTCATAGATAGGGTTAAAGGCTGGAGATAGAGGGGGGAACGACTATGAGTCAATCTCACTGATTATTATGGTAAAATACTCACCAAGACCCTGGCTTGACATTTACTAGAATTGATTTGGAAAGTGATAAGCAAAGAGCAGTCTGGATTTATCAGGGGCAGAACATATATATGACAACCATCAACTTCTACAGGATCTGATTGAGCTAGCCGCAAAAGACAAGAAGCCTGGAGTTTTTTGAGTGTTGATACACAGAAAGCATTTGACAAGGTTTACTTGAATTTCCTATTTCAAACTATGGTCTAAATGTGCCTTTTCTCCATTTTTGAAGCCTAGATCCAAGCTGTAAACAGTGGTTCACAAGGCTGTGTAGTGGGGAATGGCTTACTCTCCTTAGTCTTCCAAACTGAGTAAGGCACTGATCAAGGCTGTCCTCTCTCTCCCATTCTATTGACAATGTGGTGGTGCAACTGCTAACAAAAATGCTGAAGATGGGCACTGCCTAGGAGTGCATGACCACAAACAAGGTGCAGTCCAAAATCCTCCAATGTGCAAATAGTCTGCTCCTGATTGTCTGCAATTTAAATAAAATTCTCCCAGTGATCTTTGATACACTGAGCAGAGTTGGCCTCACTGTTGTAAAGAGGTCAGTAGTGAGGTTATAGATTACAGGTCTTTGCAGTACTTACAGGGAGAAGTGACCTACCTAGGGATTTACTACCCTAACGAAATGGGGAATGTTTTCAGTCAGTACCAACACCCTACTTGATAAGATCTCAACAGATTGTGAGCATACCCATAACCACTTAGCTGCAAGAGTGGGCAGAGCCTAAAATCATTTGCTGTTGCAATCCAGGACAAACATACTCGCCCTTAGCACTTAAAGGGTTAATCATGGAATATGGGGAGAAAGCATTGTACTGAGGATAATTGAGTTGCTGAAGCTGATATATGTAATATCAAGTGCAACAACACTGATCAAAGAGTTTGTTTTTGTAAATATGTTCAAGATCTTTAACAACTGGATCTGCTGAGCAAAGAAAATGTAGCTTTCAATCCAGAAATTGCACCTTCTGACCTGTAGTGGAGGGCCAGAAACATAAGCTATCAAAAATCTCTGACCACACAACTGACCTCAAGATAAATTGTGCCTTGTTATAAAGACACACAAGATTTAGGTCATGGTTAAAATAAAGGTCAATGGTGATCACCCAATTGAGCTGCTATAGAAGAACCTACACCAATTGATTTATCTCCTCTCTCTTACAACTACCAGGTGGATTTTTGCTGAATAAACATGCTGAAACTAGATGCTATAATTCAGAAGAGGCTCATATCTTGTTCAACCTAGGCCTAATGGAACATGGGGAAATTATATAGTGGGCAGAGTGGAACATGCTGCAGGGACACTACTTAAAGAACATGTTAATCTGGAAGTTAGACACTTCCTGAAATATCTGAGACTTAAGGGTCTACTCAACACTGTGCTCACTACCTGGAAAGCCATTGATCATAAAAACTGCTCTTTAATCTCTGTTTTTCTAAGCATGATCGGCTCCTTCAACATTTTAAAGATCGGACATGTTTTAGAACAAAAGTGGAAAATCTTCTTTGAGAATAATCGTCCTGTGGGAGACTATTCATAATCAAGAGGTTTTCTCTGATTCTCAACATGCTCATGAGTTGTGGAGGCATTTATCAAGGTCTGCTCTTGGGTTCTGTAGAGCAGATGCTGGGGTAGCACCATCCTTGGTCCAATCATCAGTTCAAACGGAGACATTTTTGTTGCAGAAGAAGGGGTAGATCTGATGGCCATCAGGACAAGAGGTAATTGAATGTCCCAACTTGGCCCAGAATCTGCCACAAACCTTTTTAATATGCTCACAATAGTCTTGTTGTATCTCTCAACTTCATCACTAGAGGCTGGCCTGTAGGCGATGTGTAGTTTCCTTTTGACCCCAAGTATCTCCCACATCTTTGTCATCGCTTCGCTAGTGAAGTGGCTACCACGGTCTGACTCAATCCTTTGGGGTAGTCCAAAACGCGACAAGATGTGATTGATCATCAAGGCAGCTGCTGTTTCTGCCTTGCAATTTGGGGCAGGGAGACATTCCACCCATTTAGTGAACAAGCATGTTACGGTCAACTTGTAATTGTTCCCCCTAGAGGAGCGAATCACGAGCCCAATCTGACCAAGCAGTGTTATCCCACTCTTTTGGAGGGGAGCACAGTGCTTGAGTGATGTTGGCTGAAATTGTGCACAAACAAGACACCCCTTCAAGTATTGGTCGAGGTCCTGCCCCATGTGTGGCCAGTATGCCCCCCCTTGCAAGATTTCTAGTGTCGTATGAAACCCCCTATGACCGGCTGTGGCCGCATCATGGGCGTGACTTAGCATCAGGCTTCCGAATCAGGTGGGGACCACCCACTGGTCATGGCCAGCTATGGATCTCCTCACCAACAAACCGTCTTGGATTCGGAACATTTTTGGACATTTCATCATCACTCTGAGATCCTCTTTCCCTATGTAATCGGTATCCATCAGAGTAAAGTTCTCAACGTCCTCAAAGTGTTGATAAACGTACCAATTATTGGATCCCCCTTTTGAGCCGTAATCAAAATCCGCATCTGGGGTCTCCTTACTCCATTGTGCAGTTGAGAGTTCATTGTGAGCATTTGTCTGGGACCTAGTGATAGCAGTGACCTGGATTTCCCCCAACAGGGACTCGATCTCCAGTAGATCCCCTTAGATGGCTCCGGTTTTGGCCAGCTGGTCAGCTAGGTAATTTCCAGTTCTGTCTGGTCCCTCTACTTTAGAATTACCCTTGATCTTTTTCCAGTAGATGGTCATCCCATTCGAGGTGACCAGATCATCAATATTTTGTATTAATTTCCCATGTTTCAAAGGTTTATTATTAGCACATAGCATACCTCTGGTTTTCCAGTTAACCAGGTGCTCCACGAACCCGTTCCGTACATAATCTGAGTCTGTGATTATGACCAGTTTGTGGAGTTGGTGTTGAACATCAGTGAGGATGGCTTGATGCACAGCCATCAGCTCTGCCACTTCTTTTTATTTATTTATGTTTTTATATTGGTTGGCTAAATTAAATTAACCTTTCAAAACAAATTATCATAATAGAAATCACACCTCATCACATTAAAGAAAGCACATTATGGTTTTAAATATAAAAAACATAAATACATAACATCATCATAATAATAATTCAAGGATAAAAAAAGGAAGAGATAAAGCAAAGGAAACTTTAAACAAGATACTTAGCTAAGTCAAACCAATCCTAGAACCACACACAAATTAAGTAGAAAGCTTGAACATGTAAAAATATCTAGTAGCTAGGAGTAGAGCCACTGAATAAAACTAGCTAACTAATCAAACTGTGTGCAACACTGTGTTTAAGAATTGCATAGTAGCTATTCTTAGCGAAGTTTTAGGTGTGGCAAATAGTTCGTACCATAGTTCATCAGCAGAACGAGTTATGTAATGTGTTCGAGTTAGCTTATGGAGGATAATTTCCCTTTGTTTCTCTAAGGCAGCACACTCAATTAGTATGTGTTTTAATGTTTCTTCGATTCCATCAGTTTTACAGAATTGACAGTGCGATGCATCAGCTTGAATTAGACCTCTTCTTAGTAAAATTTGTTTGGTTGGCCATAAGTTCAAACGAAATCTTAAAATTTGATTTCTTAGTATGATTGACGGACACTTCAATAGGTAATCAGCTGCCTGCCGAAATTTTTCATGACCAAAGGATGCTCTATCAAAGTCTTTTAATTGTAAGCATTTCTGTTGGGTAAGGTGCCAGTCCAGTCCAGTTGGTACAATTTGAGCTTGGCTCTGGTTGGATTGTTTGCCAGTATTGTAAGCAGATTGTTAGCAGCTAAGCCCAAGAGGCATTTACAAAAGAGGCAGCATCTCTACCTGGATACTTGCATGTGAGTTGAAAGAGAGCCTAGCTCAAATTGAAGAAGATCATTTGGTGTTGAATTGGGAAGATTGAGTAGTTTTTTCCAAAATTGGGCTTCAATTCTTTTCCAATAGCAAGGTTTTTGTGGAAGCCAAGTCTCAGCCCCATAGGTGATAATGGGGATTACCTTTTGTTGATAGAATATTAGGACATGGGCACAAGAGAATTTACCATATTTGGCCTGGAGAATCTTGGATTGCGAAATTAGAGTGGAAAGTTTCCCATTTATGTTGCTTTGCTGAGGTTTTTTTTTTAGGAGAATTGCTAAACATAATACCAAGATATTTATATTCACTGACTAGAACCAGTTTTTGATTTTGTAAGAAACAATCATAATGTTTTGTTTGCTTCATTTTACTTTTTCTTAGTTCCATAACTTGGGTTTTCTCTAGATTAAGTTTTAAATTATTTTTAGCAACAAAGGAATCTAATTGATTAAGCAGAGTCTGCAGTCCACTTGGCGTTTGTGAAATGAGAACCAGGTCATCTGCATAGAAAAGCCATGCAATGGCCTGATTGCCAAGTTTTGGCGCATCATTCATTACCTTCGAGAATTCAACTCCCAAATCAAATATAAACAAATCAAATAGAGTTGAAGCAAGTATGCAGCCTTGTTTGAGGCCGCGTTTAGTATGAATTATTTCAGATAGCACCCCATCCAAGTTCAATTTGACCTGCATTGAAGTGTTGGAGTGAAGCAGATTTATTATGGAGATGAGAGAAGATGGACAACCAAAACTCATTAATTTGGAAAGAAGTAGCTGACGATCCACAGAATCGAATGCAACTCGAAAATGTACATAGGCCAGGTAGAGAGGTTGGTTTCTTGTCGTGTAGAGTGCTTTATTAGCATTAAGCGTAGTAATATTGATAGCCGTGCCAAGGCCCGCAACAAAACCAGTTTGGAAAGGATCTCGACGGTTCTCATTGGTAGCCCAGATGTTAAGATCTCTTAAAATAATTCGGCTAAAAATCTTCCCAGGTGCATCGAGAAGTGCTATCAGACGGTATCTCGCCGGATTCACGCGATCACCTTTTTTATAAATTGGCACTATCACAGCTTGGCACCAGGATGGTGGAATGCTTTGCTTCGTTTGAATGGAGTGAAAAACAGTATATAGAATGTTTGCCCATAAGGCAGGATTCTGTTTTAGAATGAAGTTTGACAAGCCATCCGGGCCAGGAGCTCTCGATGAGCTGGCCTTATTTATGTAGAACAGCACATCATCTCGATCAAAGTTGAGAGAAAAAGGAGTGTTCACAAACTCTAGCGGCAATTGGGCAATGCTATTTTGTGGAAGATCATAAATATTTGTGAAGTAATCAACGCAGCTTTTTTCCAAGACACCATTAAGCTGAGATGACAGCTGAGAGCACAATGAGCCCGAGTTGATTAGCTTCCAGATCTGAGAGGAATTTTTACTCTTAGCCACCTGGAGCCACCGTTCACCATCCTTTTGATACATTTCTGCCTTATGGGCCCGTATCCAATTATTGTAGTCTGTCTTTAACTTATGTAGAGATGACTCACGATATTGTAACGGGAGAAGTATAATCTGTCTTTTTTGTTTACGAAATAAGGACTTCCTAAGTCTGACGGATTGATCAAATATATGGAGACGAGTATTGTTGGATACCCTACCACCAGTGTTAAGGGGGATGCAAATAGATGCATTTTATCATGATATTCTGGTGGATCATATCCCTTCTCTAGAAGAAGATGGTCATTCACTAAATCACAACCAAATGCTTCCAGAGCAGGATTAGACCAATGTAGTCTGTTCTGCTGAGAATTTAAGGTCAAGTTTCTCAGCTGTTGTTGTCGAGACTGTAGTCTGCCCTGCGAGTGAACCATAATTTCGACCGACAACATCAAATGATCACTAGATGTAGTGGGCAATATACTGAACTCGCAGTTGCCAAATAATGTTCTGTCCACATACACATAATCAATGGTTGCTTTATGTGATCTACTTGGCCAAGTGTGAGCAGGTGGTATGTCAGTCTCAAATGCACCATTCAGCATTATCAAATCCCATGCTTGTACACACTGAGACCACTGAGTGACCCGTTCCGAATTTCTTTCTTTAGCTGATAAAAGAAGATGAATATTCAAGTCACCAGCAAGGATGATATGTGCAATGTTAGGAGTGGCAGCGATGTCTTCCATAAGTGCATTGAGATCCTTAAGAAAGATAGAAGTTAGAATAGCCACAGGATTCCAATATAGATTAACGATAGCAAATTTTAAGGTTTGGATCAAAATTATAGAATAATTCGGAGAGGGGCAATCAGCTCCACTGGTTATGGTGGAGATGTTAGAGATAGTTGCTAGACCAGACATTGGTCTGCCTTTTTGACCTTTCAGTGCAGGGACCAGATGAACATGGTGTTTATCCCAAGATAGCGGAACCAGTAACCAGGTTTCTGTTAAAAGCACTAAATCAAAGTTTCTTAAGAAGCAATTAGAATTACTCAGTAAGTGCTTGTATCCTCTGGTGTTCCAGCTCAAGATTGCAATTTTGTGAGTCAAAAGGCAAGACTCCTCAGATACTAGTTACGTGTTCTTGCATCAGCAACCAGTATTGGATTTCATTATAGGTGCTGCATTTTCCCTTAAGGGGGCTGCAGAGCAGTGGTCAATGTCTCCAGCTCTATCAGACTGTTGTAGGACCTCAGTTCGAGGACTTTCACTGGTGGTGGGAGTTAATCTAAATCCAGGTCAAAGAGAGAAGATCTTGCAGACCAAATGGTATTGAGGATGACACAAGATCTTATCCAAAGGCAGGATACAGTTGGATCTTTGTCATCAGGAAATTCTACCTGCTCAATATCTCCTGTGGCAAGATCTTCCAGTGTCGGAATGTCAGAGAATATTTCCATAATATTCTTTCTGTTCATAGTGAATGTTGGAAAAGAGCCACCACGACAGCTAAGAAATAATGAGTATAATTGGAGAGGCTTTCTGTTCTTGGAGCTCAGTGTTATTCGAGCCTCTTTCCTATTACAAGTTGTCTCTAAGAGAGGATTAGAATTCCCAACCTCTACTGGTGATCTAAATGTGACATTCTTGGAGCTCACCCTCTGGTCTGAAGTAAGTGCATTATCAAAATGGGAGCTACAAGTAAATGATTTCATAGAAGACTTAAGGGTCTTCTGTTCTAAGGTTAGAGCCCCTAGGCAGTCTTTAATTGAGGATAGAATGTTATAATGCATGTTCACCTGAGTTACGGGCACAGCTGGTGTTACCGGCAAGTTTTTTTTATAGCTGAAGCATTCATCTCACATATAGCCAGCAAGTTAGTTGGCTTGGCACTTACTTGAGTGCTCTGCACTGGAGTTTTCGAAATGGAAGGGGCCGGTTGCAACAGCGGATGGAACACAGCCGGTGTCGGATGAAATTGACTCATGTAATCATCCACGGCTTTCCTAAGTTCTTTTTTGTTATACATTGGATCAGGAGTTGCAGCATTTTTCTCAGGAGTGCCTACGGATGAAGCTACAGACTGAATCTCAGAAGGGAAACTCCCCGGACCGTCTTCCAATTCTTCCACAGCCTGCACCAGTTCATCCAATGGAGAGTGAGTTAAATCTACCTGAGGATTACTATCCCCGTTTTTTATAGTTCTTTTTCTTTCTTGCATCAGGTTAGAATATTTTTTGGTTATGGCATTAGAGGCCAATATAGAGCATCTCACTGGCTTTGATAGTGATTTAAAGAACTGTTTCGATTGGCCACTGGGAGCCACTCTTTTGGACTTTTGATTTTTTGATTTTTTTATATTCGCATTATGTTCAGGATTTAGTTTTTTAGTAATTTTCGCAAAAATCGTGTACGCCTCTTTGTGAGGATGTGCACTTTTTGCTATAGGTGGGTCGTCACCAGAAGTGGCTGCAGGCAATTCGACAGTAGACAGCAGAGGCAGCGTGGGTACTATCACCGCTGCCTCCAGAGGTAGCTCACGAATAATACCCTCAACACAAGGAATAGCAGCCTTTAAACATTGTATTGCCTTGTCAGCGAACGTAAGCCCAATTGTGGGTGCAAATGGTCAGTTGTCGATTTGAGCATAGATATGATCTCTGGAATCTGGTTTAATAGTAGTGCGGCAACTCTATCATCAGACCCCTGACTCTGGGCCAAGGAATCAGTGATTGACTTTTACCAAGAGGCCATATTTCCAAGGTCATCAGTAATAGAGTTTACCTTAGAGTCAAGGACTTCAAATAATTTGGCAAGAGACATTATCGCAATATTCATCACTTCAAGTGTTATCATGGGGGCTTTCTTTGAGAGAGACCCCATGGTTATGGCAGAGTTATTTCTAGCCGGCCTTCTGGGAGTTGGAGGAATGAAGGATATAGAGGTTTCAGATTCTGAAGTACTTTAATTCCGGAATAGAACAGGAGATTTAGAGAGATCATGACCATCTTCCATGGCCGAGGAGCATGAGTTTGATGAGTGTAGATCAATAACTGCGTCATCCACATTATTGATATCACCTTGATACTTATTTGGCAAAGATGCAATAATTTCTGTGCGGGCATTTTGTAAAATCATGGTGTCAGACAAAGAGATATTACATGGTTGTTTGCAGACCTTATTACTGACATTTGAGTCTGATACTGTTGGTGAACTCATTAAAGGTTGCTGTGCGACAGAACATTCTTGGTTGACAGAGAGCGGCTGTGCCTCTACATTCCAGACACTTAAGTTTGTTAATTCCGACATCTGCGCCATAGGACGACTGGTGCGCAAAAAGGCGAATCCAAAGTCTCGTAAGTCACCAACCGGGGTGTTAGAAAGGGTACGTTTCTTCCCTGGTCGTTTGTCCAAGTTTGCACCTTTAGTAAAAGGGCGAGAAGACTTTGGGGTTGCCAAAGGAATATCCCTACTTGGAGATTCACGGAGCACACGTACTCGTACAGGACTTGGCTGTCCGTGCGCAAGGTGTAGATTTTAGTTCTTTTTTTCAGTCATAACGTGGTAGAAAAAAAACAAATGGTGAAGAAAAAAATGCAAGGGAAAACGTTGTAATGAACTGTCGCCCACAGTTTGGCATCGATTTAGATAAAACAAATAAATTAAAACAATCACTCCTAGTTTGTTAGAAACAAAAGAAAGAATACAGACAAACACACCAAAAAAATATATAACACCAGGAGGCTAATCCAATCCAGTCAAGGAAGTATCTCGCCCCGCGAGCCGCAGTGCCGCGGCAAAGCAGGACTTTCAGGGCCTTCCACGGGTGCGCGCGCGCAGTACACGCGCGAGCACGATTATATAGGCACGCCCACTAAGTGTGAGGTGCAGTGCCTAAACAAAGTAAAGAAAGAGTATAAGAGTCTATATATAATGGATATCAATACATATGCTTCTTTATAGTGGTCTTCACCTTCTGGGGCTTGCAGTCCTGTTTTCCCAATGCAGCTCAAACGTTCATAGCAAAAGAGTCCAAATCCAAGTACAGCTGGAGAGAGGTCTGCGGCAAAGCGGGACTTTCAGGGGCTTCCACAGGTGCGCGCTCTGCCACTTGACTACTTCGGGGACCGATTTTGTACCCAGCGGAGGGTTCTGGGGCATCATTCACCCATGCATTCCCTACGCCGGCCACAAGTTCCTTTTCCCCATTGTTGTCAACATAGTAGGAGCACCCATCCACATAGACAGTGGGCATTCCCTCACACTGGTCTTCTTCATAGACTTTGTGTGGGGAATGAAGGTATGCCTCCATGTTGTCCTTGATTTTAAGACTTTCGTCCTCGAGACAGTTTTCTCTGGCACAATCATGCAAGTCAGCCAGACCTTGCGCGAGGGGACTCTTCTTGTTTTGGCCATATCTGACCTCCACAGGAAAGCCTTGCATTAACAGAATCCAGGAAGTAATTTGGGAATTACTCACATTTCCGGCCTGGATTCTATCACTTTGAAGATATAATTGCAATGGTTGGTGTGGAGTCTCCACTATGATGTTTTCCCCCTGGATAAACGGGCGCTAATTCTTCAATGCCCACACCGTTGCCAGGAGTGCCTTCTCACAATCGTTGAATTTGTCCTCCACAGCGGATAAAGTCTTACTCGCATAGGAGATTACTTTATTGACCTTGTCATGCTTTTGATATACTACTGCAGTCAAGCATGTATTTGAGAACCCTGTCTCCAAGAAAAACTCCTTATTTTTGACAGGGTAAGCTAGGCAAAGCACTTGTGAGAGGCTTCTTGTGAGTTGTCTTACTGCCTCGGCTTGTTCTGGACCCCACTCCCACTTGACCCCCCCCTTCAAAAGGTGGATCAGGGGTCTTCTGATCTCTGCGTAATCTTCAATGAACTTTCTGCTGTAATTAGTTAGTCCAAGGAGGCTCCTTAGTTGCAGAGTTGTGGGGTCTTTTATTTTCTGGAGGGCTTCTAATTTATTTTCCTGGGGACAGAGACCCTGAGGAGTTATCTCATGCCCCAAGAAATGTACATGGGTTCTGCACCACTGTGCCTTTTGAAAGGAGAGTTGTGCTCCGGCAGCCCTCAACTGTGTCAGGACGGTGGTCAGTCAAAAGGCAGAAAAAAAATATCGAATGACAAAAATATCGAAAGAAAATCTCGAAAAAAAAAATTGAATTTTTTATTTATTTATATGTATTTTTGGGGTCAGGTAAGTAAAAAAAAAGGGGTAAAATACACAAAATTTAAAAAAGGGGTGTTGGGCGGAACACCCCCATTTCGAAAAAAAACGTATTGAAAAAAAAATTCGATTTTATTTTTTTTTTGAGATTTTTTGGTTCGACCTTTTTTTTAGATTTTTTTTTCGGTCTTTTCACTATAAACCCTGTCATAACATAACGGATCTCCGCTATGTGTTCCTCCACAGTTGAGCTTTTTCCTAGAACATCATCTACATAGGCCAGGTTACCCCTCTCACCCAGATCGGGTATGGCTTTGTGCAGAAAGATATTAAATTAATTGCCGGAGTTGATGTATCCGAAGGGAGTCCGGGCCCAAGTGTACTGCTGCCCCCCGAAGGTAAAGGCCAGCTTGTATTGGTCCTCCCTACTGACAGGTACAGTCCAGTACCCATTGGTCAGGTCAATTGCAGTGAATATCTTTGACCCCTGGATCTGGGCCAGCCCTTGGTCAATGTAGGGAAGAGACCATCAGGAAGTATGGACCCGTTTGTTGAGCTCCCTTAGGTCAGCACAGAGTCTCCACTGACCGTTTGGTTTCAAAATCCCCAGCACCGTATTATTAAGGGTGCTGTGGACTGGACGAATTATCCCACTGGACTCAAGGTTCTTAATTATTTTATCAAGGGACTCCATTGATGCGAGAGGCAAGCGATATTGCTTCACAAACACTGGAGTCATACCAGGGTCTGTGGGAATTGTTGTTGTGTGGATGTCGGTGCGACCACAGTCATAGGAGCCCACTGCAAAGAGATCTTGAAAATCTAAGAACACTTGTTTCAATTATTGCTTTTGCTCCAGAGTCTCAAAGGCATCAGCTAGGTTGACTCTCTCTTCAACCATCTGTCTGAAGCCTGGAAAGACTTACGGTTTGGCTATCTCAGCGGCCTCCTCCAGCTGGGTGGAGAAGTCCCTGGTCAGAGTGCTGATCTGGACTGATGGCTTCAGGTGGGGAAGGCAGTCCTTGTGGACTTGAAAGATTACCTCATCCCTCCTGAAGTCACATGTCACATCTTCCTTACCATAAGTGCAGGAAGAGTACACCAGGAAATTTCCCCCATGCAGGATGAAGATCCTGTCTGGTGTTGTGTCATTGTCGCTATCACTGTCAAAACAGTCCTTGGGGATTGGTCATAACAGTTTGTTACCTAAATCTATGGAAAAATGTTGGTCATCAAACGCCATTCCAATAATGATGCCTGTGCCCAGAGTGATACTATTTAGGTCGCTGTTATCCACCTCTATTGGAATGGTGTTGTGTTCTATGTTGACTAGTGGTGTTGGGTTTACCCCCAACCCTTGCTGGAAACGAGCATTAAGATGGACATAGGCGTCAGGATTTTTCAGTTTCTGTCCTCTTTTAATTTTGACTTCAAGTGAGAATTGTCGGGTCCATTCTGGGATGGTGACTTCCTCTCCAATCTGAATTTCAACTGCATATGGCAGCAGTTGAGCTGACCGAAATGCTTTCTCTGTGTCATCAAAGTCCATGGGATTACCCGCTAATCGAGACCAGGCTTTAAAGACAAACTGGCCTGCCGCCTGCTCCAAAGGCAATACCGGCTCTCCGTTCTCACTAAGAAGAGAGCCCTTATCCAATCCCGCATCTCTGCGGCATCTAACAATTCGGCCGAACTCTTTAAAATCTGCAAGGAGCTGGCCAACCGTGCTGCAGTCTCCACCTCTCCTGTCCCCTCCTAGGCCCTCTGCACGGCACTGGCCTCTCACTTCATTTCAGAAACTCAGGACATCCTGTCCTCACTCTCCTCCTATCACCTCCCCCCTCTATTCCCTGCTCTCCCTCTGGCCCTTCTGCAGCCACCCCTCCTCCCTCCTTCTCCTCCTTTCCCCTTTTTTCTGCTGACGAGGTTTCGAGACAAGTCCGATCTATGAAAGTCTCATCAAAACAGGTCCACCCCTGTTCCTCCAAAACTATCAAGGACCACATTGACTCCCTGGCGCCTGCCCTGGCTGACTTCTGCAATCATTCCTTTGCCTCTGGAGTCTTCCCATCCCACCTCAAGCACTCCCTTGTGCACCCCCTTCTTAAGAAACCCTCCTCCGACCCCTCCTGCCCAGCTAACTATCGCCCAATCTCTATCACTCCCTTCCTGGGCAAGCTCATGGAGAAACTGGCCATCTCCCAGCTTAATCTCCATGCTGAATCTGTTGGTAGTCTTCATGACCATCAGTCTGGCTTCAGAGCTGCCAGAAGCACGGAAACTGCTCTCCTGAACATCCGTGAGGACCTGCTCTCAAACCTTAACTCTAACACCCCTTGTGTTCTCATTTTGCTCGACCTCTCTTCTGCCTTTGACACTGTCAACCACACCATCCTGCTCAACCGTCTCCGTGATAACCAGGGTATCACTGGTCAGGCTCTGGCGTGGCTGACCTCCTTCCTCTCCAATCGACCCTCCCAGGTCCAACTCGGTTCCTTCCTCTCTGACATCTTTTTCTCTACCTCTGGTGTCCCCCAGGGATCTATCCTCTCCCCTTGGCTGTTCAATCAGTATTTGGCTCTTCTTGCTCACCGCATCGCCGCTCTCTGTCCTAACTTTCAGTGCTACGCGGATGATACCCAGCTCATTTTCAGGCTACCCTCGGCCTCCTCTTCCCCTTCCCTCATCTCTGACTGTCTTTCTGCTGTCCAGGAATGGTGTGCCGCCAACGACCTCTGCCTTAATGCCAGTAAGACTGAGATTCTACATATCGGCACACCCACACCCTCCTTCCCTGCAGCTCTCTGGCCAGCCTCGCTTGGCCTTCTTCCTGCTCCTACCTGCAAGGCAAAAAACCTCAGGGTCATCTTCGACTCCACATTCTCTTTCTCTCCTCACATATCTGACATCTCTAAGAAGTCACACTACCAGCTACACCTCCTCAGAGGTATCCTTCCTTTCCTCTCTTTCCCCTAGAAGCTCACTGTCTCCAGAGCCCTGGTTCTCTCGAAGCTGGGCTACTGTAACGGCCTCTATGTAAATCTTCCTTCCTCTACTCTCCGCCCATTGCAACTCATCCAGAACAGGACTACGAGACTTGTCTTTGGCCTCAAGCCCAGGGACCGTATCTCTCCAGGTCTGAAACCACTACACTGGCTCCCAGTGGCTGCGAGGATTAAGTTCAAAACCCTCTGCATAGTCCACAAGGCCTTCTGGGGCCGTGGGCCAAAATACCTTCAACTCTCTCTTCCTAAATATCTTCCTTCTCGAGCTCTTCGCTCATCCACTTCCAATGACCTCAGGGTCAGCCGCTTCTCCAAGCAACGAGCTGGGGGTAGATCTCTCTCCGCAGCAGGGGCCTCCCTCTGGAACAGCCTTCCTGCCTCCCTGAAACTTGAGGAGAACCATCTCTGGTTCCGGAAGCACCTCAAAACCTTCCTCTTTGCCTCCGCTTTCTCTCCTTCTCTCCCCTGCTAAAATCACTGAACCTGCACTGAATCTGCAACTGGGCCACTCACCGGTCTCGGTCCTTGGCCCAGCCATTCTTCCCTGTACTGCCTACCTGCACTTCGGGACTGTCTCTGTATCCTACAGCCCCTTCTCCCGGCACTTACTTTGCACTTGCCACCAGCTGGCCCTATTATTTATCTGTTTTCTACTAACCATGTACTGCACTTTCCTTGCACTTGCCACCAGCTGGCCCTATTTTCATCTTGTATTCTACTAACCATGTACTGCACTTTCCCCTCTCCCCTTCCCCTTGCACTTTTCCCAGTCCCCCTACCCTTGCACTTGCACGATCTGAATGACACCTGGCCTAGTAGGATCGTTGTCTGTCTCCCCTTGTCCCCCCCGCCTCGTCGCGCCTTGAAACACTTGTGTATAGGCGCGTTACAAATACCATATCATATCATATATCATATCATATCATCAGGCCCAAACTAATGGCAAAGCAATTGAGAATGTCACTACCAAAATGCAGCAGGGACCTCTCGCACGACCCAACAATTATGGACTATGCTCCTGTTGCCTATGGACATTTTGAGCATACACCTGCTAGGCAGGAGATGTTTGGAATTGAGTGTTTCCAGGTCCATTTCCCATTTGTTTAACAGTTTAAATGTGGGAATGGCTGGATCTTATGGGAGTTTGCAGAACATGGCCTCGCTGATGAAGCTCTTACTGTTGTTCACACACACTCGGGCGAGAACAGAGTCCTTCCCCTCATTTAACTGAATAGGGATCAACAACTGCTCTCTAATTTTCTGAATATCAGCCAAGCTTTGAGCTAATTTCTCATCTTTTTGGTCTATAGGAATGGGATTTTCTGATTGTGAATTTGTATAGAATTTCAGAGTGTTTCATTCCAGTGTGGAATGCCACCTTAGACTGGAAGGAAGGTTGATTTTTAGACATGGAGAGGACGTCCCATCACCAGTTTGTTGTCCTACTGCAATTACTGTCATGTCTGGGATTTGATTATTCTGGAAGTGAAATTCAATTTGGTCAGGTTTTTGTTCAAACATGTGGCAGGTGCCATTTAAACTAACATGGTTGGCACTCTGTTTCAGTTTTATTGGTCAGTTAGTATGGGTCCAGAGGATCTTGTTTACACAATCTATGAGGGGTGACAATCTACGCAGTATGTCATTTCCTAGTAAACAAGGTGTGCCCTTTGGAGTCACAACTATGACCGGGTGCTTCACCTTGTGTCGCCCAATTTTAATGTCTAAATCCGCAGTCCCCTCAACAGGAATTTCCTTCCTGTCGAAGTTCTGAAGTTGTCCAGGAAGAGGGGTGAGAGGAATTTGGTATTTCTCCCCCCTTCCCAAATTCAGCTGATCAAAGGCCCCTTTTGACAGAAGGGTAGCTTAGGATCCAATGTCCACCAGTGCCAAAATTGTACATTGCCCCTGTATTTGGACCGGGGCAAAAAAACTTCCCTCCTTTTCCTCAAACGGGCAAAGATAATGCACATTTTTGGCCAACTGGCAGGTTCATTTCCTTGTTTTGGATACCGACAGAGAGGTGATTTGGGCAGGATTCAGTTTGGGATCTTGGGAACCTGTAAGAAAAAGGTGACAGCTAGATATGGGGGAAGTTTTGGGCTCCCCTGGTTCTGATTCTGGGCTGCCCCCCCCCCTTTTTTGGAGGCAGTCGCCAGGATGGGTTTGAACCAGGGGATTTTCGTGCTAGTCATTCTGGGGTTTGATGATGGGTGGTTTTAACTCGGTCCCCACATCTAGCCAGTCTGGATTTGGAACCTTTGGGACCCATTTTTCTTTGGGAGGTGTTCCCCCATCCCTGATGGACAAGATCATTTTCCCAGAATCCTCTGGGGACCCCTCTCCTTCAAACTGGAAGATTTTCACCTACTACTCAAAATTAGTCTTTTTAGGCTCTTTATTTCTCCTACCCGCCCTCTGCTCCTTGGGTGGCAGACTTTCGGGGGCAGGAGATTTTGGTTCCAGTTCCTGGGTTTCCAGGGGCTTTCCACAAGTGGGGAAGGGAGCTTCCTCCCAGGCTTTACACCTCACTTCCCCTTGTGCCTCCTCCCTGGGAACCGGTGGGTTGTCGGGGTTCTTCCGCCGCCATTGTTCTGGAGCACCATACCCTGGATTTGAGGAATTCTGAGCCGCCATGCTCATCTGAGGGTTCTGTTGGGCCCTCGGCATGCAACCCAGATCCTGTGCCATATTCTGGACCTGTCGCTCTAGTTGAGACACCCGCTCTGGCTGGTATGGGGTCCTCAAGTCTACCTTGGGTTGATCCCGAGAAGGGTAACTATCCCTTCTCGCATAATACCCCTGGTTAGGAATGTTTGGGTACCCCTCCATCCTTGGCCTCCCCTCTCCCGGATTGGGCTGTCTGGGCTCAGGAAAGTGGAAAAGAAAGCAGGGTTGTTTTGGGGGTGGAAATGTGGTGGGTACCGGGTAAAGAAATTTGGTCCTGCATTTGGGGGATTACTGCCCTCCTGATTAAAGTGAGGAGGGAAGTTCACTGTCTGGTTGGATCCCCCCTTGGGCTGGAGGAGTCAACACATAGCCCAGGATGGGTCTAGTTCCCTTGTAGCGTGGGCTGATGTAGTCAGGGGAGTTAGGGGTCCCATTTGTGGGGTTACCTCCCTGGCTCCTTGTTTGGGATTGGCCCAAGGGCCTTCTGGGTTTGGGGCTGGTCGGATTCTGTGCGGGAAGGTTTTTAGGCCCCCCCATCTCCAGATCTAAAATGGGGGCAACCTTCACCTCCACCACCTTAGCAGCAGCAGGGGTGTTGGTTGGTTTGGGGCTTTTGGTAGTATTTTTACTTTCCAACGGCTTCTGTACCTCATAGATGCACGTTGCTTGTTCAATGACCCAGTCTAGTGATCTTTTCTCATGAAAGTCCCTCACTAGCTGGGTCATAATGTGCTTAGGTAGAGCAACAAAGAAGGTGTTCACAAATTCCTTACTATCAGTGCGCACCCTTCTAGTGGTCTGCGCAAAGGTGCGTTTTAATTCTTGAACAAATCTTGTGGGGCCTGGTCTTCCCCACATTGTAAGTTGTAGGCTGCCTGGTGAGTTTCTTGGGGGTTCCTATGAATGGAAAAATGTTTCCGGATGGCCGCCCTATAGGTGGACCATCTGGAATGCTTCTGATCCTCCAGCCCTGCAAAGAAGCTGGAGTACTCAGGAGAAAACATCCATGTTACATACTGAATACAGCTTTGGCTGTCCTTCAGATGGAAAGTCTCCATCATCTGCTCAAATAATTCAAGGTGTTCCCAAACCGAATATTTGACATTTATGTGGTAGGGCGTGATGACGCTCCTAATAGCTTTTATTTGTTTCAGGGGATCCTTGAGTAAAGCCCTCTTAACTTTGTTAGCCTTTTTAGTTCTTGTCACCCTGGTCCACTCATCCTCTGACTCAGAGGCACTGCTACCAGAGGTGGCTGTCTGGTCTTCTAGACTCTCCCGGATTCTGCAAGCTTGGGAATGGCTGGCAGAATGCGGGGGCCTAGTTCCTTGGGTCCTGTGGCACTCAGAAGAGTCTTCTGACTCTTCCTTGCTCCCCGGATCGGTTGAGTACCCACCGCCCACCCCCCCCCCCCATTGTCCTAGCTGGGAAGAGGTTTTTAGTATGCTCTTTTTGGGCCTAATCTCATGGAATTCCCCACCAAATTTTACCGCCTGATCTCTTGGTAAGTCATATTTCTGAGGATCCATTTCTCTGATTCTCCCATCACTGGAGTCTCCCTGATCAGAGAAGATGGCCCTAGCAGTTGGGAACCTGTACATAGATGCCCACCCATCTGTTTCTGGGAGGCGCTGACCTATTAGCCCCATATTCCCCATTGGGTTGAAGTCTACCATCCCCGTGGCCCTTGGTTCATGTGAGCCAGTGGACATGGGGGTGGCAGAGTCCATGGAATTGAATAGATTAAAGTCTCTGGTGCCAGGGTTCCTGAGGTTATGCTCAGGGGTTTCCCTCTCCCATCTGACCTCAACTCTCTCAGCCCCTACTCCCTGATGGCATGCAAGAATCTGACCCTTTTGTTCTTCTATTAAGGCCTTCCTGGTCGTCTCTATTAGTCGTTCCTGCATAGCTATCTGTCTATGGAGCCTGTCATTTTTTTCACAGAGAGCCTCGTTGTCTCTCTGTGATTCCTGTCTGATTTGGGAGTATTTGCCCAATTTTTGCTGCAGGAGGCTCACCTCCTCAGTTCTGTCCTTACTGGCCTGGTAATTCTTTGCCAGAGCATCTTCCACCCTCCTTGTGTGCTCTAACAGCTTTTCATAGTCCATTTTGAGTTCACCCAGTCCCTGAAGGGCCAGGTTATTTTCTTCCACCTTGGTTTTTAAATGGTTGACTTCCTGGCCTAAGCCGTCCCTTTCCTGAATTAGAGTACCCCTCTGTGCAGCCAGGTCATCCCTTTGTTTTCTGAATGCACCAGCTTTCTGGCGCTCTTCATCAAACTCTGTTTGGGATTCAAGGTCTTTAAGAATTAATTTATCATTTTCTTCTTTTAATTGGTCTACCTAGTCTTGTAAGACGACCATCTGTTTTGCGCAAACTCTATTAAAAGTTAATTGTTTCGCCAGTTTTTGTTGACTCTGTTTTAAAGAGTCCAACCTTTCTTGACACTCTTTTTGCAGTGTCAGTAATTTGGTGTCTTGCTCTACCCTCTCTTGCTGCAGGAGATCCAGATCTTCTTTTACTTTTGTCAGGTACTGTCTGGTTTCACTCACTGATTCTCGGCTCTTTTGTAGCCTTTGCTCTGAGAGTCCAGATCAGTTTGGGTCTTCTCTAGGGATTGTACTTGCCTTTTTGCCAGTCCTAAGTTTTCGGCATATTTTTCCTGTATTACTCCAATGTGGAGGTACAGGTACGCCGCTATTTTGGCGATTTTACATTGCTCTTCTTTTACCCTTGGGGCCATATACAGTTCACTAAGTGCCTGGTGTAATGGACCCTGGTCCTGCCATATATCTAATTCTGTGGCAGTGGCTTGTTGTTTGATTTCCTGCAGCCAAACATTCTCATCCTGCTCAATCCATTCACCCCTGACAAACAATTTGTGCAGTAGGTGTTCTTTTGCCGCATTAATTTCCACTGGGGTCGCCATTCCGGAAATATTAATTTCCTTCTGACTTATCTCAGGGTTATTTTTACCTTTGCAAACAGGCCAAACTCCTTTGAGTGTTTCTATTGAAGGGTGTTTTTACAGTGTAGCACAGTATGGTAGCCCAACAAGGTGTATGGAGACCCTCAGTTAGCAAGCTGTGTTAGACTGTCACAAGTGGTATGTTTAATTCAGGGTCCTGGACGAGCCCCCAAGCTGTAAGTGATTTCAATCCGGCACACACCCAAGTCAACGCCTAGCATGTAATGCACAACTGAAATCCTTATTTATTTTTGTCTAAAAGTTCTTTATTCTGATCAATATACCACTCATATGATGCCCCTCTCCTGGAACCCCACCACCCCTCGGTCACACTGAACCAGGAATCAGGCTGGTTTGCAAAGTTAAAATATTTATTTATGTATGTATAATTTAATCACACTATGTTTTGATGGATACACGATAATCACCAAGGGGGTGTTGTAACAGTGAATAATCTCTTTAATACACAAGGAGTAATAATGAGCAAAACAATTCAACACAGAAATAATACTTTTGTGTGTGTGTGTGCAGATCAGATAGCACTGTGGTTACAGGTTCCCCCTGCAGACCCCTCAACCCCCCAACAGGCAATGCAAAGAGATAGGAGGAGAGAGCAGGTATTCAGTAATGGCAGAATTCAAACAAAATAACAATCCCACTTTCCCCCAGCAAACACAAGAGAAAACAGAATTGACGGTCACGCTGTCTGAATGGCTTTTAAAGTTATCTTGAGAATGGATTGGGCAAAAATACTAATATGGTCAAAATTGCTGAAATTGCTATCAATTCTCATGGGAGCCGCTTTGGATGGTTGCACACAAACACAAGCAATTATTCAATACCAAGAAACTATTTGAAATCCTAAAATTCAAGTCTGGAGCAATCAAAAGCTGTTTTACACGTGTCAGAATTTCCCAAAAACGGAATTAGCTGAAAACTTTTCACTGTGCGATAATCGCGAGAACGGGAAAACTGTAAGGATTTGGGATGCAGTTTTAGATGCGATTTAAAGCTGTGGATGTTAGCTAGTTTTGTTTCTAGCACGAAAACGGAGGAAGTTATGGATGTTTTAGTGGAGTTCGTTTTTTCGAGATAGGCGCAAGATTGGAAAACGGGAATGCGCTTTTAAAATGACAAATGGGATTTCTAACACTAGAGGATGATTATGAACAAAACAAATCCCCACAAGAACACAGCCACTTTATCAGAATGACTGCCTGCCCGGGACTCACCTTCTTCAGATGAGAAAAGATCAGCGCAAAGATAGTTCTAGCAATACTAATACAGGAGGAAGATAGGAGGGATAGGATAGAGAGTTCATACAATTCAAAAGTACTCCTAACAATCAATGCAGGTTCTGAAGACAAGATAGGATGGGTTCAAGATAGGGATTGACTAAGAAAGGTACATAGGCTAGTGACACAGTTCTATCTATAGATACTCACTAGATATGTTTTTAAACGGAACCGTCAGGATTCTGGTCCGTCAAGATTCTGGTCATGGAATGAAATCTGGTTCTGGGACAGACAGCTGGGCACATCAGTTTGGCTCTGCATGGCGCTCTGGTCACAGCACGGCACAGGACTGGATCTGCAATGCACTCTGGTCACAGCATGGCACAGGATTGGATCGAATCTGCCCTTTTTGGTTCTGATGAAAATTCTTTTAGCAGGCAAGCAGTAGAGAGCAGCCCAGCTGTAATATGATGCTTCCCCTTAGGTTTATGGGGTTGGTTCTGGTTCTGGAAATTGAGGCCTAGCTGAAAGTGGTTCAGCTATGTAATGGGTTCTGCTTTGCCAAGTTTCTGGAGTCTGGAACAAGGAAGATGGAAAGTTCTGCAGCAGGGTGCTCTGCCAGCATTCGGATAGTGGGTGAACCTGTCTGTCTTTATCTGCCCTCTGCTTTCTCTATTTATGCTATGATAAAGGGGGTGTGTGTGCTGGTTTAGCCTAAGTTCACCCCTTTGACGGGGATTGGTTAGAATCTCCTCTCTTCCTTGATAGGAGGAGAAAAACAGTGTGTCACCTTTATGGTGTGGGTTTATGAGGCTTAGAGTCTACCCCTAGCCTCTTGAACACAAAATCTACTTTCGAAGGGATTGTGTCATCCTACGTATTCCTTATCTTGATAGATCATCTCCAGCTTGCTGGCCTCGGAATTTTTTTTTCAGTAGAGGGCGCTGCGCGTCGATGTCCCTCGAGCCGATGTCCCTCAACAGCCTCTGTATCGGCCGCCGACGTCATCATGTGTATAAATAGACTTGCGCAGCGTCCGTTGCTCAGTTCCGTTTTTCCGCGCTTCGTCGGCCTCGGAATCGCGTTGCTCAGTTCGTTAGTCAAAGAATATATTCTTCATTATTCCTCGAGAATACCAACTCTTACTCGATGGCTTCCTCATCCGAACCGACGACTCCACGGTCCGGCTTCAAAAAATGTCGAGACTGTGGAAAGAAAATGTCATTGACAGAACCTCACAGGATCTGTTTGTGGTGCCTGGGATCGGAGCACCAATGTTCGTAGTGCGAGGACTGCATGTCCATGAAGGCGAAAGCCTTGAAGGAGCGTAAGGGGAAGCTTGAGAGAGGTAAGAAAGTTAAAACTCCTTCGAAAGTTTCCTCGGCAGAGTCGAGACATTCGTCTCCTCGCCGACACAGGAAACATTCTCAGTCTAGGTCTCGAAGCAGTTCCCACCACTCTTCGAAATCCAAGCATTCAAGTAAGAGACGTCGAAGATCCCCTTCCTCGTTTTCTTCTTCTGTTTCTCCGGAAAGAGTCACCTGCCCCACAAAACATAGCTCTCAGGCTGAGTGGGAGGAATTCCGTAAAAGGATGCTTAGTGTCTTCGAGAAAGCGGCCTCAACCCCCTCGAAGACAGCTGAGGGTGATACCCTGGGTGAAAGACCCGAAAACTCTAAACGCCACAAGTCGCTGCACCCGGCGAAAGAAACTACTCGAGAGCGTCACAAACCCTCGAGCAAAGGAACTGTGCCATCGACGCCATCGTCGAAGGTCCCTTTGACGCATAAATCTGCGTCGACGCCATTATCGAAGGGCTCATTGACGCATAGGTTGATCGAATCGACGCCATCTTCGACGCCAACGTTGACGCCGAAAAAGAGCAAACCCACGGCCGTCACTACCTCTCAGCCAGTGGTCATACCTGGAGCCTCTAACATGACTTCGAGGTCATTGACAACCTCAAGTAGGATCCCGATCCTCTCGAGTTCTTCGAGGCCACTTCCAATCTTCTCAACGCCTTTTTCGGTGTTTTCGAAGCCTTTAACGTCTGCGTCAACGACATCGACGTTTTCCCAACCAATTATGACAAATTTAGCCCCTTCTGCTCTGGAAATGGGATTTAAGCCATTTCCAAGGTCTGATCATTTCAGACCTTTGTCTTCAATTTATGAGGAAGGGGAGGATTCGGATTAAGAAAGACCCTTTGGGTTGCAGAGATCTGCAACACCAGAACCAGAGGAATTTACCTCTGAGGAAAATAGGTTGAAGGACCTTCGAGAATCCTTACATGAGGCAAGTGGGTTAGATACTTCCCCAGAAATAGAATTTGCCAAACCTGACCCAGGGGAACATGCTGAGACCCCTTACAGAATTTTAATGGTAAGAATTATAGAATTCATGGGTTGGTCTACACCTTCACCTGCATTCCAACAGGATGACCTTACAGACATTTTAGTTAAAGGCCCACAGGAGGATCCTGTGGTTCCATTTCATACTGCATTACAAAGAAAAATATTGGCTAACTGGGAAACTCCTGAGGTTATCCCGGCGGTTAACAAAAAGTTATCAGCCAAATATAGGGTATCTACTACTGACCCTGAATTTTTGTCTAAACATCCAACTCCAGAGAGTCTGGTTGTCCAAGCAGCAACTGCATCAGGCAGTTGATTGGCATACCCTACTGTTCCACAGGACAGGGATGACAAAAGATACGACTCTATGGCTAAGAACGTTTTTTCTGCATGTAGCATGGCATTGAAATCTATTAACGCTACTTGTACGCTCGCAAGGTTCAGCCATACACTTTGGGAGTGTGCTTCATCAGCGGGTGACTGCCTCCCAGAGGGAGAAGAAAGGGAAGCGTTTCTAAGCATCATTAAGGATGGTAAAGACGCAATGTGCGAATCCCTTCAAACTGGCATTGATTCTGCTGACAGCATCAGTAGGGCCATGGCGGCAAGTACTAGAACCCGCAGAATTTCGTGGTTGCAAAAGTCTGGGTTTGCTCCAGATGTACAAGCCAGACTTTTAAATATGCCCTTTGACGGCTCTTCTTTGTTTGGTAAGAAGGCGGATGACAGCCTAGAAAAGTTACAGACATCCAAAGCAGCAGCAAAATCCCTAGGTGCTGCAATCCGTCAAACGCCATATCGCCCCTCAGGAACCTCTTGGAGAGGTAAGTCCTTTTGCTTTTATTCCGCATTCGGAAAAGGCAGAGGACAGTCGGTTCAAAGAGGTCAAAAAAGATTCACCCGAGGTGGACGGGGTAAAAATACAAAAGCCGCAGCAGCAGCAGCAGGTACCTCTTTACCCTCGGCACCTGCATCAGCCGCCTCTAAATCACTCTGAGGACTCTCCTCACAAGACGCCAGTAGGGGGCAGGCTAACTCAACATCTGACGGAATGGCAGGCTATTACGTCAGAGGCTTGGGCATTGGAGACAGTTGCCCAAGGTTACTGCCTGCCTTTCTACGCATTCCTCAGAGTCATCCACCGGGGAACAGCTCTCGGAAAGTTCCAGATCCGCTCCTCTTGCAGGAAATTGTAGACCTGCTGGAGAAAGGTGCCATAGAACCGGTACCTGTAGCGGAGAGGAACAAGGGCTGGTACTCCCCCTACTTCCTAATACCGAAGAAGGACGGAGGACTGAGACCTATCTTGGACTTACGAGAATTGAACAAGTTCCTCAGGAAGGACAAGTTCAAGATGGTAACTCTTTCTCAGATCCTTCAGGCCCTCTAGCTCCAGGACTGGCTGGTATCTCTGGACCTACCTTCAGGATGCATATTTCTATGTGCCAATCCATCTCAAACACAGGAAATACCTGAGGTTCGCAATTGGCGGCTCTCATTATCAATTTCGAGTTCTGCCATTTGGGCTGACCTCCGCCCGAGGGTCTTCACCAAGCTAATGTCGGTAGTGGCTGCAAGTCTAAGGAGGGAAGGGATTCACGTCTACCCCTTCCTGGACGATTGGCTGATCAGAGCTGTATCTCCGGAACAAGCTCAGATCCAGCTAGATTATGTCTGTCACTTCCTTCACAAACTGGGCTTCTCCCTCAATTTAAAGAAGTCACAGATGATACCATCACAGAACCTCCAGTTCATTGGAGCAGTCCTGGACACTTCCCTGGGAAAAGCTTTGCCACCAGAGGTGAGGGCTCAAGATATTCTGCAGATGGTCACCAAGTTTCAAAATGCCCAACGTCTCCCAGCCTTCGACTTTTTGAGGTTGCTAGGCCTCATGGCATCCTGCATCTTCCTTGTGCCAGAGGCTCGCCTGAGAATGAGATCTCTTCAGTGGGCACTGAGAATTCAGTGGTCGCAATTCTCAGGGAGAATGACAGACCTCCTTCAGGTTCCGGACAAGGTGGCTCAAGACCTTCAGTGGTGGGCCTGCCAGGAGAACATCTTGAAAGGAGAACTGTTTTGGCAACCATGGCCGGAGATAACAGTATTCACAGATGCCTCACTCACGGGGTGGGGAGCCCATACCAACGACTTGACCATCAGCGGTCATTGGTCTCCATCGGAGTCCAGACTACATATCAACCTGTTAGAGCTGAGAGCAATCAGACTAGGGCTGAAGGCTTTTCTGCCATCTGTACAGGGTTAAAATGTCCTGATAATGATGGACAACACAGTGGCCATGCACTACCTCAACAAAAGAGGAGGCGTAGGATCACTGCCTCTGTGCAGAGAAGCGATGCAGCTCTGGTTTTGGGCAATCTAAGAAGGAATCTCTCTATCGGCTGTTCACTTAGCCGGAGAGAAAAACTTGACAGCGGACGCTCTGAGCAGGCAGAGTACAGTCTCCCACGAATGGGAACTAGCTCAGGAAGTCCTTCAACAGATCTTCACCCTTTGGGGAACCCCTCGAGTGGATCTGTTCGCCACCAGCATCAACAGGAAGTGCGATCAGTTTTGCTCAAAGGAATTTTCCCCCAGAGGAGCTCTAGGGGACGCGTTCGTAGTGGACTGGGAGTTTCCACTTTTGTACGCGTTTCCTCCAGTCCCTGTCATTCCTCAAATGATCAGGAGGTTGAGAAGGTTCCGGAAAGCCATGATCCTAATTGCCCCGGACTGGGCCAGGAGAACGTGGTACCCGGACCTTCTGGACATGTCCATCTGCTCTCCAATTCGTCTTCCACTCAAGGAGAATCTTCTCTCGCAGAATGGAGGTCAGGTTCTCCATCCAGACATCAGAACACTCAACCTTCACGCTTGGTATCTGAAAGGTTGAGATACAAGGATTGGGACCTCCCAGATGACGTCATGGCGGTGTTGCTTTCGGCAAGAAGGCCAGCAACAAAGACTTTATACTGCTGCCGTTGGAACACATTTTGCAGCTTGTGTAGAGAAAAGAATATCGACCCCTTATCATGTGGTACACCAACGGTGTTATGTTTTCTACTCTATTTGGCAAATTCGGGCCTTCAGGTTGGCACTATCAAGGGCTATCTCGCAGCGCTATCAATCTTCAAGCGCACTGCAGAGGAACCATCATATTTCGAGTTACCCTTAGTAATACAATTTCTGAAGGGATTAACCAATGTCTATTCTCCAAGACCATTTCAAGTTCCCTTATGGGACTTAAATTTAGTCTTACATTTCCTGATGGGTACTCCTTTTGAACCACTCCACTCTTGTTCACTAAGGTTTCTCACCCTTCAAACTGTCTTATTAGTGGCATTGACATCTGCTAGGAGGGTGAGCAAATTACAGGCTCTATCTTTTAAACCCCCTCATAACAATATTCATAAAGATAAAGTTGTCCTACAAGTGAAGCCTAATTTTCTCCCAAAGGTGGTTTCTGAATTCCACATTACTCAGAAGATTACCTTGCCTTCATTTTATCCCCATCCCCATCCGGGGAAAGAGGAAGAAAGGCTGCATAGGCTGGACCCAAGGCGGACTTTGAGCTTTGCTAGGATTAGGCAAGAAAACCAACTGTTCGTAGGTTACTTAGGGCACAAATTGGGATTACCGATAACAAAACAGACCATTTCCAGATGGATTATTTTAGCCATTCTGGAATGTTACAAACTGGCAGGGAAAGAGCCTCCTCAAAATCTTAGGGCTCATTCAACCAGGGGTATTGCAGCCTCTTCGGCCCTCCAAAGAGGGGTACCGATCCGAGACATGTGTGCGGCTGCCACATGATCGTCTGCACATACCTTCACAAGATTTTACAACCTGGATTCCTCTTCTAGCCAAGAGACTAGATTTGGCAAAGCTGTGTTGCACTCTGTTCACTCTTGAAGGGAAACATGGCAATTTTACTCCCACCTCCAGTTACACACCACTGCTATGGGAGTCTATCAAGATAAGGAATACGTAGGAGGACACAATCCCTTCGAAGAACAAGTTACTTGTTACCTGGTAACGTTCTTTCGATGGGATGTTCCTCCGACGTATTCCTTATCACCCCTCCCATCCATCCCCTCAGTAAAACTTCCCTTGTGGTTACAGCTTACGCTCCTTCTGGGTCACTAACCAATTCATGTAAAACAACTGTTAACATCAAAACGGAACTGAGCAACGGACGCTGTGCTAGTCTATTTATACGCATGATGACGTCGGCGCCGATACGGAGGCTGTTGAAGGACATCGGCTCGAGGGACATCGACGCGCAGCGCCCTCTACCGAAAAAAAAATTCCAAGGCCAGCAAGCTGGAGATGATCTATCAAGGTAAGGAATACGTCGGAGGAACATCCCATCGAAAGAACGTTACCAGGTAAGAAGTAACTTGTTCTTTGACACAATACATATTTACACATGTGCAACCTCTATAATAACCACATATACAGATTATATATTTTGTACAGCAGCTACTCTTCCAAGCCCGTAGCTGTGGGATCTGGTGTCTGCTTTTCACAGAATGTTGCCCTTTTCTTCTGGAACACAATGCCGAATTAATCAGCAAATTTATACACGTGTGCTTGTATAATATGGGTATAAGTGTCTAAAGTTTCATACTTCTAGCCGAAATACATTTGGTGTAAAATCACATTTTCTGCCGTTTCCTTCCAAATTATGTCACACAATTTTGCCGCCTCTTGAAATGTGCAGCCAAAATTTAGATTTACTATTTTGTTACTTTTGTGTTTTCGACAATTTTATGTAGCAAGTTATATGTATTTAAACAAAATGTTCTTTGTGAATGTTCAGCCACAGAAGGCTGTTTGGGTCCGCCTCTTTTTCTCTCCCTTCAGTTCAGAAGCAGTCTCCTCCCTGTTCTCTTGGCAGAGGCCATTTTACGACTGTCCTCACACCTAGCCTTTCCTGCTTTGCAGCTGTTAATTGTTTCCTTCCCCACTGCAGACCAGGTTCTTCCCCCACCCTATAATTATCTCCTTGGTGTGATTTCCTGCTGGAGGGAGCTGAAGGGAGAGGCCTTGCCTCTGTGAGGAAAGCTGTTATTCCAGTTTGGTTGCTTTAGCCAGGCTTAGATTTAAATGTTAATTCTGTTGCATTTTCCCTTAGCTTAAACCAAACTTGTGATTTCAAAATAGCAGCTAGAAGTCTCATTCTAGGTTTTAAACCATGGGATTGAACAATTACAACATAGGTTACTCTCAGTAACAGGCATCTTAGATTGCAAACATTTGATTTCAGTTTATACATGTTTAAAGTTTAATCCTGCAGGCCCCTGACAGTTGTCATTCAGGCGGCTGAGGGTACTGGGACCAGATATTCACAGATCCACAGACAGGCCACTTTTGCATTGGAAATCCCTTGATGCTTTCAGTTTTTCAGGACATTGTAAGTTCAGAATGATTTCTTACACTAAGTGAATTGTAGCACCCAGCAAGAATTTTGGATGTTTGAGGGTGTTTTGTACCGACATTCTGCAGTTTCAGCAACATAGAAAAAAGGATTTAAAGCAAGATTTTGGGTTTTCCTTTAGCAAAGCACTGCTTTTCCTTCTGTTCTCCATCTTCACATGTTGTGGAGCCCAGTGCATGTTTCAGGAGTGAGATCTCTGTTCCACCACTGACAACATGCATGGCAGATTGGGCAGCCATTTTTTTGTGCTTTGCAAAGCGCGATTTTCAGAGGTTTTGGCACGCACCAAGCTTTTGTGGCCGTTTTGATGTTTCTGGCACCATTAGAACACAGTGATGCCGCATGGCAGAGCAAAAGTGGGTTAAGACATCCCACACTTTACATAAAAGGGTTTTCAACTACAGGCGTCATCCTCACCTTTTGTGGAGGTCCAGAAGAGGACAGGTCTAAATCTAATCACCATCGTGGACACACAAACACAGAGACTTCAATTATTTATGATGATTTGCAACCTAAGTCCTCGTATCGTTCTCAGACTCTTACAGTTCATAACGATGGCTGACACACTTTTTGCATGAAGGTCACTCTTGCGGACACTTTGACAGTGTCAGCAGCCAGGAAAGATTTGCTTCTGCTTCTGTCATGATCTCTGCTTCCAAAGGGTCAGGACTTACCCAACTCCCTTGGAAGCAGACCCATAACCCCGGTTCCGGGTGCCGGCCAGTCCCAATTGGGACCTTTTGGACCCTGTCCTGGCGCCAATGGCACCAGGCTCATAAATGTGCCCAGTCCCAGCGCTGGAAGCGCCGGGCTCATAATGCTTGGGTGGACTTACCTGCAGCAGACCATGCTGCTTACTTACCTGCCAGTTGAGCCCCTGATCATCTTCTGTTTGGGACTACTTTTCCTGTTGGGTGGGGCAGGAGCCACTCCCTAGGTTCAGAACACTGGAACTCTTCTGGAAAGCAGGAACTCTTTTTTACCTAGGCGAGGCCGTGGAAGGAGACACCTAAGCAGTACAGGAGGCTATTTAAACCACACCCGATGGATGAATCTTGCTTTGCGTTATTCTGCATTCTCTGCAGCAGAACGCTCACCGTGTCTTCTGATCCTGTGCCTAAGGGAACAAAGGCTTACCTTCCTGGAATCCAGTCTTCAGCAGCACCTATAAAGACAAAGAAAGAACAGGTTAGCACTACGGTCTTCAGTGGCAGCGCATCTCTTACCTGGTCCAGCGGCTGTCACCAACGCCTCGCGCTGCATTCCGGCATCTGAAAGACAAAAGCTTACCGACTCTTTGCACGCTCCGGAGGTCTTCGCGCTGCATTCCGGCATCTGAAAGACAAAAGCTCACCGGCTCTTTGCACGCTCCGGAGGCCTTCAACGCTGCATCCCGCATCTGAAAGACAAAAGAAGGTGTGTTTAGAGACATTGGGCAACTTTACTACTCATGTGCCATCACTCCTTCCCACGCCGAAATCAGCGGGAATCCCAGCACCCTTCAGCTTCTCGAAAGCTCCGAACTTGTACCTGCAAGGTAAAAGAGACAGTTAGTGCGCATCGTGAAGCAGGCAACAAGCACTCACTTACGTGCTTCCAAGCGCTTCTATTCCTCACGAGGGCTCGATCCTCAACTCTCTTCAGCCCGCCATCCGCCATCGCCGGAATCCTGCAAAACAAGAGGTATCATTACAAAAGAACTTTACATAAGTCAAAAGCCATACTCACGAGCTCCTCGGCACCGCTCCACAGCAGCCACGTCTTACGCACTTAAAGACTTTAAAGACATTTGAAGTGCCCAGAACTTACCGTTCGTGCAGTAAACGACGGACAGCAGTCCTCTGAGGTCAAGAGGCCTGCACCCTTATCCAGTGAAGAAACTGGTTACGGCACCCTGCCCCCGAGGCAGATGGAGAGCTTGGCGTTCACCTACCTAAGGTGAGCTCGTTAACCTTTGGGGTCCTACAAGAGAAGAGAAAGGGAAGAGGAGAGAGGCACCCAATAACCCCAGTTCATTAATCCCATATTTTCTATCTGCAGACATCTTACTCTCTGCGTCAGACACACAGTGCACAGAGGTCCAGCCCGAGGAATCAACCGTGTGTTACACATCACCCTTGAAGATACGGCATTCACCCAGTCAAGACCGGCGCCTCTGCGGGAATCAGGTGAGCGTTACAGCTTCTTACCTATCCCCTCTCCCTTCCGGAATTGAGTAGAAGAATGGATAATAGGGGTTCCAGAGTGTATTCAACTGCATTTACCACCATCACACCAGCAAGTTCTGTGGAATTACTAGCTAGGCAGGAACAACAAGGCCCCTTGGAACTTGGTGGAGAGGAAGCCCACATTCTTCCCGCCGATAGGCAGCAAGATATGCTGGAAATAGAGGATACGACAGTATCCACCTAAGTTATAAATGTGGCACTTGTAACATTTTCAGCAGCCTACCTGTTAAGAGATCCTCGTGGGAGAAACTGACAGCCTTAAAGTGTGTTCTTAGCACACGATCATCAGCCTCCTATTCTATTTTTCTCCTCTCTTCAGGACATACATAGGTGAAGTGGTTAAAATGATGAAGACCAATTCAATAAAGGAAAGGGATCTATTCCAGATATGTCCTGGTGGAGAAAAATAGTAAAGATCAAATGACTCCCATCCTCAACATTCGAGTGGCGAGCAAATAGATAAAAAAAGAGAAATTAAGGAGGCAAACTTTACATCAAATCTTCCCACACCTGCGAAAGGTGGATTTGATGTTTACAGTATACTTACAAGACACCTGCTTCCACATTCCAGTAATAGCAAACCATAAGACATTTCTGTGCTTGACAGTCCAGAATCAGCGCTAGCAGTAAAAGTTCCTCCTTTTTGACCTCACAGCGGTCATGTAGGTATTCTCTTCTGAAAGTGCTTGGCAGTGGTGGCTGCTTACCTATGCAAGTGGAGACAATCTTTGTATACACATATCTGGACGGCTGGCTCATCAAAGTGACATCCCGAAGAACCCAGCTAGATTTCACAACAGTGAACATTTTGGAGGACCTTTTTATGTTGAATTACCTCCTGCTTCTTCGTTGTGCCACATTAGCATCTGCCTATGACAATAGTGCAAGAGTGTGTGGGGGATCAATGCTCAAAGTATTGATCATTGGGAGGAGTTTTTACATTACTTTTTATGTTACTCTAGAATGTGGAGGCGTTCCTATCTCGGTGGTGAAAGGAAGAGAATATAATTCAAGGACTACCTTTCCAACCTCTCTGAATAGTTGAACCGTGGAAAGTTGGGGTTCTCCTATCGACCAACTGATAGCATATAAATCTGTTCAGAGAAAGACAAAACCTTTCTTTTAAGTATGTTGGAACTTAGAGTAACACATCTATCCTTGATTCAGTTGCCTTCAATAGAAATTCAGATGAACAATGCAACAACAATGTATTATGTGAAAACGTCACAAAATCCAGGACCCTCACAAAGGAAGCCCAGAGAATCTGGCACTGGCTTTTGGCCAGATAACTATCCATCAAAGCAACACATGTGCCCAGGGTTCAGAAAATGCAAGCAGACCCACTGATCACATCGTTCCAGTAGGAAAAAGAATGTGTTTTAAATAATATAGTCACACACACCATCTATGCAAATTGGGGAAGGTTGCACAATGACTTGTTTGCTACCGCCGGCTATGCAAAATCCCATAGCTTCGCCTCCAGGTACCTAGAGCCAGTTTCTGAGGAATCGCCCTTTCGATAAGTTGGTCAGACCTTTCTGTGTATCCCTTTCCCCAATTCCTCCTCTCCTAAAAGCCATTCTGAAGTTCAGATAGTCAAACTTGATGATGATTCTCATTGTTCTGACTTCACCCCACTTCAGTGATGGGGCTTGGACCTGCTCCACTTGTTTGTGGAACCACAGTGGACTCTACCATACTGACCATACTAACCAGGATGAACAGCAATAATCTACACCACATCCTTCCATCGTTGAACTTGACTGTATGGCGGTTGAGTTCCTCCAATATCCACACCTACACCTTGGATGAATGCATGATGATTCTAAAGAAGGCACTTTGGTCCTCAATGAGAATGTCGTATGAATTCAAATGTATGAGATAGTAGATGTGGTGCTGTAAGAGGGATGGCAAGTCTATGCAGTGCAGAAAAGTGTCTGTGCCAACCTTCTTCCTTTATCTGCTTAAATCGGGTATGTAATTTTCCTCCATGAGTACACTTGCTCCATTTACTTCCTTCCACAACCTGGTCTGAAAGTTGCTCAAATTCACCCCATTGTAAGAAGCTCACTGCTTCCCGTCAAATCTGATTTCTTATCCATTGTACGTTGTACGTTCTTTTGTGATCAAAAGAGAATTGTTCCTCCTGTATACATAAATAAATAAATGTGTCTTCTATAAGCAGCGTACAGGAAAACTAATCTCTTATTTCTATTCTCAGAACATCTAGCTTATATCAATTTTGTATTTGCAACAAAAAGACCAACATTTGTAGTTTTTAAATTTGCTGCAAAATTAAAATGCCTCTACAACGGTGCACAATATATTGTTTTACCCATCTGCTGGTTATAATATAAGTCTGATGGATGAATCCATGTTTGTTTTGCTTAACAAATTTGGAAATGATCGCTGCACTATCCTGGTGGAAGAATCTTTAGGTGGATTGAAAAAAGTATTTCCCCAGCCAGGTGGCCTTTCCCTTTTTGGGTTCTCAACATTGTGATATCCAACCTAAAAGAGCCCCTTTTCGAGCCCATACATTATTATTTTTTTTATTTTTATTTTTGTATTTTGCCTGTATTACATCACATTACAATATTACAATCAATGCTGCATCAACCCTCCACCCGCCACCATAACACTTCTCCCCCCAACTTTCCAAGCTTAATTTAACTAAGAACTCACGTATGGCTATCTGCCAAGAAATCCTCCTAATATGCTCCCTCTTCCCATTCATGGGACACTGCACACCTGCTTCTCCTTCCCTCTCCACTTCCACTTCATATCCCTATGCCTGGCTCTTCTCTCTCTCCAACCTGGGCTCAAGGGGGTCTGTCATCAGGCAAGCTGAACAGTGAGTGCACCAAGGTGTTCCAAACTGCCACATTCTCAGAGCCCCCCGCTACTCCCACCTGCATGGCATCGTACCACGCTACAGCCTCTGCCATGGACCAGCATCTTAGGTCATTCCACCATCCTGCTATACATGGACCTTCCAGGGACTTCCATGCCATGGCAATCCTCCTTTTTGCTAACACCCATGCTAGGTCTAACATCCTGCTCGTCGACTTAGCGTTGCTGGGGTGCGGAAAGACCCTAAGTAAACAAGCTTTCAGTTTGCAAATAGGCTGAACTACACCTCCCCTCTAGAGCCTTTATTCCATCTCCTGCCAGAAACCTGTAACTGTCTGGCATGACCAAAACATGTGAATGCCAGTAAGACAGAGATCCTCCTCATCGGCACACCTTCACCATCCTTTCCCCTCACTCTCTGGCCGGCCTCCCTTGGCCCTCCTCCTACCCCCACCTGCGAGGCTAAGAACCTCAGGGTCATCTTTGACTCCACCCTTTCTTTCTCTGCCCACATCTCTGAGGTCTCTAAAAAGTCAAATTTCCGACTGCACCTCCTCAGAGGTACTCTGCCTTTCCTCTCCTTCCCCCAGAAGCTCATGGTATCTCAAGCCCTGGTCCTCTCTAGCTTGGACTATTGTAACAGCCTCTTTCTACATGTACCTGCCTCTACTCTCCACCCTCTGCAACTAATCCAGAACCGGACTGCGAGACTTGTCCTTGGCCTCAAGCCCTGGGATCGTATCTCTCCAGCTCTGAAATCTCTCCACTGGCTCCCATTGGATGCAAGGATTAAATTCAAAACCCTCTGCATTGTCCACAAAGCTTTCTGGGGCCTGGGTCCAAAATACCTTCAGCTATCCCTCCGCAAATACCTCCCCTCTCGAGCTCTTCGCTCCTCTACCTCCAACTCACTCAGGGTCAGTCGTTTTTCTAAGAAACTAGCTGGGAGTAGATCTCTGTCTTCGGCTGGGGCCTCCCTCTGGAACAGCCTCCCTGCCACTCTAAAACTTGAGCAGAACCATCTCCGGTTCCGTAAGCACCTCAACACCTTCCTCTTTTCTTCTGCCTTCGCTCCCCCTCTCCCCTGCTGATCTGTTCTCTCTTGGCACCGTGCACCTGGCCACCCTCTGTCTTTTGGGCCCAGGTACCTGCTCATCCTGCCACCCTCCCGCACTGCCTCTGGGCCACCCCTTGCACTGGGGTCTGTATCTGTACCCATACAGCCCCCCCTTTTTCTTCCTGCACTTATCAGACCTACCCTGTCTGCTGCCTTAAACCTAGCACTTGCAAATTGCTGGCTGCATTACCACTGTTTGTTGCCTTTATTATTTATGTATTGTTATTTATCTGTTTCTCCTCTGCTTCGCACTTTCCACCTCTCCCCCCTTCCATGCACTTTTCCCCTCCCCCCTCGCCCATGCACTTGCGCGTTCTCAATGTCACTGGGCCTAGTAAGATCACTGTTTTGTTCTCCCCTGTTCCCCTCCCTTGCCTTGTTGCGCTCTGAAACACTTGTGTACGAGCGCGATAGAAATAAAATATCAATCAATCAATCATCATGTCTGCCCCTCCCGCACCACACCTAGGGCACTCTTTCTCCCTCGAGCCTGGAAGTTTTGAGATGCGATGTGGAGTCATATAGGCCATGCAGTACATAAAACTAGGTCAATTTGAACTTAGCGTTCCTCAAGAACTTTCTGTGTTATACTAGCACCCTGGACAACTCTGACTCCTCGGTAAACCCTCTACCTATGTCTGTTTCCTATTTATGCCTTATTATGGTGAGATCTTTTGGTAATGCCGCCAGCAACCCCTGATATAATCTGGACACATCATGTCCTCCCTCTGAAACCTCATACATTAAACCCAGTATGTTATCCTCTTCCAAAAGGTCTGGGAAGCCTCACCACCTTCTACGTGCCTCATGGACCATACTGGAGTATGTCATACACTGCCCCCGTCGCACCCCAAACTCCTCTTCAATCCCTGAAAACTTGAGAAATCTATCTGAGGAAAGCAAGTCTCCCATTGACACTAATCCCTTCTACTCCCATTGGGACCTCACCAGTGCCAGGTCCCAGTGTCTTCTCCGTAAATCACTGCGAAGGGTATGTGGGGAGAATAACGTTCCCCAAGTTTCAGCATCACCCTTTTTCTCACCTAAACCCTCCTCCCCAGCCACACCAGGTAAGGGGATCACTAATTCTGCCCATCTCCAACCAGAGGACCTCCTTCAGCAAATAGGGAGCGATCTTCGTCTGCAACAGGGTGTGTTCTATTGTCTCTGTGGCCGACAACCACCCGGCCACATGCTGCAACTGACCTGCTAAATAGTACAGTTTGAAGTGCGGGAGTTGCACTCCTCCCTCTTCATAGTCCCTACACAGTATGTCTAGGGCCACCCTGCACCTACCAGATCCCCATATGAATCCTCCCACAGCTGTCTGCAATTCACTAAAAAAAGGACTTTGCTACGCGATAGGGGATGTTCAGGAAATTATATAATAGGTGGGTAGAGCCACCATTTTCAGAATCACAATTCTTCCCATCAGTGACAGTGGTAGTTTCTCCATTGATCCCTCCAGCCCTTTCTTGGCTCGAACTGTATTCTCCTGGTGTGTATTTGAAATATGATATATATTCACTCCCAGATATATAAAGGTCTGGATCCTCCACTGCAGCCCCAAGGCTGGGAGGCGTGACTCCTCAACCCCTACCAATCCCACTACCGGGAATATGCAGGATTTTGGCTTACTAATTGATATACCTGATAGCGCCGCAAAGTTATCCTACACGTCCATATATTGGGTAAGGTTATCTTGCGGAATATGTACATATAGTAGCATAATGTCCGCATATAGTGAAAGCACATGGTGTCTACCATCCACCAGGAGCCCTGTATCCCTAAACTCTTTCCTCAGGAACACCGCTAAGGGCCTTTAGTACCAGCAAATATAGCACGGGGACAACAGGCATCCCTGTTTTATATCCCTGTGGATATTGAGCCTCCCTGACACATGTCTATTCATTCCTACCCTCGCGACCGGAGCAGAGTAATCCACTGTAGAAACCCTTCTTCCACTCCAAACTTTTCCAGTGATGTTAGTATCTACTGCCATCCCACAGTCGGATGCTTTAACTGCATCAAGAGCCGGTATACACGCATTTCGCCGACCTATTTTTCAACGTGGGACTTTTCAACGTCAGAATTTTCATTGCCAAAAACCCAGTTTTTTCAATTTTTTATTTTGGGGGGTGTTTTGTAGGGGTTGGGGTATGATTATAATAGTAAGAGGGGTCTGGGGGGACCCCCCCCCCCAGAATAAAAAAAATATTCTGGCGATGAAAAGTCCCACGTTGAAAAATAGGTCGGCAAAATAACGTAGAACCCAAGAGCCACCACCGCACAGCTTTCCGACTACTTTTTTGTCCCGTCTATGACTGTGTGTAGTCTCTGTAGGTTCTCTGACATTGCCCTCCCTGGGACATATCACGTCTGATCTGGGTGGATCAGTGTCCGGATCACCCTTTTTGTCGTTCCGCCATGACTGCTGTAAGGATGTTGCTATCCTGATTGATCAAGTATATCGAGCGGTACAATTCACAATATTGCCCCTCTTTCCCATGCTTCAATATCGGTATGATAATAGATTCTTCCATGCTGGGGGGCAGTCGTACCTTTTCATAAGCTCCCTCAAAGGTCTACAGCTGCCTCAGTGACATCTCATCCACAAATTCTTTATAAAATTCATCCAGAAGGCCGTCCCCTCCCGGCATCTTGCCCGTGGGCAGCGCCCAGATCACTGCCCTCACTTCCTCTAATGCAAGCAGCGCACCCAGCTCTTTAGCCTGCTCCTGACTCAGGGTGTGTAAGCCCATATTCTTCAGTGTTTCCTCAGTCTCCTGCATCTTATCCTCCCCTCTCGCGTGATATAAATCTTGGTAAAATTCCTGAAATACCTCATTCATTTCTTTGTGCAACTGCCACACTTCTCCACTCCCATCCTCTATTTCAGTGATCCCACCCCTGTTCTCGGTTCTACGACAGAGCCACGCCAACAGCCTAACCAGCTTGCCCCCTGTCCATATAGTTTCTCTATGTATTTTGCATAATTGTGTTTACCTAGCCTCTCCCAATATTCCGTACATTCCTATCAAAGCAAGACAAGGTCCCCTTCTAGTTCCTCCTGTTTCGGATAGGTTCCCTCCAGTTGTTTGATCGCCGCCCCTGCTTCTACTAACTGCTGCACCACCTCCATCTGAATCCCCCCAGCCCTCACAATGGCGATTCCTCGTATGACCTCCTTAAACTCCTCCCACAGGTTCCCTTGACAGCTAACACTTCCTTCATTAGTGTCAAAGAACTCTTGTATTTGTTCTGTAAAGAAGTAATCAATCCTTGTATGTACCCTATGCGCCCCTGAATAGTACGAGATTTCCCTATTTGTGCCATTAACCCATCTCCAGATCTCTCTTAACTCCAACTCCTCTAGAAGCTTCTTTAAATCTTTTGCTGGCGGAGAAAGGCGTGATATGCCTGCTATCTGATCTGTCCAATCTAGGGCTCATATTACAGTTAAAGTCTCCCCCCAGATCCACGTCATCCTTTGGAAGGAGGCTAGCCTTGCTTACAGGGAACAGAAGAATGTAGACACATCATGGTTGGGATCTTAGGAGTTTATAAGACATACCTCGTGTCTATCCAAAAACCCATGCATGAACACCATCCTCCCATTATCCACACAAACTTTCACTGCCCAGAATGGCACTGCTGGGGCCACCCAGATAAGCACTCCTTTTGCATAAGTAGAGACGGTCGATCCATACCCCATCCCTCCCCATTTATGGAGTACCCGGGCCTGCTTCTACACTGCGAGGTGTGTTTCTTGTAGAATTGCCACCCCCATCCCTCCTCGACGCAGATATGAGGCCACCCTGATCCTGTTTCCCGGGGAAGCTGCTGATTACATCTATCCCAAATTACCAAGCCGGGTTGTAACGAAACCCAACCATAAAACACTTCGACCAACCACCCAACAGAACCCGTCTGTAAAGGTGTAACTGCCATTTATCCCACCCGACGGCTGGATACCCCCAGGATATCCGCAATGTCTACCACGTAACTAGGGGCAAGTCCCGTAGGTCAGTCTCCAGGGCCCCTCACTCCCAGAAACTGAAGTCCACTAACTATAGGAACCCCCTTAACTTAACATGCATGTCAACTCAGCTCCCAATTTACAACCCACTATTAGTATCCGTGCCTCTTGTGCACCGTATATCTCCTTACTTCGCTCCCTCCAGCAGCGTTTTAGGTGTTCCTTCCTCCATCTGTCATCGGTGCAATCTCGTTACTGTCCATCCAAGCATTCACCTCCTTCTGGCCTTCAAAAACAGGTATTTTCCCTTATGTATCACTTTCAACTTTGCTGGGTATAGGAGCATGTACTTATACCCTGCTGAGCCTTTGTCAGGGTGAACTGGCCTCTCCTCCTCTGGACTTGCAAAGTATAGTCCCGGTTTTATCTCACCTCCCTCTCAGGAAAAGGCCAGGATCCGTTCTTTGTCTTTAAAGTTCAAGATCTTAGCAATAAGTGGCCGGGGCGGTGCTTCAGGACGAGGTCTCTTTATCAGTGATCTGTGGGCTCTCTCCACTGTGAACCCGTATGACAATGTTACTGGACCAATCTCTTGAAGCAACACGTTTTCAACATACTTGGTGGGATTCCTGCCTTCCTCTCCTTCCGGCAACCCCAAGATTCGAATGTTGCTCCTTCTCGCCCTACCCTGTGTATCTTCTGCCCGGTCCTGCAGCATCCGTACCTTCATCATAAGGTCCTGGACCTTCTCTCGCAGATCCTTCCTGGTAATGGACATCTCCTTCACCTTTTGCTCAGTTTCCCCCACTCTCTTCGCCAGGTTGTGCACATCTTGTCTCAAAAGGCCCACGTCACATTTAATCTCGTCTATGCAAGACTCCATAGACACTCTCAGAGCCGCAATATCCCCCAATATCTTGGCATCAGAGCTATTTGACACTGGCCTTTGCTGTGTTGCCTCTTGTGGCACCTCAGAGTCTCTGAGGTCTTACCTTTGTTTCCCCTTCTGTGTGAATGCCTCCATTTTGTCTGTCTTGGCTTTGCTGGGGTCTTATTCCACCGCCCCTTCGACATGAGTTTGCTGAGCACTGTCCAGAGCATGCACCAGGGCCACTTCTCTACACCCACTCGCGACACCCTTGTTTCTGTAATTGTGTCTTAGTTCGTAACCTCACGGCACAAGTCCCGGTTGCACCCTTCTTTCTCCCGAGAGGTGCAGCCCCCAGCCTCAGGTAGTCCGCTCCACTTCTAGATGCTGTTTTCCATCAGCCAGTTATTGAACTCCATGTGCTCTGTCTCTACGAGCAACCACAGCTTGGTGTGCTGATGGCCTTCCCCAGACTACGGTTGCCTCACCCTTCAAGAGGAAGAACAGTTTTGGGCCACCCCTGCTTTGCCTGCATCCAAACTCCGGCAGCAAGTCCATCTGCTGGCCCCCGAGCTGTCCCCTGTTCTCTTTGTCCTTCCTGTACCTCGGGCAGTCGTCCACTTTCCCTCCCGGCTTTTGCTGTCTTATCTCCTGGGTTTCACTGGTCCTTCTACGCCCCCACTACTCAGCCTCTCACTCACCTACTGCATTCACCAGCACCGGATTTGGCCCCCACCAACTGGGGACCCCTGTTGCTAGGTCCGCTCCTTAGCCTCAACCACCAATCCGGACCACCTTGCATCCTTTAGGGGTAAACAACCTGCCGTTCCGCTCCCACAGCTTTGCTTCCACAGCAGGCCCCCCGGCTATCACCAGGATCTCCTGGCTGCACCCGCCATCTTGGGCCACCTGATTCCATCGTTCCTCACCACTCACAACTCCCAGCTGTCCCAGGTGCTAGCTGCGCTCTTCTGACAATCCGTCAGAACTTGAGAGCCGTACATAGTACTTCACAAGAATAAGGTAGTGCTGAGAAGACACCCATCATTTTTTACCTAAGGTTATGTTAGATCTTCAAATAAATAAAACGTACATTTCTCGCTTTCTTCCTGAATTTCTCTACTCTGGCTGAGAGAGCCTTACACACGCTTGATGTCAAGAGGGCCCTTCAATACTATATTGACAAAATAGAAAGAATATTCAACCCCTTCTCAATTATGGTCCCGTCAAGACAGACTTTGGCATTTCCAAGCAGTCTTTTTGCAAACAGATAGTTGTATGCATTCTCCTATTGCCCATTCTACCAGAAACGTCCAGTTAGCAGAGCTCTGTAAAGCAGCCACATGGACGGCTGTGCACACTTTTGCTAGGCACTACTGCCTGCACTCGGCTACTAAACAGGATGCTCAAGTAGGTCTGGGCTAAGCATTTTTGAGAATTGTATTTGTCTAGACACATTACAGGTTATGTCAGGGTTGGACCCTAGTTTTGATGACTGCTTTTAAGTGTACTTCACAGGGGAATTCATGGTCAGTTCTTGCTGTGTTGATATGAGCTTCCTTTCTCCTTTCATTCGCTTCCTCTTGGTTGTTTCACCCATCCAGCCACATAACGGGAAAAGCTGGTTATTTCGGTCAGGGTTTACAATTAGATCAATGAAGTTCCAAGGATAAAGAAGGAATATTTACTTTTGCGTAAATCCTGTTCTTTCTCCAGATATCTTCACTGAATTCATAAACAACCTTCCTGCCTGCCCTTCTCACCCAGCAGGCAAACTAGGAATTTGGCTTCAAAGGATATAGGTGGTCCCTCTTTCTCACAATGTATCTAACAAAGGATGAGTTCAGCTTCCATGCTGAGCATGATGGAACTCAGGAATTTATGGCTGTCTTAAAGTGTCAGCGTCATATTTTCACTTTCCATTCAAACGTGCTGATCTTGATGTATTCTCTGTTTAGGGACTCCTAGGTAGCAAAACCTCTATAGGCACAGGCGTATTCTTGTGGTGGAAGATATGGAAAATGTAAGCACAATAGGTTAACATTTTGTTAAAAATGTGTATCTTCTTCTTCTTCTTCTTCTTCTTCTTCTTCTTCTTCTTCTTCTTCTTCTTCTTCTTCTTCTTCTTCTTCTTTTTCTTCTTCTTCTTATTCTTCGTCTTCTTCTTCTTCTTCTTCTTATTCTTCGTCTTCTTCTTCTTCTTCTTCCTGTTACTTGAAACAGTTGAACCGAGATACCTCAAATGGGTGTAGATATTAGTGATTCCCAATTGAATGAAGGTACCAAGGATGAAAGACTGGATTTACACTTAAGTAAATATACCTTCGCTCTACTCCCCCTTCCCTACTGTTTCTTTTTAGTTGTGAACTCCATTGCTTTGACTCACACTCATTTTCTACAAACATGCATCTGTCTCTCCCTCCTCTTCCTTAATTATCCGTTCATCATCGTGATTCTTCTTCTGCTCTTCTTTCTTCTGCTATTTCATCCTCACTTAATTCTCTTTACACTCTTTCTTTTTTGTTCTTTCTTGTAAGTCTCCTCAACCATGGCTGACCTCTTTCTTTCAGTCTTCTCATAGCCTGGGAACAGAATAAATAAAATCCCTCTGTTCTTCATATCTAGATCCCCTTTCTTCTCTACACACTTTATGTTTCTTTATACTGGCGCTACTGCCGTGGGGTTTCACAGCGCTCAACCATCATGCAACAGACAAAAGACCAGAAAGCTAAGGAGATTTATTAAAACAGAAAGGTTTTCACTTTTTTCTAAATTCATATAAAGATGCATTTTCTCTAATATATTGTGGAAGACTGTTCCACGGTTTGATACCAGTAATTGTACTTGAGCATTTGTACACCCTTGATTTCTTACATCTTGGCACATTCAAAGTGGATTGAAGAGCTAAATGCTATCGTAGCATTAGTCCAGACGAATCTCTTTTTCAAATAGTTAGGGAATTTACTATAAAGGGTTTTATGGGTGAGGGTCAGAAGTTCGGGCTGCAATGGGAAGCTAACGCAGCCTTCTCAGAACTGGTGATATATGTATTCGACCATTTAAATTTGTAACAGTACTGTCAGCAGCATTTTGTAATATTTGTAGTACTCTAATAGACTGATGTGTTGGTGCTCCACATAAAATATTACAATAGTCCAGCTTTGCCTCAATTATGCCACCTGCCATAGTGGCACAATTTTCTTCTGACATTAGGGGCCGGATCTGTCTCAGGAACATCTAACTAAATTGCCAAAATGAGGAGCAAAGGACAAAGAGGAGTCAAAAATGATACCTAGAGTTCTGGCCTAATTAAGAACTTTCATTGTACATCCCATGTCACCGAGTGCAATGATCTTGGGAAGTTCTTTGTAAATGTCTGAGAGGGTGGGACAAACAGGATTTCATTTTTGGCTTGATTCTGGTCCAGCCAATTTGCTGACATCCATCGTTCAATATCCGTAAATATCTACCTAATAAATACCATGCTGTCATCATATGAGCAAGATAACCACAATACTAATTGGGTGTCATCAGCATAGTTATGGAAAACGATATCCCTTTCTATTAACAGGTCATGTAAAGGTTTGGAATATATATAAATATATATGGAACAGAGAAAAATACTGCTGAAGGCATTGAGGACCGCACACCAGGTCAAGAGATATTGCAAAGAACAACGACTCCACGTCAAATGCCACAGAAGTTTAATTAGTAAGACACACAGCAGAGGCAGGACAATAAAGTGACAAGGTCCTGTATGACACGTTTCGCGCACGCAGAGCGCTTGTTCACATGAGGGTAGCAAAATACGAATGGGCTTAAAAATACAACAAGAGTCCTTTGGCTCTGTTGGCAATGCATACTGGTGTGGAGGGAAGGACTTGCACAACAGACAGACATCTTAGAACAAAACTAAATGCAAGCAGTGCATGGCAGAGTAATGTAAACATGTACAATGGCAATGTGAGCAGGTTGTAAAAACAAGGTGTATAACAAGATGTAAAATGACATCAGGCCTCATCACGAGTTGGGCAGTAGCCCTTAAATGCCGCAGTAATGCTATTACCGCCGCATTTAAGGGTCCCCCCAATCACATGTGTGGCAGCGTTTAGCCCCAGCTCTAAGCTGGCGGTAAATGCGCCGGCTTAACACCTATTTTCGGGTGCAATTAGTGCAGCGCTATTAGCGCATGCTAATTGCGCCAATAATTCCCCATTAATGGACCCAATGGGGAATGGGGATTAGAAGTTACTGCCCAACCCGTGATCCAGCGGTAATACCGCCGGAGGGTTGGGAGGTAACGTAAATACAGCTGGCCGGTATTCCAGTCGGGATACCGCCCAATTCGTCAAGACGCAAATAGTGTTACGTACAATTCATGCAATGAAGGAACTTGCCACAAAAAATAAATAAAAGTATGATAGAAGGGACGAATCTCGTAAAAAGTGCTAGCAGAAATTGATTATAAAAAATTGAAATGCATAGATAAACAGCAGCTTACTCTGTTAAGTGCAAATGCATGGTTAATACAACAGCCAGTAACTTAGGAACGTTGAGCATTGTCAAGCTGAACAACATGACCAGTAAACTACAAGTGCCTGCAATAAGATTCAAGTAGCTGCATACAAAAGCATCATATATATATATATTTCGAAGGGAGTGTGTCCTCTGACGCATTCCTTATCTTTGATAGATCATCTCCCAGCTTGCTGGCCTTGGAAAAATTTTTTCAGTAGAGGGCGCTGCGCGTCGACGTCCCTCGAGCCGATGTCCCTCGACGGCCTCTGTATCGGCGTCGACGTCATCACGCGTATAAATAGACTCGCGCATCGTCCGTTGCTCAGTTCCGTTTTTCCGTGCTTTGTGGGGCCTCGGAATATCGTTGCTCAGTTCTTCAGTCAAATATATCATTATTCCTCGTGAATACCGACTCGTACTCGATGGCTTCCTCACCCGAACCGACGACTCCACGGTCCGGCTTCAAAAAATGTCGAGACTGTGGAAAGAAAATGTTGTTGACGGATCCTCACAGGATCTGTTTATGGTGCCTGGGATTCGAGCACCATTGTTCGGAGTGCGAGGACTGAATGTCCATGACGGCGAAAGCCTTGAAGGAGCGTAAGGGAAATCTCGAGAGAGGTAAGGCAGTTAAAACTTTTTCGAAAGTTTCCTCAGTGGAGTCGAGACATTCGTCTCCTCGCCATCACAAAAGACATTCTCGTTCTAGGTCTCAAAGCAGTTCCCATCACTCTTCGAGATCTAAGCATTCAAAAAAGAGACGTCGAAGATCCCCTTCCTCGTCTTCGTCTTCTTCCGTTTCCCCAAAAAGAGTCTCCTGCCCAACAAAACATAGCTCTCAGGCTGAGTGGGAGGAATTCAGGAAAAAGATGATGACGAATTTGGCTCCTTCTGCTCTGGAAATGGGATTTATACCATTTTCAAGACCTGATCACTCCAGAGTCTTATCTTCTATTTATGAAGAAGGGGAGGATTCGGATCAGGAAAGACCTTTTGAGTTGGAGGGATCTGCAACTCCTGCACCAGAGGAATTTACCTCTGAGGAAAGTAGGTTTAAAGACCTCCATGAATCCCTACAGGAAGCAAGTGGGTTGGACACTTCCCCAGAAGTGGAATTTGCCACACCAGACCGAGGGGAACATGCTGAAACCCCTTATACAACCTTGATGGCAAGGATGATAGAGTTTATGGGGTGGTCCACACCCTCACCTGCTTTTTAGCAAGACGACCTCACAGACATCTTGGCCAAAGGTCCACAGGAGGATCCTGTGGTGCCATTTCATGTGGCATTACAAAGGAGAATATTGCCAAACTGGGAAACACCTGAGGTAATCCCGGCGGTTAATACAAAATTATCAGCTAAATATAGGGTGTCTTCTGCTGACCCTGAATATTTATCAAAACACCCAACTCCGGAGAGTCTGGTTGTTCAGGCAGCTACTTCAGCAGGTAGTAAATCGGCTTACCCTACTGTTCCACAGGCAGGGATGATAAGAGCTATGACTCTATGGCCAAAAAAGTCTTTTCCGCATGTAGCATGGCGTTGAAATCCATCAATGCTACTTGTACGCTCGCAAGGTTCAGCCACACACTTTGGGAGTGTGCTTCATCAGCGGCTGACTGCCTCCCGGAGGGAGAAGAAAGGGAAACGTTCCTAAACATCGCCGAGGATGGTAAAGACGCTATGTGCGAATCCCTCCAAACTGGCATCGATTCTGCTGACAGCATCAGCAGGGCCATGACGGCAAGTACAACAACCCAGAGATTTGCTTGGTTGGGAAAGTCTGGTTTTGCTCCAGATGTGCAAAGCAGACTCTTGAATATGCCCTTTGACGGCTCTTCTTTGTTTGGTAAGAAGGCGGATAACAGTTTAGAAAATCTACAAATATCAAAGGCAGCAGCAAAATCCCTAGGAGCTGCAATCCGTCAGACACCATATCGTCCCTTAGGAACCTCTTGGAGAGGTAAGTCCTTTCGCTTCTATTCCGCATTCGGAAAAGGCAGAGGACAGCCGGTTCAAAGGGGTCCGAAAAAATTCACCCGAGGTGGACAGGGTAAAAATACAAAAGCCGCAGCAGCAGCAGGTGCCTCTTTACCCTCAGCATCTGCATCAGCCGCCTCCAAACCGCTCTGAGGACTCTCTTCACAAAACACCAGTAGGGGACAGGTTAACTCAACATCTGACGGAATGGCAGGCTATTACGTCAGATGCTTGGGCATTGGAGACAGTTGCCCAAGGTTACTGCCTGCCTTTTCTACGCATCCCTCAGAGTCATCCACCGGGGAACAGCTCTCTGAAAGTTCCAAATCCGCTCCTCTTGCAGGAAATTGTAGACCTGCTAGAGAAAGGTGCCATAGAACCGGTACCTGTAGCGGAGAGGAACAAGGGCTGGTACTCCCCCTACTTTCTCATACCGAAGAAAGACGGAGGACTGAGACCTATCTTGGACTTACGAGAATTGAACAAGTTCCTCAGGAAGGACAAGTTCAAGATGGTAACTCTCTCTCAGATCCTTCAAGCTCTCCAGCTCCAGGACTGGCTGGTATCTCTGGACCTCCAGGATGCTTATTTCCATGTGCCAATCCATCTCAAACACAGGAAATATCTGAGGTTCGCAATTGGCGGCTCTCATTATCAATTTCGAGTTCTGCCATTTGGGCTGACCTCCGCCCCGAGGTTCTTCACCAAGCTAATGTCGGTAGTGACTGCAAGTCTAAGTAGGGAAGGGATCCACGTCTACCCCTACCTGGACGATTGGCTGATCAGAGCTGTATCTTCGGAACAAGCTCAGATCCAGCTAGATTATGTCTGCCACTTCCTTCACAAACTGGGCTTCTCCCTCAATTTAAAGAAGTCACAGATGATACCATCACAGAGACTCCAGTTCATTGGAGTGGTCCTGGACACTTCCCTGGGAAAAGCCTCGCCACCAGATGTGAGGGCTCAAGATATTCTGCAGATGGTCACCAAGTTTCAAAATGCCCAACGTCTCCCAGCCTTCGACTTTTTGAGGTTGCTAGGCCTCATGGCATCCTGCATCTTCCTTGTGCCAGAGGCTCGCCTGAGAATGAGATCTCTTCAGTGGGCACTGAGAACTCAGTGGTCGCAATTCTCAGGGAGAATGACAGACCTCCTTCAAATTCCAGACAAGGTGGCTCGAGACCTTCAGTGGTGGGGCTGCCAGAAAAAAATCTTGAAGGGGGAACTGTTTTGGCAACCATGGCCGGAGATAACAGTAGTCACAGATGCCTCACTCACGGGGTGGGGAGCCCATACCAACGACTTGACCACCAGCGGTCGTTGGTCTCCATCGGAGTCCAGACTACATATCAATCTGTTAGAGCTGAGAGCAATTAGACTAGCGCTGAAAGTTTTTCTGCCGTCTGTACAGGGGAAGAATGTCCTGATAATGACGGACAACACAGTGGCCATGCACTACCTCAACAAAAGAGGAGGCGTAGGATCACTGCCACTGTGCAGAGAGGCAATGCAGCTCTGGTTTTGGGCAATTCAAGAAGGAATCTCTCTATCGGAAGTTCACCTAGCCGGAGAGAAGAACCTGACGGCGGATGCTCTGAGCAGGCAGGGCACAGTCTCCCACAAGTGGGAACTAGCTCAGGAAGTCCTTCAGGAGATCTTTGCCCTTTGGGGAACCCCTCAAGTGGATCTGTTTGCCAGCAGTACCAACAGAAAGTGCGATCTATTTTGTTCAAGGGAATTTCCCGCGAGAGGAGCTCTAAGGGACGCGTTCGTAGTGGACTGGGAGTTTCCACTCCTGTACGCATTTCCACCAGTCCCTGTCATTCCTCAAATGATCAGGAGGTTGAGAAGATTCCGGAGAACCATGATCCTAATTGCCCCAGATTGGGCCAGGAGAACGTGGTACCCGGACCTTCTGGACATGTCCATCTGCCCTCCAATTCGTCTTCCACTCAAGGAGAATCTTCTCTCACAGAAGGGAGGTCAGGTTCTCCATCCAGACATCAGAACCCTCAACCTTCACGCCTGGCTTCTGAAAGGTTGAGATACAAGGATTGGGACCTCCCTGATGACGTCATGGAAGTGTTGCTTTCGGCCAGAAGGCCAGCAACAAAGTCTTTATACCGCTGCCGTTGGAACAAATTTTACAGCTGGTGTAGAGAAGAGAATATCGACCCTTTCTCATGTGGTACACCAACGGTCTTATCCTTTCTACTCTAGTTGGCAAATTCAGGCCTTCAAGTTGGCACTATCAAGGGCTATCTCGCAGCGCTATCGATCTTCAAGCGCACTGCAGAGGAGTCTTTGTATTTCAAATTACCCTTAGTAATACAATTTCTAAAGGGATTAACTAATGTCTACCTTCCAAGACCTTTCCAGGTTCCTTTATGGGACTTAAATTTAGTCTTAAATTTCCTGATGGGTACTCCCTTTGAACCACTCCACTCTTTTTTGCTAAGATTTCTCACCCTTAAAACTGTCTTATTAGTGGCTTTAACATCTGCTAGAAGGGTGAGCGAATTACAAGCTCTATCTTGTAAACCCTCTCATACAATTTTTCATTAACGCAAAGTTGTCCTACAGGTGAAGCCTAATTTCCTCCCAAAGGTGGTTTCTGAATTCCACATCACTCAGAAGATTACCTTGCCTCATTGTATCCCCCTCCCCATCCGGGGAAAGAGGAAGAAAGGCTGCATAGGCTCGACCCAAGGCGGGCTTTGAGCTTTGCTAGGATTACCTTACCTTCATTCTATCCGCCTCCCCATCCGGGGAAAAAAGAAGAAAGGCTACATAGGCTGGACCCAAAGCGGGCTTTAAGCTTTTACATCAGCAGACTTGCTAGGATTAGGCAAGCAGACCAACTGTTTGTAGGTTACTCAGGGCACAAATTAGGACTACCGATAACAAAACAAACCATTTCCAGATGGATTATTTTGGCCATCCTGGAATGTTACAAACTAGCAGGTAAAGAGCCTCCTCAAAATATTAGGGCTCATTCAACCAGGGGTATCGCAGCCTCCTCGGCCCTCCAAAGAGGGGTTCCGGTTTGTGACATATGTGCGGCTGCCACATGGTCGTCCGCACATACCTTCACAAGATTTTACAACCTGGATTCCTCCTCTTGTCAAGAGAGTAGGTTTGGCAAAGCCGTATTACATTAGGTTCATTCCTAGAAGGAAACATGGCGTTTTACTCTCACCTCCAATTACACACCACTGCTATCTGGAGTCTATCAAAGATAAGGAATACGTCGGAGGACACAATCCCTTCGAAGAACAAGTTACTTCTTACCTTGTAACGTTCTTTCAGTGGGATGTTCCTCCGACGTATTCCTTATAATGACGCAGTAATACTTCCCTTATGGTTGCAGCTTACGCTCCTTCAAGGTCAATAACCAATTCATGTAAAACAACTGTTAACGTCAAAATGGAACTGAACAACGGACGCTGCGCGAGTCTATTTATACACGTGATGATGTTGACGCCGATACAGAGGCCGTCAAGGGACATCGGCTCGAGGGACGGTGACGCGCAGCACCCTCTACTGAAAAAAAAATTCCGAGGCCAGCAAGCTGGGAGATGATTATCAAAGATAAGGAATACGTCGGAGGAACATCCCATCGAAAGAACGTTACAAGGTAAGAAGTAACTTGTTCGTTGATGGGAAACAGCGATGTGAATGAATCTTGCGGCGCTCTGTATGTATGCAGCTCTGGCTCTTACCAGCAATTGCCCACTTTAACTCTAGATATTCCCATTGAGAGAAACAAATTGAGCCAGCTCGCTGCCTGTTCACATAGTGCAGCGACCTCCTCTAATCTATTAAGCAAGATAGAATGTTCCAGGATGTCAAATACTACTGATCGAACATTAACAGGCCTGTGTCATTATCGTCAGAAATCTGTAATTGTAACGCTCACCTGATTCCCTCTGAGGCGCGGGTCTTGACTGGGCGGTGAAACCGTCTTCAGCGTTAGGCGTAGGATTCGTTTGGCTCCCGGATTAAGCACCTTCTTCACTGAAAATTTGACCTGAAGGGTGAGGTGTCTGCAAGTAGAAAATCTAGGTATTAGTGGCTGGAAGGTTGGGAGAAATTCCAAGCCCCTCTCTCCCTCTCTCCCCGTGGTACTGGGTTGTAGTCGCGCTCACCTTAAATAGGTGAATGCCGGGCTCTCCATCCTGCGTCTTGTGCAGGGGCGCTGGGTCCAGTTACTTCACTGGATTTGAGTTCAGCCTCTTGATTGCAGAGGGTGATTTGAGAGCGATGCCGCCGTTTGCTGCACGAGCGTGACTTGTAAGTATTAAAGTTCTTTTTAGATTGCTCTCTTTTAATGTCTATGTCTTTTTCCTTTTCAGTTGCTGCCGGTGCCAAAGAAGATGCCCTCCCGGTTCGTGGCAATGAACGAAGCAAGAAGATGGAGAATAGGATGGCACGTAAGAAGAAAGGCTGCTCTAGGGCTGTAGAATGCACCGTAATGTCTCTTTTTGTCTTTACAGGTGATGGAATGCGGCGCGAGCAGAGTTGGGGCGAGCGTAACGCAGGTAAGTCGTTTTGCAACTAAGCGTTAGTAACCAATGTTCTTTGTCTTTGCAGGCCCGATGCCGGACGAGAAATGCAGAAAAAACGCCTTGGATGCTGCCGATGGATCGGGTAAGTTGGAGCGCCAACCTTGCTTTTGCCTAACCTGTGCCTTTTGTTTTTGCAGGAGTTGCTGAAGACTGCAGATTGGTTCCAGCAGGTAATTTTCTTATTCACAGGATCCGGAGCTGAAGATTCCCTGGAGCTGACACGGTGAGCGTCCTGCTGCAGATGCAGAATAACGCGAAGCACGTTGCACCAATCGGGTGTGGTTTAAATAGCCCACAGGAGTGCTTGGGTGTCTCCTTCCACAGCCTCGCCCAGGTAAAAGAGTTCCTGCTTCCAGAAGGGTTCCAGCATCAATGATCCAGGGAGTGGTGCCTGCCCCACCCAGAAGAAAAAGTAGTCCCTGCCAGAAGAGAATGAAACATCATTCTGCTGGTAAGTAAGCAGCATGGTCTGCTGCAGGTAGGTCCACCCAAGCACTTTCACATTTGTTATGAGCCCGGCGCTTCCTGTGCCGGGACTGGTCCATTTTATGAGCCTGGCACCACCGGTGCCAGGACAGGGTCCAAAAGGTCCCCATTGGGACTTGCTGGCGCCGATGGTATATGTTATGAGCCTGCTTCCAAGGGTGTTGGGTTGGTCCTGACTCCTTGGAAGCAGTGGTCATGACAGCACCCCCCCTCAAGGCCCCTCCCAAATTCGTCTTCCCCGGGGGTTTCGGTTTATCAGGAAAAGTTTGATGAAACTTCTTAACCAGACGGGGTGCATGAACATGTTCCAACGGTTCCCAAGATCTTTCCTGAGGGCCATAACCTTTCCAGTCAATCAGATAGTATAGTTTTGATTTGGAAATCTTGGAGTCTAGGATGTCTTGTATTTCGAATTCCAGTTCTCCGTCCACAAGAATAGGGTCTGGAGATTTCGTCAAACGGGTTCCAGGTTGCATGGGCTTCAGTAGAGAAACGTGGAAAACTGGATGTATTTTCATATGGGCAGGTAGGCCCAATTTAACTGCCACTGGATTTATTATGGCAGTGATTGGGTAAGGTCCCAGGTATCGTGGATTGAAAGTACGCGGTCCTTTGAGAGGTAAATGTTTGGTTGATAGCCAGACTTGATCTCCCACAAGATATTGAGGGGCCTCCTTTCGACGTAGGTCTGCACACTTCTTGTATTGTTCCTTGGCTCGCTTAAGGTGAGACGTGGCCTCTTTAAAGGCTTGAGTGATTGTAGAATGCAGATGATCTACAGCTGGGGTCCCAAGAGTCTGAGGTGGATCAAGATTTGAGGTGCGGGGGTGGATTCCATATAAAAGAAAAAAAGGAGTCTTTCCGGTTCCAGCATGGACTGAATTATTATAAGCGTACTCCGCAATCCAGAGAATGTCTTTCCAAGTACTCTCCGATTGTTGTAACATGCAGTGCAAATATTGTTCCAGGGTTTGGATGGTCCTCTCGGTCTGCCCGTCGGTCTGGGGATGATGGCTGGTTGAAAGCCTTACATCAATTTGGGCTAGGCGACAACAACTCCGCCAGAAGTGGGAAATAAATTGACTTCCTCTGTCTGAGATTAAAACTGAAGGAAAGCCGTGCAACCGAACGATGTTTTCGAGGAACTCTCGGGCCAGAATTGAAGCTGTGGGTAATCCTTTCAATGGGATAAAATGAGCCATTTTCGAGAATAGGTCCACAATTACTAAAATTGTATTAAATCCGGAGCATGGTGGTAAATCCGTGATGAAGTCCATGGAGAGAGTATGCCATGGGTGTGGGGGAATGTCTATGGGTTGTAAGAGGCCTGCTGGTTTCTCCTTCTGGCTTTTGCTTTGGGCGCACACACCACAGGAATTTATGAAATCCTTAATGTCCTTTCTCCAAGACGGCCACCAAAAATGCCTTTTTATCTTTTCTGACGTTTTGGCAATACCTGGATGTCCTTCCATTAAGGAGTCATGGTAACATGAGATCACCTGTTTTTGTAAATCGGTACAAGGTAGATATAACCTTCCTCGAAAGTATAGTAAGTTCTTATCCGTAGTGAAGTCTTTTCCCTTGAGTTGCCAGTATTGCACCTCTGCTGGAGTCAGAAGTTTTTTAACTGTAACTTCAATGTCTTCAATGGATTGTGCATTAACCAAACCCAGGATTCTCTGTTCCGGAATTATGGGCACGGGTTCAGGATTGGTCGTGAGTTCATCTACTCCAATTCGGGAGAGGGCATCAGCTTTACCATTCTTGTTGCCAGGTCGGTAAGTTATCACAAAGTCGAATTCGGCGAAAAATAGTGCCCAGCGAAGTTGTCTAGAGGATTGAGCTTTGGCTGATGTAAGGTACTGTAAATTACGATGATCCGTAATGACGGTGACTGTGTCGGGCTCCCAGGAGATAATGCCGCCAGGCTTTAAAGGCGGACTTAATAGCCAAAAGTTCCTTATCTGTAATGGTATAGTTGATTTCGGGAGCCGAAAATTTGCGGGACCAAAATGCCACTGGGTGTAACTGGTTTGTCTCTGGGTCTCTTTGCGAAAGCACTGCTCCCATTGCGAGACTGGAAGCATCGGTCTCAATGATATAGGGGAGTTCTGAACGAGGATGTTTTAAAACCGGAGCCGAGGCGAATTTTGTTTTTAGTTCTTGAAAAGCTTGTTCAGCCTCTGTCGACCACTCGAAACGTTTATTTTTTCTAAGGAGGGCTGTAATGGGTTGGACTACTCGAGAGAAATCTGGAATGAACCTACGATAAAAGTTGGCGAAGCCCAACATGCTTTGAACACCTTTCACAGACGTTGGTGAGGGCCACTTAATGATAGCGTCCACTTTCCTTGAGTCCATGTGGACTCCATGAGGTGACAAAATAAATCCCAAAAATTCGACCTCAGTGACATGAAAAACGCATTTCTCCAGCTTTGCAAAAAGTCTGTGTTTACGGAGCCTCTCCAGTACTGCTGTGACATGTTTTCGATGTTCCGCCTCAGAGGACGAGTAGACCAGAATGTCATCTATATAGACAACTACACACACGTCAATGAGCTCTCTGAGGACGTCATTCATAAAATACTGAAAGGCAGCCGGTGCGTTGCATAATCCAAAGGGCATTACTTGATACTCGAACAGTCCATATTTAGTACGAAAGGCCGTCTTCCATTCATCGCCCTCTTTTATTCGCACCAAATGGTAAGCTCCTCTGAGGTCCAGCTTTGTGTAGATACAGGCACTTTTAACTTGGTCAAGAAGTTCAGGGATCAATGGTAACGGATACCTGTTCTTAATCGTAATCTGGTTTAGGGCACGATAATCTATACATGTTCTTAGGTCTCCCTCTTTTTTTGGAACGAAGAACAGAGCTGAGGAGGCTGGGGACTTCGAAGGACGGATAAATCCATTAGCCAGGTACTGGTCCAAATACTGCCTCAGGTGAAGATTTTCAGGTTCTGTGAGGGCATAAATTCGACTGCACGGAGGAGTGGATCCCGGAATCAAGTCTATCTGGCAGTCGTATGATCTGTGAGGAGGCAGAGAATTAGCTTGATCTTTCCGAAAGACATCTTGAAATTCCCGGTATTCTGGAGGCAGTTGAGGATTCTCAAAAGTAGTTGCTGCCAGCTTAGTAAGGGGCTGAGGATAACAGGTAGGAGCGCATTCTGGAAACCGGATTGTCTTTGCTCGCCAATCAATTTGAGGATTGTGCTTCTCCAACCAAGGGATTCCCAGGATAACTTGAAACTGCGGAGCCTTGATCACGTCAAACACGATCTTCTCTTGATGTCCATCTTGGCTTATCAATGTCACTTCCATGGTGGTGTGAGTTACTGGTCCGGAAGCTATTTCCGTACCATCCACGGTGGTGATGACGTCTTTCACCGTCTTAGGACAAAGAGATAGATTCATCCTGGCGGCCAATTCACAGTCCACGTAATTGCCGATTGCGCCACTATCAATGTATGCTTTAAGGGCATGCATACGATTAGGTTGTTCTGGACTCACGAGGACCATGGGCATGATGAAATGCGAGGTCAAAGAACTGGTTTTAACGCTCGGCAAGCGGACCTCTACACTTGTCGGGCGAGGTCGTTTTCCGACTCCGAACCTTCGGCACCTTTATCAGAAGCTCCTACTATCTTCTTCCTTGGTTTCACTGGGCAATCTCGAAGGAAGTGTCCCGAGTTTCCGCAATAGAGGCACAATTGCAATTGTCTTCTTCTTTCCCTTTCCTTTTGGGTTAGAGGTCCTTTCACAACCCCAATCTGCATGGGCTCCACGGTATCATTTCCTTTAGCTGAACTCTGTGGTCTAGAAAAAACTCGAGTTTCAAATCTGGAACGATCGGCCTTCCGATTCTGTATTCTATGATCCAATTGAACCACCAGGTCGATGTATTCGGAACAGTCTTGTGGAGGATTCACCACCTGAGCCAGAACGTCTTTAAGTTCTCCACGCAGGCCTCTGTAGAGAAGGGTGATTCTCTTGTCCTCAGGGCATCCGGTTTCAACCACTAATCTGTTGAATGATGCAATGTAGGCCAGAAGAGCTTGATTGCCCTGTCGTAGTGAAAGAAGTTCATTGTCCAGGGCCTGTCCCTGCGAGTGTCTTGCAAACAATTTTTCCATACTAGCTTGGAAATCCTGGAAGTTATGAAGAACAGGGTCATCTCGAGTCACTAAAGGAATAGACCAATCTGCGGCACTGCCACTACGATATGAGAGCACGAAGGCCACCTTAGCCTGGTCCGTTGGGAAAGCGGCGGGTCTGCATAAAAAATGCAAGCGACACTGATTGATGAACACAGCAAATCTTTTCGGATCACCTGAAAAGCGCTCGGGCGGAGCCAAAGGTACATTTCCTGGTAGGTTAATGTGCACCAGATTGGTAGAAGTCGTTGGAGCATGACTCCCACTAGGAGTAGGCAGAGGAGTTTGTCCCGCTTGGGCTTGCAGCAATTGTCTAGCCAAGTCGTCTGTTCGTTCCTTAGAGACCACTAACTCCCTCCTTAAGGCATTCGTTTTCTGGCGTGCTGCGTGTACTTCTGCCCTCAACTCCCCAAGTAACTGGGCCAATTGGTCTGTGTCCGAAGTTTCCATTGCGCCTGTGCGGGAAATATGTGGTAAGGCTTCGCGTTCTGTAACGCTCACCTGATTCCCTCGAAGGCGCGGGTCTTGACTGGGCGGTGAAACCGTCTTCAGCGTTAGGCGTAGGATTCGTTTGGCTCCCGTATTAGGCCCCTTCTTCACTGAAAATTTGACCTGAAGGGTGAGGTGTCTGCAAGTAGAAAATCTAGGTATTAGTGGCTGGAAGGTTGGGAGAAATTCAAAGCCCCTCTCTCCCTCTCTCCCCGTGGTACTGGGTTGTAGTCGCGCTCACCTTAAATAGGTGAATGCCGGGCTCTCCATCCTGCGTCTTGTGCAGGGGCGCTGGGTCCAGTTACTTCACTGGATTTGAGTTCAGCCTCTTGATTGCAGAGGGTGATTTGAGAGCGATGCCGCCGTTTGCTGCACGAGCGTGACTTGTAAGTATTAAAGTTCTTTTTAGATTGCTCTCTTTTAATGTCTATGTCTTTTTCCTTTTCAGTTGCTGCCGGTGCCAAAGAAGATGCCCTCCCGGTTCGTGGCAATGAACGAAGCAAGAAGATGGAGAATAGGATGGCACCTAAGAACAAAGGCTGCTCTAGGGCTGTAGAATGCACCGTAATGTCTCTTTTTGTCTTTACAGGTGATGGAATGCGGCGCGAGCAGAGTTGGGGCGAGCGTAACGCAGGTAAGTCGTTTTGCAACTAAGCGTTAGTAACCAATGTTCTTTGTCTTTGCAGGCCCGATGCCGGACGAGAAATGCAGAAAAAACGCCTTGGATGCTGCCGATGGATCGGGTAAGTTGGAGCGCCAACCTTGCTTTTGCCTAACCTGTGCCTTTTGTTTTTGCAGGAGTTGCTGAAGACTGCAGATTGGTTCCAGCAGGTAATTTTCTTATTCACAGGATCCGGAGCTGAAGATTCCCTGGAGCTGACACGGTGAGCGTCCTGCTGCAGATGCAGAATAACTCGAAGCACGTTGCACCAATCGGGTGTGGTTTAAATAGCCCACAGGAGTGCTTAGGTGTCTCCTTCCACAGCCTCGCCCAGGTAAAAGAGTTCCTGCTTTCAGAAGGGTTCCAGCATCAATGATCCAGGGAGTGGTGCCTGCCCCACCCAGAAGAAAAAGTAGTCCCTGCCAGAAGAGAATGAAACATCATTCTGCTGGTAAGTAAGCAGCATGGTCTGCTGCAGGTAGGTCCACCCAAGCACTTTCACATTTGTTATGAGCCCGGCGCTTCCTGTGCCGGGACTGGTCCATTTTATGAGCCTGGCACCACCGGTGCCAGGACAGGGTCCAAAAGGTCCCCATTGGGACTTGCTGGCGCCGATGGTATATGTTATGAGCCTGCTTCCAAGGGTGTTGGGTTGGTCCTGACTCCTTGGAAGCAGTGGTCATGACAGTAATCTTAAACATCCAAATAACAAGGTGGGTCCTAGGAGACTCTCTGCCAGACATGAGTCCTGGTTACAAGAGCCTTACCCAGAGTCTTTAGCTCATATCTTTCACAGAGGAGAAATATCCTAAACATATCAGTCTTTGTCCTGCCCTGGGGCAGTCCAGCACCGAAATGCTAGGCAATTCTCCTCTGAACAAGAGTACCAACAGCATCCCCAGACACGTGTTTCGGTCTGGTTGGACCTCATCAGTAGGGTGTAGCTGTGCCTCTCTAAGAATAGTGAGCAAGGGGTCCACGTCTGGATTCCCCTAGTAATTTAGGTTGAGACCCAAAGTTACTTGAAATATGCAAATAACAAGGGGGGTCCTGGGTGACTCTCTGCCAGACATGAGTCCTGGTTACAAGAGCCTTACCCAGAGTCTTTAGCTCACTATCTTTCAAAGAGGAGAAATATCCTAAACATATCATTCGAAGGGATTGTGTCCTCCGACGTATTCCTCATCTTAGATATATCCTTCCAGCTCTGCTGGCCTCGGAAATTTTTTTCTCTAGAGGGCGCTGCGCGTCGACGTCCCTCGAGTCGATGTCCCTCGACACCCGCCGTATCGACGCTCGACGTCATCCTGCCTATAAAGGCCGCGCGCAGCGTCCGTTGCTCAGTTCCGTTTTTCCGCGCTTACTCGGTGCCTCGGAATACCGTTGCTCAGTTCTTAGTCAGATTAATCCTATTTACCTCGAGTTATTCGATCCGTACTCGATGGCTTCCTCGTTGGAACCGACAACTCCTCGATCCGGCTTCAAAAAATGGCGAGATTGTGGGAAAAAGATGTTGACCGATCCTCACAGAAATTGTCTGTGGTGCTTGGGAGCTGAACACCATTGTTCGGAATGCGAGGACTGTATGTCCATGACAGCTAAGGCCCTGAAGGAGCGTAGGGGGAAGCTGGAGAAAGGTAAGACTTTTAAAGCTTCTTCTTCGTCGACGAAGTCGAGACATTCGTCTCCTCGTCACCATTCGCGCTCCAGGTCTCGGAGTGGGTCTCATCACTCCTCGAGATCGAAGCACTCGAAGAGGAGACGTCGAAGATCCCCTTCTCTGTCTTCCTCTTCCTCTGTTTCGCCAAAAAGAATCCCTTGCCCCACGAAACATAGTTCCCGGGCTGAATGGGAGGAATTCCGAAAAAATATGATGAGCGTCTTCGAGAAAGCGGCCTCGACCCCCTCGAAGACTGCCGAGAGCGATGCTCTGGTCGAAAGACCCGAAGGTCAAAAACGCTGCGAGTCGCAGTACCCGGCGAAAGAAACCTCTCGAGCGCGTCTCGAACCCTCGAGAAGGACTATGACCTCCAAACCTTCCTCGAAGGTTCCGTCGACGCCGTCGACGAAGGTTCCGTCGACGTCGAGGTCGATGTCTTCGACGCCGTTGTCGAAGGAACCTTCGACACACGGGTCTGTCGACTCGACGCCGGCCTCGACATCCAGTGACTATCCCCAGGCCCTCGACGTCGATGGCGTTGATATTGTCGAGTAGAATTCCAATTCTGTCGAGGTCCTCGAGGCCTCCACCTCTGTTTTCGACACCACGCTCGAAGCCTTCGACGTCGGCGTCGACGACATCGACGTTTTCGAGGCCAATAATGACAAGTTCGGCACCCTCTGCCTTGGAAATGGGATTTACTCCCTTTATGAGTTCAGAACAATTGAGAACTATATCCTCAATTTTAGAAGAGGGTGATTTGTCTGAACAAGACACATTTGAGTTACAGGGACCTGTAACCCCAGTTAGAGAGGAATTTTCCTCTGAAGAGCGCAGATTAAAGGATCTTCATGATTCTTTACATGAGGCAAGTGGGTTAGACACTTCCCCTGAGGTGGATTTTGCTAAGCCAGACTCGGGGGAGCATGCTGAAACCCCCTACAGAGCCTTAATGGCCAGGATTACAGAGTTCATGGGGTGGTCTGCACCTTCACAATCTTTCCAGCAAGATGACCTCACGGATATTCTCGACAAAGGCCCACAAGAGGATCCTGTGGTGCCCTTTCATAAAGCTCTTCAGAGAAAGATCATGACAAACTGGGAAACCCCAGATGTAATACCAGCAGTAAATAAAAAACTGTCTGCAAAGTACAGGGTATCTTCCACAGACCCAGAGTTTTTGTCTAAACATCCATCCCCAGAAAGTCTGGTGGTACAAGCAGCATCCTCTACCGATGTCAAGACGGCTTATCCTACAGTCCCACAGGACAGGGACGATAAAAAATATGATGCTATGGCAAAGAAAGTCTTTTCAGCATGTAGCATGGCATTAAAGTCTGTTAATGCTACTTGCACCCTTGCTAGGTTCAGCCATACACTTTGGGAGTGTGCTTCTACAGCGGCTGACTGCATCCCGGAGGGAGAAGAAAGGGATGCGTTCCTGAATATTATACAGGACGGTAAAGACGCTATGTGCGAATCCCTCCAGACGGGCATTGATTCGGCTGACAGTATCAGCAAAGCAATGGCGGCAAGTACATCAACCAGGAGATTCGCTTGGTTGAGAAAGTCGGGTTTTGCCCCAGATGTGCAAGCCAGGCTCTTGAACATGCCATTCGATGGCTCTTCTTTGTTCGGGAAAAAGGCGGATGAAATGTTTAGAGAAACTGCAAACTTCAAAAGCTGCAGCAAAATCCTTAGGAGCTGCAATCCGTCAGACTCCTTTTCGTCCCACAGGAACCTCTGCGAGGGGCAAGTCCTTTTGCTTCTACTCCGCATTCGGAAGAGGTAGAGGACGACCGGCTCAAAGGGGTCAAAGAAGAACTACCCGAGGTGGACAGGGTAAATATTCTAAAGCCGCAGCAACAGCAGGTGCCTCTTTACCATCGGCATCTGCATCAGCCGCCCCAAAACCACTCTGAGGACTTCCCTCACAGGACACCTGTAGGAGGCAGGTTGACTCAACATCTGACGGTATGGCAGGCTATCACGTCAGATGCTTGGGCATTGGAAACAGTCGCCCAAGGTTACTGCCTGCCTTTCCTACGTATACCTCAGAGTCATCCACCGGGGATCAGCTCTCAGAAAGCTCCAGATCCGCTCCTCTTGCAGTAAATTTTGGACCTGCTAGAGAAAGGTGCCATAGAACCGGTACCTGTAGCGGAGAGGGACAAGGGCTGATACTCCCCTTACTTTCTCATTCCGAAGAAAGACGGAGGACTGAGACCCATCTTGGACTTGCGAGAATTGAACAAATTCCTCAGAAAAGACAAATTCAAGATGGTCACTCTTTCTCAGATCCTCCAGGCCCTTCAGTTTCAGGACTGGTTGGTATCTCTGAACCTTCAGGACGCTTATTTCCATGTGCCTATCCATCTCAAACACAGGAAATACCTGAGGTTCGCAATTGGCAACTCTCACTATCAATTTCGAGTACTGCCATTTGGGCTGACCTCCGCCCCGAGGGTCTTCACCAAGTTAATGTTGGTAGTGGTTGCAAGTCTAAGGAGGGAAGGGATTCACGTCTACCCCTACCTGGACGATTGGCTGATTAGGGCTGTTTCTCCGGAGCAAGCTCAGATCCAGCTAAATCACGTGTGCCATTTCCTTCACAGACTGGGCTTCTCCCTCAATTTAAAGAAGTCACAAATGATACCATCGCAGAGACTCCAGTTCATAGGAGCGATCCTGGATACTTCCCTGGGAAAAGCCTCGCCACCAGAGGTGAGGGCTCAAGATATTCTACAGATGGTTACCAAGTTCCAGCATGCCCAACGTCTCCCAGCCTTCGACTTTTTGAGGTTGCTAGGCCTCATGGCATCCTGCATTTTCCTTGTGCCAGAGGCTCGCCTGAGAATGAGATCCCTCCAGTGGGCACTGAGGACTCAGTGGTCACAATTCTCAGGGAGAATGACAGATCTTCTTCAGGTTCCCGGCAGGGTGGCTCGAGACCTTCAGTGGTGGGCCTGTCAGGAGAACATTCTGAAAGGAGAACAGTTTTGGCAACCCTGGCCGGAGATAACAGTAGTCACGGATGCCTCACTCACGGGGTGGGGAGCCCACGCCAACGACTTGACCATCAGCGGTCGTTGGTCTCCATCGGAGTCCAGACTACACATCAAAACAACTACATCAACCTGTTAGAGCTCAACAAAAGAGGAGGCGTAGGATCACTACCCCTGTGCAGAGAGGCGATGCAGCTCTGGTTTTGGGCAATCCAAGAAGGAATCTCTCTATCGGCAGTTCACCTAGCCGGAGAGAAGAACTTGACAGCGGACGCTCTGAGCAGGCAGAACACAGTCTCCCACGAGTGGGAGCTAGCTCAGGAAGTCCTTCAAGAGATCTTCGCCCTTTGGGGAACCCCTCAGGTAGATCTGTTCGCCTCCAGCCTAAACAGGAAATGCGACCTGTTCTGCTCAAGGGAATTTCCTCCGAGAGGAGCTCTGGGAGACGTGTTCATAGTGGACTGGGAGTTTCCGCTTCTGTACGCGTTCCCACCGGTCCCTGTCATTCCTCAAATGATCAGGAGGTTGAGAAGATTCCGGCGAACCATGATCCTAATTGCCCCGGATTGGGCCAGGAGAACGTGGTACCCGGACCTTCTAGACTTGTCCATCTGCCCTCCAATTCGACTTCCTCTCAGAGAGAACCTACTCTCACAGAAGGGAGGTCAGGTTCTCCATCCAGACATCAAAACCCTCAACCTTCACGCTTGGCTTCTGAAAGGCTGAGGTACAAGGATTGGGACCTCCCTGATGATGTTATGGAGGTGTTGCTTTCGGCAAGGAGGCCAGCAACAAAGTCTTTATACCGCTGCCGTTGGAACAGATTTTGCAGCTGGTGTAGAGAACAGAATATCGACCCATTTTCATGTGGTACACCAATGGTTTTGTCCTTCCTACTATATTTGGCAAATTCAGGCCTTCAAGTTGGCACCATTAAGGGCTATCTCGCAGCGCTATCTATCTTTAAGCGTACTGCGGAAGAACCATCCTATTTCAAATTACCCTTGGTAATACAGTTTCTAAAGGGGTTAACCAATGTTTATCCCCCAAGACCATTCCAAGTTCCCCTATGGGATTTAAACTTAGTACTAACTTTCCTGATGGGTACACCTTTCGAACCTCTCCATTCTTGTTTGTTAAGATTCCTTACCCTTAAAACTGTTTTATTAATAGCACTTACATCTGCTAGAAGGGTGAGCGAATTACAAGCTCTTTCTTGTAAACCCCCTCATACAATCTTTCACAAAGACAAAGTTGTCCTGCAAGTGAAGCCTAATTTCCTCCCAAAGGTGGTTTCTGAATTCCATATCACTCAGAAGATTACCCTACCATCTTTCTATCCTCCTCCTCACCCGGGGAAAGAGGAAGAGAGGTTACACAGACTAGACCCTAGGAGGGTTTTAAGTTTTTACATTAGTAGACTAGCCAGGATAAGACAGGCAGACCAGCTGTTTGTAGGTTACGCAGGTCACAAGCTGGGGTTACCAATAACTAAGCAGACCATTTCCAGATGGATCATTCTAGCCATTCTGGAATGTTATAAACTGGCAGGGAAAGAGCCCCCTCAAAACCTTAGGGCTCATTCGACCAGAGGTATTGCAGCTTCATCGGCCCTCAAAAGAGGCATGCCGGTTAAAGACATATGTGCGGCCGCTACATGGTCGTCTGTCCATACCTTTACACGTTTTTACAATCTGGATTCCTCCTCCAGTCAAGAGACTAGGTTTGGAAGGGCTGTACTGCTTTCTATTCATCAATAGAAGACAGCGTGAAGTCAGTACTCCCTCCTCCGAATATAGAATACTGCTATGGGAGCCTATCTAAGATGAGGAATACGTCGGAGGACACAATCCCTTCGAAGAACAAGTTACTTCTTACCTTGTAACGTTCTTTCGACGGGATGTTCCTCCGACGTAGTCCTCATCGACCCTCCCATCCTTCCCCGCAGTTCTACTTCCCTTGTTGTTGCAGCTTACGCTCCTTCAGGGTGATTAGTCTAGTCCAGACAGTAATACTGTGGGCTACAAAACGGAACTGAGCAACGGACGCTGCGCGCGGCCTTTATAGGCAGGATGACGTCGAGCGTCGATACGGCGGCTGTCGAGGGACATCGACTCGAGGGACGTCGACGCGCAGCGCCCTCTAGAGAAAAGATTTTCCGAGGCCAGCAGAGCTGGAAGGATATATCTAAGATGAGGAATAGGTCGGAGGAACAGAACGTTACAAGGTAAGAAGTAACTTGTTCGTCTTTGTCCTGCCCTGGGGCATCCAGCACCGAAATGCTAGGCAATTCTCCTCTGAACAAGAGTACCAACAGCAACCCCAGACACGTGTTTCGGTCTGGTTGAACCTCATCAGTAGAATGTAGCTGTGCCTCTCTAAGAATAGTGAGCAAGGGGTCCACATCTGGATTCCCCTAGTAACTTAGGGTGAGACCCAAAGTTACTTGAAATATGCAAATAACAAGGGGGGACCTGGGAGACTCTCTGCCAGACATGAGTCCTGGTTACAAGAGCCTTACTGTTGGTACTCTATGTCCTGCCCGTGTCTGGGGTTGCTGTAACCTTCTCATATCCTCCCTTTTTGTATGGACTGTTCCATGTCCTCCCTTTGTCCTCTTCTGCTTTCACTCATTTTCTGTTTTCACTCCTGAATCTTGGAATGCCCTTTCCCTGTCCTTGCCCCTACGCCTACTTCGTTTTGCTCTTCTTTGAAAGCTTACTTATAAGTAGCTATCACTGACACTAGAATGTAGCTTTATGTTGATTTCCTAATTTTGTCATATCTGATTCTCTTTCAATGTGTTTTAATGAATGTCTTTGCACAGCACTTTGGCGAAAGTGTGCTATACATTCAAATAAATAAATGTGATTCACTTCTGACTAACCCATTAATTAGCATGCTTTTGGGGTTATGTTTGGGAACTGGACCTGGTAGGCTTCTCCCTCTCTCTGACCCATGCTGTAAGTGCACAGTCTCAAACATGTCAATGTTTAAAAGCGATCTTCAACCTCAGTCTGTCTATGAGTTGACTTTGTCACTGCACCCCAAGGGTTTTACTCTACCTGGATAATGTCTGGTTACACTACAGCAGTGCTAAGGATAGTAGAGATACAAATCCTTTGCTGTACAGATAGATGTCTGTAGTTTAGCTGCAGTCGTGACAATATGCGGGGACAGCCGTGTTCATGTTACTCTAGAATTCAGATTCCAAATTGAGCATTGCCATGTCCCTGAAAGCATGTGGGCTCATTACATAAGCCAAGCAGTTCACCTCCACCTTAGAATTCAAAGGGTGCTAGGCGGCATCAGAGGAATTTAGCATTTGTGAAGATGATGGTACAGAATAAGAAAAGGTTCTTGCTATTTCTCTGTGTGCTTCCTTCAGTCTCTCTAAGTCTGTTCTCCTATCCTTTGTGCTTCCTTCAGTCTCTCTAAGTCTGTTCCCCTATCCTTTGTGCTTCCTTCAGTCTCTCTAAGTCTGTTCCCCTAACCCCTCACCCTGCGTTCACCTCTCCTTAATTGTCCCTCCCATTCATTACCTGCCTCTTACTCTCTCTTTTTCAATTCTCTCAGCTTTCCTTGCCCTCCCTATTTCCCTTTCTCCGCACTCTCGCACTTCCTCTACCTCCCTCTCATAGTTCTCTACTTAGTGTCCGTTTGCACAGGGTATGTGTAAAGCTTTGTGACATTTTTGAAAACATGCATAAGATGAAAAAGTACCCACGTTTTGATCACTTAAAGAATATATGAATGTATTCACATCTGACTGGTAAGCAGAGCTCTTTGGCAGATAATGTACAATTATTAGTAAATGCTTGTGACATCAAGTGCAATCTTTATTAATCGTTTCACTTTCTCCCTGATGAAATGGCATTCTTTCTTGCACATCTCAAAGGGATTTTTGAAATCTTTGCAATGCCCTATCAAAAATCTGCCTGATGGAAGTTAAAACATTCACGCTTATTTTTTAGCTCTGCCTTGAATGCCTCTTTAATTTTGCCAAATCATTTTTAAATTCAATGCACAACTTACAGTAAATAAGTGTCTCTTGTACGTGATACATAAATGAGCTTCCTTCTCTTTTTGCACAAATGCATCCATCGCACCACTTTAATTTGCTCTTGACTACCATGGCATGGCTAATGTATGCGATCCCCCCAGGTCTGGTGGGGGACGCTGGGGGGCATCAACACATGGCGCTCAACTGTGGTACAGGAGAAGGCCACTAGGGTACTGGAGTCCTTACGTGCTGGGTGGTTACTAAGGAGATGTGTGCATGAAGCCATCAAGGTGCATAAAAGTGCAGCGTAAACATGAACCTTACATTATAAACGTCATTGTGCCTCCACCTGCTATAATTAACGAGGCTAGTACGTACATCAGTAAACATTCAATATATGCTAACCTTATGGGAATAGACCACCCCAGGCTCAACTCTATATTTTCATTAACGGTTCTGGCTCTGTTTAACAGGGATAACGTCTGTAAAATAAGAGGCATATACATAGATCTAAATAAAACGGACCCAAAAACCCATAATTAATTACTTAATGCTACAATTATTCCATGGCAATTCTATATAGGATTAAATTCACACCCACGCAGCAAGATTATTTTTTATAAACCGTGTTCTGAACAACGAGGGAGTCGGGGTTATTTGTTTTGTAGTAGTAAGCAGTAAGCATGTGCTGAAACAAAAACATAAAGGCCCCTGCAACAATGGATTTCCCTGATTTCCCACCAACCCGCCTGAACCGCATGCTACCTGTAATGAAAATATCATTCCCCTCACCCCCTAATTCAGAGATTGGCGCTGCAACCCATGAGCGCAAAACCAGAATGCCTGTAGGGATTTTCCTGGTATGTTCTAAGCTACTGTCCCTTCATACCACAAAGTATATTTAGAACACCTGTGGGGCATTCCGAAATTATGACACACATCAGCAGAACACAATACACTGTTCACCTTGAAGAACCTGGGGCAGATAGATGGGCACCCATAAGGGTTCAGCCCCAGTAGGCACTAAGCACGAACATGCGAAATTGTGCTTGCACATTAACTACTAAGCCTCAATAACTGTATAAGTTGTCCTCCTTATAAGTTCAGGCCTTGTTTAAGCCATCTGGTCTTGCACTCAACAAATTAAGTCACCATCACTTCCTCTCTTCCTCATAGTAATTTGACTGTCATTCTGCCTGTCACTGAGATGCCGTCCAATTCCTTGACCATCAATGCTCAAGGCTCTCCAGGGTGTATGCTTAGACCAGTAGTGAGGCATTCCAATTCTTGATGGACCATATTGATTGTGCGGATCTGCATGAAATTACTGAGTCGAAAAGTCCGACCACCAAAAGTCAATCCCCCTCTCCCATGCTTTTGCATATATATATGTGGGGGGGGAGTCCCCCACTTCCCACCACCTTACACCTATACATTTGTATTAACTTTACCCCCCACATATACATATGTGAATAAATGGGGGTCGGACTTTTGGGGGTCAGACTTTTCCACCTCAGTAATTTTGTCCTATTCCGATTGTGCCAGAGATTCATATAAATATAGATTGCAGTGCACCTGCCCTTGCATGTTTGGTACTCACTATTTGACAGCTAAGTGAAGGAAACCCCTTGAGTTTATTATTAATTTGTACAGCGCTGTAAACAGGCCCTCAGGAATAGCAGCGCCTAAAACAATAAAAACATAATTGTGGGGCCCCTTAACAAAACATCAGCTTCTTCAAAGCTCCAATCTCCTCTCCGCACAGAACAGTTGTCAGAATACTTTACTTCCAGTTGTTCGAACCCTTTGTAAAACATTCAAAACATCCCAGGTTTCACAATAAAACTGTGGAAACACCATCACCCACTCCAGGGTGGATTGTTATTCTGCAATCCCCTTAGATGATGAATGGAACAGACCACTGGAAGTGATGTCCGTGTCAGAATGGAAAACATGTGAGATTGATCCTGTTGAGGCCAAGTTCCAGTCAAAAAAGGGAAAGCATGAATACATGGCAGGCAAACAAATTATCATCCTAGCCTCACATTTACACAGTAGGGTAGATTTACTTTTTAGATTTAGTTTAGTTTAGATAGAGTTTCTTACCAGGGGAGAATTTGAGGGAATGTTACCTTGCCTTAAACACCACTGCCGCCAATAATATCCCATGCTTTGATGGGGATGGAGATTTTTTATTGAGATTATGATTCACACTATACGTTGCTGTAGCCTATGCAGTGAAACTGAAATCGAATCTCTCGAACACATTTTAATCAAATGTGCGAGTCTAAAAAATATTAGAGCCAAATGTATGAAATGTTCACGATAATCGATTAGGCTGTACTGATACTTCAATACTCTGGCAAACATTTATGGAGGGTCACATGACTTACATTTTATGTATTTTATGTTGACATTTTATTGGAAGCGTACTGACATTTTTGATTTATTGTGATGTTTTTATTACCATTTAGATTTATTGTAATTTGGTTTTGTCATTGAAGTGTTAAAGGATTTTATATCTATGAAATGTCTGTTTTTATGTTGTATATACAAAGCCATGTGGCTGTATGTATACTATTATTAAATATGAAATAAATTAAATTATGATTCTGGGAGCTTATTTCGGAGGAATTTTGAAGATGGTTATGATTTAGAACTACTAGAATGGTGGGCATTCTGTAGAAAACTAACCTGGTACACCCAAAATCTTTTTATCATTCTGCTACTCTGGAATCCAGACCTTCACAATGTGTCTGAAAACTAAGCTTGTATCTGAAAACACAAACAGCTTTGTTATTCCTTGTGTCAGTGATTTAGTATACTTGGTGCAACAATGAAGAGTCAGCCATTCTACTGGCCCTTCCAGTTTGCTCTGATTGACTTACTAGGCATTATGGTCAGGCTAAGCCAGGTCTGCACATAAACAGTGGAATCCATGTAACGAGCATTGTAACAGAGCCTCTTCGCTATCATCAATTCATAGAAGATCTGAGAAATTGACTAAAAATTGTTGCCTCTATATGGTTGCACAAAATGACTCACTCTCTCATGTACTTCATTTACTGGCAGGTCACCCAGACGTGGAGCAGCCATGCAAGTCGAGTGTTCGTACATGGAGCCCTAACTCTGCTGTGGTCCAGAGGACTGTACCCCCCATCTGTCCAGAGCCACAGGGTTGCCATTTGGAGTTGGAGTTTCAGTATGCATTGATCCCAGAGTACCTCACTATCTGGGTGACTCTCATTTCCACAGACCTGGCTTCCACAGGGGCAGTGAATGATGTCCAGCTGGTAACAGTTAGTGGGCAGCACATATCCCTGGGGCCTCAAGATGTGTTCTGCGACATTCCACTCACCATTAAGATAGACTCCAAGACCATGAAGGAGGAGGTGAGCGGAGTTCAGATTTACACCTTGGACGAATACCTAGAAATCGACGCAGCGATGATCAGCTCTGTCCCTGACTGCCCATTGTGTGCCAGCTGCCAAGCTGTCAGCTACAGGATTGTCCGTAGCCCACCATTCAATACTGGGGAGTCAGCTAGCTTCTCGGGACTGAACAGAAAATTCACAGACATGTGAGTACTATACACATACAGCAATGTTTCCACTGATAGGTGCTGTGTAGAAAGGTGGGCTCCCAAATCAACTATTCGGTCCCGCATGTCTGGTGTTCCATGTGGTATAAATTGATGGCCTACCTAAATAAGGCAGAGGAGGGTGGAGGGTAGCAAGACTTTGATAACAAGCGTATAGCATTATTCCACTAAAAACCATCATGTACTGCCACTAAAGTGTACCTCCCATTGCAGAAAGCTGGCCTACCCAGTAAAGGCCAAATAAGGGAGCAAGACTATTAGGATAATTGTGTGGGCCATTGCCACTGAGATGCCATGTTTACACTCTTCTTTCATTGAACAAACAAATGCATTCTGGGAGTCTTTTTTCACTTCATTTTGACCAATGCTGCTTAAGTAGCTTATTACAATGAACATTCCATGTCTCAAAGCATGGTCTCTAGTGTCATGGAATCTTCTGGTCACCCTAAACTGTCTTCCATTTTGTGAAGGGCATAGTTGAAATATCTGCCTGTAGATGTTCATTTCTAAATATTCTCTTAATGCTGGTTCTAGTTAACGTGTATGTTGTGAAGCTTAATGTATTGTCATGTGATTCACTTGCATCATTGAATCGATGCATGCCTTAAAAACTCTTCTGAGTACAAGCATCACGTAACCCTTTGATTGATTTAGAGAAATACTGAGCTTAGAACATTATTATCATACACCTTTCACATTTTAGGCATATATTTACGTGAATTTGAGCAAAAACAAGTGCTTAACCAAATGCTGTTCTGAACGTACAATATAGCGTAAAATGCTTCACTTCCACAGAAACATTCAGATTCTATATTAAGTATTGAGTTAAGCATCCATGACCAAACCGAGTTAGTACTACTTATATCCACCTACAAAGGATGAGTCCTACCAAGGTTGCTGGGTCCAAGTTTATGTTGTCGCAGGATACAGAGTTGGATGCTTGTGGTGGGGTGTAGCACAGAGCCCTGATGCTTCGGAAGACAGTCACTCATGGGGTGAAACCCCTGAGACTACTTCTGCGGTGCGATAAACAGAGACCAAAGCTTCCCTGTGCTTATCCTGTCGTCTTGCCCCCATTTTGAGGGGGCTGTGATGTTGTTCTGAAGAGGTTTCTGAGGTAAACCTGGTGGTTTATTGCTGCAAGCTTTGGGCCGAGTTGTGAACCTTAAGTGAGACGGAGGGAGGTTTGCTCAATGTGGGGCTCGGTGCCTGAGGCCCAAGCAGGCCATCAGAGCACGCTCTGGTACAGCTACTGAAACCCTCAGAGTGTGCTCCAAACCCTCAGAGTGTTCTCTGTCAGGTTGGGGACTATGGGCCCCTTCAGCCCAGTAAGTTTCCGATGCTGAGGCATCATCTCAGGGGCAACAGACACTGTACAAGACCCCAAGAAGTCCTCAGTGAAAGTACCAGTAGAAGCCTGTGAGGCCTCAGGGCGAGCCCCGGTACCAGACCCCGAAGGGCCCTCGCTGTGAGCAGCGGTAGAACACTGTGTGGCCCTGGGATGCCCCGGTGGAACAGTGGCTAGCCGCAGCAGGACTTGCATCTCTCCCACTTGCACGTGGTGCCAGTGGACTTTCCAGAGATCTTGTCTCCTTGAACAAAGGAAGTCTGTGATGTGACTCGTAGGAGGCCTGGTGAAAATGTCCTCCCAGCTGCCTAATCTTTATCAAGGCGCACAGGAAGAAAATTTATGACAAGACGTTGTGTCGACCAACCTGTGCTCTGAGCTTAGGCACTCGGGAAAGAGCCTATGGGAGTCTGCCTCCCTGTAGTGCTTACCAATGAACAACAAAGATTGCCAATGGCAGAATGCTTAAGCTTTATAATTTATTCTAATTTCAAGGCCCTATTTTGAGTGCTATAATTTAAACGCTCAGACCCTTTATTAGATTGCTGTAAACACTTGGACAACAATCTCATATGAAAGGACAGTTTACTATAAAACTATATGAAAAGTGTTTTTTCTCATATCAACTGTATGTTTTTAAACTGAATTTGTGCTCATAACCAAAGTGAGAGTAAACGAATAGCACGTAGGAGAAAAAGATAGTTAAAGTAAGAATAACGTTACCATTTCCCCATGTGACCTGCAATACAATTAAAAAGACTACAACGTTATCCACAATTTTATTTTCACCTGTTCCAGTGGACCATGCAGAGTGTAATATTATCTGCCTTCCTCGCAGCGAGCTTATGTATATGAATCATGGACATGCATATCTAAATGCAGTTGCTTAATAACTATTTCCATATGTCCAAAGGTACAGTTCTAGATCAGGCAACTGTGTTTATCACTACGCTCAACATTTTCTTTATTATGATACTCAAAAACAAGGGCTAAGGGGTCACTTAGGGAGCCAACGTCTCTACAATGTGAGTTCCTATAAATAATGAAATAAGATCTGCCCTTGGTCCTTGGTATGCGTAGAGACGTTTCAGCAAGGTGGGAACCCTTTCTCACCTTCGTTGGGACAATACATTGACAGTGAACCCTGCAAAAACACATAATATCTGTGTTTCATGAGAACCACACTTTACTAAGTGGCCTAAGCTTCATGGGGCGATCCTATGGATTCACTAATCTTGCGAGGTGAGCCGCAATATCACTGTCTGGTTGGTTATGGTTGTGGTTCAATAGTTTTCCAAAATGGAGGAACTATGTGCAGATGACCCTACCCCAATTTTGTCCGGAGACCTGCAATACAAACAACAGCTTTCTTGTTGTTTAATGGCAACCAGTGCCAAATGCTATAGATATTATCATGGATGGCTGGAGGTGTTCTTACCCGCACATGGTTCAGATGTGGGTGGGTGACTCGAGTGCTACTAGTTTCGGAATGATTTTAAAAACACATTTTCTATTGTTGCTGGATGGGCTAAATCCTTCCCCATTATGGAACGGGACCTAAATGTGTGTAAAAAAAAAAAGGTGTATACTGCTAAATTGCAGTCTGCATATTATAATAATAATTGACTACACTCTCAAATAAATTATTTCTTACCCAGAATGTGGGTGATGGCATCTGTTCCTTATATGTGTGCAAGGCTTGGATTACTTCTAAGGTGTTGCGTTCAGCAGTGGCTGTGCGTAAATGGAATTGTCGAAGTGGAGACTTTAGTCTGTAAATGTGAACTCATTGCTGAAGCAACCCATACTGTATTCATGTGGGTTGTAGTGAAAGAGAGTTGGTTTTACCTATTGTCTACTCCCTGTAGTGCCTGCCCAAGAAAGAACACAACACCAATCCTGTTACGCTTATCATAAAAATACCAACAGATGTTCCCGGGAGGCGAGGGGAGTGAGAAATTGAAAAAATGAATTGTGGGGGGAAAAAGAAAGCGTGGGAAAGAAAGAAGCAAGACCTATATTTGAACTGAGACCAATCAAAGATGGTCTGAACACAGAGAATTAACTGAATGAATTTGTTGACCTAAGTGGAGCACGAGTTAAATAACAGTTAAAATGATATCAAGTTTCACCTATAGTTTACAGACCATCACAAGATTCAGGAGATGTAAATCAAATATAGTTCTCAAATACTTGAGTCAGATGGACTGTTGTGCACCATATCTATGTAATCAAGTATAATAAAATAATGTTAACTCCCAATAAAACGTCCTGTACACTAAAAATGGTCTCACATGTTGATAATCTACACACATGATTAGAGAAAGTGAATTTACTCACCTTAGATGTTAAATCAAATAGCAATGGTAGCCAATATAGTACCAAGATGATTGTTGAACAGTGAGAGCTCATAGGAAAATCACAATAATCCATCATCAGTAGTTTACCCTCATTCTTTATTTGGAGCAATTTGACATACAAGAAAAGGCAACAGCATTGTGGGAAACTACACCATAATCATATTTAAGGTCTGACTATTAAAGTACCTACGAACCATAAACATTGTAAAAGGGTTCTGCAGTCTATCACAACAAAATACTATTCGTTTGTTTAATCAAGAGCCCTGAAGAAGAGCAATCGCTTGATAGACATGTAGGCTAAAAAACCACTATAAAATAAGACCTGATGTAAATTAATCAAAGCATCACAAATTAATCCAAGTCAAGAACCAATTATGTGTACATTATTGTTTACAAAACTAAGGGTGTTGAAATGTATTTGTCAGGGCAGGTACAATTACAAACCAAGCAAAATCTCTTTTTTGAATGGATTTTGTCCTCCCACGTATTCCTCATCTTTGATAATATATCTCTCCAGCTTTGCTGCCTCGGAAAACATTTTCTCGACAGAGGGCGCTGTATGCAGTGTCGGTGCGTTGATGTCCCTTGAGGGCCTCCGTCGAGCGTCGATATCATCATCATCAGCATAAATAGCGCATGCAGCGCTTGTTGGCGTCAGTTCAGTTTTTCCGAGCTTACAGCTTCGAGTAATTACGGCGCGCTTCAGTTTTTCGCAAGACAAATGTTTTCTTCATCGACTCCTTCGACACCAAAGTTGAATTTTTAAAAAATGCCAGGACTGCGGATCGAAAATGTCTGTCACGGATCCTCACCACGTCTGTCTGTGGTGTCTGGGCTCCGGGCACCTTACCGATGACTGTGGGCCCTGTCAGGCAATGACAGAGAAAGCTCTCAGGGAGTGTAGAGGTAAACTGGCGTTGGGGAGGGTAGCTTCAAAGTCTTATTCGAAGCGAGAGAAAAAGTTTGGCGAGTCTAGAGACTCTTCCCGTTGTAAGAAATCGAAGAGGTCCCGATCGAGGAGTCGATCGCAGCAATCTTTGTCTTCTTCCTCAAAGAAGGCGAAGAAGAGATGTCATAGGCCTCCTTCATCTTTGAGGGATTCCTCTACAGATGTAATCAGATGCCCGACGAAGTCCGATTCCCCGGCAAAGTGGGACGCATTTCGGTCAGAGATGTGTATTTTCAAGAAAGCGGCCTCGACCCTTCGAAAGAAACGCACAAGAGCCCCAGTCGCTCCGAGCGACAAAGGGAAGTCGAAGGTTACATCTTTGAAGCCAAGCACAAAGCCGGCATTACGTTGAGAGTTCTCGACCCAACGGGAAGTCGTCGAGTGTGTCGACGAGTCGGAAACCAAGTCCTTCTTTGGTACCACCAAAGAAACATAAACCGTCGAAATACCTCAACGACTTTGACGACTCGGTCAGAGTCAGACCTGTCGACGCCAAAGAAGAAGGCAGCGGCCAGTAACCCAGCACCATTTTCTAAGCGACACCGTCAATGACTATTCCGACTTTGTCGAAGCCTCTTGGCATACAGGACAAGGTTTACAGACCTATCCCAAAAAATACTTTTTTAAGTCTATGGCCCTCATTCCGAGTTTGGTGGTAGTCATGGCGCTATTTGCGCCATGACTGCCACCAATAACGGTATCGTGTCCGGATTGGTGCAATGGGGACTTACCGGTCTAGTCTGTCCTTGGCGGGACCGGTAAGTCCCCATTCACCAAACCATTCCCGAATCCCATTTGAGACCCCATAGGGCTCAATGGGAATGGGGAGGGTGCAAATAACAGGCTCACCAATGTCAAGCCCGTTATTTGCGCCCTGGTCCCCTAACGGGTCCCGTCCATAACGCCAGGTCAGACCAGGCGTTAAAGGAGCGACCCGCTAAGGGACCTTGTAGTAGGGCAGTAAGGGATTACCAGCTCTGGTCTCTTTACCGGTGCCCGGTATCCCTTACCGCCAACCTCGGAATGAGGGCCTATGTCTTGGATTTATGAGGGGGGAACAACCCTCTGAAGAGGATTCCCCTGCTTTTGGTTTGAAATTTGTCACCCCCAATGTGCCAGAAGAGCTCATTTCTGATGAGTCAAAAATTAGAGACTTGTATGACAATCTCCAGGTGGCTAGTGGTTTGGATACCTCGCCTGAACTGGAATTTGGCAGGCCTGACCCCTTAAAGCATGCAGATTTGTCTTATAGAAAGCTCATGAGAAAAAGTCACGGAATTTATGGGGTGGAGCAGGCCTTCCTCTGCATATGAAGAAGATGAGATGACAAACATCTTAGACCAGGGTCCATAGAAGGACCCAATTTTGCATTTTCATATGGCACTGCAAAGAAAGATCACTGCTAAATGGCAGACCCCTGACACTGGACCTACAGTTAAAAATAACTTTGCAAGGAAGTACAGGCCTTCCAGCACTAACCCAGAATACCTGACCAAGCATCCCACTCCTGAAAGCTTGGTAATTCAGGCAAGAGGGTAGATACCTGGGCACATAAAGTTTTCACGGCAGGCAGTATGGCCTGAAAATCCACTGCTGTGACTTGCACTCTATCCAGATTCACTTTTACCTTGTGGAACTGTGTTGTCATGGTGGCTGATCACATCCTGGAAGGCAAAGAAAGAGACGGCTTCCTGGCGATCATTAAAGATGGTAAGGAGGCAATGGGAGAATGTCTCCGGTTAGGCTTGAATACTGCTGACAGCACCAGCAGATCCATGGCTGCAAGCACAATACTAAGCATATTTGCATGGTTGTGGAAGTCAGGGTTTGCAACGGACGTGCAGGCTAGACTGCTCAACATTCCCTTTGACGACTCGAGGTTGTTTGGCAGCGAGTCGGATGAGAGTCTGGAGAAGCTGCAGACCTCGAAGGTGGCGGCTAAATCCCTTAGTGCCGCCATTAGCCAACCTCAACAACCCTATTCAGGCTCATCTTCCTGGAGGGGTAGGTCCTTTCCTTTCAATTCCTCAATTGGAAGAGGAAGAGGACAGGCCGGACAAAGGGGCCATAGAAGATTCCCTCGTGGTGGACGAGGAAGGGGTGCTAAATCAACCCCAGCAATGGCAACTTTACCCTCAGTCGCTGCTGCAGCCGCCTCTAAGCCACTCTGAGGCCTTGACCCACAAGACCCCAGTGGGAGGCAGAATTTCTCAGTATCTGAACGAATAGCGGGGCATTACTTTAGATGCATTGGCACTGGAAACGGTAGCCCATGGTTAGTGCCTTCCTTTTCAAAAAAGGCCTCAGGATGATCCACCGGGATACATCTCTGTAAAAATTCCAGATCCGCTCTCTGAGCAGGACATTTTAACCCTGCTAGAGAAAGGTACAATAGAACATGTACCTGTAGCGGAACAAGGTTTAGTATTCCCCTTATTTTCTGATTCCCAAGAAGGACGGAGGATCGAGACCCACCTCGAACTTAAGTTCATCAGGAAGGACAAGTTCAAGATGGTTACCCTTTCTCAGATCCTTCAGGCTCTCCAACTCCTAGGCTGGTTGGTATCATTGGACCATCAGGATGCTTACTTTCATGTGCCAATTCATCTCAAGCACAGAGTGTACCTGAGGTTCGCAGTTGGCAGTTCTCATTATCATTATCATCATTATCGTTTCGAGTTCTGCCGTTCGGGCTGACCTCTGCCACAAGGGTTTCACCAGGTTAATGGCGGTGATGGCAGCGAGTCTCATGAGATGGGGGATTCACATCTACCCCTACTTGGACGATTGGACAATTGGCTGATCAGGGCTTGTTCATCCGAGCAAGCCATGGACCATCTCAGTATCACCTGCCACTCCCTTCACAGACTGGGCTTCTCCCTCAATTACAGGAAGTCCCATATGATGCCATTCCAAAGACTCCAATTTATTGGAGCAGTCCTGGATACTTCTTCGGGGAAAGCCTCGCCACCCGAGGTGCAAGCTCAGCGCATTCTGCAGATGGTAACAAAATTCCAGAACGCTCAGCATCTTCCGGCCTTTGATTTTGAGGTTGCTCGGTCTCATGGCATCCTGCATTGTCCTGGTGCCAGAGGCTCGCTTGAGAATGAGATCCCCTCAATGGGCTCTCAGGACACAAAGGTCCCAAACCTAACGGAATATGTCGGACCAACTGCAAGTTCCGAGCAAAGTTGCTGGGCTTGCAAAGACAGTATTCTCAAGGGAGAATCTTTTTGGCAACCATGGCCGGAGATAACGGTAGTGACGGACGCCTCACTGACAGGGTGAGGAGCCCATACCAGCAAACTGACAATCAGCGGTCGTTGGTCTCCATCAGAGTCCAAACTACACATCAACCTTTTGGACCTGAGGGCAATCAGACTAGCGCTGAAGGCCTTTCTACCCTCTGTACGTGGAAAGAATATCCCTATAATGATGGACAACACAGTTGCCATGTACTACCTCAACAAGAGAGGAGGTGTTGGGTCACTGCCACTGTGCAAAGAGGCAATGTAGCTCTGGTTCTGGGCAATACAAGAAGGAATCTTTCTGTTGGCAGTTCACCTAACTGGAAAGCAGAACACGGTGGCGGGCGCTCTGAGCAGGCAGAGCACCGTCTCCCACGAGCGGGAACTAGCCCAGGAAGTCCTTCTAGAGATCTTCACCCTTTGGGGAACCACTCAAGTGGATCTGTTTGTGACCGCTTTCAACCAGAAGTGCGAACAGTACTGCTCCAGGGAATTTCCCCCAAGAGGAGCTCTAGGAGACACTTTCATGGTGGACTGGGAATTTCAACTCCTGTATGTGTTTCCTCTAGTCCCCGTCATTCCTCGTGTGATCAGGCCAGGGGAAGTATGGCTCAATAACGTATAGTGTGTGCCATAGTAGAAATGGGTGCACAGAAGCAATAAGAAATGTAATGCTTTGCTGTGTTGTTTTTTTTTTCTTCTTTCACAGATTAATCACACGTGCTTAAGGACTTTGAAGCAATATGTTATGGACTGAGTGGTAGTGTCTAACTCCTGTTTATCATTTCTATCTGTTCAATTTGCCTACGTTGCGGTGTGAGTGGTTGTTGTTTTGGAATTTCTGCAATCAGATTAGTGTTGTGTAAATTATTTATCTCCACAGGTTCATCTCACATATTTGGACTTTGCAGCAATAGATTATGGACTCAGTAGAAGTGTCTAGCTCCTGTTTTTCATTTCTAAAATGCTCAAATTGCCTAGAGTGTGTTGTGAGTGGTGAATGCTGTATCGAAGTGTATGTTGAACATTATTGGTAGTGTTATTGGCCAAGGTTGAGTGGTTGCTATGTTGGAATTTCTGTAATCAGCATTTTTGTCGTGTTAATAAAATTTTCTCCACAGGTTAGCTCACATATTTGGACTTTGCAGCAATAGAATATGAACTGAGTAGAAGCGTTTATCTCCTGTTTATCATTTCTTAAATGCTCAAATTGCCTAGAGTGTGTTGTGAGTAAATGCCTGGATGTGGTTGAGTGGTGCAGTCAGGTTGGCAGTTTGTGATGTGCCACGTGTTTAGGGGGACTGTTGGTCCCGGCGCTGATGTCATTGCGCCAATGTGTAGAGGGACTGGGTTCCCAATGTTTTAGTGGACGTGCCACGTTTCTGTAAGGGGACTGTTGGTCCCAGCGCTGTTGTGTTTGCGCCAATCTGTAGAGGGACTGTGGTTCCTGATGTTCTAGTGGACGTGCAACGTTTCTTTAGTGGGACTGTTGATCCCGGCGCTGTTGTGTTTGCGCCAATCTGTAGAGTGACTGTGGTTCCTGATGTTTTAGTGGACGTGCCACGTTTCTGTAAGGGGACTGTTGGTCCCAGCGCTGCTGTGTTTGTGCCAATCTGTAGAGGGACTATGGTTCCTGATGTTCTAGTGGACGTGCCATGTTTCTTTAGTGGGACTGTTGATCCCGGCCCTGTTGTGTTTGCGCCAATCTGTAGAGGGACTGTGGTTCCTGATGTTCTAGTGGACGTGCCACGTTTCTTTAGTGGGACTGTTGATCCCGGCGCTGATGTGTTTGCGCCAATGCGTAGAGGGGCTGTGGTTCCTCAGTCTTTCATGGTTGTGACACGTTTGGGGGACTGTGGTTCTCGCCGATGTGATTGCCTCGATGAGGAAGGGGACTGGAAGTGCCAGTGTTATCTCTGCCAATAGTGGTAGGGTTGTGTGGTTCTAGTACCAGCTTTTAGTTAAAGTGCCCAAGATTATTTATTGCTGGGTAATGTGTGTTAGGGGGTTGGTAACCTCAGAGTAGTGTCCCTGTACACTTCATAGAAGGTGAGTAATGATGTGGGAATATAGTTTATGACTGGTTGTTTTGGGTTATGTGAGGTTGTAGTGAGGGCTGGCTCCCTTTCTGTATGGTGTTTGTGGTTTCTAGCTGTAGCTATATATATATATATATATATATATATATATATATATATATATATATATATATATATATATATATATATATATATATGTTAGCACATGGAGGATAGAAAAAACCTGCACTCCATGCATGAGGTCTTTAAATCCCACAAAAATAAGAAAAACTCGAATCCAATTAGGAAGAAAAAACCGAGTTTAATAAGAGGTAAAGAATACAAGGCAAAAACACACAACAGGCAATACAGGACGCCTAGGCAGTATCCTTATTGGTGGTTCAGTGGGGTGAGCGATATGCTCTGAGCGCATAGCTTGGTTTGTAAGGGTATTTGGTGGTGACATTGTTGTTATTTGTTTTCCTGATGTCTCATCCTACTTTGTGTTTTCATTGTGTCTTTGTGTAAGAAGGGAGATGTGTTGTGTTTAACTATTCCTGTCCCTTGCCTGATCTGAGTGTTATGGTGCCTGTGGAATGCTTGGTCTGGAATCTTTGTCTGAAGTTGAGTTGTTGGTTCCATGTGCAGTCAATTGGGACCTGGAGAGCTGCAAGTAAGGGACCGCTGGATGTGTCTCTTCGTATTTACCTACTCACCTGTTTCCTCCTTATGTGCTTGCCCTTGTAACTTCAACTTATGTCTAGTAAACATTCGAACCCATTCTGAACGGCTCGCTGCAGTTATTTGACCCGACCATCAAACGTAATACTGTTGTGGTTTTCTAATGTCCCCTGTGTGCAATTAACACTTTTATTTTACAAAATAACCCCTTTTATGTCTTTCCTAGCTCTAGCTTTAAGATCTATCCTATGACAGTCAACCTGCTGTGCGGAATAGAGTATTTTGCCTGACAGGCCTTGTTACTCAAAGTCTGTGCACTGTGGCCTAGAGAAACTGTGCTTAATGCCACCATTTAGTAATATAGTGTGCTGCTCCATGCTGTTATTCTAAAGCCGGTCATATCTGTAACAAACTCTGGCAGCTTGACTCTGCGAAACTTGCATTCTAGAACAAGACACTTTATGTAACAAGCTCTAGAAGTCTGAGTCTCCTCCATCTCGGTGCCAAAAAACAAATAATTGTTCTCAGTGAGATCCATCATTCAAACTCTGACAACCAATCATCAGCTCGCCGGACATGAGGTGTTACATCCTTGACTAACCAGGTTCTGTTTGCTTGTATCCTACTGCTAGGGATTGTGTGTAACTAACTTTAGAAGTCAGACTTTTCCCAGCCAGTAACAGTGAGCAGGCCATTCTGAGTGGTGAAATCTAGCAATCAGACTCTTGCCCAGCTTGTATCGTGGAGCAAGACTTTGAGAATAATGAAATCTAAAATTAAGATTTTACCTTGCCTCAATATTAGAATATAACACGGTATGTAATCATCTGGAGCAGTCAGCACTTTCTTTGCCTGTTTTCGAGAGCAAAACGTTATGTGCAACAGGCTTTGGCAATCTGAATCAGCAGGTCTGCAGAACAGGTACGGCCTGAGCAAGGAAGGCCCGCTGAAAACCTTTAAATGCCAAGTCAGGAGCTGAGCAACAGTCTCAGTGGTGAGATGGAGGTGCGTCGGCATCACCATGCAAGTCAGGAACTAGGAAGCTCTCCCTGCTTCCTGTCTGCATGGTGTGTGCATGCTCTGGAGGCCTGGAGTGCAGCTTCAAGACCGGAGCTGATCGGAAAACAGGTTAAAAGAAAAGGATTTGTGTGTGCAAAGTTGTCAGATATGTATATGTACATTCAAGGGGGTGTCTGTGTAAGTGCGTGCATGAATTTCACGGCTGCATGTATGGGTGTGAGTGCAAGTGTGAATGAGATTGTAGTGTGAATGTTCTGGATGCACTTGTGAATGATTGGAAGAGAAAAGAAATGTATAGGTGTGCGACTAGTGTATGTGTGTGCGTGTGTGTGTGTGTGTGTGTGTGGGGGAGGGAGAGAGAGCGGGGGAGAAAGAGACTGGAACCTGGGAGCGCACTGGAGTATGGACATTTTCTTCAAGGGCCATGGCATGTTTTACTGCCATTTTGGGCAAAGCCAACCTGATGAGTGTTATTACGTGGTGGATTGGTTTTAGTGGCGGCCTTTATAATAAAATGGGGCAGGAAGCCTACATGTTTTCTTACTATGGCTTGACATATTTTTCTCCCATTAAGGGCAAAGCTAACATGATGAGTGTTATTACATGGGGGATGGAAGGGACATTTGTGAATCCAGCAAGGAAATGTTTTCTTACTATGTCACATCATTTTTTACTGGCCTTAAGGACAAAGTCAACATACGTGATCTTACATGTGGGTGGGGGGCTTATTTACTCTCTTGGCATGGACTTTTTTAAGGGCAAAGTCAACATGATGAGTGTTCTTATTTGGGGGAGGTACATTTGTGGAACCAGCAAGGATACATTGTTTTACTCACTATGGCAGGGCAAATGTGCAATTGTTAAGTTCAAAGCCAAGAGTAGTATATTTTTACTTGGGGATATTGTTGTATATTGGCACAGCCAGCAATGAACATATTTTCTTATAGGATACTGACTGACTGCCATTTTGGGCAAAGCAAACATGAGTATGTTCTTATGTGGGATTACTGGCATATATTGGTGCAACCAGCATGTACATGAATGAGCACAGCCAGCATGAACATGTTTTTTATACTGGTATATAGTTGGCAAAGGCATCCTGAAAATGCTCCTGCGCATTTGTTGGTGACTTGGCATGTAATAGATTGTTCATGTCTTACCCTACAACACTCAAGACTGCTTCCCTCCTCCCTTCAACTTGTTCACTTCTACAGCTCCTACCTATTCAGCTGAGAATAAACTCCCCTCTGCATGGCATCTTGGGGCTGGGCCCAACTACACCAGCTTCCGCCCCTACTTGTTAAACAATCTATTACGCCTCTAAGTATTAGTCCCAAGTTGAGGCAGTGATATGAATATGGGACTTCTCCATCACATGATCATTATACATCATAAACATCAAATATGTCTGTGCAGGAAAGAGCTCCTGGAACACACTGATTCGATTGTTTTTTTCAATTTAAATATAGCCAGTACACAATTAGCCAATCAGTAAGTGCTACTATTACTTGTCTTTTTTTGTTAACCTACCAGGAGCAAAAAAAGCAAATGATGGCCTTTGCTTTAAAAACCGCAAGCCAAAGTTAAATATAGAAAAGCAAAGAGAAGAAATGCCTGAAATGTACTTAGGGGACCAATACATCTCCTGGCCTCACAACAGGGGTCTGCAGCCTGAGGCTCTCAATGTGTTTTTCACACTCATGATCTCTCACCATGTCTATGATGGGATTTGTTCAATAGGAGGTGTGGTTGCCTCTATCCATATTTTAGTCACACTAATAGGGCCAACGTGCTATCTCTACTGTTAAACGCTAATCCCTTTTGTGCCCCATCAGACCCTCTTGCTCTTCAGCTAGTCAAGCCTATTGCTCGTGCATTGGCCCCTCACCTCATCTAACTCTTCAACCTGTCCTTCGACTCTGCTTGCTTTTCCTCTGTTTTCAAAACAGTCATGGTCATCCCTTCCCTAAAAAAGCAAGGGGCTGACCCGAACCTACTGGCTAACTTTTGCCTTGTGTCTCTCCTTCTGCACTACTCTAAAGACATCCACAGTCTTCGAGACCCCCTACAAGCAGGTTTTGCTCCTCTCCACAGAAATTGCTCACATAAAAGCCTCTGCTAAGCACTCCAAGCTATCCTGTATCCTAATTCTCCTTAACCTGTCTGCTGCCTTTGACACTGTTGATCGCTCTGATCTCCTTAATACTCTTTCTTCTTGAGATTCGTGATCAAGCCCTTGCCTCGCTTAAATCCTACCTTGCACCTCGCCAATTATCATCTACTGGAGCAACAACACCTCTGAACTCACTCCTCTAATGGTGTTCCACAAGGCTCTGTCTTTTGGCCGCTCCTCTTTACACTGTACACCTATGCTGTTGGGGAACTAATCTCATCCCTTGGGTTCTCGTACCAACTCTACGTGGGCAACACCCAAATCCTCTTCTCTTTTCCTGAACTCTCCTCTGATCTTCATATCAAAATTTCCAACTGTCTCTCTGCTAATAAATATTGGATGGCTTTGCCCTCTCTGATGTTAAACTCTACCAAAACAGAGGTGCTTTTTCCCTGCTAAAAGCTCTCTCATCTCTTCCTCTGCCTATTATGTTCCCACGTGACACGCTCCCCTACTCACTTCAGCTAGAAACCTCAGCGTCATTTGTGACCCTTCTCGCACCTTCTCTACTTTCATCACCAAAACTGGAACAGCAACTTGCTTCAACCTCCTAAATATTAGGAAAATCAGACACCTCCTTCCTTCCAACACCATAAAGCATTTCTTAACCACTCTTGTCTTCTTTAAACTGGACTACTGTGCCAGCATCCTCTTTAGTCACCCCATGTATGCTTTCTGTCCTCTCGACAAGATCATTAACTTCACTACCAGGACTCTCTTTGAAATCCCTCACTTCACACCTACCTCCTCGTATTGTCACCAGGCTGAATAGCTGATGCTGCAAAACAGGCCCAGATTTAAATGTCTTCTCCTGGTTCACAAATCTATCCTTGGTAAGGTACCACTGTATCCATCCTCTATCCAAATCTACAAGCCTTCTCGTAATCTCAGCTCTGCCTCCTCGACTACCCTTGTGGCTCCTCGCCCTCCCTGTCCTTCCTCTTGCTTCCGCTCTTTCTCTCTTCTTGCTTCACTTGCATGGAATTCTATTCTCCCCAACATCTGAGAAACAATCTCCACGTATTTGTTCGAAGCCTAACTAAACCTCTGAGGTACGCTCTTAACCTACCTCTCATGTGCCTGCTAGCTAACATTTTTCCCTCTCCTCTAACAGGCCTGTTTCACTCACCTCCACTGCCTCTACTGTAGCACTTCACCCATTATAGTCACATCCAGAGCACAGCTGGCCATACCGCAGACCTGCACTTTGAAATGTCCAATGTTGGCGATGTACAATGTTGGTTGTCCTTTATGTATGTTCACTTATGTATTGTCCCCAGTCACTGCTCTAGTTATTACCCTCTACACTCTGTTCAGAATGTCCTTCAAACTGACTGCATTGTGAGAAGCTCACTGCTTCCCGTCTAATCTGATTTCTTATCTATTGTGCATTCTTTTGTGATCAAAAGAGCATTGTTCCTCCTGTGGGTGTGTGTGTGTGTGTGTGTGTATGTGTGTGTGTGTGTGTGTGTATATATATATATCTTTATTCCATCATTTAAGCACCATGCACTTTACTCCAATATGTTACACATTGAACCCTTATAACATGGCCGGCAGCTTTTACATGTCTCCAATGTTATCCTGTTTTGTAAGCAACACAAAGAAAGGATTGCTCCTTTCCAGCTAGCATGACCATAGAGATCAAGTGTATGCTTCTAAATGTCTCTGCTGTGGGATCCTTCAATAAAGAATACATGTTTATGATACGAAGAACATGTTCTTTAAAGTTTGTGCTATTTTATGGTGGAGGAGTGCATTTTTCTTTTCTTTTTTCTTTTTTCTTTTTTCATATATATATATTTCTGAGGCTTGTGGAATCTGCTTAGATCACATGCTGTGCATAGGCCGACATCTAGTGGAAGCTGCGGAGTATTACAATTGGCTCTTTAAGGGTTCTGGGGCAGAGTCTATGAGAGCCGCGACTTCTTCCCATTGGTGGCAGTTGTAACTAGCCAGAAGGGTGGTGGAGTTTGCCTGGTAGGCAGAAGTGGAGGCTACTTTCCTGCCCAAGCCATAAATCTTCGTGCTCTCCTTGTCGGGGGGAGCTTCGGACAATGACAAGGGTGTTCCCGCCCTCTTACGGGTGTTTGTAACAACCAGGGAGTCCGGTTTGAGATGTCCTCTTATGTATAGTGGGTCAGATTGGGCTGCCCTGAAAAGCTTTTCAATTCTGGGGTTTACTGCCCTAGTGAGATTGGGGTTAACAAGGGAAAGGTCTATCCTCCTCTGTATTGACTTAAGGATAGGGATGGCCTGAGCAACAGGTCTCCTTTCTCCCACCAGTTCCTCTGCAAAGTCCCTCTCTTCCTGAGCACCCTGGGTGTCAATATGGAAGTGCTGTGCTGCTCTGGACAGGACCTCATTCAGGAGAGGTTGGTTGTCGACAGGGGAGTCGGTAACCGGGGGCTCTTTCTCTACCGGGGAATCTACCCTGTATGTATCTGGGTCGTCCTCTAACTCCTCCTCCTCCTCTTGGTCCTCATCATCCCCATAATAGCCTGTCCCAGTTTGTTCTTCGAACATGCCCACGTCTGGGTCCTCAACAAAGGATGGATCTTCCTGGTATTGAGAATAGGGCTGTATATAGAAGGGGTCTGAAGATTGTGCTTCAACCCGGGACTTCCTACCTTGGGGTATTGGATCCTTCGAGCCTGAGGGAGTTGACCCTTCTGGGGTATAAGAGAGAAAGTGTTCCGGGTTCTTGGCATAGAAATCTGCCAATGATGACATCCTTGACATTACTCTGTCTATGTCATCACTGGACCATTCCCTTGAACTGGGAATAACTCTTTCCTGGAGTGCTTTCCCTGTTTTATCCTGACTAGACCTACTGGTTTGAACAGGGGCCTTAGGGACAGGGGACTGAGACTTGTCCGTCTGTTTAGGTGGAGTAGAATGTAGTTTAGGAGTGGAAGCAGGCTGGGACTGCTTACTTTGTTGTTTTCCCCCCTCCCCGTGGGTGGAAGAGTGCTTCCCCGACTTTTGGGCCCCATCAGAGCTTTTCGATGCCTGGCATCGAAATTCGGGGGTAGAGTCCCTGTCTCTGGAGAGTGTAAGGGATTCGGTAGCAGCCTTACCGCTGCCTGCAGACGCTGACTCCTGGAGTGCGGCTTGGAGGTAGAGGTCGGCGTCGTCCTCCGACGACCAAACCTCAGTCACTAAGGGGAGCGAGGCACTTTTAGCAACAGTGGAGGGTTGCTTGGTGACATGAGGCGATCTCGAACGCGAACGCCCAGAGGACACCGACTCGGTGGACCGTTCTCTACGTGCCTCTTTCCGAGAACTCGACGTGCGTGTCGAGTCTCGGTTGGACTTTTGTTTGCTGGAAGTGGTGTGGGTAGCGCTTGTGTCGCCGGGGGTCTTCCCCACAGCTGCCCTGCCGGACAACCTTCTGAGGTCGGGGACTTGCGCTTGGCTGTCCATCGACGCCACATTGCCCCCGCCGTCCGAAAGTACAGCGTCTCTGCCATCGCTGAAGGTACCCTCTGTGGCCATGGCCTCTTGTCGCCTGGCGTGGTGGGCCCAACGCTTTGTCCAATGGTCCTTAAGGGTCTTCGGTTTAAACCGACTACACGCTCTGCAATTCGCCTCGGGGTGGTCCCTCGGCAAGCAGAGGTTACAGTGGCGTGTCTGTCAACCCAAGGATACTTGCGGTTGCACTTGGGGCAAAATTGAAATGGGGTACCCTCCATACGCACCCTATGGCAGCGGGCTGGGAGTGTAGGAATATAAGTAATGTACCTATATTAATCAGAGTGTAGGATATGTGCCACCCCCCACTCTCCCTACTTGCAGGGCCGAGTCCAGAGGATTTCCGAGGCCCGGGCCGAGGCCAGAGGCCTTCCGAGGCCCAAATCCGTCGCTGTAGTCCGACGGTTGAATTTTCTCCGATCCGGCGTCGAGTGTCGATGTTCGTAGACTCGACGTATAGGTGGAATAAACGGGGAAATATATAACAATATTTGTAAAATCTGACTAAGTCAGGGAACTCCGCTCAGTGCTTCCGACCAGCATGGCGGAAAAAAACAATCTGAAGGTCCTAGACGCGTGAGGGATCATGGGTACAGTGGACGTCACACTAGGGATAGTATTACTGGCAAGCCCTGTGTCGACGCCCATTTTCGAGTTTCGAAAAACAAACTGTAATACTCCGCAGCTTCCACTAGATGTCGGCCTATGCACAGCATGTGAATCTAAGCAGATACAAGCATCAGAAATACGATTACGGTGAGTAATGTATCATATATATATATATATATATATATATATATATATATATATATATATATATATATATATATATATATATATATATATATATATTTATTTATTTATGAAATAGTACAAAACACCTAGAGAGCCATATATTGCAGGACCCTATAAAAACAAAGCTCTTTAAAAGGCTCACAATTCTGTGCAATGAACTTTTCCTCTCCAGAGGGGACGATCCCTGAACACTGTTGCCTTTTAATGTGTTTTATACTCCAAGTATGACCTTTTTTAAAAGGAGTTTCTTCTTTATTGAATGTTTTTTGTCATAAACTGTCTTTTGCGACAGGAAAAGAAAGTATATCTGTCTGTTTTTTTCTAGTACCTCCCAGTTTCCTCAGGTCTACCATGTTTGACAGGTGCTTGAGATATAGTAGTAAGAAAGCAAAATAGGGCAAGCATGACATCTGCATCTAATCTTGGAAGGAGAACCACTGAATTGAGAAATGTGTTCCTGGACATTCCCTGAAGAAGACGGAGGGAAATGGAAGACAAGGGACCACAAGCAAGCATAGACCAGCTACATTGTCCCAAGTCTGAAACTTCTCAATCATCATGTTCTTCAGGAAGACTAGACATGGGGAGACAAACTTATCTAGCTGATGAAAAGCAAAACCTGCCCAATCAGTAACTTCTGAGACCTCCCAATTGTTGGTCCACCTTAAAGAAGTCGAGACTCTCTCCAGTGCCTTGTTACTCCTCTTCAGCGTTTTCCACAACCTTTTCAATTTCTATGTTAAGGCACTCACAATTAGAAACCTTGGCATTGAGACAGCCATGGTAGTGCCACTCATCAAAGGTGAGGTACTATTTTTTAAAACATTCATCAGGACTCTTGACGTTGAGATATTCTTCACGTTCCTCTTCAATCTTCGCTAACCAAACTACTAGGAAATTGGCCCCAAGGAAGGAATCCTCACATATGCTACAGGATCCTAGCCTTTAATACTTTTCCATTGGGAGTTTTGGTGGATGATATGCAATCACCATCTTCCAAGGATCGTATCTATTCATAACTCAAATCCTTCTGAAACTACCTTCGAAAGGCAGAGGAAAATAGAATCAGCAGAGTCCAGCATCCTGCAGACTCGCTAGTAGGACTAGACTATCTACTCAACCCACAGCTGGAGGTCCTTCATGTACTTAAACACCTCTGAGAGGCATTGTGACTCCTCCCAGACTTTCCACACTCAAAGATTCAGACTGGTGCTTTGTTCTCTTTCACCTTCTCATTCTACAAGGCCCAGTACATCTTCTATGGTTAAAGTGCTCACATTTAACAAGGTCCTCCTCTGAGTGACTAATACACAGAACATACAAACTTCATCTACCACAAAGAAGGCCTCAGTGAATATTGAGACCCTTCATCAACCTGCAATGTCAAAGCCTGTAGTCCCTGGGATTATGCATGTGGGGGACAAAGTATTTCTGGCTCTAGTGTCTGACAGGCTACATCCACCAAACAGGACAATAAGTACAAGGTTCCTGATCAGGACCCTCTGTTCATTAGATCAGACAAGAGGAGGGATTTCCATTGCCAGCAATACACAGCAGGATTTTCTCTAAATGATCAGCTTCAAACTCCAAGGCATCAGTAACAGCAGAGGCAAAGTTCAAAGGGCTGAGATTGGGTGGCTCGCAACCATTGCCACCAATGTACGCACAGCCATTTATGCTCAAATCACATTGACATTGCATACCCCATTCTGCTGAAGACCTCCCTAGTGGGAGGTGTAATCAAGGAACATGACCAGATTTGGGTGATGATCACCCATGACATATGGGTGCTCCAGATTGTCAACCAGACATATGGGTGCTCCAGATTGTCAATTAAGATTGAGGCTGAAGTCTGCTTCATCAGCTATGCTTTCAAAACTAACCAGCTTTCCTTTTCACCAAGAAAAGCTCAATCAAATGAAAAACCTCCTTTTTGCAAAATGAAAATGCTAGAGAACCAGCACCAAAAAAGAGTAAACGTTATGTATTAGAAGCTTTTCTAGCACAAAGTACGTTTGGTCTCAAGTGTGCATCTCAATTTCAGTAGTGGCACCCTTTCAGAGGAAGAAGAACATCTTTCTTCATGTTTAGGCAATTGGCAGATAAAAGTGCCACCAGCAGTCTGAGTAATACAATCGCTAAATATCACACTTATGCAAATGGTTCATTTGGGACACAAGTGGAATAAGTACACTGCACTGTCTGACCACAAATTAAGGATAGAGGGTCTTACGTGGGCATGCATGCCTCATATCAGTCAGCTATAACTATCACAGATTTGAAATAGATTGGTAGAATGAAGGGTGACTGACTTACTGGTGCACTTTCTCATTTCATTACAATACACTGCATTGGCCAGTGCCTTATGTTTAATGTTTGCTTTAATTTCAGTTTTGTACCATAGATTGTATATCCTAATTTGTGTGTTATCAAAATATATTTGGCCAAGAAGGCTTTTTCATGGTGTACTACAGTACATTTTTGATAGAGTATGGTGCTCTGGAATGTATGTCCTGATATTTTGCTCCTTAGGTGTTAGGGGGCATGTGGCATGCGTGGGGGTGGGTGGGTGGAGTCACGGGTCGAGTCTGTTAAGGCCAGTACTATCAACGTTGAAAGTGCTGAAGCCTTCGACGCCCTCAAAGGAAACTGAAAAATCTTACAAACCACTTCCAAAGAAATCCCTTTCATCTTATTTTGAGGAACATGATCCCTCAGATTAGGATTCTTCCCCTTTTGGATTAGAATAAGGAACACCCAATGTTCCTGATGCATTGATATCTGAGGAGTCGAGAATGAAGGATTTATGAAACTCTGCAAAGCGCAAGTGGCCTTGACACGTTCTCGGTACTGGAATTTGGAAAGCCCGACCTGTCTGAGCATGCAGAGGCATCTTACAGACAGCTTATGAATAAGGTAGCTGAGTACCTGGGATGGGGCAGACCAGCTGCACCCTTTGAACAGGATGACCTTATGGACATCTTAGATAAGGGTCCCCAAAAAGACGCTGTTTTTCCTTTTCATTCAGGCCCTTCAGAAAAGGGTGAAGGCTAACTGGTAGTCTCCAGAGACAAGCCCGGCCGTTAATTAACATTTCACAAGAGAGTATAGGTCATCAAGTATTGATCCAGAATATCTTTCAAAACACTGTAAACCAGAAAGCCTTGTAGTGCAAACTGCAACTTCCATTTCAAGACAAGCAGCATACCCTACCATACCACCAGGCACGGATGATGTGTGTTTTCACACACATGCAAAGAAAGTGTTTTCAGCCGGTAGTATGGCTTTAAAGTCAATCAACTCCACTTGTGCTCTTGGAAAATGTACCCACACTTTGTCGGATTGCATTTCTGTGGAAGTTCAGCATATCCCTGAAGGAGAGGAGAGAGAAGGATTCCTCAACATTGTGAAGGATTGGAAAGATGCTATGTGTGAGTCCCTCCAGTCAGGTTTGGACTCTGCCAATAGTGTTAGCAGAGCCTTGGCGACGAGCACAGTCCTGCACAGATTTGCGTGGTTGCGAGTCTGGTTTTGCGACTGATGTGCAATCTAGGCTACTCAATATGCCCTTTGACCAAACTCAATTATTTGGCAGCAAGGCTGACAAGAGCCTTGAAAAATTACAGACCTCAAAAGCGGGGCCAAGTCACTCAATGCCGTATCAGTCAGCCTCAACCTTCACACCCCACTGCACAGGCTTGAAGGGGTAGGTCCTTTTGCTATTATTCCTTATTTGGAAAAGCGAGAGTGCTGGTCAGTCAAAGGAGTCAGAAGAAATTCCCTCGTGGTGGACGAATAAGAGGTGCTAAGTCCTCCCAAGCAACGGCTTATTTACCCTCACCTGCTGCTTCAGCTTCCTCAAAACCACTCTGAGGCCTTAATCCACAGGACCCCGGTTGGAGGCAAGCTCTCTCAGCATCTGGAATAATGGTGGGGCATTGCTTTCGATGCTTGGGAATTTCAAATAGTAGCCCAGGGTTACTGCCTCCCGTTTTTAAGAAGGCCTCAGGATGATCCACCAGGGAGACACTCTCGCAAAACTCCAGATCCGTTCCTCTTGCAGGAGTTTTCCAGTCTGCTAAACAAAGATGCTATAGCACCAGTACCTGTGACGGAGAGGAAGAGGGGATGGCATTCCTCTTACCTTTTGATCCCTAAGAAGGACGGAGGACTTGATCAAGGTCCTCAGGAAGGACACTTTCAAAATGGTTACTGTTTCTCAGATCCTTCAAGCCCTCCAGCTTCAGGATTGGATGGTGCCATTGGACCTTCAGGATGCTTACTTTTATGTGCTTATCTATCACAAGCACAGAAAGTACCTGAGGTTCGCTGTTGGCGCTTCTCATTATCAATTTTGTGTTTTCAACAAACTGATGGCGATAGTGGCAGCGAGTCTCAGGAGAGGGGGGATTCACATCTACCCCTACCTTGACGATTGGCTGATCAGAGCCCATTCTCCCAAACAAGCCCTGGAACATCTCAGCATCACCTGCCACACTCTCCACAGACGGGGCTTCTTCCTCAATTTTAAGAAGTCCCAGATGATACCTTCCCAAAAGCTCCAGATAATCGGAGCAGTCCTAGATGCTTTCTCAGGGAAAGCCTCACCACCAGAGGTGAGGGCTCAACACATTCAGCAGATAGGTTCCATGTGTTAATTCCGACGCAAAAATATTGCGATGCAAAAATATCGGCTTATTTCTGCGGCGAAATTCATACATGGACCCTGAGGGGGACACCCCTGCAACTCCTGCATAATTTTTTAATGTGCTGGGTACATCCCTGCAACCCCCGCTCCCACATAATAGCCCAACAAAAATATCACCTATGACGAACCGAACGGCCATATCTACGGCAATATTTTTGTTGGGGATATTATGTAGTGATACCAGCAGATGGTCATCAAATTCCAGAATGCCCAGCGTCTTCTGGCCTTTGATTTCCTTAGGCTGCTCAGCATCATGGCATCCTGCATTTTTCTAGTGCCAGAGTCTCGTCTGAGAATGAAATCGCTCCAGTGGGCCCTCAGGTGCCAGTGGTTTCATTTGTCAGGCAAGATGTCAGATCTGCTTCAGGTTCCAAGCAGGGTTGCACAGGATCGCCTGTGGTTGACCTGCGAGGACAACATTCTGAAGGGAGAACCTTTTTGGCAACCATGGCCAGAGATAACAGTAGTTACAGACGCCTCCCTCACTGGATGGGGAGCCCATGCCAATTATCTGACTGTCAGCGGTCGTTGGTCTCCATCAGAGTCCAAACTGCACATCATCCGTCTCCATCGGAGTCCGAACTGCACATCATCCTTTTGGCACTGAGGGCAATCAGACTAACGCTGAAGACCTTCCTGCCTATGGGGAAAGAATGTCCTGATAATGATGGACAACACAGTAGCCATGTACTACCTCAACAGGAGAGGAGGTGTAGGGTCACTACCACTGTCCAGAGAGGCAATGCAGCTCTGGTTCTGGGCCCTACAAGAAGGAATATCCCTATCAGCAATTCACCTAGCCGGAGAGAAGAACACAGCGGCGGACACTCTGAGCAAACAGAGCACAGTCTCCCATGAGTGGGAACTAGCTTGGGAAGTCCTTCAGGAGATATTCACCCTTTGGGGAACACCTCAAGTGGATCTGTGTGCGTACAGTGTTAATAGGAAGTGCAACCTTTTCTGCTCCAGGGAATTTCCTCTGAGAGGAGCACTAGGGGATACGCTCGTACTGGACTGGAAGTTCCCACTCCTGTACGTGTTTCCTCCCATACCGTCATCCCTCGTGTAATCAGGAGGTTGAGAAAGTATGAGAAATCCATGATCCTAATTGTACCGGATTGGGCAAGGAGGACGTGGTACCCGGACCTTCTAGACATGTCCATCTGCCCTCCAATCCCTCTTCCAGAGGACCTTCTCTCGCAAGAGGAGTGTTTGGTTCTCCACCCAGAGGTCAAAACTCTCAACCTTCATACCTGGTTTCTGAGAGGTTGATATATAAGAATTGGGACCTCCCGGGAAGACGTGATAGAGATTTAGATTTTGGTCAGAAGGCCAGCAACTACATTTCTGTATCACTGCTGCTGGAATAAGTTCTGCAGCTGGTGCAGAGAGAATAATGTGGATCCTTTCCAATGTGACACACCTATGGTGTTATCATTCCTACTTCATCTGGCTAATGTGGGGCTCCAGGTTGGCACTATAAAGGGGTAATAGGCTGCGCTTTCTATTTTTAAGCGCACGTCTGAGCAAACATCTTATTTTAAGATGCCACTGGTAATTCAATTCTTAAATGGGTTCATTTATTTGTTCCCTCCAGTCCCCTTTGTGGTCCCTGTTTGGGATTTGAATCTAGCATTAAAGTTCCTCATGTTTGCTCCGTTTGAGCCACTCCACTCTTGCCCTTTCAGGCTACTTACATTGAAAACTATCTTTTTAATGGCTATAACATCTGCACGCAAAGTGAGTGAGTTATAGGCCTTTTCATGTAAGCCACAAGGACAAAGTGTGTTAAGAGTCCGTCCTAACTTTCTGCCGAAAGTGGTTTTGGATTTTCATATTTCACAGAAGATCGTATTGCCAACTTTTTACACTCCACCTCAATGTAATAAGGAGGAAGAAAGACTTCAAAGACTAGAACCTAAAAGAGCTTTAAGCTTTTATATTTCTCGTTTTGCTAAAATAAGACGGGATGATCAACTCTTTATCGGATACACTGGCATGAATTGAGACTTTCAGTTACAGACCAAACTTTATCTTTTTTTTTTTTTTTTAAATTTTTTTTTTATTATTTCATAACAATAAAAACATACAAACATAGTGTCCCCCAAGCCAATGGGGGCTTGGTATCAACTCCTTTTCCCTCCCTCCACCCCCCAAGACCGAGTATACAACCGCGCGCTGCAGTCTTGCGCCTCTAGGTTAGTTTGTGCAGTCTATGTCTCCATCGGTGGAGCTGCCTTCCGTAGGGTGGAATAAGGATACCGTAAGGGCCACTCACTGTAGTAGGTCGTCTGAGGTGTCGATTTTCTGGTGTCTTTGTGCCAGTTCCCATGCTCCCGTCTCGGCTGTGGTCCATCTGCGTAGGTCCTCCCACCATGTTGCCGCATCGGGTGCCTTGGGGCTTTTCCAGGCCATGGCAATTCTTCTTTTTGCCAAGATGTACATAAGGTCTTTGAGTTTGTTCAGTGCCCTGTTCTTTTTGTTCCTGGGGTATCGGCCCAAGATGCAGGCTTTGGGGGATTGCACGTCTAGCGTAATGTCCGCATTGGCTGCTTTGGTTTGGATCTGTGACCAGAAGGTTTGGACTGTCGGGCATCCCCAGAACATGTGGGTCATTCCCGCTGAGGTATCCAGGCATTTGGGACATGTCGCGGCGTTCGTGTTGTTGAATCTGGAGATGACGCGTGGGGTGAGGTAAGCCCTATGGATAATGTAAAATTGTATGAGCTGGAACCGTGAGTTCCGGGATACTTTCTTGTGGTAGCGCATCACTGCATCCCACTCTTTGTCTTCGAACCTCTCACCAAGTTCAAGTTCCCACTTATCCCTACTCTTGAGGTTTTGTTGCGTGGCGCAGTTTAGTAGGGTTTCGTAGAGTCTTGAGGTTTCGTGGCCTCCCTCCGCCGCACATAGTAGGTTCTCGATGGCTTCATGGCCGGTGTCAAGGGTCTCCATCTCTGGCCATCGTTTTGTGAGTTTGTTCGCTACTGCCCCGTGTAGGAGGAATTGACCGGGCGGTATTCCCGTAGTTTCTTGCAGTTCAGTGAAACTGAGGATGCCTTGGTCGTCCACCAGGTCTCCCAGGGTGGCTATGCCCAGGGGTTCCCATACGCTTCTGATCACTTTCTGATCTTCTGGTCTGTGCGACATCATTGTGGCTATCGGGATTTGTGGGGAGTAGGGGTCCACCAGGTTGGCGACTCTGCAGGCCCTCTTCCAGGTACGGATGCCCAGGTAAATTAGGTATGAGTTTCGGTGATTCCTCTTCAACTCAGTCCAAAGTAAGTCTCTGAGCAGCCATGGGGAGTTCCTGGGCTGTAGTAAGTGAGTATCTGTAGTGGCATCGTCCGCCATCCACTGTATCACATGTTTCAGTTGGCCCGCCAAATAATAGAGCTCAAAGTTGGGGATTTTGAGGCCCCCCTTGTCATATGGTCTTTGTGTGGTTTCTAGGGCTACTCTGCATCTTCCCCCGTGCCATAGGAATTTCCGGCAGAGTTTGTTAAGTTCTTTGAAGAATTGTGGCGGGATGTAGAACGGGACATTGGTAAAGTAGTACAGCAGTCGCGGTAGTGCCACCATTTTGAGCAGTCCTGCTCTGCCGGCCACCGAAAGGGGCAGTTTGCTCCAGAAGTCGATTGATTTGGATAGGCCCTCCCTAGCCCGTACTGTGTTTATTATATGCTCTGTTCTGGGGTCACGGTGGATATTGATGCCCAGGTATTTGAATGTGGTGGGTTCCCACCGAAGTGCTAATGGGGGGAGATTTTCTTTCCTGGTGTTGCTTAGGGCTGCTAAGGGGTATAGGCAGGATTTATCGTGGTTAATTAGGATCCCCGTGCATCTGGAAAATCCATCTAGGGTTTCAAGTATGTATGGTAGTATGTGTTCGGGGTCTTTCAGGTAGAGGAGCATATCGTCCGCGTACATGGATACCAAGTGGGATACCCCGTTTATTGTTATGCCTCCATCGCCATATTCGAGCCTCAGGTATGCAGCTACTGGCTCGATGGCTAGGATGTAAAGTAAGGGGGATAGGGGGCACCCCTGCCGGGTTCCTCTGGAGAGGCTCCATTTATCTGAGTAGGTGTTGTTGGTTCGGACTCTGGCAGTGGGATGTGCATAGGTGAGCTTGACCCAGTTTAGGAAGGTGGGCCCGATTCCCATCTTGGTCATGGTGGCATAGAGCCATTTCCACCTGACCGAGTCGAACGCTTTAGAGGCGTCGAGGGACACCACCGCGCTCCTATCGGGTTTGTTGTCTGTGCTGTGTATGACGTGGTGTAGTTCCCGCAGGTTTTCAGTTATGGAACGTCCGTGCACGTACCCGGTTTGGTCTTTGTGAATCAGATGTGGGATGGCCGTCTGTAGTCTCCTAGCTAGCAGTGCTGTTAATATCTTATAGTCCACATTGAGCATGGACAAGGGCCTGTATGCACCGCAGTCCCGGCTGTCTTTGTTGGGCTTCAGTAGGGGGATGATGACCGCTTCGTTCATGGTGTCGGGGAGGTGGCCCACTTCGTATGCCTCGTTGTATACCTGGGATAGCAGGGGGGCCAATATGTCTTCGTAGTTCTTATAAAACTCCCCCGGGAGTCCGTCGGGTCCTGGTGTTTTCCCAGAGGGTATTGATCTAATAGTGGCCATGACCTCTTCAGGCGTGATGGGGCTGTCTAGGGCCTCGGTTACGTGTTTGTCTAGGTGTGGTAGCCTGATACTGTCGAGGGCATCTTCTATGTCCGTATCTCTAGGGGGGGTGGGGTCGGAATATAGGGCTTGGTAGTACTTTTTGAACACTAGGTTAATCTCGGCTTGCGTGTGAATATTCTGGCCTTCCTCGCCCCGGAGTAGGCAGATGGGCGTTTTAGGGATCTCACGTTTGTATAGCCACGCTAGTAGTTTGCCGGGCTTGTCACCTAGAGCGTGGTTCCTTTCGGTATATTTTGCATGGCTTAGCTTTCCCAGTGTCTCCCAGTGTTTTAGACACGCCTGTTTGAGTTCAATCATATTATGCAAGTGGGAGGGGTCAGGGGATGGTGCAGATTCCAGGTCCCTCAACTCTGTTTCAGTGCGCTCGAGTAGGGATGTGATGTGCTTTTGGGCCCCTCCTGTAGCGGCTATCATTTCGCCCCTTATTACTACTTTGTATGCCTCCCATGCTGTGCTTATATGTTGGACACTGTCAATGTTAGTTTGCCAGTAGTCGGTTGTGCCTTGTCGAATCTGTTCGTTAAAGGATTTGTCGAGGAGCGCTTCGCTTCTAAGCCTCCATGTTGGGACGGGGGGCCTGGGGGTTGTCAGGGACCATGTGGTGATCAGCGGTGAGTGATCTGAAAGCACCCTAGCCAAGTATTGTGTGTGTTCAAAGTGGGGCAAGTGTTCCTCGCTGACAAAGAGGGTGTCGATTCTAGTGTGTACGTTGTGCGGTGGGGAGTAAAAGGAGTAGGCTCTGGCGTCAGGGTGTTGTGATCTCCACAGATCTTTCAGGGCGAGTTGCTGTGTTAGGGTATTTAGTACTTTGGCTGGAGGGGAGGGATGGGAGTGTTTGCTATCTGCTCTATCTATGCGCGGATCTAGGGTGCAATTGTGATCACCTCCCCATAGTATTAGGTCTTCCCTATAAGGGCTCAGGCGAGCGTATAGAGAACGAAAGAAGACGGTGGCGTTGTGGTTGGGGGCGTAAGTGCAGATTAGGCACAGATCTCTTCCTTCTATGGTGCCTTGTATCAGGGCCATTCTGCCCTCGTTATCTGTTTTGGTGTGTGATAGGGTAATGGGGACAGAAGGTGCAATCCAAATCAAGACTCCTCTTGCATATGTGGAGAACGTGGTGCCCACACAGGTTCCTCTCCAGGCTTTGGCCAGTGCGGCGAGTTTGGGTGCGTTAAGATGTGTCTCTTGTAGGAGGGCGATACCAACTTTGTGGCGCTTCATGAAGGAAAGGATGCGGTGTTGCTTGACATAACTGTTCAGACCCCTGACATTCCAGGACATTATTCTAATTTTGTCAGCCATGGTCTAAGCATTGTTGTGGGCTTGTGGGTGGTTTTTGGGTGGGATCGTGGGTGGCCTCGGCAAACCCCGAGGTGCTCCTGCAGCGGATGGACTCGGTCTGTAACCCATGTAACCTTAACTGGGTACCTCTTCTGGGATACCCTTCCCCGTGAACAGTAACTACCAACTTATTGTTCGCTAAATTCCAACTAGGTCCCTTAAACTGGGTTTCCCTTCCCAACAAACTTAAACTTCCCTTTAACTTAACACGTCTAGCGAGGTTTCCCTCGTTCTGACTTTCCCGTTTCCGCACCATTGACCAAGGTCTTCAGGTGCCCTACGGGTGGGTTTAATGCACCCAAAATACTAGGGGTACTTCAGCAGGAACTCTCCAGTTGTTTCCTTGTGGGGAGTTAGGAATCCCATGTCGCTCCTATGGGTATCGATGTTGCTGCGGTGCGGTGTGTCTTGATTTTCATGCCAGTTTAGTCTCAGGGTTGGGCGGCCTGTGTCACCTGGGGCGTTGCTTCCGCGGCTTGTGTTCTTTGGGTTCGATATCTGGGATCTGCACCCTATCCATCCATTCGCTGGCTTCCATTGTTGTATCGAACAGTAGCGCTTTGCTGTTGTGTAGCACCTTCAACCTGGCCGGGTAAAGTAGCATATAGCGTAGGCCTGCGTTTTTCAGTCGCGCCTTGGTAGTAATGAATTGGGCTCTAGCCATTTGGACTTGGAATGTGTAGTCCGGGTATATGGCCACTTTGGCTGAGTCCCTTTGTATGCGGCCCCCCGCTCTTGAGAATGCGAGGATCGCCTCCCTATCTCTGTAATTGAGTACCTTGGCTATTACAGGCCTGGGTGGGGCCCCGGGGGGTGGTCGCTTGGTGAGGGAGCGGTGCGCCCGTTCAATGGTGAAGCCCTGTGACAGCTTGCCGGCTCCAATTTCCTGTAGCAAGAGGTTCTCAATATAGTTCGTAGGGTCATTCCCCTCAATACCCTCAGGAAGTCCGAGGAGTCTGACGTTGTTTCTGCGCGCCCTCCCTTCGGCTTCCTCTGCCCTGTTTTCTAGATTTTTTACTTTTTGCTCCAATGCGTCCATGTTCTTAAGCATCTGGGTTTTTGCCTCTGTGTTTTCGCGGACCTGGGTCTCCAGTGCTTCGGTGCGATTAGCTAAGGCACGGACATCTTGTCGTAGTAGGTTCAGGTCGATTGCTACGGCATCGATTTTGGTCTCCATGGTCTTCTGCAGGGCTTTAATGGCTTCCAGTAGCTGTGAGTTTGCTGGTTCCAGGGTCTTTTCCTGTGGCGTTGCTATGTCGGTAGTGTCGGTGTCCTGGTTGGCTGGGCCGCAGGCCGCATATGATTCCATAGTTGTCTGTCGTTGTTTATTTTTGTTGTTGCCTCTTGCTGACATTTCGACCGGCCAGGCCAGGCAGGCCGCTGCGCGCCGCGGGGCCGGTGGAGCGTTTTGGCTGTGACGCCCTTAGTCTATGGGTGTTGTGTCTTTTGGCTCGGCGGAGAAGGGGCGCGCCTGGTATCTCTGTGTCTCTGGACTTGGCGTACGTGCCCCGGACAGTAGCTGCGATCGTAGGTCAGCGGCAAGGTGGGTCAAGGGTTGGCCACCGCTCGCAGTGGGCACTCCTCTCGGTGCGTTAACCCGGGGGCAGGTTCTTGATGGTGCTGTGCGGGCCTCGGTAGCCTCTGTGGTTGATGCGGTGTAGCAAGCTGGGGCGCTTATGCGGGGGGGGGCGGGGGCGCTTATTCTTGTGGGGTGCTGGTGGTGGTGGTTGGGATCCCCTTTTCCGCCCTCTCCTTACCCCGTTTGTTGGGCGGACCTCTCCGCGCTCACTTCCACTGGTGCTGGTCCGGTCCTGGAAGCTCTGGTGGCTCGTCTTGGGCCGCCTAGGCCGGATTGCTGTCCGGTTTCCTTGCCCTCGCCAGCTGCCCCCGGGGGTCCTGCAACGCGTCGTCAGCCTCTCTGCGTTGGGGCCCCCCGGGGATTCAGGGGGGGCACCGGAGCACAGGACGTTGCCGCGGAGGGTGCGCAGCTTCCTCTCGGGTGCCGGTCCGGTGCGCAGCTTTCCGCTCTGGTGCAGGTCCGGTCCCCGGGGGCTCCGGCGGCTCGTCCCGGGCGGCTAGATTGCAGTCCGGTTTCCTCGCCTTCGCCAGCAGCTCCCGGGGGCCCCGCGACGCGCCGCCGGCCTCACTGCGTCGGGGCCTCCCGTGGATTCAGGGGGGGGCACCAGAGCACAGGACGTCGCCGCGGAGGGTGTGCGGCTTTCCTCTCAGGTGCTGGTCCGGTGCTCAGCTTCCTCCTCGGGGCAGGCCCGGTCCCTGGGGGCTCCAGCGATACGTCTCGGGCCGCCCGGGGCCGGATTGCTATCTGGTCTCCCTTCTCTCGCCCTGCCCTCGCCTTGCCTTGCCCTCGCCAGCAGCCCTGAATTGATGATCTTTTCTTCGTGGGCTGGCTCGATGGGGCCGTTCGCGCCTCTTTGTCCTCCCGGGTGTGTCGCTGGTCGCTTTGCCACTCTATGTCGGGGCCCCACAAGGTCTCCTTGGGGCTCGGGGGGGGGGGCACCGGAGCACAGGGCGACTCCGCGGGGGGGGTGCACAGCTTTCCCCCGGGCGCAGCAGGCAACGCTCGTCCTCGGCGCTTCGGTTCGTGCGTATCGTGTCTCCCGTGCAGTGTCCTCGGCTAGGTGGGCGCCATTTTCCTGGTGCCGACGCGATCCAGTATTGATCGAATATCTTCCTTCCTGAAGGTCGTGGCGTCTCCGGACTTGGTGTGCAGGCGCTCTGGGTGCTCAGCTCCGGTCGTAGCGAATTGTAGCGGCAGTGGTGGGGTGAAGTCGCAGTTCGGCAGCAGGATCAAGGGCATATCATGCGGAGCTACAAGGAGAGAGTCCTGCTTACATGGCGGTTAGCCACGCCCCCCTAGACCAAACTTTATCTTGGTGGATAATTGTATGCATTACAGAATGTTATAGGTTAGCTGTTAAAGAGGCCCTGGTCGGCTTGCAAGCTCACTCCACAAGGGGCGTAGCTACTTCATTTGCCTTACAAAGAGGGGTGCAGATTCAGGACATCTGTGTGGCAGCCACTTGGTCGTGTTTTCACACTGTTATAAAACACTATTGCATAGACTCTGCATCAGGGCAGGAGGTGGGATTTGGAAAAGCTGTGCTCCATAGCATTCATGACACCCCTTGACATTTACCACTGAAAATTAGTAGTCCCTCCTTCAGTATCATACTGCTTTGGGCTATCATAAAATGAGGAATACGCGGGAGGACACAATCCGTTCAAAGAACAGGTTACTTAACCCTGGTTCGTTCTTTCGACTGAATGTTCCTCCCACATATTCCTCGTCAACCCTGCCATCCTACCCCTCAGTAGAATTTCTGTGCATTACACCTCTTGTTCCTTGAGCGCCTGGTCTCTGTGATCTCACAAATGCTGGTTATTCTGTGGGAGGAAAGGGAAAAAAATGAACTGAAGTACTGGGCGCAGTGCATGCTATTTATACTATCAATGACGTCAGCCTCGAGATGGGACGGCATCCCTCCAAGGACATCGAGTCGAACGACACACAGCACCCTCTACTGCAAACACATTTTTCTGAAGCAGCTGACGCTGGAAGGAGATATCATAAGATGGGGAATAAGTGGGAGGAACATCCAATCAAAAGAATGTTGCCAAGGGTAAGTAACTTGTTCTTCTATTAATTCAGAGTAAATCAGTGCTGTTTTAAGCAAACAATACATCTACTATCTACCCTATCCAAAACCTGGGAAAATAAAGTTGAGAACCTTCTAGAAAAAGGCTCAACCATTGTGGCATTGGGTCATACTGAGGGGTGTCAGCATCAAGGCAGGACATCATCCAAGAAGCAACAAAAAAAGGGGACCATTGAGCAGCGTACTTACAGGAGAGCACAAATACGTGCAGAGTGGCAAAGTTCTAAATATTTTCAGAGAATGGGGGCAACAGCAATAAATGCAATAATGTGAACACTTCACTCTCTGGTTAAACACACTCAAGTCTCTTGGCAATACCCCTTTGTTGCCTTGGTCAGAAAAAAATGTGTATGCTTTTCCAGTGATTCCTCTTCCACTGTGAAATGAAAGCCTCTGTAGTGATGACAAGCCCAAAAGCCCCAGCCTGGCCAAGACGATGGTGGTAACCCAATCTGTGAGAGATGTTGGTATTTTCCACACAAATTTTCCATTAATCAGCTTAGCAGCCTTGGTCCTAATGTCCTACAATTGTGACATTTGAACCTACTCAAACTTTATGAAAAAGGAATGGCAAGAACATCTTTAAATGGTGAAGCATAAAGCATGTGTATCTAGTGTGTAGAAATTAAGGTGAACGTGCATGTTTTTCAAGAGAATCAGGTTCTACATTATTTACTTAACTTTGCAAAATGTGGTTTACAATATTCCTCCATCATGATTCATCTTCCGATAGGAAGAAACATACTTCATTGTTCAGGTAATGAAGGACTCCTTTGAGGTCTGACAAAAGTCTATTCCCTTATTTGGAAGCCTTCTCCTTTTGTCAAACTTAACATTGCCTTGTCTATGCTAAGGTGTTGTCTAATTTAATGGTTTTGGATTTCCTTTTTTTAACTTTGTTTATTGAATGATCATGTTATCAATGACATATCACAGCATACATACAGTGTACAACATTTCCAACAGTAAACCGTTTCTGGGAACATTTCGACATCATGGCATGTAGGTTCAAGAGCTGTCATCATCAGATATCATATCGCATAAATAACCTCTGAACGGGGCCCACATGTCTTTTGGGTGACATGTTACCAGCACAGATAACACAAATTGTTCCTCACATTCATTTACATATGTAAGCTCTCAGAGAAAATTATCTATTTTAGGTGCATTTTTAGACTTCCAACACTTTAATATACATTTCTTAGCCACAGCACATGCAACATTAAAGAGGCTCCTCGTGGTCTGAGCTGATATCTTCTATTGCTTCAGCCACACTACCCCAAAAAGAAGCGACCAACGGACATGTCCAGTACATATAGAAAGCATCAGCCTGTGGGCTACCGCATTTTAAATATTCACCTGTACATCCTTCCATGAATTAGGCCATTCTGGCAGGAGTATAGTGTAGCTGGTTCAGTATTTTCAACTGAATCAATCGTAACCCATCATTCAGAGATACGGTTTTTGTTAACTGACAGTATTTGCGCCATTCTCATCCCCTATTGCGGTTCCCACATCTGCCTCCCATGTTCCTTTAGTAGAGTTTTGAGGGGTGATATCTGATTGTATTAACCCATTTGGTTTGGACAACCCCATTTTCATGTCATCATTGGACACTATAGCTTCTATACATTTGTGTGTGTCTGGTTCCTTTGGAAATGACGGCCATTTCTTACCAAATGCAGCTCTCATTAGATGATATTTTAACAGTGTTAACTGTCCGACCCCAATAGTGTTTACAAAGTGACCTTGAGTAACGTATTCACCTTCTGGGTACATGTCTCCTATTGTCAGTTGCTTATCCGGGTCCCATGTTTTCTGTAGTTCCTTATCAAAGGAGGGGGAAATTCCAGGAAAGCATCATAGTGGGGCTTCTCGGTCATAGGGCGTCTCTACATTAAGTTTCACAAAGATTTTCGACTATCCATGAACAGTGGTACTAACTGGGTCATATATGCAGGAATCTTTGTGTCGTGTCCTGAATATAATGGAGCGTAGTTCAGTTGGGGACGCGGCATATCTCTCCAGCGGTATGTGTGTTGCTGTATCTTCCGGGTCATACCAGTGTCTAGCAAATTGGGCTTGCGATGCTAGGTAGTAAAGTTCGGAATCGGGTGCAGCCAGGCCACCGCCTGTATATGGTTCTGCCAATTTATGCCATTTCATCCTTGCGACACCAGGTCCCCATACGAACGTAGTGACCAAAGACTTAAGCTTACTAAAGAAGACCCTACCTGGCCATAAAGGGAAAATTGCAAAATAAATATAATAGTTTTGAAAGGACCACCATTTTCAAGATTGCTATTCGTCCTTAGCGGGATATTGGAAGTTTTGCCACAGCTGTAGTTTCACAGATAGGAGATGCAGGTAGGTCTCGTAATTGTCTGCATATGTTTGTCATTCTCTTGACACAATGATACCCAGATAATGGACTCGAACGGGTGCCCATTTGAACCCACTAATATTTGATGGGTATATGGTAGCGGGAGTGATGGGGAATAATTCAGATTTAGAATAATTTATTTTGTAACCAGAATTCCGAACAAATTCATGGATGTCTTTCATAATGGGTTCAAGATCAGCATATAGGGATATTATTTGGGGAGCTCCTCTTATCCTAACCCCCCTGTGTCTATGTACTTGTCGAACAAAGGTGGCCATGGAATCAATGGTAAGGGTTGAAAGTATTGGGGAGAAGGGGCAACCTTGCCTAGTCACCCTACCAAGGAGAAATACTGAAGACAATGTTCGGTTTGTGAGGACTCTCACTCCCGGGCTAGTATATAGGAGTCGGACACAACTCTGGAAGAACAGGCCAATCCCAAAGCAGCTCATCACCTTGAATAGATATTTCCAGGATACAGAGTCGAATGCCTTTTCAGTGTCTAAGGCAGCCACTACGGCTTTCCCATCCGGACTCACCTGAGCCATCACCCTAAACAGACAGGGAACGTTCAGGGGAGTTGATCTCATGGGAATGAAACCAGATTGATTCGGATGCACTAAATGGGACATGTTGGGGAGAAGCCTTGTCGCCTGAATTTTTGCAAATATTTTAGCATCCGTATTGATCAAAGATAGGGGTTTATAGGGGGCCATATCGTGCGGGGGCGGTGTGATTTTAATAACACTGTAATTATACCTTCTCACATCGACTCCGGAAGTATGCCCCTTTCCATAGCTTCCTCCCATACAGCCAGAAGGATAGGCGCCAATTCCTTGAGGTACTCTTTGTATAATTTTCTTCCCAGGCCATCTGATCCAGGTGCTTTCCCAGAAACCAGTGCCTTAATGGCTACAAGAATTTCTTCCTGCGTTATAGGTTGATCAAGAGTGAGTTTGACTTCAGGCGAGATCACAGGGAGACCCAATTTATTTAAGTATTCTGAAAGCTCATCTGTCGTAACCTCATTGCGGTTAGAATAGAATGTAGAGTAACATTTTGTGAATTCATCATTTATATCTTTGTCCTGGGTCACCATTGAGCAGTTTACAGCTTGAATCCCAGCAATGGGATTGCAATAGTTTTCTGCCTTCAACATGTTAGCCAGTGACCTACCAGATTTATCCCCTTTACTGTATCTTCGAGCTCTTGCTGGAGTAGCCATATATAGCACCTCCCTATCCGCTAACTTGTGAAACTCACCTAATAGTTCATTAATGCTTGCTAGAGTCTCATTTTTGTGTGTAGTGCTATAGTTATTTTCATGGTCTCTAAGCTGAGATTCGACTTGACCCAGTTCTTTCCTAATATGTTTAATTGATCCTGTGGTTTTGGCCATGAGGGTGTCCCTAATCCAGACCTTCAAGTTCTCCCAAAGTACTGATTGGGTGCTGACGGACCCATTGTTAATGGCAAGGAACTCCGCAATTTCTATGTGCAGGGCCTCGGTTACACTGGGGACCCTGAGGATGGCTGAGGGCATCCTCCATTGTAGCGCGTGTGGAGGGAGTCATGCAAGTCAAGACACAACAGGACTGGGGAATGGTCGGATAATGTGCACTGGAGGATATAACAGCTCTGTACCATGTTGGCAATTGAAGTGGTTATTAACCAATAATCTATGCAGGATTACGAATCATGAACTGTGGGATAATGTGTATTCGCTGTTGTGTGGGTCGAGAGTCCTCCAAAATCAATTAGGGGTAGTTGCAACAGGATCTGGTATAAGGTATTAGTGGATTTCGAAAGCAGCCGGGGAGCATCAGAAGAGCGGTCTAATAACATGTTTAGGATCATATTAAAATCTCCCCCCCAAATGACCGAGGTTTCATCTAGTGGAAGAAGCAGATCCATAATTGCTTGGTAAAATTCCGGGTCATCAAGGTTGAGCCCATAAGTGTTCACCAGTACAACTGGATGTCCGGTTATTTCGCCCCATACAAGTACATATCGTCCCAAGGGGTTGACCTTGCTTTTTGTATAACGGAAAACCAATGAGGAATGAATAAGTGTAATCACTCCCCTGACCTGCGTAGAGTATTCTGTATAATACCGCAGAGATAACATTGGTATTAACTTTCTTTTAAGACATGTGTTTCCTGCAGCATCAGGATCTGTGGACTGTGTTGCGACACATACGCACTCACCTTCTTAACCTTGCCCGGATTATTAAGACCCCCAACATTCCAGGTTAGCAGCTTGATTTTTAACCCTTTGGCCATGGGATCTTTAGTTGCCATTTACATGTATCTTGTCTACCAATTACAGTGAGTGTACGCTTGTTTCCCATACCATTCATTGTAACATGACCATTGCTTTAAAAACTTTGAACTTCCACAACTTCCCCGGTCCCCCTCTGCCTCCCTTCCCGCCCCCCACTTTTATCAAGTATTAACTGTTTACCACCTATCCCCCTCCCGCCACCTGCACCATCAACCCCAACTAGATGATGTTTCCACATAACTTTTGGAACTTTCCCGGGGTGCGTATGCTGCAGCATTCATGTCAGCCACAACCAATTGCCACCGCCTGTGCAATTTGTATCCGTGTCACCCATTTACATCTCCTTTCAGTAACCATAACGGATATAGCCCTATATATCATTCAGTCTGCAGGGTCTTTCTCGTCGTCATTAGGTCGTGGGATTCTGTTCTGGTCCGCCTTACGGTCCCGGTGTGGAAGCGGAATTGAGGATTTGACATAGTCCATAGCTGCAGTAGGGTTTTCAAAAAGGTGCGCCCTGCCCCTGTGTTGGATTCACAATTTAGCAGGGAAACTCAGAGCATACAGGATACGGTGCAGACGAAGCTTCCTCGTCACCTGTTCGTAGGACCTTCTCTGGGCATGTACCCCTGCAGCAAAATCAGGATATATGTGGATGTTGCTCTCCTCGTATTTAAATGTTCCCAACTCTCTGGACATTCGAAGGATCAAGTCCCTGTCTCTATAATTTAGCAGCTTGGCTATAATGGTGCGGGGAGGGGCCCCCGGCTTGGGTATTGGGGGCCACGGTGCGATGGGCCCTTTCTACTATGAAATGATCAGAAAATGAGGCTGTAACAAACAAGGACTTTAGGAGTGATTTGACAAAGATTTCCATTTGACCTTTGCAGGAGGATTCAGGAACTCTGACGATTCGTATATTGTTCCTTCTGGATCTTGATTCTAAATCCTTGCACTTGCAGCACATCTTGGATAGTTCCCCCTTTAAGTGTGTTATGCCGTGGCCATATTGGTCTTCCTTGTCTTCGGTCACGCTTGTTCTGGCTTCATTTTCTGTTATCCTTGCACTTTCCTTATCAAATGTTGCCTTCAGCGACCCAATAGTGGCTGCTATGTCGTCCAAATTGACATTCACAGATAGAAATCCTGTCTGCACAGTTGTTAATAGGGGGTCTTCTCTGGAAGTCCCCATAGATGTGGATGGGGCTCTGCCATCCTTGGGTATCACCGTAGACGCAGCCGGGGAGTTTGTAATTGAGTCCATCGTGCCTCTTGGTTGCCGCCTGCACCCTTTGTCATTGTTGTTGGATTATGTTGAGGTTGGCTCACTGTGGACAATTTGGTATGAGCAGCGGACCCGTACAGGGGGTTAATGCGGTTTTAGAGTTTGTTGTCTGACAGGTAGACATTAACTCCCTCCTGATCTAGCAGCAGCCATGTTAACAGCAGTGCACCCGTTTCACTTCCGCCTTGGCACACATGTTGCGTAGTCTAGCTAGCAACCAAACTGCTCCGCTCCCCCTGATGGATATTACCCCATCAACCGCCGTCTGAGGTCTCGATGCTGCAGAATGGCATCTTTTATGTTCCAATGCGATCTGTATTTGTCTTGTTTGGGGGAGCTTGCTATGAGACTCCAACTGGATAATGACTCTGTTCTTGGTCTACGCAAATGAAAAGAGTACAGAGGATGTGCTTTTTTTATTCGCGTTACTTTTAGAAATGTGCATGTCGTTTTATTCTCAAGGCTGACTGGTGTATTTCTTGGGGGCTGTGTGGCAGCGTAAGAGAGGTGTTGGGGAGCCTGTTTCCATACATTAGTGATGACTGGCACCCATCAGCCACGTGGGCCCGTCTCTGTGAAATGTAAACTAAAAATGACCGAGGTCATGATTTGCACATCTCTGTGCGCCTGTTACCAACAGCAGCAGGGGAATGTGCCTCATTTCTACTCATTTCAAAGCACATTCCCTTTGTGAATTTGGGTTGCTCACTGAAATGTGCAGAAACAGCCCCTTATTTGCACAGATGCGCAAAGGGGATGGGGAAGGGCATCTGCATGATTCAGAATACAGCACAGCGTCTCTTGGCGCAAGTGATGAAATTGTGCAAGTTTATCACTTAGCACAAAGAAATGTTGACAATTTGGTCCGTGGTAGTTTTGATTATGGTGAGGATAACCACGATAGAGAACAAGGATTAAAGGTAAGTAATGTCTCCTTCCATTGTCCTGCAGTCTGTAGACTCTGGCCCAGGCTGTATTCTAGAGAAGAGTATCAGCCAGACCCTACCATTGTCGGCCTTCTTGTCTCTTGCACTTGCAATCAGTACATGGCTCAAATGTCAACCATGAGTTGAACATTTGTGTATTAAAGCTCTAGCAGTCAGGTGTTGCACAAGCCTGTATCCCAAGGCAAGGCCTTGTGTTTTGCAGAGTCTAGTCTCTCGCCTGTGTCAAACAGTATGCCACTGTGGGGAATAGACTGTAGCAACTGGGCTCTAGCTCACCTGGTATCCAAGAACAGTATGTTGTGTAAAATGGCGTCCAGCAGTCAGACGCTGTATCCACCTGTAATATTAGAGCAAGGCAACATACATAGTAGTTACTTGCCCTTGCATTGCGATGTTGTGCTAGTCTTTCTCCCAGCGCACCACAATGCGCAGAAACAAATTTAGCCGACAATGTGTGAGTCCCTAATCGTAGACAGAACAGTGTATCTAGCGACAGGAGCAGTCATACTCTGCTCCCAACTTGGCGAATAGTCTGACATTGGGTGGAAAAAGGTTCCAAAAGCCAGAATCGTCCTTGTTGAGCACAGAGCTGGCCATCTGATGTGAGTTCTCTCTAACTCAGATTTTGGTCGTCTGCCACTTCTCCATATTTGCAACTTCCATCCTCAGCCTAATGTTAATCTTTTCCGCATTTTACCACACGTACATGTAGAAAGTAATTCCACAGTTCTGAAGGTTCTAAATAAAAAAATAGTTGAATAGCTTAAAGAGTTTGGCTTTAAACAGTTTGAGCCTAATTCACAGAGCGTTCTCCAATGGGGGTTTGCCACTATAAAACGCTTCTGTGAATTAGGCCCTTTGTCTTTTATTAAATTTGCTACTGTGTTTTAAATTGGTCCCAGGACAGATATCAGTCTGCTGCAGTTAATCAGTTGCATATAAACTTGGCCTATGCCGCAAGATAGCCTTGTGTTTGGAAAACGCTTAGTGGTTTGTCATGCGACAGAAGCAGAGGATCTTCCTGTCTGTGGCTAGCCTAAAAAAGGTAGAGTGTACACTGAAAATCCTCTTGTCACTGAACCGGCTCTGTGGTATGATGCCACTTTGTCGCAATGAATCACGATAGAAAAAAAATACATTTTGGTCTAATGAATGTCTCCATTATTTAGACTGGGGCAGAGAGCATTTCACATTTCTTTCCCGAATAACTAGGACAGTGGGCATAAGATCGCACACCCTTTCACTGCAAGGTGACCAGTTTTTATTCATCGTGCACTTTCTTCCAAACTCAGGCGAAAGAAAGGATCAGGAAATGCACAGCTGCATGTAATCATATCGAAATTAAAGCCCTGGAGTACATGCACGGTCATGACCCGTGCATATGCTCCTCTGCCTCAAACTGACAGTTCTTTTCGCCAGGAAGTCCTTTTTGGATCATCACCTGGCAGTTTTATACCTTTGCCCTCTAAACTGCTTTTACTTTTAATGAAGGTTTGATTTTCCTCCTGTTCCTGTGGCCCTCAGTGAAGGATTTACTGGGAACACATTTTGCATTCAATTCATCCGAGAGAGAATGGACCATCTCTACATTTCTCCTATGCTTTCTCCCTCAGACATGTTATCTATGTGTCACTTGACTGGAAGGACAAGAGAAAGCTCAAAGAATCGTGGATGTACATGTACTATTGGGAAACGGTTCTGAGGGGACCTTTGGGCCTAACTTTAGTGAGTCTAGGGTGCAACCTAAAATGGGGGATGGACGCAGATGCTGCAGAAGGGTAACATGCTGCAAGATGCTACCCGGCAGTGATTTTTACTCGGACCTTGTCTAGAGGGTCTGCAGGGGCCTCTACATAAACCCCCTACATCTGGCAGCAGTCGACCTCCCCCAAAGGTTGAAGGCACATAAGGGTCCCCATCACTGCTGCTCTAGACCTGCCCAAGGGAACCACTAGAATAGATGCGTGTAGCACACTTACTAGTGTCGGTGCAACCACAGAGATGGCCATGAGCAGCACACCTACATCTGAAGGCAGTGCCTTGGGTTAATAGTGCTTCGTATTGACCCAGGCACATAACCGTAGTATAAACTTGTAAATCACTAATGAAATGGCAGAAAAGCATGACAAACCATCAGACCCTAAAGCCTGTAAGAGAACCACAACCACCGATTGCACAGCGTTTGTTTGTTTGGTTGCTAGCCCATATGGAGCACCAATCTTTGCAGGGCTCTGCATCTCTCAGTAGCACCAGTGAGGGAAGCAAACCTCTCATGGAGGACTCCTCACTGAGAGGGGTCGTCACAAGTAACAATTTTGGCATGTCAGATTCAGGGATGATTTTTCCCTTTCAGCTTGCTTATCAGACAGGAGCAGTGTAATTGTAATTGTTTATTTGTACAGTGCTTATGCACAAGTGAAGTTCTTCAAAGAATTTCAAGGTGGGAAGGGAGCAAGGGAATACAGTAGTCATTCTTAGGCCTTGAGGTTTCCGAAATATCTAACAAAAAAGTAACTAGCGTACTAGGTCTGACAGTGTTTCTCCTAGTGCAAGTGCATGAGGTGTTTCAGGCGCAACCAGATTAGGGAGGGCAGACAAAGGGGGGGACAAGACAGAACTTACTAGGCCTAGTAAATTCAGATCATGAAAGTGTACAGACAAAAGTGCAAGGGAGGGTGAACAAGTGTGCCCAGTCCAGCAGGGCCCTGGGTTAAGTGCAGAGAGGTTAACCCCTCTCATGGAACGTATGCTGAGAGTGCAGCAGTGCTGAGCATAGTGCAGAGGCCCGCAGGCAATTGCAAAGACTGGTGAGGGAGACTGGGAACTGTGCAGCTCTGGAGGTGAGCCAGGCGACCAGTCAGCAAAAGCTGACCAGACTTAGGGGAGAGATGGAGGAGTGAGGCAGGAAAGACAGAGAGGAGGTTAGCAGGGGAGAGGGAGAGAGGAAGATAAGCGGAAGGTCTTGAGGAGTTTCCAGAACTTAAGGAGCTCCGGCTCTAGACGGTAAGAGGCAGAGAGGCGGTTCCAGAGGGAGGCACCTGCAAAGGATAAAGATCTACCCCCAAATCTCTGCTTGGAAAAAAATCTCACCCCATAGAATTGCAAGAAGACGAGCTGAGGGCTCTAGAAGGAGAGCATTTAGGAAGAGAGCATTGTAGATAGTGCAGGCCCTGGCCCCAGAAAGCCTTGTGGACTATGCAGTGGGTCTTGAACTTGATCCTAGCAGCCACATGGAGCCAGTGGAGGGATTTCAGCGCCTGAGAGATCCAGCCCCTGGGCTTGAGGCCAAGGATAAGTATTGCGGTTCTGTTCTGGATGAGTTGTGGTGAACGGAGAGTAGAAGTAGGAAGATTGAGAAAGAGGCTGTTGCAGTAGTCCAGCCTAGAGAGAACCAGGGCACTGGAGATTGTGAACCTTTGGGGGAAGGTGAGAAAACGTAGAATACCTCTGAGGAGGTGCAGCTGGTAGTGAGACTTTTTGGAGTTATCCGAGATGTGAGAATCGAAGGAGCGAGTGAAGTCGAAAATGACCCTCAGATTTTTTTGCCTCCCAAGCAGGTGGAAGTGCAGGGCCAAGGGATGCCGGGCAGTGAAAAATTGGGAAAGCGGGGGCAGGGGTCCCAATGAGGACAATCTCTGTCTTACTGACATTGAGGCAGAGATCTTTAGCAGCACACCAAACCAAGACTGAATTGCGGACAGACAGTCTGGAATGAGCAAGGAGGAGGAAGAGGCCGAGGGTAACCTGAAGGAGAGCTGCGTGTCATCCGCATAACACTGAAGGTTAGAGCTGAAGGTAGAGATCCTGTGCGCCAGAGGGGCCATGTAGACATTGAAGCACCAAGGGGATAGGTTAGATCCCTGGGGGACGCCACAAGTAGAGAGAGTGATAGAGGAGAGAAATGACCCAAGTTCCACCTGGGAAGGACGGTCAGAGAGAAAGGAGGCAAGCCACACCAGGGACAGATATGTGATGCCCAGGTTATCACAGATGGGAGATCAGGATGTTGTGGTTTACCGTGTCAAAGGCAGAAGAGAGATCGAGAAGAATGAGGACAGAAAGAGAATTAGAGTCACGATTTGAGAGCAGGTCTTCACCAGTGTTCAGAAGAGCAGTTTCCGTGGCTCTGGATGCTCTCAAGCCAGAGTGTTGGTCATGGAGACAACCATCAGATTCAGTGTGGAGGGTAAGTTGAGAGATAGCTAATTTCTCCAGGAGTTTGCCCAGGAAAGAAGTGATATAGATCGGGCGATCATTTGGCGGGATAGAGGGGTCAGCAGAGTTTTAGCAGAGGGTGCACAAGAGAGTTCTTGAGAGACGTGGGGAAAACTCTAGTGGCGGAAGAAAGGTTGCAGAGGTCGGCCAAGGCTGGAGCAATAGAATCAATGTTTTCCTTGATGGTTTTAGGAGGGCATGAGTCAACCTTTTTGGAGGAGGGTTTCATGGACCGGACTTGTCTAGAGACCTCCTCAGGAGTGACAGGGGACAGGGAAGAGAGAAGAAGGGGGGTAGCCGAAGGGGGCCCAAGAGATGTGGATGCAGGCGAAGGTGCGGGGGAGAGAGATGTCCTGTGTTTTTGCAGTGCAATGTGCAGCCAGGGCCGAGCAAAGGGCCTGGGTGGGTCCAGTAGAGGAAGAGGCTACAGTAGGATTGGCCAGTTCCTTGCAGAGTTTGAAGAGTTCAGCCATGTTCTTAAATGCCGCTGACCTTTTCCTCGAGTGGATGCAGACTCTATACTGCCTTTTGAAGAAGGCGGCAGGCCAGTTTGTTGGATGATGCACCTGAAGATCCCCATTTCTGTTAATCTGCTCTGCACTTTCGTCTAAGGGCAGCCAGCTTAGAGTCGTACCAAGAGTCGCACTTTTTGGAAGGCTTCAGGCGGACCCTCATGACAGGGGAAAGAATGTCAAGAGTGTTGGAGATGGAGAGGTGAAAGTTTGAGAGGGCTGTGTCAGGGTAGGAGTCCGCTGCAGGAATAGGAGGAGAGTAGGTGGAGGCAAAGGCAGCCACTGCCACTCTTTTCATTGGCCAGATGACCTTGAATGCAGGAGACAATGAAGGGTGTGCCAGTGCTAGAGGAGAAGAGAGCTTCATGTCGCATGAGAGAAGGGAATGATTAGTCCAGGAGAGTGAGGTAGTGAGAGGGATAGAAACAGGGATGTCAGTGGAGGTAAAAGCATCTAGGGTGTGGTCAGCAGTGTGCCTCAAGCCAGAAGGTAGAATGGAGAGAGAAAGAGAGTTGCATAAGTTACGGAAAAGGCCCTGAGGAGTCAGGCGAATCACAATGGATGTCAAGATCCCTCAGCAGGAGGAGTTGGGAGGAGGAGGAAAGGAGGGAAGAGGCCAGGTCAGCCCATTTAGAGAGGAAGAGGGTGGGCTGGCCCGGTGGCCGATAGAAGGTGGCCAGAGTAAGAGAGGAGATAGAAGAGAGAGAGAGAGCCTGCAGACCAGACATTCAAAGGAAGAGTAGGCCTGAGTGGGAATGATGAAAACGGCGATCCACTCAGGAAAGATCAGGGTTATTCCCCCTCCAGGCCTGGGCACAAAGAAGACATTGCATACCATAAAAACGGATCTGCGTGAAAATACTGAGTTGAAAAGTTTTACCACCGTTTTTTTGGGGGGGGAGGGGTTTCTTCATTTTTTTGCATATATATGTGGGGAAGACGCCCCCACACTCCATATCCCGCCTTACACCTATATATTTATATTAACTATACCCCCCAACATATACAAATGCGAATAAATGGGGGTCAGACTTTTGGTGGTAGGACTTTTATACTTAGGTAATTTCGTCCTAACCCATAAAAACACAACAAATGACATCATACTATCCATAAAACATTAAACAAATAAAATCATCCTAAAAACTTTCAAACAAAACAGTAAAATCATGAACAGACACAATTCAATAGGTGTTCTATTTATGATAAAGCATGCTTTAGGAACGTCAAAACTGCCCATCCCACCTGAGCTGAATCTGCCTGTAACAGATAATACAAAGCGGGCTCATAACAACGAAAGCCGCGGCCCGGCAAAAGGGGCTTCAATGTTTGATTCCTAACCAGTGAGAGGACAAAACAAAATGAAAATTAGCCAGGTCTTCTTTGGACACCACACAAAGGGGACATGATTGGTCCACACTCCCATTGGACCAAATGATGTCATGGCTCTCAGATGTATGTAGTTAAAACGGTCCCTTGAAACAGGAAACCGCTGGGACAGGTGATTGGCCCGGCTCAGCTATTTATGAGGACCAGGGGACGTAATTATGAAATGAGCCCTGCTAGCTGGCTTCATGAGGTACAAAGACTATCTAGTGGCCAAGAGAGACTGGAGCACACTTGTTCTCGCACACCTTGTAGACATAAGAGACGGCAGAGTTGGCCTATGGACATTTTAATATTCTCCAGCATGGGGTCTGGCATGGATTCACATGCTTATGAATATTCCCCGTCGTCAGGCTGGGAATCCTCGGTAAAGAAAAAACCAGTATCAGTTTCTTTTCTGATCTGTCTTTCGTAGTAATAACCAATCACTGGTCTCTGCGTCATACTGACCACAGCCAATGACTGCCCTCTCCCTAAGCACCGCCTCTGGCAGCCATCTTCAGATTTTTACCGCACGTTCATGTGTTGGGATCCTCGTGCTATTGCTCTCGAGCGTTAGTGCTTTTTTTCGCGCTTTTTCACAAAAAACTTCAATTTTTTCAGTCAAAAGAGCCTCAAGCTCCACCGATCCTACATCCGATCAACGGGGACCCGTGTCGGATTCGTCTGTGCCCCTCAAGGGTGAAGATTTCGTCGAGCTACACTTCGGAGGACTCCAGAAGCTTCTCAGGCCCGGTCTCGGAGATGGCCCAGGAGAAGGGAAGCTCGACGCCCGGAAAGCTGTTCAGGGTCTGCCCTGGATGCCAGCTGCAGAACGTCTTTAAGGAAGACGAACACTCTTTCTGCCTTTACTGCCTTCATGAGGACAAAACGCACGTGGAGAAGGACTGTGCGTTTTGCGGCAACATGTCGGAACGGACCATGAAGGACCGTCATCAACGTCTCGCCAACTGGCTGGAGGGTAAGAGCCCGTCTGGCGAGAAGAAGAAGAAATCCGAGCGGTCTTCTAAGACCTTTGAGGGCACCCCGGCGACGGGGGCCCAACATAAGGCCAAGCACCGCGAGTCCGCTGGCACCGGGAGCGCCGAACGGTCGGGCTCTACGGGCGCCAGGCAGGGCGCACCCTCCCCGGCACCATCAACCACGAGCCAACGCTCTGGGTCGGGTAAGAGGAAGGCCGAGCACCCGGCGAAGCTCCTGGAGAGGCCCCGGTCGAGCTCTAAGGCAGAGGAGGAGCGTGGCAGTGCCCCCTCCCTCAAGGATAAGGCGGTGAGTGCACCTAAGATGGTGAAGGCCTTGATCCATCCGACCAAGCCCTCTATCGAAACGGTCGCGGCGGCCCTGGCTCAGCCTGTGGAGGCTGCGCCAGTGGTGGCGACCTCAGGGCCCAGAATCTCCCTGCCTCCTCGGAGGGAGTCTTCTTTTGTGCCCATCGATAGGACCCCCGTGAAACCCTCCGTGGGGAAGAAGAAGGGGGGGCAGGGCGTCGTCGTAGATTCGGCCTCAACCTCAGAAGAGGAGCTGATCGAGGTCTTAAGCCACGGCCTAGGCGTGGAACAAGGCCAGCCCGTCGGAATGGACCCCGACGCGGGTGACGACGACGACATCGTCGAGGATACCGACGGGGCCCCTGCTCGCCCGTCGGATTCCCCTCTGCCAGCGCCGCGAGACAACTCGGCGGCCATTTTGTTGGCCATACAGTCCTTATGCACCGAGATAAGGACGAGGCTACCGTTACCGACGGAGGAACCTCTCCCGTCGGGGGATCCAGAACCGGGACCTTCTGGTGTTCCCCCTACCAAGAAAAGAAGGATCCATCCTCCACCTCCTTTTCAACCGTCGCGCCCCGTCCAGCCCTCCTCCCCGTCCACCCGAGGGGATGATACGGGGACTGACACGGCAGCGACGGGTACGGACGACGAGGCATACGACGAGGATTTTCCGTCGTCGCCTCCCACCAGGGCTTCTCCGCCCGACGAGATCGGATCTTTCCACTCCATGATCTCCAGGGCTTCCGAGCTTTTCCAACTCTGCCCTGAGGAGAAGAAAAAGGAAGGCTTCCTTTATCAGCGGCGCGAGGCCAAGAGGAAGACGGTCCTCGCAGTGCCTCTGTTGGACGACATTTGGGATGAGGGCCTTTCCCTCCTCAAGAACCCTTCCACTACGCCAGCTAGAAGAGACCGGTACGAGAAAAAGTACCGGGTCCCGGACACGGCCCCCCTATGCCTCCGGGCGCAGCCTACCCCGGACTCCGTCGTCTCCGCGGCAGCCAGGAAGAAAGCGGGGGGGGGGTGCGGCCTCCACATCGACTTCCCCGCCGGACGGCGAGGGGAAGAAATTGGATGCTATGGGACGTAGAGTCATCTCGTCGGCAGCGACGACGATTAAAGCGGCCAACGCCTTGGCTATCGTGGCCCGCTACGACAGGGAGCTCTGGTACAAGATAGCTCCCCTGCTGGATTTTCTGCCGGACGACAAGAGGGCGGAGGCCCTTGAGATCCTCCAGGAAGGTGAAGTGGCTTCGGACCACGCCATCACCGTGGCGACGGACATCGCCGACACTGGGTTCCGCCAGCTGGGCAACGGCGTTTGCCTTCGACGTCGTGGATGGCTCAAAGCTACGGACTTTCGGCAGGACGTCCAGACCAGAGTCCTGGACATGCCCTTCGACGGGAACAACCTGTTTGGGAAGACAGTGGACGATTCCCTTCAGGCCATCAAGGCGGATACTGAGACGGCCCGGGCCCTTGGAGTCCTGCAGCAACGACGGACGCCCTTTCGGAGCGGCGGAGGCAAGGGCGCCTCCAAAGGTTCCGGCGGCGGTTTCGCTTCCTACCGTCAAGCGGCCCGCTCGTCGTCGCAAGAGGCCTACAGAGGACGAGGCAAGTCTAGCGGACCCCGCCGTCGTCGCCAAGGAGGTCAAGGCGGCAAGGCCGCGTCCAAGCAGGATTGAACCGGCCGTGGGGTCGGGCCCCCACCGAAGCACCCCGGTGGGAGGCCGGCTGGCGGGCTTCGTCAGCGTGTGGGAGTCCATCTCCACCGACCGTTGGGTGCTGGACGCCCTGGCCCGGGGCCACGCGCTCGAGTTTCAAAGAAGGTGCCCGCGCGTCCCCCCCGTGGCCAGGAAAGAACTTCACGTCCCTCAACTTCTCCTGGAGGTAAAGGCGATGCTCAGAAAGGGCGCCATCGAACTCGTCCCAAAGAGGCTTCGGGGCCCGGAGTCTACTCGGGATACTTCCTCGTGAAGAAGAAGACGGGAGGATGGCGCCCCATCCTGGACCTGCGACGGCTGAACAAGTTCATCAAGGCGCAGAAGTTCCGGATGGTCACCCTCCAGCACGTCCTGGGTCAACTGGAGGAAGGAGACTTCCTATCGTCGTTGGATTTGGAGGATGCCTACTTCCACATTCCCATCCTAAAGGGGCACCGAAAATTCCTCAGGTTCGTGGTCCAAGGGCGTCATTACCAGTTCAAAGCCCTTCCCTTCGGACTACGGTCGGCACCCAGGGTATTCACCAAGTGCCTCGCACCGGTGGCGGCGCAGCTGCGCCGCGAGGGGATTCACGTCTACCCCTACCTGGACGACTGGCTCATCCGCGCCAAGACGAAGGAGCTCGCCGTGGTCCACACGGCAAGGACCGTCCAACTCCTCACGGACCTGGGATTCTCCGTGAACTACGCCAAATCCCACCTGGTGCCCGCGCAAGTCGCACTGTTTCTGGGAGCGAGGCTCGACACAGTGTCCCTTCTGGCCTCCCCGTCGGAGGAGAGGACCAGGACCATCTTGGGCAAGGTGCAACGGATGTTGGTGGCCGACGCGGCCAAAGTGAGATCCATCAAGTCCCTCCTCGGGATGATGTCTTCCTGCATCTACCTCATTCCCATGTGCAGGCTCCGGATGCGCCCGTTGCAAGAATTCCTGGATGCGCGCTGGATCCAGACGACGGGCAGCTTCGAGGAAAGGATCAAGCTCGACGAGAATTTCCGACGAGCGATACGGTGGTGGGGCACCCGCGCGCATCTGACGGCGGGCATGGACTTCCAGACCCCAGCCCACCAGGAGACTGTGACCACGGATGCCTCCCTGGAAGGGTGGGGAGCGCACACCGAAAATCTGCACGCGAGGGGACTCTGGCTCCCGACGGAGAAGTCCCTGCATATCAACGTCCTGGAGCTCCGTGCAGTGTTTTGGGCCCTCAGGTCCTTCCTTCCGTCCCTCAAGGGCAAGGTGGTGAGGATCTTCACCGACAACACCACCACCATGTTTTACATCAGGAAACAGGGCGGAACCAGGTCCCCAGCGCTGTCCAAGGAGGCGCAGGACCTGTGGCATTGGGCCGTCGCCCAAGGGATTTTTCTGGTGCCGTTTCATCTGGCAGGGATAAAAAACACCATCGCCGACTCACTCAGCAGGGAGCTGCGCTCGTGCCACGAGTGGGAACTACGGCAGGATCTGGTGGATCGCCTCTTCCGACGGTGGGGCACACCCCAGATCGACCTGTTCGCGACGGCGACGAACACCAAGTGCCGGAGGTTCGCCAGCAGGTTTCCCCAGACGAGGAGCATGGGCGATGCTTTCTCGTTCCCCTGGGAGGGCCTGTTCCTCTACGCGTTCCCTCCCTTGCCTCTGCTAATCCGGCTCGTCAACCAGCTCAAGAGGTCACGGTGCAGGATGATCCTCGTCGCACCTGCGTGGCCGAGGCAGATATGGTTCCCGGACCTTCTGGACTTGTCAGCGTCCCCGCCGATCAAGCTGCCGGCGGACGCGGATCTACTCTCCAGGGAAGGAGGCGGCATCCTCCACCACGACCCGAAGTCGCTGAACTTGCAGGCCTGGCTCCTGCAGCGCTAGAGTTTGGAGGATACGACATACCGGCCGATTGCAGAGAGGTTCTTGCAAAGGCCAGGGCGTCCTCGACTCTTAAATGCTACGGACACAAATGGAAGAGGTTCTCTGTCTGGTGCCACGCACAGAAGATTAACCCTCTACGGATTACGGCTCCCCAAGTACTGCCGTACCTGCTGACGCTGGCCAAAGCTGGTTTGGCACACGCGTCCATCAAGATTCATCTTGCTGCGATCTCCCGATACACCAGAACCACGGGGCGGACGTCCTTGTGGTCTCATCGTCTGGTGAAAGAGTTCATGAAGGGACTGTTCAGATCGTTCCCGCCGGTGAAGGCTCCGGCCCCGGCGTGGGAGCTCAACGTGGTGCTGACCAAGCTCATGGGACCTCCGTTCGAGCCTCTGCACTCGGCCCCGTTGAAGTTTCTATCGTGGAAAACAGCTTTTCTTGTGGCCATCACCTCCGCACGACGAGTGGGAGAGATCCAGGCCCTTTCCTGCAAGGCCCCGTACTTGACTTTCCACGACACGAGGGTAGTGCTCAGGACGCACCCCTCCTTCATGCCCAAGGAACCGTCGGACTTCCATCTCAACGAACCCTTGGTGTTGCCTGTGTTCTTCCCGTCGCCTTCGTCGCCGGCTGAGAGGACTTTGCACTCGCTGGATGTAGCTAGAGCGCTGAAGTTCTACGTGGACCGCACGAAGGGTTTTCGGAAGACGTCACAACTCTTTGTGAACTTTGGACCTGTCAATCAGGGGAAGGCTCTCTCGAAGGCTTCCATCTCCAGATGGCTCTCCGGCTGTATCATGTACTGTCACCGGTTGGCAAACCGACCGCTGCCTGGCCGTCCGAGAGCCCATTCCACCAGAGCGATCGCAGCTACCACGGCGTTCCTATCTGGTGTGCCCCTGCTGGACATATGCAGGGCTGCTACGTGGAGGTCGACGCACACCTTCACGAAATTCTACTGCGTCGACCGGGATTCCAGGGAGGAGTCCAGGGTCGGCCAAGCAGTGCTGCGCAACCTGTTCGCCTGAGGTGAGCCTGGTGAGGAGGTAAGATGCTTAATGTTGAGTTGATGTGATGCTTAATGTTGAGCCTTTGCCACCTCCCGTGGTTGTGCATGTGTGTACTGCTATGTATTCTTTATTCATGAGCATGTGAATCCATGCCAGACCCCATGCTGGAGAAGGAACAAGTTACTTACCTGTAACTGTTGTTCTCCAGCATGGGTCTGGCATGGATTCACATGCGAACCCTCCCGCCTACCCCTCTGCGGCTCTTCACTTGGTCATACTGCCACTTCACGTGCTTCCAAATCTGAAGATGGCTGCCAGAGGCGGTGCTTAGGGAGAGGGCAGTCATTGGCTGTGGTCAGTATGACGCAGAGACCAGTGATTGGTTATTACTACGAAAGACAGATCAGAAAAGAAACTGATACTGGTTTTTTCTTTACCGAGGATTCCCAGCCTGACGACGGGGAATATTCATGAGCATGTGAATCCATGCCAGACCCATGCTGGAGAACAACAGTTACAGGTAAGTAACTTGTTCCTTCCCCTGCTTCAGCCAACCTCGTTTTCATGTATCTGAGCCATGAGATTTTTAATGGAGGTCTCTAGAAAGCAAATAGCTCACTAATTCCTGAGTCAAAAAAGTTTTAGTATTCCCCCAAATTCTGAGCAAATGGCTGACTGGTAAGAATGCGGCCAGATCACCCAAAAACCACAGCCAAGCTCTTGATGAAATGCAAAATTGGGGATAGACCCAGGCAGCCTCAAAATGCTCTTTAAAAATTAATTCTCTATATCTCCAACTTACCAAAGCCCCACAGCTCCATACCATATCTTGCCACTGAAGCGGCTTTGCCATGGTAAACATTCAACACAAACTCTAACGGCTTCGCTTTGAAAGAGCCCACAGGTCTGGTTATCCCCCCAATGGCCTGCTTAAATCTTTGCTACTGCTTCTCGGCATGAGCCTCTACCCCACAATTTGTGGAAAAACTCACCTCCAGATAGTCAAAATGATTCACTCTTGGGATTGAATCCCCTTTGCAGGAGATAGCTAAAAACCCTGGGGGACGCTTCATCCCACAGTAAACCATGACGGCCAATTTCCGGGCATTTATCTTAAGCTTGAAAGTGTCCATGAAGCAAAAATAGTCATCGACCAAGCTTTGTAACCATCTGGGGGTGCGAGTAAGACTGTGTTGCCAGCGTAGGCAACTAAAGGCAGATGCCTGTTGCTCAGCCTCAGGAAGTCAGAGGAGGATTTAGGATTGCATTAGATGTTCATGTAGGCCGTTATTATAAAAACAGAAAAGTATGGGGGCTAGGACGCAGCCTTGGCACACTCCACATTCCACCTGGAAAGGAGGAGTGCATTGACCAATGTCTCCTCTCCTAGCCTGGGCCAAACATTCCCTTGTGCACCCTCTCTTAAAAAAGATGCCTGCTGACCCCTCCTGCCCAGATAACCCTTGCCCTATCTCTACTACCCCCTTCCTGGGTAAACTCTTGGAGAAGTTGGTCCTCCCCCACACTGATCTTGTTGGTTGCTTTCATGACCATCAATCTGGATTCCGGTTATCCAGAGGCACAGAAACTGCTTTCCTGAACACCTGTGAAACCATGCTTGCAAATCTCAACTCCAACTCTCCTGCTGTTCTCATTCTCCTTGATTTCTTCTCTTCCTTTGACATGGTAAACCATTCTATCCTCATAAAATGTCTCTGTTACACCCTCAGCATCACTGACCGGGCACTGGATTGTTTGACATAATTCCTTACTAACTGCCCTTCCAAGCTGCAATTGAGTCCTTTTTTCTCCACCACCACCCTCTCTCCCTGTGGCATCCCCTGGAGCTCTAGCCTATCGCCATGGGTCTTCAGTATCTATCTCGCCCCTCTTGCTCACTTGATCGCCTCCTTCTCTACCCATTTACAGTGGCATGCCGATGACACACAGCTTTCCTTCAAACTTCCCTCTAATTCCCAATCTTCCTCCTCTCTCATCCCTGATTGTCTGTCCGTGATTCTGACATGGTGTGCAGGGAATGATCTCTGTCTCAATGCCAGTAGGACAGATATCCTCCTCAATGGGACACCTGTGCCCTCCTTTCCTTCTACCCTTTGGCCCCCCTCTTTGGGCCTTCTACCCCCACCATCGTGTGAGGCCAAACATCTTGGGGTCATCTTCGCTCACTCCTTCACCCCTCATATCATGGACCTTACTAAGAAGTCCCACTTCCAGCTCCACCTCCTCAGGGGCATGCTTCCTTTTCTCACCTTCCCCCAGAAGCTCAATGTCTCCAGAGTTCTGGTCCTCTCCAGGCTGGGCTACTGCAACAGCCTCTTTCTCAATCTTAATGAGAAAGTTAATTCCTGAACCCTGAGATCTGGGTCACAAAATCTATTGCAGCAACTTAGACCTAAGACATCTGAAGCAGAGAATGGTGCATTCGCATTTAAAGCGCCCATCTTGTGGAACCAATTGCCAGGATATATGCGCAACCACAATTCGCTGGGAAATTTTAAGAAAGACTTGAAAACTCTACTCTTCACCTGATAAGCACCACCTGTTTAGAGCCCCAGAATGTATAGACCTCAAGTAGTTATTCTATTGGCCTTATTTTGTCTCAGACGCTCCCGTTCCCAGAGTCTCTAGTTTTTTTTTAATGTTACTTTATCTGCGCCTTCATGCCTGTAGGTCTATAGTGCGCATTATAAATGCCATGTAATGTAATGTAATCTCCCTATTTCCTCCCTTGGCCCCCTTCAGCTAATCTAGAATAGGACTGCAAAACGTATCCTTGGCCTCAAGCCCAGGGACCATATCTCTCTAGCCTTAAAATCTCTCAGCTGGCTCCGGTGACTGCAAGGATTAAATTCAAGACCCTCTGCATCACCCTCAAGGCCTTCTGGGACATGGGACCACACTATCTCCAACTTTCCTTCCCTAAATACTCCCCTGCTAGAGCTCAATGCTCCTCTAACTCCAACTCTCAGACTGTCAAACACTTCATCAAGCAGTAAGTGGGGGGCTGGTCCTTCTCCTGGCTAGTGCCTCCCTTTGGAACAGCCTCCCTGCCCCTCTCAGACTTGAGCCGGACCTCCTTATGTACTGGAAACTGCTCAAAACTCTGGTCTTCTTTACCTCTTTCCCTTGCCTGCTAATCACCCTACTGCTGCAGTGACCGATGGCATGATCCTCATGAATCTCACAGGATCCCAGCCTCCTCCTCCCCACTGATACCAGCGACCCCCTCCCCCCAGTGCACTGTCCTCAGGGCCCCTGTTTGGTGTTTTCAAATCCCACCCTTGAAAGACGCCTTAATAGCACTTAGCCTGAGGTTCTCCTCCTTGGCTCCCCTTAGTACTTCTTTCACGGGCCCTCCCCCAGCATTTGCCAACTCCTCTGCTCTTCCTTCCGTCTCATCCCCTGCACTTCTCTTCAATGCACTTGCATGTCCGAATACCACAAGGCCTAGTATGACCACGACTGTATATTTACTGTTTTTGCCATTGTTATTTTCTCCCCTGTTCCCTTCCCATTTAGCCTTGTGGCGCTTTGAAACACAAATCTGTTGTATGAAGTGCCTTACAAATGCTCAATAAAATATAATTAAAATGTATGATAATGGGCAAATGCATGGTGTGCGATGGTTGATTTGGTTGCAACACCTAAGAATTTGTGGTCTATATATATTGCAATGATCCAGTAAAGATGGAGAAAAATCAATTGTTGGACCTTCGTTGTACAGACTACTGATGATTGCGATGTGTGTAGATCATGTAAAGCTCCCTGCAGAATGCTAGGCGCTCATTTGCGGAATCATGTTGTCAACCCTTGGGTATATGCTCAGCATTTTTAGTGACTGCGTGCATACCACATCCCAAATAATACTGATTAAGTGGCATTGTATATAAACCTTGATATCTGTTGCACTTCTTTTCCTCACACTTTCTTTTCACCCTACACATCCCTATACACATTCTTGTTTAGGATGTGGTTCAAATTGTATTGTCGAGATTGTTCACTGGATATTAAGTTTTTAAGATATTGAAATTGGTCTGTTTCCTTTGAGGTCACTCGTATTGCTTCTGCTGCCATAGCCTAAAAGCTCCAAGTGGGTCTCAATAACTTCCAGGCATCCTGGTGTAGGGCCTCGCTACCAGGGAAGCCACATCCTAAAAGAAGCCCTCAAGTAAGAGGACCTGTAGATCATTCCAGCTTTCCTGCCTATTGAACTTTACCGTTCAGGGCCTAGGGAATAATTGGAAGAGTGTGTGTTCTCATGATCTTTTAGAACTCTCTTTAATACATCTACATCGTGCAGGAACACTTCAAAGCCTGTGCTGAACGTGACAGACATCCTCTGCTTAAAGGCCTTACAATGGACAGTTCCCTTGCTAGATAGTTGTGCTTAATGCAAATGTCTTCTTTGACCTAACTAGCCATCCATACATTATTTTGAAACTTTACCTCTAGTATAATTCTCCATTGCTGCATTCCAGTGGTTACCTAACCAATTCACTACATACAAGGGTAACGCTCATTCTCTCTTGTCCAACTGATAACAATCTGGAATGGCTCAGGTGGGGGAGAGCCTTTTCGTTAGACTCCTCTTCTGTGTCCCCCAGCACTCATTCTGCACACAGCCATTTCCTGGCTCTGACACCTCCTCAGTGTGCTCGGCTTTACCAGAACCCATTTGTGTCATCAGCATGAGGGAATCAAATGTGGTTATCTGGTTAGTAGCCCTCACATTTCCTAGGCACTCTTGAGCATAACCTCAATGCCATCACACTTCCACAAGATGATGTAATGTTTGACCACCACTACACTAGTCAAGGCCTCTTTGAGATTTCTGCCTGCCAATAAGGGAAGCTTTCCTCCCTTTCATTGCATTTTCTTCTGGTTCAAAACACTGAAAACCATACATTTATCCCAACAATCACTATCACTCACATTTATGTTTTTATTTCCCTACATGTTGTGAGTTAGGTCTGTCTGACTTTCCCCACCCATGTTCTAGGTGCCACCCTGGGCGTGGTCCCAATGTGCCTTTACACTGACACTCCTCTGCGCTTTCAGACCACTACAGTGGTGATGTGCGCAGTATAAAAGCAACAAAAAAAACATAGACATATGCAAAGAGTTTAGGAGAGGCTGTAGGTCTTGTATGCACTTGAAAAATAGCATGGTAAGTACTTAATGAATGTGTCCCCTGTCGAACAAAATAATTCCTGGGTGGTGAGGCGAAGGTGAGAAAGTGAATAAATACCCTGATCTCTAACTACCTGTTTATAATGTATGTGTGACACTTAATTGCGCAGGGTGCTCTGTATTGATGAATGCAAGTGTATGGAAAACTCTGCAGCCATACATTAATTACAACTAAGTTAGTGTGATGCCACAAATAGAGAATCTGGCTATATGTCTTCTAGATTACTGGTTGTTAATATCATTTCATTTCAGAATACCAGTAAACGCAATAGCACTAGTATTTGATCCAAGCCGTACAGTTGCCATACGTTAGTTTAATTTTTTTAAATAATATAATTCCTTACAATTCATCTAGACAGATCTAAAACCTTAGAAAATACAGTTTGAAACAAAGCTTATTACATTGATTTTCCCAGAGATTTGGGGTCGCTATAACAACATTTGCTATAAAGTGGCATAAGAGCTGATTTTAAATCTCAGATACTTACATTCTATTGTTAAATGAAAGAGTGTTTCATCCTCTGACGAGTTACAGAAGCGACAACCTCTTTGAGCCCTAGAGATATGATTTCTAGCACTTAGAATCTGGTTTGACAGTAACAAATTAAGAGGCCGATTCATGGAATAATTAGCGCGGCGCAAGTGGGCAAAAACGTGCGAATCGCAGTGGAATAGCGAAAATCGCAGTGCAAGTGCGAAAATCGCACGAAAAGCAGCGCACGTCGATTCATGGAAGGCCGTGCGCGAGAAAACCAGCGGATGTGCGATAAAAAAGTGCGCGGCGCACGTTGGCGCACGTTGGCGCACAGGCCATCTAACAGCGTGCGCCAGGTCACAGCGAAAATCGCACAGGCCACAGCGAAATTCGCACATAGCGCGGCGCACGCAATAAAAGTAGGCGGAACACGGGCGTAACACTCGGAATGGGGAACAACTTGCCAAAACGTGGGCGTCACGGGGGAAGTACAGGGCACAAGTGCGCGGAACGCCCACACGCTCGCCTACAACACGTATTCATGGAATAGAATAGGGGAAAAAAGCGCACGCTCAAACCAGCGCACAGGCACAAACACGACCGCCACAAGAAAGGAGGCGGTAGCGTCTCTGCGGCTGTAAGAAATGTGCGCCAAAAGGTGCGCCAACAAATAGCACCTATATACTGCCATGATGAATGTCCCATACTGTGGCCCTCCAGGAAAAATGACGTGCAAAGGGGTACCCACAAACACGGACACCCGCTGACAAAAAATACGTGTGCATGTATACCGGGGTGCGCGGGAAGTGTCACACGCGATTTGCAGGGTACGTGCATCACAGGGGTTCGCGTGAAGTTATTCACACGATCGGGCCTGGGGGAGCGGGCTACGTGTATTACAGGGGTTCGCGTGAAGTTCCTCACGCGATCGGGCCTGGGGGAGCGGGCTACGTGTATTACAGGGGTTCGCGTGAAGTTCCTCACGCGATCGGGCCTGGGGGAGCGGGCTACGTGTATTACAGGGGTTCGCGTGAAGTTCCTCACGCGATCGGGCCTGGGGGAGCGGGCTACGTGTATTACAGGGGTTCGCGTGAAGTTCCTCACGCGATCGGGCCTGGGGGAGCGGGCTACGTGTATTTCAGGGGTTCGCGTGAAGTTCCACACGCGATCGGGCCTGGGGGAGCGGGCTACGTGTATTACAGGGGTTCGCGTGAAGTTCCTCACGCGATCGGGCCTGGGGGAGCGTGCTACGTGTATTTCAGGGGTTCGCGTGAAGTTTCACACGCGAATAGCCTGGGCGCGTGAATTTGAGGGGTGCGCGGGAAGTTCCACACGCGATCGGGCCTGGGGGAGCGGGCTACGTGTATTACAGGGGTTCGCGTGAAGTTCCTCACACGATCGGGCCTGGGGGAGCGGGCTACGTGTATTTCGGGGGTTCGCGTGAAGTTTCACACGCGAATAGCCTGGGCGCGTGAATTTGAGGGGTGCGCGGGAAGTTCCTCACGCGATCGGGCCTGGGGGAGCGGGCTACGTGTATTACAGGGGTTCGCGGGAAGTTCCACACGCGAATAGCCTGGGCGCGTGTATTTCAGGGGTTCGCGGGAAGTTCCACACGCGAATAGCCTGGGCGCGTGTATTTCAGGGGTGCGCGGGAAGTTCCACACGCGAATAGCCTGGGCGCGTGTATTTCAGGGGTGCGCGGGAAGTTCCACACGCGAATAGCCTGGGCGCGTGTATTTCAGGGGTTCGCGGGAAGTTCCACACGCGAATAGCCTGGGCGCGTGAATTTGAGGGGTGCGCGGGAAGTTCCACACGCGAATAGCCTGGGCGCGTGTATTTCAGGGGTGCGCGGGGAGTTCCACACGCGAATAGCCTGGGCCCGTGTATTTCAGGGGTGCGCGGGAAGTTCCACACGCGAATAGCCTGGGCGCGTGTATTTCAGGGGTGCGCGGGGAGTTCCACACGCGAATAGCCTGGGCCCGTGTATTTCAGGGGTGCGCGGGAAGTTCCACACGCGAATAGCCTGGGCGCGTGTATTTCAGGGGTGCGCGGGAAGTTTTACACGCGAATAGCCTGGGCGCGTGTATTTCAGGGGTGCGCGGGAAGTTTTACACGCGATTTCTGCACAGTACGTGTATTTCAGGGGTGCCGGGGAGTCCCACATGTGATTTGACAGTGTGGGTCCTCCCAGGTGTACCCTGTACACCCTCCACGGCCCCTGCAGGCAGCCCACACCACAGGGGACTACCCTGCATCCCTGGTCATGTCCCGCAGGCAGCCCACCCAACATGGGCATGCCCCCCAGCAAAGGCACATGTCTCCTTGAACTAATGAACACCAACACATGTCCCCTTGCACCCCCACCCCCCAGCACTGTGGGGCACATGCCAGCAGTCCCCCACCCATGTCCAACTCATGTCCCCCACCACCCCCACCCCCCAGCACTGTGGGGCACCTGCCAGTAGGCCCCCACCCATGTCCAACTCATGTCTCCCACCACCCCCACCCCCAGCCACCAGGGTCACCCTCCACCAGGGCCCCACTCATGTCTCCCACCACCCCCACCCCCCAGCAGTGCAGGGTCACCCTCCACCAGGGCCCCACTCATGTCTCCCACCACCCCCACCCCCCAGCACTGTGGGGCACCTGCCAGCAGGCCCCCACCCATGTCCAACTCATGTCCCCCACCACCCCCACCCCCCAGCACTGTGGGGCACCTGCCAGTAGGCCCCCACCCATGTCCAACTCATGTCTCCCACCACCCCCACCCCCCAGCCACCAGGGTCACCCTCCACCAGGGCCCCACTCATGTCTCCCACCACCCCCACCCCCCAGCACTGTGGGGCACCTGCCAGCAGGCCCCCACCCATGTCCAACTCATGTCTCCCACCACCCCCACCCCCCAGCACTGTGGGGCACCTGCCAGTAGGCCCCCACCCATGTCCAACTCATGTCTCCCACCACCCCCACCCCCAGCACTGTGGGGCACCTGCCAGCAGGCCCCCACCCATGTCCAACTCATGTCTCCCACCACCCCCACACCCTAGCACTGTGGGGCACCTGCCAGCAGGCCCCCACCCATGTCCAACTCATGTCTCCCACCACCCCCACCCCCCAGCCACCAGGGTCACCCTCCACCAGGGCCCCACTCATGTCTCCCACCACCCCCACCCCCCAGCAGTGCAGGGTCACCCTCCACCAGGGCCCCACTCATGTCTCCCACCACCCCCACCCCCCAGCACTGTGGGGCACCTGCCAGCAGGCCCCCACCCATGTCCAACTCATGTCCCCCACCACCCCCACCCCCCAGCACTGTGGGGCACCTGCCAGTAGGCCCCCACCCATGTCCAACTCATGTCTCCCACCACCCCCACCCCCCAGCACTGTGGGGCACCTGCCAGCAGGCCCCCACCCATGTCCAACTCATGTCTCCCACCACCCCCACACCCCAGCACTGTGGGGCACCTGCCAGTAGGCCCCCACCCATGTCCAACTCATGTCTCCCACCACCCCCACCCCCCAGCACTGTGGGGCACCTGCCAGTAGGCCCCCACCCATGTCCAACTCATGTCTCCCACCACCCCCACCCCCCAGCCACCAGGGTCACCCTCCACCAGGGCCCCACTCATGTCTCCCACCACCCCCACCCCCCAGCACTGTGGGGCACCTGCCAGCAGGCCCCCACCCATGTCCAACTCATGTCTCCCACCACCCCCACCCCCCAGCACTGTGGGGCACCTGCCAGCAGTCCCCCACCCATGTCCAACTCATGTCCCCCACGACCCCCACCCCCCAGCACTGTGGGGCACCTGCCAGTAGGCCCCCACCCATGTCCAACTCATGTCTCCCACCACCCCCACACCCCAGCAGTGCAGGGTCACCCTCCACCAGGCCCCCACTCATGTCTACCACCACCCCCACCCCCCAGCCACCAGGGTCACCCTCCACCAGGCCCCCACTCATGTCCCCTATCACCCCCACCCCCCAGCCACCAGGGTCACCCTCCACCAGGCCCCCACTCATGTCTCCCATCACCCCCACACCCCAGCAGTGCAGGGTCACCCTCCACCAGGCCCCCACTCATGTCTCCCACCACCCCCACCCCCCAGCAGTGCAGGCTCAACCTCCACCAGGCCCCCACTCATGTCCCCCTGCACCCCCACCCCCCTGCCACCATGTGCAGCCCCCACCAGGTCCTCACAATCCCCAATCATGTGCGTAATGGTCAGCCTCCACAGCCAAAAAGACCTACCAAGTAACCCATTCACCCACATGGAAATGGAAATCACATGTTACACCCCCAATGTACATGAAGCAAATGAACCCATGTACGTCACACACATATTTTCAAATTGAATGGGAAAACACACAACATGACATGCATGAAACCAATGAGATGAAACCACACAGTGAACAATGGAAAAAAAATGTATTGAAAAAAATACAAATGCCAAAGAAAGAAAACTAACTACAATGTAAATGTGAAAAAATAAGCTGCATGTCCGCATAAAAACACAAAACTAGAAAATCAAATCAAAAAAATTATGTCCAAAGTGAAATGTAAAAACTCTCCATGCAACAAAGAACTATGTACAAAAATAACAAGGGTCCATCATCACAACTGAACTAAGGAAACCTCCTAAAAAACCTACCTAAATATCAACTATATACAAAAAGTGGAGCAGTGTCCGTCGACTCCAAATAATAATAAGAACGAAAGGAAACCTAAAACTAAAGAACTATATACAAAGGCGGCGGGCAAGTCCAGCGGCTCACTCTGTGGTGTTCCGGGCCAGGGCATCATCGAACTCCTGTTCGATGTCCCGGAGGCGGTCCAGTTCCATGGCCCCGAGGGTCCGCAGGGACGACGCCGTGTCCTCCTCCAACCCCCTGCGGATTGCCTCGAGGCACTCGGCCCGCCTCAGGGCCCTCCGCATGGAGTTCTCCGCCCTGACCATTGTGAGCCGCGCCTCTTCCGCCCGCCGCCGCTCCGCACCTATGGCGTGGCCCAACCGCTGCCACACGGAAGACACTCTCTGTCCTGGGTCCTCCTGCCCTCCGGCCGATGCCTGCCCCTCCGATGTCGAAGGCCCCGAGCCTTCATGGCTCCCACCATCTTGCTGCTGCTGCTGCTCTGCCTCTGCCCGTGCACTGCCTCCTGCTGCCTGCACATCCTCCGCTGGCTGGGGTGCACCTGTTGATGTGGCCACCCCTGCTGGACGTCCGACTCCCGACTGTGGCAGGGATGCCTCCTCCACCAGCCTGGCCGCACTGTCAGAGGCAGCTCCACAGGGCACCCAGGTGACTGATGGGTGGGAAGATGGCACAGAGGACGACTGGCGCGTAGGGGGTCCAGTTGAGGAGGGGGTCAGAGCAAGCCCCATCAGACAGCGGAATCCGGCCTGGGTGACCTGTCCCAGCAGGCTGACGTGGTCAACGAGCCATTCGAGATGACGTGCAGTCTCTCCATGAAAAGACTGCAGGTCACCTCGCATGGCCCGTTGACGCAACGCCACACCAGCCAGGACAGGCTCAACCCGGTCCTGGATGGCCACGTCCGCAGGCAGAGGAAGGCCAGTTGACGTCAGCTCGTCCCCTGCCTGAAAACGGGTCTGGACGTAGGCATCCCTGCTGGTGCAAGATGATGCAGGGACAGGATCGGGGACAGGATTGCACACAGGCACCTCCGCGGCCGCCTGTGCTGCCTCCTGTCCCTGGTCCTGCACTGCACCACTAGCACCAGTGGGATCCCCACCTCCAGACCCTGTCTCTGGTGCTTGCGCGGCCCCCTCCTCCACCAAACCCCCCACCAACCTGGATGACTCTGTGCCATCTTCCCCTGTTGGGCCCTGTGGGGTCCCAGCTGCCCCTTCTGCTGCCGAGGAGTCCAACTGCAACCTCCGCCTCTTGGACCTCCCCCCGGCAGCTGCGGCCTGGGACGCGGCACCGGACTCCTCACTCCCCGACGAGATGACAACACGGGAGGGGAGCCGGGCCTTGCGTCTCCGGCTGGCGGTCGGATCCCCGCCGCTGTGCTCCACAGCACCTTCTCCGCCCTCTTCATCAGTTGACGCTGCAGACAGGGAGAAACAAAACACAGGCATCAGGGCACTGTACAATGGACACATACACGAATGACAGTTGCACATGAGTGGCATTGGCAAACCTCAGACATGTCATCACAATCCCCAACACACATGTCATTGCAACTGGCACACATGAGCCATACCACAGCCATATCGCAACTGCCACCACCATCCCTACACATACAACAGCATCAGCAGCCAAAGGGGAGCCATACATCACATGCAACACAGGAAGTGCACCACACATGTACACACACCACCACACTTGCATGCATGTCTACACCTCTGCCAAGTGTCGCACTGTTCAGACGGGCATCCATGTCACATCTGCCAATCAGGCTTCCACATACCGCTGTCACATGCATCCATGTAGCATCACTGTTGCACCTTTGACAAATACACACACATGCACATGTACACAGTGCTCATACATGCAGCCGAAAACAACATACATGCCTGACATCACGGACATGTCTACTTACATACACATTCATCCAAACATGTGTGCACGCACAACTGCATTTGCCATGCAAGCCCACACACACAAGCACCATCCATGTCTCACACATTACAGCCCTCGCATGTGTCAGCCCCACGGCCCTGTACACCCCCACCCATACTCCACCCCATACAAACAGATGTGCAACCGCCACAATGGGGAATGATCACCACACGCCCTGCTCACAACCAGGATGCATGTACACTCACCGCTCGACTCCAGACGGCTCTGCTTCTCTAGGACCTGGACGTGGAGCGCTGGGGATATGCGTTCCAGGACCCCCATCTGTTCTTCCGACAAGTGGCCCCGGCGCCCCTTGGCATCCGCTGCCTTCAAGAGGCGCCGGGCCTTGTTCAGGGTCCTGGACCTGAAGTCCTCCCAGCGCTTCCTGACATGTTGTAAGTCCCGGACTGCCACCCCCTCCGCGTTGATGGCAGTCACGATGTCTGTCCAGATCCGAGTCCGTCCTTCCTTGTCGGCGCGGGAACTTCCAAAGAGGGCATCATACTGCCCCAGGACTTGCTCCACCAGGACACCAACTTCGGTGGCACTGAAGCTGGTGCCCCTCTGCCTCTCTGGCCGGGGGTTGTCAGTGGTCACAGATGGTGTTAGCCCCGACATGACAACCCCAGAGGCAGGAGTGGGTGGGCAACTGGGTCCTGGGGCTGGGCTGTGGAGCGATGGAATTCCAGTCGGGAGTCTTCTGTTCCAGCAGGGGTGGTCACAGCAACAGCACCCCTGGCTGATGTGCAGGCAGCAAATGGCAGTGCACGTGGGCAGCAGGCAGTCAGGCAGCAGCAGATAGCAGGTGGGAGCGTGCTCGGGGCTCTGGGGGGCAGTAATTTGGCCTTCTGGGCAGGAGCGTGGTCTCCCGTGTGCTCACGCGTGGCCAGCTTGGTACGGAGTGAATTGGCACGTGAAAATCCTGCACGTCAGCGTGAAAACCGAGGAAAGGCCCTTAGCGCGTAAGCGCGTCAGCACGCATACGCGATTCCATTGGACCAAAGGCCCTCAGCGCGTAAGCGCGTCTGTGACGTGACCCGCACGGGTGTTTCCCACACAGCACGTGATGACAGAGCACACGTGGAAAGACTGCACGTCAGAGTCTCATCGCGTGTAATTGGACAAAAGTGCGTGTACACGCGATTGGCCTATGTACGTGTATATGAGGTGTGCGCGGACACTTACACACGCAAGTACGTCAGCGCACCTGTATCCCGGTGTACGGCCATTTCCACCAATCACACGCAATGAGACTCTGACGTGCAGTCTTTCCATGTGTGCTCTGTCATCACGTGCTGTGTGGGAAACACCCGTGCGGGTCACGTCACAGACGCGCTTACGCGCTGAGGGCCTTTGGTCCAATGGAATCGCGTATGCGTGCTGACGCGCTTACGCGCTAAGGGCCTTTCCTCGGTTTTCACGCTGACGTGCAGGATTTTCACGTGCCAATTCACTCCGTACCAAGCTGGCCACGCGTGAGCACACGGGAGACCACGCTCCTGCCCAGAAGGCCGAATTACTGCCCCCCAGAGCCCCGAGCACGCTCCCACCTGCTATCTGCTGCTGCCTGACTGCCTGCTGCCCACGTGCACTGCCATTTGCTGCCTGCACATCAGCCAGGGGTGCTGTTGCTGTGACCACCCCTGCTGGAACAGAAGACTCCCGACTGGAATTCCATTGCTCCACAGCCCAGCCCCAGGACCCAGTTGCCCACCCACTCCTGCCTCTGGGGTTGTCATGTCGGGGCTAACACCATCTGTGACCACTGACAACCCCCGGCCAGAGAGGCAGAGGGGCACCAGCTTCAGTGCCACCGAAGTTGGTGTCCTGGTGGAGCAAGTCCTGGGGCAGTATGATGCCCTCTTTGGAAGTTCCCGCGCCGACAAGGAAGGACGGACTCGGATCTGGACAGACATCGTGACTGCCATCAACGCGGAGGGGGTGGCAGTCCGGGACTTACAACATGTCAGGAAGCGCTGGGAGGACTTCAGGTCCAGGACCCTGAACAAGGCCCGGCGCCTCTTGAAGGCAGCGGATGCCAAGGGGCGCCGGGGCCACTTGTCGGAAGAACAGATGGGGGTCCTGGAACGCATATCCCCAGCGCTCCACGTCCAGGTCCTAGAGAAGCAGAGCCGTCTGGAGTCGAGCGGTGAGTGTACATGCATCCTGGTTGTGAGCAGGGCGTGTGGTGATCATTCCCCATTGTGCCGGTTGCACATCTGTTTGTATGGGGTGGAGTATGGGTGGGGGTGTACAGGGCCGTGGGGCTGACACATGCGAGGGCTGTAATGTGTGAGACATGGATGGTGCTTGTGTGTGTGGGCTTGCATGGCAAATGCAGTTGTGCGTGCACACATGTTTGGATGAATGTGTATGTAAGTAGACATGTCCGTGATGTCAGGCATGTATGTTGTTTTCGGCTGCATGTATGAGCACTGTGTACATGTGCATGTGTGTGTATTTGTCAAAGGTGCAACAGTGATGCTACATGGATGCATGTGACAGCGGTATGTGGAAGCCTGATTGGCAGATGTGACATGGATGCCCGTCTGAACAGTGCGACACTTGGCAGAGGTGTAGACATGCATGCAAGTGTGGTGGTGTGTGTACATGTGTGGTGCACTTCCTGTGTTGCATGTGATGTATGGCTCCCCTTTGGCTGCTGATGCTGTTGTATGTGTAGGGATGGTGGTGGCAGTTGCGATATGGCTGTGGTATGGCTCATGTGTGCCAGTTGCAATGACATGTGTGTTGGGGATTGTGATGACATGTCTGAGGTTTGCCAATGCCACTCATGTGCAACTGTCATGCGTGTATGTGTCCATTGTACAGTGCCCTGATGCCTGTGTTTTGTTTCTCCCTGTCTGCAGCGTCAACTGATGAAGAGGGCGGAGAAGGTGCTGTGGAGCACAGCGGCGGGGATCCGACCGCCAGCCGGAGACGCAAGGCCCGGCTCCCCTCCCGTGTTGTCATCTCGTTGGGGAGTGAGGAATCCGGTGCCGCGTCCCAGGCCGCTGCTGCCGGGGGGAGGTCCAAGAGGCGGAGGTTGCAGTTGGACTCCTCGGCAGCAGAAGGGGCAGCTGGGACCCCACAGGGCCCAACAGGTGAAGATGGCACAGAGTCATCCAGGTTGGTGGGGGGTCTGGTGGAGGAGGAGGCCGTGCAAGCACCAGAGACGGGGTCTGGAGGTGGGGATCCCACTGGTGCTAGTGGTGCAGTCCAGGACCAGGGACAGGAGGCAGCACAGGCGGCCGCGGAGGTGCCTGTGTGCAATCCTGTCCCCGATCCTGTCCCTGCATCATCTTGCACCAGCAGGGATGCCTACGTCCAGACCCGTTTTCAGGCAGGGGATGAGCTGACGTCAACTGGCCTTCCTCTGCCTGCGGACGTGGCTATCCAGGTCCGGGTTGAGCCTGTCCTGGCTGGTGTGGCGTTGCGTCAACGGGCCATGCGAGGTGACCTGCAGTCTTTTCATGGAGAGACTGCACGTCATCTCGAATGGCTCGTTGACCACGTCAGCCTGCTGGGACAGGTCACCCAGACCGGATTCCTCCGTCTGATGGGGCTTGTTCCGACCCCCTCCTCAACTGGACCCCCTACGCGCCAGTCGTCCTCTGTGCCATCTTCCCACCCATCAGTCACCTGGGTGCCCTGTGGAGCTGCCTCTGACAGTGCGGCCAGGCTGGTGGAGGAGGCATCCCTGCCACAGTCGGGAGTCGGACGTCCAGCAGGGGTGGCCACATCAACAGGTGCACCCCAGCCGGCGGAGGATGTGCAGGCAGCAGGAGGCAGTGCACGGGCAGAGGCAGAGCAGCAGCAGCAGCAAGATGGTGGGAGCCATGAAGGCTCGGGGCCTTCGACATCGGAGGGGCAGGCATCGGCCGGAGGGCAGGAGGACCCAGGACAGAGAGTGTCTTCCGTGTGGCAGCGGTTGGGCCACGCCATAGGTGCGGAGCGGCGGCGGGCGGAAGAGGCGCGGCTCACAATGGTCAGGGCGGAGAACTCCATGCGGAGGGCCCTGAGGCGGGCCGAGTGCCTCGAGGCAATCCGCAGGGGGTTGGAGGAGGACACGGCGTCGTCCCTGCGGACCCTCGGGGCCATGGAACTGGACCGCCTCCGGGACATCGAACAGGAGTTCGATGATGCCCTGGCCCGGAACACCACAGAGTGAGCCGCTGGACTTGCCCGCCGCCTTTGTATATAGTTCTTTAGTTTTAGGTTTCCTTTGTTTTTTCTTATGATTTGGAGTCGACGGACACTGCTCCACTTTTTGTATATAGTTGATATTTAGGCAGGTTTTTTAGGAGGTTTCCTTAGTTCTGTTGTGATGATGGACCCTTGTTATTTTTGTACATAGTTCTTTGTTGCACGGAGAGTTTTGACATTTCACTTTGGACAAAATTTTTTGGATTAGATTTTCTAGTTTTGTGTTTTTATGTGGACATGCAGCTTCTTTTTTCATATTTACATTGTAGTTAGTTTTCTTTCTTTAGCATTCGTATTTTTTTCTAATACATTTTTTTTTACATTGTTCACTGTGTGGTTTCATCTCATTGGTTTCATGCATGTCATGTTGTGTGTTTTCCCATTCAATTGGAAAATATGTGTGTGACGGACATGGGTTCATTTGCTTCATGAACATTGGGGGTGTAACATGTGATTTCCATTTCCATGTGGGTGAATGGGTTACTTGGTAGGGCTTTTTGGCTGTGGAGGCTGACCATTACGCACATTGTGAGGACCTGGTGGGGGCTGCACATGGTGGCAGGGGGGTGGGGGTGGTGGGAGACATGAGTGGGGGCCTGGTGGAGGGTGCCCCTGCACTGCTGGGGGGTGGGGGTGGTGGGAGACATGAGTGGGGGCCTGGTGGAGGGTGCCCCTGGTGGCTGGGGGGTGGGGGTGGTGGGTGACATGAGTGGGGGCCTGGTGGAGGCTGCCCCTGCACTGCTGGGGGGTGGGGGTGGTGGGAGACATGAGTGGGGGCCTGGTGGAGGGTGACCCTGGTGGCGGGGGGGTGGGGGTGATAGGGGACATGAGTGGGGGCCTGGTGGAGGCTGCCCCTGCACTGCTGGGGGGTGGGGGTGGTGGGAGACATGAGTGGGGGCCTGGTGGAGGGTGACCCTGGTGGCTGGGGAGTGGGGGTGGTGGGAGACATGAGTGGGGGCCTGGTGGAGGGTGCCCCTGCACTGCTGGGGGGTGGGGGTGGTGGGAGACATGAGTGGGGGCCTGGTGGAGGGTGCCCCTGGTGGCTGGGGGGTGGGGGTGGTGGGAGACATGAGTGGGGGCCTGGTGGAGGGTGCCCCTGCACTGCTGGGGGGTGGGGGTGGTGGGAGACATGAGTGGGGGCCTGGTGGAGGGTGCCCCTGGTGGCTGGGGGGTGGGGGTGGTGGGAGACATGAGTGGGGGCCTGGTGGAGGGTGCCCCTGCACTGCTGGGGGGTGGGGGTGGTGGGAGACATGAGTGGGGGCCTGGTGGAGGGTGCCCCTGGTGGCTGGGGGGTGGGGGTGGTGGGTGACATGAGTGGGGGCCTGGTGGAGGCTGCCCCTGCACTGCTGGGGGGTGGGGGTGGTGGGAGACATGAGTGGGGGCCTGGTGGAGGGTGACCCTGGTGGCTGGGGGGTGGGGGTGGTGGGAGACATGAGTGGGGGCCTGGTGGAGGGTGACCCTGGTGGCTGGGGGGTGGGGGTGGTGGGTGACATGAGTGGGGGCCTGGTGGAGGCTGCCCCTGCACTGCTGGGGGGTGGGGGTGGTGGGAGACATGAGTGGGGGCCTGGTGGAGGGTGCCCCTGGTGGCGGGGGGGTGGGGTTGATAGGGGACATGAGTGGGGGCCTGGTGGAGGCTGCCCCTGCACTGCTGGGGGGTGGGGGTGGTGGGAGACATGAGTGGGGGCCTGGTGGAGGGTGACCCTGGTGGCTGGGGGGTGGGGGTGGTGGGAGACATGAGTGGGGGCCTGGTGGAGGCTGCCCCTGCACTGCTGGGGGGTGGGGGTGGTGGGAGACATGAGTGGGGGCCTGGTGGAGGGTGCCCCTGGTGGCGGGGGGGTGGGGGTGATAGGGGACATGAGTGGGGGCCTGGTGGAGGCTGCCCCTGCACTGCTGGGGGGTGGGGGTGGTGGGAGACATGAGTGGGGGCCTGGTGGAGGCTGCCCCTGCACTGCTGGGGGGTGGGGGTGGTGGGAGACATGAGTGGGGGCCTGGTGGAGGGTGACCCTGGTGGCTGGGGGGTGGGGGTGGTGGGAGACATGAGTGGGGGCCTGGTGGAGGGTGCCCCTGCACTGCTGGGGGGTGGGGGTGGTGGGAGACATGAGTGGGGGCCTGGTGGAGGGTGCCCCTGGTGGCTGGGGGCTGGGGGTGGTGGGAGACATGAGTGGGGGCCTGGTGGAGGCTGCCCCTGCACTGCTGGGGGGTGGGGGTGGTGGGAGACATGAGTGGGGGCCTGGTGGAGGGTGCCCCTGGTGGCGGGGGGGTGGGGGTGATAGGGGACATGAGTGGGGGCCTGGTGGAGGCTGCCCCTGCACTGCTGGGGGGTGGGGGTGGTGGGAGACATGAGTGGGGGCCTGGTGGAGGCTGCCCCTGCACTGCTGGGGGGTGGGGGTGGTGGGAGACATGAGTGGGGGCCTGGTGGAGGGTGCCCCTGGTGGCGGGGGGGTGGGGGTGATAGGGGACATGAGTGGGGGCCTGGTGGAGGCTGCCCCTGCACTGCTGGGGGGTGGGGGTGGTGGGAGACATGAGTGGGGGCCTGGTGGAGGCTGCCCCTGCACTGCTGGGGGGTGGGGGTGGTGGGAGACATGAGTGGGGGCCTGGTGGAGGGTGACCCTGGTGGCTGGGGGGTGGGGGTGGTGGGAGACATGAGTGGGGGCCTGGTGGAGGGTGCCCCTGCACTGCTGGGGGGTGGGGGTGGTGGGAGACATGAGTGGGGGCCTGGTGGAGGGTGCCCCTGGTGGCGGGGGGGTGGGGGTGGTGGGTGACATGAGTGGGGGCCTGGTGGAGGCTGCCCCTGCACTGCTGGGGGGTGGGGGTGGTGGGTGACATGAGTGGGGGCCTGGTGGAGGGTGCCCCTGGTGGCGGGGGGGTGGGGTGATAGGGGACATGAGTGGGGGCCTGGTGGAGGCTGCCCCTGCACTGCTGGGGGGTGGGGGTGGTGGGAGACATGAGTGGGGGCCTGGTGGAGGGTGACCCTGGTGGCTGGGGGGTGGGGGTGGTGGGTGACATGAGTGGGGGCCTGGTGGAGGCTGCCCCTGCACTGCTGGGGGGTGGGGGTGCAGGGGGACATGAGCAGGTGTGCAGGGTAGTCCCCTGTTTTGTGGGCTGCCTGCAGGGGCTGTGGAGGGTGTACAGGGAACACCTGTGAGGACCCACCCAGCCTAATTGCGTGTGATAATTCCTGCACACCCCTGTAATACACGTACCAAGCCAAATCGCGTGTGATAATTCCCACGCACCCCTGTAATACACGTACCTGGCCAAATCGCATGTGAAAATTCCCGCGCACCCCTGTAATACACGTACCCAGCCGAATCGCGTGTAGAACTTCCCGTGTACCCCTGTAATACACGTACCCAGCCAAATCGCGTGTGATAATTCCCACATACCCCTGTAATACACGTACCCTGGCCAATCGCGTGTAGAACTTCCCACGCACCCCTGTAATACACCTACCCAGCCAAATCGCGTGTGATAATTCCCACGCACCCCTGTAATACACGTACCTGGCCAAATCGCATGTGAGAATTCCCGCGCACCCCTGTAATACACGTAACCAGCCGAATCGCGTGTAGAACTTCCCGTGTACCCCTGTAATACACGTACCCAGCCAAATCGCGTGTGATAATTCCCACATACCCCTGTAATACACGTACCCTGGCCAATCGCGTGTAGAACTTCCCACGCACCCCTGTAATACACCTACCCAGCCAAATCGCGTGTGATAATTCCCACGCACCCCTGTAATACACGTACCTGGCCAAATCGCATGTGAGAATTCCCGCGCACCCCTGTAATACACGTACCCAGCCGAATCGCGTGTAGAACTTCCCGTGTACCCCTGTAATACACCTACCCAGCCAAATCGCGTGTGATAATTCCCGCGCACCCCTGGAATACATGTACCCAGCCAAATCGCGTGTGATAATTCCCGCGCACCCCTGGAATACACGTACCCAGCCAAATCGCGTGTGATAATTCCCACGCACCCCTGGAATACACGTACCCAGCCAAATCGCGTGTGATAATTCCCGCGCACCCCTGTAATATACGTACCCAGCCAAATCGCGTGTGATAATTCCTGCGTACCCCTGTGATACACGTGCCCTGGCTAATCGCGTGTAAAACTTCACGCGTACCCCTGATATGCACGTTACCCGCTTTGCGTTCCTTGTTTGGCAGCCCTGTGGACTGGTCCAGGGTTAGCGCTGCCCTTTGCGATGATTTAGCGATTTTGATGGCTTTTCCTTGCGCGAGGGCGTTCTTGGGGGCGTTACTGGCGCTACTGCAGGGTCGCTGCGATACTCTGCGCCACGGCTGGTTTGGGAGCCTGAAATCCATGAATACGCTGTGCGCGGAAATCGGTTTTAGCGCACGTGCCTGGCGCAGTCAATCGCACGCGGACACTCTGCGCCAGCCGCTTGCGACACTTTTCTGCGAAATTCTATGAATTACCCTGTAAATCTAATTTTCACGAAATACAGTCTCCATTGCGCATTGGGACATTTCATTATATAATTCAGAATTGTATGCAAAGGTTTCCCATTTAAACTAATATCATGTTGATGTTTGAGTTGTTTACACTCTACAAAAGTTTGTATCCAGTCCGCCACCCATATCTTCTTTTTGACATTGTCAGGATTCATAATCAAAAGGTAAAGGGAGGTGTCTACCAACGATAATACCCAGGTACAATTGTTAATCCATCTGTTCAAAGCTGGAATTCTTCCACTATGAATTATTTCAGAAATCGGGTGCAACAAGGATGCCTGAGGTGCAGTATATATTTTCCTCATTAAAGGAATGGTTCGGTCAACATTTTTTATTGCCCAAACGGGTCGGCCATGTGTTTTTAAGCCTAAGTCGCTCGATTTTAGAAAAATGTCATATGGACCTTACCCGAGTTTTCGTCCATTAAACGCACGCGAAAACAGGCATCAGGGAGCTGCCATTTTGTGATAATCCTATCATTTCCCCCATCGCCCTGGCTGACCTGCTTTTGCGGCACTAAATCATATCCCCCGCCCCTGAGCCTGTCATCAGCAGGCGCGTACCGCCCATTTCACAACGCCAAAGCACGTCTCGTGTCAGCATTCGCTGCGCTTCAGCTAATGACGTGTCGCCATGGAAATGGCAGGACGCCTCTTTCCTCAATAAGTATAAACAGACCGTTTCACAACACACAGCAGCAGATTTTCAATTCCATTCTTCTCTCTGTGTTACTTTGAGTATTCTGTGACTCGTTTCTGTGCTCTGGTCAGCTACCTTCGTTGCTTGTTGCCCATGTGAACAGATACCAGAACCACCGTTATAAATTATTTTAGTTTGTTTAACACACAATGGCTACAATAATGCCCTACATGTACGAGCCCGAGTACACCGAGGAGGAACTACTGGAAAGGGAAACACGCGAAAACGATGGGTCTTCGGATGGCAGTTGGGAGGACGATTCAACAGCTGAATAGCCTGGAACTAGTCGCATGGACGGTGTTTCCACCTGGTGCACATGCAATCGGTACGAGCTAATGCCAACCGAGGACGAGAACTGCTGCTACTGTGAAAACTCGGGATGCGTGGCCTACATTTCGGTAGGCGAGCCATAACCGCAATGCATCACCGAGCTGCCAGACTTCAGGGCAGCCTGCCTCACACGGTCCGTGTTGAGGATAATGATGGTGCTTATGCACGAACTTCGCGCAACTGTTCGTCCTCGTAATCCGAGTAACGAGTAAGTATACTCTGCTTGTCATGCCACTCCTATTTCATGGTCTTCTACTATATCCAAAATTACATATACATATCATTGTAACGCATGAAAGTCGTTCAATAGTGTGCAGTGTCTAGATAGCATTTGTCAGAGCAGAATGCCATTAGTTACAAGAATTGCCATTGAGAACAAACGTTTATTAAACTTATCTTGGTCATTTAAAAACAGTTTGTTTCATTCCTTTTCACAGGTGGTACAGGCTGGTGGCCTATCGTGCCTTTACATGGTGGCTTCACGGGAGGCTTGGACACCGCGTTCGAAGAGTAATACCCGCCTGTGCCGTTCGTGCCATAAGAGAAACGTTCCCGAGTGACAGCGGTCAGTACAGGGGATTTTCTCTCACTGTGCTGCAACCTGACCTGTACAATGTGTAAAGTCTTGTATTTTTGTGTCATCAAAATAAGATACAAAATAAAACACCACATATATTTTAACAATGGTTGTTTCGATTTTTTAAATAAATCAAGTGTGTCTCCATTCAAGGATGGACATCAGACATCTGTGCTCCGAATGGGTGAAGGTCAGGTCGCTATGAAACAGGGTGGTCACTATCTAAGCTAACATAATATATTCTCAATAATGCATGCAGGTATTGAGGACACGTTTGTGGAGATGGACGAGCTATGTGCTTAGTTCAGGCTGGTTCACATGCAGGACATTGATCGAAGAGGAAGAGTGATGTGTTACATTTATTAGCTGTTGCAAATACCTCTGGAGTTTTCCAGTCAGAGTGGGAACGAGGGTGGGGGCCATGTGCTGTGTGCATTGAGGCCTGGTCACCAAGATGGATTGGAAAGGGGGTACAAAAATGGATGCCCCGTGTCCTGCTCAGTGGTCCCATCTACGCGAATGTCAACCAAAGTTAACATCACATAAGGGCAAGGGGCGAACCCACTACTGGAGGCACTGGGTCCGAGTTTCTACTGAGAAGTAAAGGATGAGAGGGGCCTGATGGCCCCTCACTCCCACACATTTGCCTGTATGCCCACCGGCCCATCCCTCCCACCCCCTCTATCAAAGGTGGTTCGCACCCGAGGATGAGTGCTGGCATTGGGGGCTGCTACGGGCGCAAACTGCCAAGGTGCCAAACAGCATGTACACTTCTAAAGGTATCCCACGCCCAGGAGCCATTGCTCACATGGCCTCCTCAACCCCCGTGTCTCCAGGTAGGCCTCCCCTGAGGCAGGCCGCCCCCCCTGCAATCCACATAATACCACGACATACACACGTCATTCATTCACAAACACACCCTTGTTTCTAATACTTTATAAACCACTTGTTATGTCTCATGAGAACATCTTTGTGCTTTGCAAGTCAACTCCTGAACCTTCTACCTGAGAAGCACTAAGATCTATGCTAATCTGCTCTTTGTCGTGCTATCTGTGACCGCTTCGAGCAAACTCGTCAGTGTGCTACCTCTGGCCATCTACCTGTTCTCCTGCAACATACTGCTCGGCCTGCTGAATCCAACTGTTTGTTGGTCAAGGTAAGGCCATGTACCCTAGTCATATTTCGGTCATTTTTACATTTCTATATATTTGCGATTACAGTACCCAATAGAGCTATGGTCATTGGTCTCATTGCTATTGACTTGAGTTTCAATTGTTATGCTATCAATAGATCTATTTATTTTCATCTGTGTCAATTGTCATCGAATTGCATCCTTCGGGGGTCCAGTCTATAATGTAAGCATGTTTCCTTTTCCAAGGTACGAGTCACATGTTCAGAGTTTAGTCACATAATTTAAAACATTTCTGTAATTTATGCAAATACTAAGCCGCAAATGATGAACTGGTATAGTTCCGGCGACCAAAACAAACCTTGCATTGAGCATGGTATGGTTCATTTACTTTTTTATGACATTTTTATTCATCAAGGTTTTATAATAATCTTGATATTTACTTTTTAGAATTTTCAACAATGCCTGCCTGTTCGATTAGCGGTTGCCCTTCGAAGACCCATGCTAAATCTGAAGGCACTACAATGCATGTATTCCCGAAAACTGTTGATCGAATAAGAGAATGGGTCAGACATTGCGGATATCCACTGGATGAGCTGGAAAGTAGAGTCCAACAAGTCTTAGAGGACAAGAGGGGTGATCGATACTGCATCTTCAGCCGGCACTTTTCCTCAAACATGTACGCCACATCTTGGTTAACAAAGAAGAATAAACGGCGAACGACACGAAAATTGCTCGCAAACGCTATTCCAACTCTATTCGTCCACATTCCGCCACTGGTGAGTCAAGTGTCGGATTTAGCTTTAGGCCTTGCAGTAGTGTGTAGGTATCCAAATGGATTAATTAATATTTTAGGTGTTGTGTCCCTTGTAATACTCCCTTGTAATACTTTCGATATTGATATGAGTGTATAGCTTTTTGAATAATGACATTTATCAATAAATTATTTTTCGATTTTATAACCCCCAAAGGAAATCTATTTATGGGCACAGGGAACTGTACTATATTGCGCATTTTCAATAGCATTATTCTGAAGTATTCTGTCGGTTTACATGGCAATTTTTCATATTTGCATTTCATCATCAAACAATAATTTATCTTTACAACTGCTTGACTATCCACAGAATCTGAAGCAAGAACATTCTACATCCATGACGTGCCCGCAGTTATCTACCACTTGTAGCGCGTATCAGGTAATCATACTTGGCTATTCCGCTACAGACTTGTTTTATGCATGTCAAGTGATATTTTTTATGTATCGTGTGATTATTTTACAAATTGTTTGGTTAGTGCCTTACAATTGATATACACCTTAGTTGTTGTCCCCTGGTGTTTGTTTTCAGTTATAATTAGTGTTATCCATACTAATGCAAGTACTGTCTTTCCACATTGTCAACAGCCCTAGATGTTCTTCAGCAGCACGAGGTATGGATACTGACAGCTCCATCGACCGTGATCATCAGGACTGGAACACTTGTCGTTTGATTGTTCTACACCATGTTTCATTTGTGGTTAGCCATTGATATGTACCTGTGCGGTCGACCCCAAGTGTGTGTTGTGTTTTCAATATTGTAATCCTTACTAATGCAAATTATATGTTTCAAGCAGTTGTTGAAGCGTCAACCCACGCTCTTGATGCAGAGCCTGACATTCAAGTAATTCCAGGGGAAGCGGGACCATGCGGATACGAATCGGCGCAACAGCTTCCTGAAGTGCGCACCACATTTACAACATCCATAGATATTCTTCAGCAGCACGAGGGATGGATACTGACAGCTCCATCGAGCGTGATCATATAACGTGATTCCATTTGCTATACTTTCTTCCCTATTAACGCAAGTACTGTGTTTCAGGGAGACGATGGAGCTTCCACTACAATCACAAGATCCCATTCGATGATGCAGATGTAAAGAAATCGGAGAAATAAGTCGATTAAATCTGATCATATTTAAATATTCCTTGATTCTTTTAGACAATGCAACATTTGTGGTTATCTCTTTATATGTACCTGTGCCGTCTACCCGAAGTGTGTGTTATGTTTACAATATTGAAAACCATACTAACGCAAGTACTGTGTTTCAGGGAGTTGCTGATGCCTCCTCTTCAATACAATCATTCGTGGCAGTCCATGCAGAGCCAGAGGTATGGATACTGACAACTCCATCGAACTAGGTCATCAGAGCTCGAATACTTGTCGTTTGATTGTTCCACACAATGTTTAAATCATTTTTGGCTATTGAGATGTACCTGTCTGTTCGTCCTCACGTGTGTTTTATGCTAACAATATTTTGATACACAGTAATGAAAATACTATGTTTCAGGGCGTCGATGGAGCCTCATTCCATGCAGTCTATGCGGATACAGAAAATATAGTCGTTGCAGCGCAAGAGGAAGGGGAGACATGCGGATACGAATCGGAGCAACAGCGTGCAGATGTTGAAGGTTGAGTCAAAAAAGTTGCAAAGAAAAGAAACAAAAATAAGGTTAGTTACAAACAGTTCATAACTTTAGACATTTTTTGTGCTGGGGACTATTTTATGTTTTTTTCCAGTCAATTGTACTATACTTTATCTTGTGTTTAAACTGAACATCCCTTTTCCAATCTATCCTCTAGTTACCCGTGGGTGTCCGAACTATACATACACAGACAGTGAAGTGAATGAGAGATGTTGCTTGCCAGACCATTTACACTATGGAGGAACTATTAATTCAGACGCCACGTGTTGAGACTAGAGATGCTCATGTCCAATGGCCAGAACATGAAATTAATGTGTCAGAAGAATCCAGTAAAGTTGTAAAGGACCATTGCTACAGTGCGACCGCACCACCACAACAACATGATACTGGATGCATTGAAGATAGCTCTGAAGTAGTCGCAGATCAATTCACACAATCTACACCCGCCAAAAAATTGCCACCAAAAAAGCTGTCGACATTGTTGTGTTCTCCCATCAATGTTGAAGCAGCGGATCTTGAAATGACAGAGAATGAACCAGCAGCAGCATTCACTGACACATCAGAACTTGATAGCAGCGATATTTCTTTCAAATATGGTGATATGTCCTCAACGTCACATGCCGAAACAACTTTGACGCAGGATGACAGTCTAATGAAAGAGGGCAAATACATAGTATTCGACAGTTGTTTGATGGATATTATAAGTATGCTGAAATGTGGACATTCCGTCAGAGGGAAAGTATGTGGGAAGCCATTGATTCATGTGACTCGTCAAAAACAAGGCAGTAACGTCACAATACATGCCGCCGGTAGATTAAATCATACGTTCTCATGGTCTGCACAACCGATTCTGGGGAAACTGCAAGCAGGCAATCTACTGTGTGCAGCTGCATCACATTTTAGTGGCTCCAGTTTTAGAAAGTTAGAGTCTTTCTTTTAGTTTGTGGGACCCATTTAATTTCAAAAACGCAGTACTACAAATACCAACATGATTATCTGTTTCCGGCCATTAGTGATGCTTGAAAAATTGAACAATGTCTCTAGCAAGTACATTCGAAGGCAAACGATTCAGGCTAGCCGGCGATGGACAGTGCGACAGCCCTGGATTTTCTGCCAAGTACTGCACCTACCACTTTCAGGACATGGATAGTAAGAAAATTGTGAGTTCGGTGGTCGTGCAGGTAAAACAATGTACATCCTCAGTGGCCATGGAGAAACTAGGATTTATAAAATTAGTGGAATATCTACAATCGAGGGGAATGCACATCGACTTCATAGCCACGGACAGACACGTTTCAATTGCCAAGACAATGAGAGAGCAGTTCCCACATATTAAACATCAATTTGACGTATGGCATCTTGCTAAATCAATCAATAAGAAAATCTCGGCTGCAGGGGAAAAAAAGGTTTGGAAAGTATTTCAGAGTGGTCCCAGTCTATCACCAACCATCTTTGGTGGAGCTCCAAAACTTGTGAAGGGTCAGTGGAAATACTACTTGAAAAATGGCGGTCACTGATGCACCACTGTACCAACGTGCAACGCTGGTCAGAAAACCTACATTTCCACCAATGTGAACATGGACCTTTGTCCCCAGTGGAGGCACGGAAGAAGAAGTGGTTGAATCCATCTTCACCGACACACAAAGCCATTGAGAAGATTGTTTTCGATAAAACTCTATCAAGAGATTTGAGGGGACTGACAGAATTCTGTCACACAGGAGGTTTGGAGGTGTTCCACAATATGTGCCTAACGTACAGGCCAAAGCGCTTGCATTTCAGCATACAGGGCATGAGACATAGGACTCTACTTGCCGTCTTCGCCCATAACGAGAATCTCGGCCGTGAACAATCTAGGATTACGGGTAATGTAAGGATGCCTCGCTACACTAAGGCCTTTTCAAAAAGAATTAAGCAATGGGTGATCAAACCAGTCTATGAGGAAATGGAGTTCGACTTTGTCAAAAGCCTTATTGTTGCTGTATTAGAGAAGCACAGATATGGAATTTTGAACGTTTCTGTGCAGAGCACTGATCCATTGCCACCCAACATTGCCACTGTGCCATGACCACCCAAAGGAGAGCTGGTTGTGAAGTACAAATCCTGGTTTAAATAATTGTAATACGATTGTCTTTTTGTAAATAAATGTTATTGTACAGTGTACATACAGAGTACGCTAACCCTAACCCCTACCTTCACCATCCTGGGTGGCGAACAACCTGGGTGTCATCTTTGAATTCTCTCTCTATTCACCTCATATTGGTGACCTTGTCTATATGTGTATGTATATATTTTTGTTGATGTAACTATTTTTCGCAATCTCATGTAAATGCTGCACACTGTTAACTGAGGGGAGGCTTGCGAATTGCAAATAATAATAAAAAAAAACAATAAATCTCACTTTCAACTCAACTCCTCGGGTACTTTATACTTTCCCTGACCTTCCCCAAAAAATTAAAAATCTGAATAGTTATGGTTCTTTGGGTCTTCAAAGCTCGCAGACAACGAGGACAAAATTGGGGGCCTTAGAACGCGCCAAGCGAGCCGTTGCAGATGGGAGAGAAGCCAGTTCGCATTTGCACATTGAGGCGCAGTACATAGATGGATTCGAAACTTCAAGTTCTCACAGATGGCTTTACTACGGGATGTTGCAAAGAAAGAATGTATGCTCATTTCTAGTGAAGGTCAGCAGATTTTCAGCTCGCGCCCTGAAGAGGCCCACAACTCGCACTGGCAGTATAAGGTTCTATTATTTTTTGACCTTGAGAGACAGGGACCATGCCGAAAGAACTTCATTTGAAGGGGGGGGGTGCAATAACGTAAGAGACGATAAGGCGGAAAATTCTGAAACTAGACCGAGTTTCATGTTAGTTCAGTATACGAAAAATCGTTGTCAAGAGCACAGTGGGATTTACGGACTGCATTACGCAGAGACACAATGGAAATTGCAAATATAATGTAAGTAACTCTTTAGACGCTTTTTTACCGGAATGAAGAATTAATGAATGGATGCATGAATAAATGAATGAATGAAGAGCTAGGAAAACGTTTGTGGGATCGTCCTTGTAGCGGGCACATGGGCATGCAGGTCCACATTCCACACGCATTGAGACAAACAGTCGTTTCTCATTGTGTGCTAACCTCGATTTATTTCCTTACTTTTCGCATTGATTTTAGAGCCGAACATACTCCATTGCACTATCCTTGAAAGCAAATAGTTTCAGCTCGGCCGTAATAAATAAAATGAATAATATTAATAAAGATCAGCTAGCGAGACTAATTATAAATTTTATGTTTTCAAAACAGGTATATCCTTCCCTACTGCTACTGCCACAAGTTTCAGACCCCGGCAGATGGTTTTTTCAACCGCCAGCTGCAGCTTCTTGTAAACAACTGCACCACTTTGATGATTTTATGGGACGATCGCCAAGGGCCCATATGCCCTTACGCGGTACTAGCGGCTAGAAGCAACATATCAACCTTTACGCTGGCCTAGTGCCTACTTAATGGAACAGCCTTGCGGTTCACCGTGCGACAAAAGTGCTTCTTTTAACGAAAACCAACACCCTGTGTATCACAAAGGAACAGCGCGTAACTCACAATAAACATTTACGGATTTGCGGATAGAGATAAAAGAAAATAAATGGCATTCCGAGTTCATTTGGCAGTTGCTGAATATTGTATAAACATTTAATGTCAAATGCACTTTACCAAATGTACCGTGTTGCTGTTTGATTTTAAAGTACAGTTTCATATTCCGAATTGTGGCACGCTGTGTTGTGAGTTGATCTATGTTGGTTTCCGGGTTCTGTTTGAAGTCGCGTAGAAGGCGACTGGATGCGTTTGCCTACGCAGCACAGAAACGTCACGGAGAGAGGCGGGGAATATGAATGTTTTGATAATGTCAGGCTCAGGGGCGGGGGATATGATTTAGTGTCACAAAAGCAGGTCAGCCAGGGCGATGGGGGAAATCATAGGATTATCACAAAATAGCAGCTCCCTGATGCCTGTTTTCGTGTGCGTTTAATGGACGAAAACTCGGGTAAGGTCCATAGGACATTTTTCTAAAATCGAGCGACTTAGGCTTAAAAACACATGGCCGACCCGCAGGGGCAATAAAAAATGTTGACCGAACCATTCCTTTAAGGATATTGCTTTCCAAGTAGCCATTTTATTTCTTTATTTATTGTTTGCTTGTTAGGCGCTTATACAGGAAGTAAATACTGTTTCAAAGTGCCCACAGGGCAACAGGGTGAAGGTAAGGGATGAGTAACAATTAAAATACATCAACAAATATTAAGTACAGTGGGGGAGAGGAAGGACAAACCTACTATGCCTTGTGAGTATTCAGAACATGCAAGTGCAGAAGGGAGAGGGAATGGGATAGGTGATGGGGTGCTCATGAGTGAACAATAGGTGAGATGCAATGTAAGGTAAGTGCGATCCTCCATGGGTGGAGGGTGAGCCGAGGCGAGTACTGAGGATAGACAGAAGCTGGGGTGATTTGGTGTGGGAGGTCAGGGTCCAGAGAATTCATAAATGCTCTGGACACCAAACAAGCAACTGTGAGATTAGCAGAGGAGAGAGGGCGGGAAATGAGTAGGTAAAAGGAGGGTCTTGAGAATTTTCCGGAATTTAAGAAAGTCTTACTGAAGATGAAGAGGGAGGGGGAGGCTGTTCCAAACAAGTGAGCCAGGTGAGAGAAGTGATCCTTTAAACAAAGAGTTGGTGCCAGAGTAGCACAGAGGTCTAGAAGGGGAATATATAGTAAAAAGAGAGTTGCAGATAGTGTGCTCCCCGGCCCCACACAGACCTGTGGATGATATAGAGGCATTTGAATTTAATCTGTAAAGCAACTGGGAGCCAGTGAAAACTTTTTAGGGCAGGAGAGATGTGGTCCCTGGGCTTGAGGACGAGGATAAGTCTTGCTGCCCTATTCTGGATTAGCTGGAGGGGTTGCAGAGTGGACACAGGTAGATTCTTGAGGATGCGATTGCAATAGTTAAGCCTGGAGAGAACCAGGGCTTGGGTAACATTGAACTTCTGGGGAAAGGTGAGAAAAGGTAGAATTAATTAGAGAGGGAAGAGCAGAAAGTGTGACTTCTTGGCAATGTCCTGAGTGTGAGGGAGGAAGGAGAGAGTGGAGTCGAAGAGGGCCTGAATAAAAATTAGGCCAAGCTCAAAACGAATCAGGGAGGTTGGAATAGCTGAAGGTAAGCCTAAAGTCTGCTTTCAATATAAGCCCTCCAAAATACGCCATTGAATTTCATACCAACATAAAGTAACCTCAGCACCATAAACAAGCACCGGGATCATTTTAGCTTTATAAAATGCTACGAGCGGTAGACTACTCTCTCATTTTAGCTTGTGTAATTAGAACTTTGAGTTTAGATGTGAAAAATAATTTCTGGTGAGCAATGGAAGCTGTGCCTGAAATTAAAAAGCCCAAGTACACAAATTCAGAGGGCAATACCCCAAAAGACTGCATCCATTTGTACGAATGGCACAAAAGACTGAAAAAGGCCTGTACCATTCATACGAATCTGAAAATACTGAACATGAGGAGCAGGGATTGCAGTGGCGTGGGGGGGGGTACCCCGCTCCCCATGTTCACCATTTTCTAATTGGTGGTTTGCGGGGTGTCCCCCGCATAGGGGAATAAAGCAAGAAGAAAAAAAAGGAAAGGTCCCTGCAGCGCCAGTTCCAAAGCACGTAAGTGAAGGGAACCAGTGTCGTAAGGAGTCAGCGGCACACAACGATGTGTACCGCCAAAAGGTAACTAAGGGATACGGAGGAGTGTATTTTTAGGGTATGCTTGGGGAGGCATTTACTTTGGGTTGTTTGACCATAACAGTCAAGTTAGCTACAGTCTTTTCAACTGCAAACTTTTCCGTTACAGGCAAACAACCCAAATCCATTCAGAGACTACTTCTAAATGTTCTTCATTAGGTTACCAGCGGAACTCAAGATTTCTTAGTCGGACGCAGAACCATGACCTTAGATTTGCTAGTATTTACCACCAGATCATTATCCTTAGCATATTGGTTCAGGGCAGAAATCTGCTACTGCAATCCGATAGATGTTTGATCTAACAAAACAAGGTCATCTTCATACAACAACCAGCTAATAACAAATACATCTTGTTTAGGAAGGAAAGACCAGCCTTTAAAAGTGTGCTAGCCATGTCGGCAATAAATACATTAAGAAGGCTAGGAGCAATAACACAGCCATGTTTTAGTCCACTATACATTGGAATTGGTACTGACTGAAGACCTTCAATATTCAATCTAATTCGAATAGTGATATTCCCATAGAGTTCCTTTATGATGGCACCTAAAAAAGCAGGGGAACCCCAACTCAACATCTTCGACTAAAGAAGGGAGCGATTCATGCTATTAAAGGTCATTGAAAAGTCTATAAAACAAATAAATAGACATAAACGTTTATCAAGATAACTGGTCTTTAGCAAGTTCAGCAAAAACCCATTAAGAACCGTGCCCACTCCTTTAATAAAACCTGCCGTGACCTGTCCAGAATTAAAGCAGACATGGCCAAATCTCCAAATAGCTGCTCAAGCAGTGCACAAAAGATCTTACCTGGCACATCTAGTAGGGCAATGGGGCTGTATTTGGCAGGAGAGCATCTATCTCCCTTCTGATGAATCAGAATAATAAGCAGTGTTTTCCAAGAAGGGGAAATCTGTTTAGAACTAATTATTTTCACAAGAATAATAAACAGAATATATTGGACCAGAGAAGAGGGTTACCTTTGAGAGTGATGTTGGACTGTCCATCTGGAATTTGTACTGTTCATATTAAGGGCTGGATTTTCCGCTCGGAGACCCTTACCACTTAATTGGGGTGTGAAACCACCCTTTTTTGGGCATAAATAGAGGAATAAAAACTCACCCAACCACTTTCTGAGATGGGATTCCACTGGATAATCACTTGTGGATTAAGGTAGTTATTAATAATCCTCCAAAAGTCACTATGTTGAAATCTCTTAAACTTAGTGACAACTTTTCTGCAAGATTCTGGGCAAATAAAAATCTGTATTGACATAGCCAATTGTCATAGTTATTTTTGTTCTATGAGCAGAGAGCCGTTGTCACCCCTTGATATAAGTAATAGAACGAAGATCTCTTCTTAATTTCCTTTTCTCGATCTGACTATTTCTATCGAAAGAGTGAAAATGACGAGCCCTTTTATAGTTAGGTTTATGAAGAATTGTATATAGGTCATGTACTAAATCCATATATGAGCAGCTGTCCAGAATTGAATTTACATCCTCGCCCTCCATTATATTTGCAAGGCACCCATTAAATTGATCTATAGTTTTTAAACTCCAAATAAGATGATTTTCGGCATTACTGCTAGTCACATTCTGATTATAGCAACTAGGGTTACTATGCGATAGTTTCAATTTTCCAAACTAACCATAAACATGAATGATCACTATTTGTCGTTTCATCCACATGCAAAGACAAACAATCAAAAAACAAACCTTAAGACAAGAAAATAAAATCACAAGCATATGAAGAGCTTTCACCCATCCACGTAGGCTTAGAAGGAAAATCTCCAGGTATGTTCCCATTTGCCCTTAAAAATATCCAAGCATAAAACATATTTAGCCAGCGGGAACCACACTGAAAAGAGGATTTCTGATAGGCCTGTGAGTAATACACAGGGTGCCATTTCATTATTGCAGCAGCAGTTAAAGTCTACCCCCAAAATTACATCCAAAGCTTTATGGGTGGAATAATTCATATCTTAAATCTTTTCCACCCAATCCAACATAACTGCTAATGAAGTAAGCACTGGATTCCATTAAATATTACAAAGCAAAGTAGGTGGCTTATTGAAATGCATATAATTATCCCAATCCAATCTAACAATTTGGATATTCGGATTAGGAGACTCCAACTCTGTTGCATGTATGCCCTTCCCATTCTGAGCTCCAAATAACTAGCCCTCATAGGGCTGTCCCAATGCCTCATTGACAGCAGGGTTAGAAAAAAATATTAAAACCATCCAGCAGTGGCTTGTGCAACAAGCAAGTTTTCTTGTAAAAAGAAAATATCTGCTTGCGTGAGGTTGATATTCTCAGCTCGAAGCTGTGCCCCCCAGTATTCCAGACCAATAATTTTAACCAGTTGGGGGGAGGGGCACCAGAATCAAGCTATTTGGCAGAGTTGAAATACTTACATAAAGCCCTCAAAAGCCACAACCAATTGTCTTGTTGGTCATCAGTTATTACATTGAGATTGTCCAACTTCACTTCTCTCCAGTTAGAGTCCCTAGTTGAACACGTAATTTTAAGATTAACCTCTGGGCCAGGCTGATTTATGCGTGGCTGAGGAACCCTGGTAGATTTAGCAGACAAATTCTCAAGACTACGGGTTAAATTTTAATAAATTATTACCCCGCGGGTGCGAACTGCTATGCTGCCTCTAGTAACGTGATTGCCACCAGTTTTGATTTAATATGCAGGGTGACCCTTTCAAGAGAGAAGTAATCCCAGAATTCTACCCAGTCTATATCATTGGAGGTGATACCACTTAAGCTTTGGACAGAGCAGAACAAAGCCAGAATGTTTGCTCTATTTAAAATGATTTGATCTCGAACAATAGGGAGTTTCTCTAGCAGCAATAAAGTCATTGAGTGTTGGTTGGCAGATTTTTGTCTATAGAGGACTCCTCTCTAGAAAGAGCTTTAGATATCAAATATTTTTGGTGTTGCCCCAAGGTACGAAAAGACTCATCAGCATCCTCAAATTCATATTCACCACAACCTCCCTTTAAAACCTTTTGCTTACTGGGTTGTATAACTCTCTCTGTCCCACTTTCAGAAGATTTAGCCACCAGGGCAAGTCTCTGTTGTTCCATAGTAAGAAAAGGCCCCTCAAGCAGGGCCACTCGAGGAACTTGCACAACCTCAGTGAGCTTTATGACAGGCTGACGAGCCAAGCATGTAGAGGGGCCCGCTGCACTAGACCTCTGAGGCCTGGGGCATACTGGACAAGACACCTCCATAACATCCTCGTCTAACTCATTAAACGAGATATTCTGCAAAGGGGAGTTGACTGGAGAGGTGACGTGCTCATCACTCAGCTCTTTTGACATTATTGCTCCTAAGCAGGCTTAAGTCGAGGCTGACATTGAAGGGGTTTGCAATTTCCTACTGACCTTTTTTCCAGTGCGTGGTTTTTACAAAAGGAGAGCATTCCTCGGGCTCAGGAAGTGCAAGACGGCACAAACATTTGCGTGAGCCTCTATTACCATTTGAATTAGTTATCTTCTGATTTTTAGGTTTCCTTTGAGGGCCATCGCTAGTGTGGTGAGCCTCATGCTTTTTTCTTCATTCATAAGAAATTGAATAATTCTCTTGGGGCTCATCGGGAACCACCACGTTGATGTTATTTGGCAGAAGGGTAGCATTAGGAGCAGACACATCATCCGTCACAGATGCGCTACTTCCAACCCTCACTGAGACCTCCTCAGACTGTACATGAGACGGCCGGGAACCCACCACCTTTTCTTATTTTTTATTGTTATACTGAAGGGCTGGCCTCCGCTACAGCAGCACCCCTTCCAGAAACGAGATTTTAGAGTGCATCTGGATTAATAGGCTCCTTTGATCTATTACATTCCCATTAATAGTTTCATATTGCTGGACCAGCAAGCACAAAACTAAAAAAGTCAAGCACTGGAAACAGTGTTGCCCCAGCAAGGGGAGAGAAATGAATTGCTGCTACCTCTGGAGAGAATAAAGGGGGTGGAGATTGAGGTGAGCTTTTGGGTCGTTAGGTCCCTTTGAGTCAAAAACAAGATTCGGCGAGTTATCCAATGGTTGATTATCCAAAATAGCTGGTTGCACTAAGACATGTCCCTCATCCGCTGGTACAGAAATAACTTCCTCCCCCAGGCAGCCATTCAGTAAAGCAGCATCGGATAATTCACCTCATAAAGAAGTTGCGAAGGAGCCAAAAACGGAGGAGGTAGCGCCTCACCAAGGGGGAGCGTAGGGGGGCATTCGAGGTTTTATTAGGAAAAAAAGTCCGTATTTTTACAATAGGCGCAGCCCCTCATGCCCCCTAAAGGGCCGGCTTAGTGGTCTTCGCCGGTTTTTGAACCTCTTTCGTTCCACTGGAATGTGAGTAGAGGTCGAATTTAACCCATTAGTTGCTGGCAGAATAGACAGGGTTTGCAAAAGCGACGGAAATAGGCTCTGAGGCGCAGCTTCCTGGTCAGTGGCGGCAGGGACTGATTTGCTTTGCAAGACATACATGGGGAATATTCAGGGAAATGCTGGAGGGAGCATCAAACAGCAAATGCCTTGGTGTGCCCTTAGCTATCAAAAACTGTACTTCTTGTGCTGCACTCTACGTAGCTCTCCTATGTCATTTAGTTATCCACCTATCCGAGCCTCCGCGAGGGGAGGGGTACTACACACCTGACTCGCAGTCGACCCCAACCCAGACTCACCCTTGCCTATCAACTGGTATATAGTGGACGGCAACGAACTCCCGAACGTATAAAGGAACAAGAGGCCCTTTGGCGAGCCCGAATATAATGACCTTCCCCTCCAACATTCCTTGACAATCGTTCGACACCCTCCACTTACCATCCGCCCACTCTCTTAGCAGCCTCAGCCTCAACAGCAGCAACAGTGACAAAACTATAGGAAAGCCCATCACTCCCTCATGCACGAGCATCAAACTGCACCTCACGGGCCGTTTCCGACAGTGAGCAAATCAGCATAGTTGTATTCTTCCTCATGTACATATAGTGTGTGCATATAAAGCATGCAAGCTTTGACCAAGTCTCCCGTTCATCTGCTCACCTTTTTGGCTCAAAATTCACATGCACAATGAATACACATCTCTCCATTTAGTTGGCCTAGCCTGGCTGTCATAATCCTGGTTCGGCCTTTCTAAACCTGGCAAAGCTTCTTCAGTCCAGGCGGGTAGTCTGTGGAATAAAATATCTGTTCAACGTTAAATAGCTGTTTTCTCAATAAGCTTGACTCTGCACGCACAGCCTCCCTGCATGTCCACGCCATGTCTCCCCTGGAACTGTTTATTTATGAATTAATATAAAATGAACACTTGCATTCTGCCCTAGTATATTTTCTAAGGAATAAATGCACTGCCGTTACCATTGATTAGTGTGTGGGTAAGGTTTTCCCTGCTGAGTCTGTTATTCAGTGCATTAAGTGGGAATAGAAATCGAGGGGGGGTGGGGGGCTCTACTTAGGAGGTGTGGCCTACTTAGGCGAGCCCATCCCCACCTAAGTTTGAGGGGTGCTGGTAATAGAAGGAGAGCTAGCGCACACTGGTGTGATTACCTTTGATGTGCCTCCTTTTAAACAAAAGAACGGGCTGAGGTGACACCAAATGTGTGACACCAGTGTGCCACAGCTCACACACAGCAGGCCGTCCTTTCATCCAAGGAGCCGGTGGTAGGCAACGCTTTAACCACCAGCTTCTTGAATGAAAGTTCTCCCTGCTGCTGATGTCTCTGTACTCAGAAACAGCAGGCTGGCTGGACCGCCCAGCTCTCCTTTTGTTTTCGAGTTAAGTCATCAAGCAGCATGAAGCCCTTTGGCTCCATGCTGCTTGATGACTATTTACTCGGACGGAGGTGTTGGGATGGCTGGGGTTAGTCGGGGTGGGCCCCAGCAGGGCCCTGGCTCAGGAGTCCTTTTTTGAGATGGCCGGGGTTTGGTCCGTCTAGCCCCGGCCCACTTAAAGCCCTGCTGTTATTCTTCAGATATGACAGTGCAGTTCTTAGTCCGGAAGGTGCATGGTAAATTGGTCTGGGACAGAGACTGATATCTTCAGCACATTTCGCCAACAGTGAATTGCAACGATGATGTAATCTGTGAAGCAGCTGGGGAGCGTAGGAACAGCTAGGTGTATTATTCATAAACCTCTTAGAGACCATCCCCGGCATAGGAAGAGTTCTGGGAATTGCTATTGTTGACTTCCGCAGCACTGGGAAATGGAGCGATTACTCATAAAGCCCAGAGTGGGAAGTAGTACAGCTGAGAGGTATCTAGGTCATTACCTCAGCTGCTCTGCCTGCATGGATCAATGCATTCCAATGGATTTAGCAGACACATTTGCACAGAATCTCTCTAAAAAGCATGATATGCTTGGACCCATTCATCTGCTGCCAACCTCATTCAACTCCCATCTTCCTCGCTCGCCCCATCTTGTCTTAAACTCATACGACCATCAGGTCCCCTCCCAACAGAGTGTCACAGACTCACATTGGGCACAGCGACTGCCTTTTAACTTCACGATTTGCTCACATGCTAGAGTCCTTTTAAGTTTAGATAATTGCTAATCTGTCAATTCCTAAAGCAGTAGAAAATGTATTATTGGATAAGCTGCCAAATTAGTGTTCAAGAGACCACAACCTGGACCAATTCCTAAATCAACCACTGGGCCTCACTTCAAAAATGTACCATAATTGTGTATGGCTGAATGCTGGTATGATTCCCAGCAAGAATAACTGGGCATTTATGTAGGCTTGCCAGAACAGATGACTTTTTGATATCATACCGGGTAAGGCAGCCAGCAGCGACTCCCCAGGTTGGTCCTGTTCACCTGTTTGCTGGCATTTGATTTTCTCTTTGGCAACATTTTGTTGGATCAAATGGTTACTATTATAGATGTTTATTTATTTATTTGTATTTGTTTTCAGTTCTAATAGAACTTTGACAACAACAAAAAAACAAACATTTGCATCTATTAACAATTAACAATTGTTAATAGATGCAAATGTTTGTTTCCAGTTTCATCTAAAACCAATAAATAAAATCTCTGTAAAAAGTAAATGCTCTATAAAATGTCTGATATTAATCAATTGAATACAATCGTTTTACACCAATTTTTAAGTACATTTCGCTGCTGCAATTCCTTGTGTCATCCTGCATTGCATTTCTCTTTTTTAGTGTAAAAATCGAATTTAGATGTGCCTTCATCCTGCTCTGCGTTTGACTCCTAGTGTAAAAATCGAATTTAGGCGTGCCTTTCATACTGCTCTACGTTTGTCTGTTAGTGTAAAAATCTAATTTAGGCGTGCCTTCATCCTGCTCTGCATGTGTCTGTTAGTGTAAAAATCGAATTTAGGCGTGCCTTCACCCTGCTCTGCATTTGTCTGTTAGTATAAACATTGAATGTAGGCGTGCCTTCATCCTGCTCTGCATTTGTCTGTTAGTGTAAAAATCGAATTTAGGCGTGCCTTCATACTGCTGTGCAACCGTCTGTTTGTGTAAAAATCGAATTTAGGCGTGCCTTTCATACTGCTCTACGTTTGTCTGTTAGTGTAAAAATCTAATTTAGGCGTGCCTTCATCCTGCTCTGCATGTGTCTGTTAGTATAAACATTGAATGTAGGCGTGCCTTCATCCTGCTCTGCATTTGTCTGTTAGTGTAAAAATCGAATTTAGGCGTGCCTTCATACTGCTGTGCAACCGTCTGTTAGTGTAAAAATCAAATTTAGGTGTGCCTCCTTCCTGCTTTGCATTTCTCTGTTAGTGGAAAAATCGAATTTAGGTGTGCCTTCATCCTGCTCTGCATGTGTCTATTAGTGTAAAAATCGGTTTTAGGTGTGCTTCACCCTACATTGCTTTTGTCTTGTACTCGTAACACCCACTTGACCAACTGTGTATCAGGTTCAGAACTGTGCATTGCAGCACACACACCCTCCGCCCCCCTCGCTTCTCTCTGCCTCTCACTATCTTCTCTAGTTCTGAGATGGTACTCTCCATCTCCCCAATCTACTCCAACTGCTACACCATCAACTATCCTCCCTCTCCTACAAAATCTGGACAGAAAAAACATAAAAGGACATCCTTGCTGCAAACTCAGGCCTCCCAATCGCAGGCACAATTGTCAGTGCATCCTCAAGAGAACTCTTCACTGACATCCTCTAATCTGTCCCATCTCCTGATCAATGGACCTCTCACCTCACTTCCACCCTCCCACCTTACTCTTCCACATACATTAATGGCAGCACCAAATGGGATGTCCGCCTTATGGGCTTCTTCTCATCTTGCTGCTGCATCAATGTCGATCTCACAGGCCAATCTCCTTCTCTTGGACCGAATCCTTTCATCTCTCTACAATGTCCTTCATTCCCCTTCCCCCCCTTCTACCCCTTCTGCTCCACCCTTCAGATAGTAACCCCACACCCTGACACTCCACCCCAAAAAACCTTCAAAGGCTGCAGTCGCCTCCACCTGCCGACCTTCAATGCACGCTCAGCCATCAAATACTCTGCTGACTTCTGCCTGCTTCTTGAAGACACTGGGCCTCATTACGACTCAGGCGGTAAGGGTTTTACGACGGCGTAAACAGCGCCGACCCTTACCGCCTGAGTACGAGGTCCCTTAGCACCATGGCGGATTTAACACCTGCTTTTAGCAGGTGTTAAAATCCATGGCGCTAAGGGACCATGGAGTTAATTACGCCACCGTAATTTACGGTGGCGTAATTAACGCCTTCCCCACTCCCATTATGCCCTATGGGGCAAAAATGGGAATGGGGAAGGGTAAATGGGGATTGGGGACTTACCGCCCCGCCAAGGTCGGAATGGGGCGGTAAGTCCGCCAACCACCATGGCGTAAACGTAGTTTACGCCATGGTGGTAAAGTCACGGCCCAGGCGGTAACTTACCGCCTGGGTCGTAATGAGGCCAACTGACCTTGACACACTTGTACTCACTGAAACTTGGTTCAATGCCAGCTCACTTACTTTCTTTGACTACCAGACGGCTTTAAGATCACCTCTAAGCCTCGACCCCACTGAGCTAGCGGAGGAGTTGCCTTAATCTTCCCAGAGTGGATTCCTTCCTCCATCGTACCCACTCAGCCCTATTCGTCCTTTGAGAGCCTAGTATGCAAACTGGTCATCCCTCCTTCCACCATCTTGACCATTGCTACCATCTACCGGCCCCAGGTACTCCTTCTCTGTTTCCCTCTGAGTGGGTAGACTTCTGTTCCTCCCTACTATCTACAATCTCCAACCTGCTGCTACTAGGTGACTTCAACTTCCACCTAGACTTCCCTTGCAGAGCAACCACCCTCTTCACTGACATCTGCTCCTCCCTATCCCTCTCCATTCTAACCTCTGGCCCTACCCATTCTGCTGGGCACACACTAGGCACCATCATCCACTCCAACCTCACTCTATTTTCTTCCCTGGTTACCACCCTCTCACGAACATCTGTCCGATGAAACGAGTGTCAGCTGCTGCCTTCTCTTCCACCTTCATTCCCCCATTCCCACACAACCCAGACTGTAACACTGTGTCAGCCCTCAGCAACCTCTATCTGTCCATTACCAACACCCTTGACATCCTTGCCCCAGTCATGGGGTTCCACCTGAAACCTGCCTCCAACCTGTAACACCTGGTATGACTCAGAACTTGCAGACCAAAAGAGTTAGTGCAGGGCTGCTGAAGGGAAGTGGCACACTTCAGGCTCACCCTCTGACAAACTGGCCTGCCACCTGATCCAGAGACACTACAGACTATCCAATTAGTCTAACAACACGGCTGAACCCTTCAAAATCTTCAGGGAACTTGCCAACCCGTCTGCAGTATCTTCTAACCCTACTCCTTCCTAGGACCTTTGAAATGTACTCGCCTCTCACTTCATTAAAAAAACCCAGGACATACTGAACAGCCTGGTCACGCACTCCTCCAACCCAACCTTCCCCCATCTGACCCATCCTACCATTCACCCTTTGCCTTCCACCTTCTCCTCCTTCGCTTCTGTCTCCCCTGAAGAAGTCACCAGAGTTGTGACCGCCATGAAAGTCCCTTCCAAAGAGGTTGCCCCATGCTCTTCCAGAACCATCAAGGACAACATCTCCTCTCTCACCCCTGCACATGCTTATCTCTGCAACCACTCCTTTGCTTCTGGTTCATTTCCATCCCCCCTCAAGCACTGCCTGGTGTGTCCCCTCCTTGAAAACCCCTCTGCAGACCCCTCCTGCCTAGCCAACTACCACCCCATTCCCATCACCTCCTTCCCGGGGAAACAGCGTCAGAAGTGGCCCTCCCCAACTCAACTGCCATACCCAATCTATTGGAGGTCTACACGACCACCAGTCTGGATTCCGAGCATCCAGAGGCATGGAAACTGCTCTTCTGAGCACCTGTGAATAACTGTTCACATCCCTATATTCCAACTTCCCTGCTGTCCTCATCCTCCTTGATCCCTCTTCTGCATTTGACACAGTGAACCAGTCCATCCTCATAAAAAGGCTCCATGACACAGTTGGTATCTTGAGGTGGGCACTGGACTGACTCCCCTCCTTCCTAACTGACCCTTCTTCCAAAATCATTCTGGCCTCTTTCTCCTCCCATACTTCCACCTCCACCTGTGGCATCCCCCAGTGCTCCATTCTTTCACCCTGGCTTTAACATATACCTTTCTCTGGTGGCACGCCTCATTTCCTCATTTTCGCCCAACTTCCAGTGCTATGCTGACGACACACAACTCTTCTTCAAACTTCCTACTGATGCCCTTGCACCTTCCTTCATCCCCGACTTCCTCTCTGCCATCCAGACTTGGTCCATTGCTAATGACCTCTGCCTGAATGCCAGCAAAACAGAGATTCTCCCTATTGAGTCCCTTGCACCCTATTTCTTGCCTTCAGTCTGGCCATCCTATATGGGCTCCTCCCCTGCCCCCGCCTCTGAAGCCAGGAATCTCAGAGTCATCTTCAACTCCTCCCTTTCCTTCATTCCTCATATCCAGGACATCGCCAAGAAGTCCCACTTTCAGCTCTTACTTCTCAAAGGAACTCTACCCTTCCTCACTTTCCCCCAGAGACTCAATGTTACCCGTGCTCTGGTCCTCTCCAGACTAGACTATTGCAATAGCCTCTTCCTTAATCTTCCTTCGTCCACCCTGTGACCCCTCCAGCTAACCCAGAATAGGGCAGCAAGACTTATCCTTGGCCTCAAGCCCAGGGACCGCCTCTGACCTGCCCTACAAAGCCTTCACTGGCTCCCGATCCCATCACGGATTACATTCAAATCCTTCTACATCATCTACAAGGCTATCTGGAGCCGGGCACCATTCTATCTTCAATGCTTCCTGATCAAATACTCTCCCTCCAGACTTCTGCGTTCCTCTGGCACCAACTCCTTGCGTGTGAAGCAGTTTGCCAAGCAGAGAGCTGGTGGGCGTTCACTTTCCTCACCAGGCTCCCTTCTGCAGAATAGCCTCCCTCTACCCCTGCATCTTGAGCAGGACCTCCTCATGTTCCGAAAAAATGCCTCAAGACCTTTCTCTTTACCTCTTCCTTCACCTCCTCTCTTCCTAGCTAATCATACAGTAGCATGACTGATGTGCAGGGTCCTTATGTATCCTTGGGCCTTGACCTCCCACAACTCTCTTGATTAGGCTCACCCTCCCCACGGGAGGTTGCACTTACTTTCTCTTCTTAACACTTCACCCCGAGCACTTCCCCCATGAACACCACAGCAGCTATCCATTAACCCCCTCTCCCCTTCTGCACTTGCACGTTCTGAACTCACAAGGCATAGTAGGTTTTGTCTCCCCTCCCTGTTATTCTCATTATTTGTTTGCACTTTTAATTTAATTATTTATCTTTTTGTAATTCATTGTCTACCTTCCCCTGTCCACACCCTGTTGCCCTATGGGTGCTTTGAAACAGTTTTTGCTAATTGTATAAGCTCCTAACAAATGACCAATAATGAAAGAAAGAAAGAAAAGAAAATTGTCATATTTCAACACTTAAAAAATCGCTTAAAAATCAACGTGTCAGTACCACTAGAAACCATATCAAAACCAGTTTAAAATTACCAAGCATCTCCATATTTAATTAAATATCTAATCTTTCAATCCCCAGCATTTATACACTTAGGGCCTCATTATACAGACGGCGGTGGACCAAGGTGCTATTAGCACCTTGGTCCATGCCGGTAAAATACCGGCACCACCTTGGTGGAAAGGGGAATTACCGCCCTATTCCAAGGTTGGTTGGGTGGTAATTCCCCCTTCCCCCATTGTCCTTCCCCATTCCCATTTTTGTCCCATAGGGCATAATGGGAATGGGGAAGGTGCTAATTAAGGCACCACAAATTGCGGTACCGTAATTAGCTCCCTGGTCCCTTTGCGGGTTGTTTTTTAACGCCTGCAAAAAGCAGGGGTTAAATTCTCCAACCCGCAAAGGGACCTCGTAGTAAGGCGGTAAGGGTTTACTGGTACCGGTAAAATACCAGTACCGGTAAACCCTTACCGCCTACCGTGTAATGAGGCCCTTACTCTCATTGTTACTTTCACAGTTTTAAACTTTGTTCCACCCAATGCCATAACCAATATAGTGCAATATGCAGTTCTCCAGTTCACAATTTAAACAGTAGATCCCGAAGGCCTCTGACGTAATGGTATCATAATTATGAACAAATATTCCCAGCATATTCATGTATACAGAACCCAGTGATCTGCACTCGGTTACCACATGTTTTGCTGATTTAGGGTGGTTGGGTAATAACCACAACAGACAAAATTTCTTTTCCTGAGAAATACCCAACCTTGTCCCTTGAAGTGTGAGCATAGGCAAATGGTTCATTCGCAGTCTTAACATAAAGTTTGTTACTGATGGGCTCGGGCTCAGTTATAGATGTGATTCCTCCAGCCAGTCATGTTCTGTGTGGTACCCTTTAGTCATATTTTAAAGGTAATAAAGCAGTCCTTCTGCTTTTTTTCAATAAATCAATCAATCTGCTTTATTTCAACCATTGTCATAAAAGCAATAGCATAAATAAAATACAATACAGAACATTCAATTACAAAAATCATCTATTAAAACTTAAATTTCAGTTAGAAAGGGCCTATGAATAGGTAATATAATTAACATATATCATATAAGAACACACATAATTCATTATATGTCACATTGCGTCAATCAAATGTTCATTTCTATGGTGTGTGAGCAGAAACCTGCTTTCCCCTGCATTGCCGAGATAAATATATAAACTTGCCAACAGATAAAAAGATCACTGGGACGGTACAGGTTTTGCATAACTATATAGCCAAACTAATATTCCTTACCCCATGACTTCTCAGCAACGGTATCAAATAAAAATAATAAACTCTGAAGTCATGTTATGATGGACAAAAAAAACCCGAAATTGATTATAAAAAAACACCTTTATGGCGCCAATGTAAACTGGTCAACAGCTACTTGTTGCACCCTCCCGTTTTCTCAGAAAGACATCCTAACAGCAGAGTGCCCAGGCAAAATCTGATGTAGAACGACCTTGCATGATGTGTAAAAATGAAGTCAAGATAGGGCTCAAAACTGGGTATGTGTTATGGAACAGTAAGCATGTGAAAGCCCGATTGTTGGCAGTCACTGATAACACCTTCATAGGCCTTTTACATATACAAGGTTATGATCTGTTTTTTGGTCGTGGCATTAATAGTGGCAGGCGAATTCCACAGATCATCTTAGTCATCTTAGTTTAGTTTCTTTATTTATACGCCCCGAACCCTGAGGTAACTGTTCCAGTTTGTTCAATACACCCTTAATGTGTCTGCACCAGGACAAAAGGGAGCCTCCATCCTGGTCCAGCACATCTGGCAATGCTCCCTGGTCCTTATGCAAGACTGGCAACAACCAAATCCTGATCCAGTATAACAAGGACCTAAGAGCCAGTTCAAGCATGACGTCATTCCGGTCAAGCTCTCGTTTATGGTGTACTCTTTAGAAGGCACACGAGTTTGTTTAAGAACAAGTTCTGTATTGTACAGAGTTTATTGGTTTTAACACGACCCCACAATTCCGCACCAAACATAGTCACCATTCTCACCGTAGCAAGGTATACCTGGAGTGCCGGATGCGCAGTACCATTGCCATGAGTACTAGCACATTTTCTAATATCAATACTAGACTTCTCCAGAGTGCTTTCAACTCTCTCTCTCTACTTATCCAAACCAGAAGCAATTACTCTTAAACCTTAAACCGAAATAGTCATACTCCTGTACTTGTTGAATTAAGGCGTCCTTGATGACAATAGATAATCCTGGGACTCTCTTCCGCAGAGGGTGGATAGCCATCGTTTTTGTTATTGCCAGGTTGATCTCCAGGCCATTTGTCTTGCAGAACTGGTCAAACAAATCACACTGTTTACATCTGAGAAGATATTAATTAGCACAACATTGCATCAAGAATTGTCATAAGAAAGAAGCAACATGGTGATCTTTCACATAAAGGAACCTGTTAGTATAGTAATGCTGGGGGAAATCGAATGTACGTGGTTGGATTTGGAACGTGGTTGGCCATGAGTTGCTAGTGGTGTGCACTTGCCAATGCAATTGTCTTGTGATTCCACAGGGGACTGAATCACGTTACACGTTACTACAGGTGTGCCTGCAAGGTTTTAGTGGCCATTTGGTCAGGAGGCCGCATGTCCCCAAAGTGTGGGTCCTACGTTTACAACACAGGTGCCCAAAGTGTGGGTCCTACGTTTACAACACAGGTGCACCTTACATCCTTTAATGCAATCTTTCTGCCTACCTGACAGTTTTGCAGACGCCACCCTCTCTACTTATAATTATTTTCGCCCTGGCTCACTGTCGATGTCCAAAGATCGGTGAAGCTTGAGATTTTTTACAACAGCCCTGCTGCTGTGACTTCTTTACCCTCTTGGAATATGAGCAGCACAACAGACTCTTTTAAGAAATCATAGCACTGGAATGGAAGACAAACCGGCATAGATGCATTTGAAGCACCCCGAGCTACTAGATGCATTTTTGTTGGGTTGTTTAATCTACAATAACTCACTTCTAAAAATGTGTTAAACAAATCAAGATCAAATGTATAAGCAACCTTATTCTCACCTTCAAGGCCTCTCAGCTCCTTATTTCTTCTTTCGTATTGTCCCATCTTTTTTATTGCTCTTCAGGTCTTCTTCGTCTTCCCGCTTGTCAACTTGCCCCACTTCGTTCGATCTATCACTCTTCCGTTCTCACCTTATGCAGTATTACCCCACGGGATTCCATCTCTGCTGCTTTACTCTCACCTTATGCAGTATTACCCCACGGGATTCCATCTCTGCTGCTTTACTTTATCTGTGTTGGTTATCTTTGAATCACACCTGCAATGTAACCTTCTTTGTCTGGTTTTCAAGTTTTTTCACGGTTTAGCTCCTCCCTATTTGTCTTCCTTAATCTCTTTTTACTCTCTACCTCGTGCCCTCCATTCCCAGCCTTTCTTTTGTCCACTTCTCGCCTCCCTTGTGCCTCTACTCGTTTTCGCTCCTTTTCACTTATTGTCCCTAAGCAATGGAACCTTCTCCCACTGTCTCTACGCTTTATTTCTTCCTTTCCCCTATTCAAATCTCGTTTGGAACTCTTTCTTCTGTCTAATTCATTCTCCTTTTGTCATGTGAAATTTTTGTAGTTTTTCAGTTCTCTTTACAACGCTTGGGAGTCAAGCGCTATAAAAGCTCAATAAAATGCAAAAAACAAATCAAAGGATAAGCAAAATCAGTTTTTTTCTTTCTGCCATGGTGTGTTAAATTGAGTTTCTAGTGCCCACTAACAACAAAAGTGGTCTCCTGGAATGGTAACCCTGGAAGGCCCAATTAAAAAAAATCACACAGTGAAAATCACACTTTTGTAAATCACAGCGTTGTCTCCTATTGCTGAAACTGCCAGGTTTTCTGCAGTTTTCAGAAAGTAAAGTGAGCATTTATTTCACAAATGGATCTTACCAACGAGTTCCTTACGGGAAGGCCTGGATCAAGAAAGAGCATCCTCCAGCTCAGTTTTAATTTTTTTTATTTAGTATTTTCAAATCAAGAGAGCGTAAATGAAGCCATACCATAAACGCCTTCAAGGACTTTATAAGGAGTCATAAATTGTACGGTTTCTCGACTTTGAAGCAGGATAGAGTAGCACAGGAAGTATGTTTTTTTTTCTTGGTGACTAATGGTCAGCATCAACGCGACTAAATTCCCGAAAGTTGACTGTACAGAGGTAGCAGTGAAGACTGAAGTGGTCAGCATTCATTGCAGTCCTTGAGGGGGCGAAGAGTTGGCTACAGTTAGAGAACAAGTATGAGGATTGATTTTGTTTTGTTTGAGGCACTTACTGTACCCACCTGAAGAGGTGGAAAGCAGGCTTTTGAATGACAACAAATGTGTAACTTATCATTTGTAGGTGGGTTCTCTTAAACCTGTGTGTGGTCCTATCACTTAGTGGGTAGATTTTGGCATGTGGTGTTTCACAGGTTTTGCAGCAAGTGATAGTTTATGATTGTTGATTCGCTGTTGCTTGAGGTTTTATAGTTTTGTCACAATTTCCAACATTTGAAAATGTATTTTCTCTCAAAGAAACTGGAGTTGCTCAGAGACAGTTTTCACAAGAACTTAAAATCGCCATTATAAACTGAAGTAGAATTATAGATGGAAAATATGGTCAAGTAACCAGCAAAAGAAAGAGTATTTTATAAAGTGGAATGTTGATGGTTCATTTGTGTTGTTTTGTTTTCATTTCCTTTGTCTTGTGCCTATCTACGTGTACATGCTTTTGGAGTTCATGTGAGAAGTTTCAATTATTATGTTAAGATATTATTCATGTAATATTGTGTTTCCAATAATACACATTTTAATAAAAAAACAAAATAGGGAACATAGTCAGTTGATGGTGTCATTCTGCCACTGGTCACTGTCATGGTCTCCTAGCCAGATTGCCTGGCCTCCGTGACAGAAATGTGGGTAGGGAAACGGAGAGACACAGAGTGTTAACCAGTGAGCAGATAAAGCAGGATCTGGAGGCAGTCATTTTTCTATGGAGACAGCAACATCCCAGACAATTTCATGAGAAGCAAGATGGTGCCTGGTAAGATGTGGTGAGCATCCTTACTTGTGAAGCTGAGGGCAGGGCTGACATGCAGGGCTGTGATACCTGTGCAGCAACAGTTGAGTACCGAAGGTATGAGCATATGGCAGGCAGCTGGCAGTGCTGTGGCCTTGAAGATCGGAAGAAGGAGTATGTTTAAGATAGCTGCAAGAGAGGACTGGGCTTTGGAATGCACAGGATGTGCCGAGAATGTGCCGAGATCCTAGTGGATGACAATCCTAGCCCTCAATATTGACTGAGGATTCAGCAAGTTACGTCTGCCAGTATAGGCTGAGGTGATGTATGATACCAGCAGTGGGTCATTTGTATATGGAGGGTGGTAAATACAAGCCCTTAAGCAGACCAGGTATGCCGGGAAATCCTGGAACCAACAAACGGAAGAGTCAAACTAAATGACAAAAGCCTGTTTTAATCATCAGTTATGTAAAACAAGGACAGCCCTAAGTAACAATCATCAGAGCTCACGACTTTGTCGAGCATGATAATGGTTTAATAACAGAAAATGTATCACCATTGACGTCACGTCACAATCTTGGTTAGAAAAACATACAAGTTATGGGGATGGGTTATGGGAATGGTATACATATAGAAGCTATTGGGGTTAGTCCTGTCATTGACTATACCTTATCTGGTGGCCCCACCTGGAACCATTTCTAAATTATTTATAGAGAATCCATGTAATTTCTTTACCTCTGGATTGGCCTGTGTATTTATTTCTCCAGCATGGGGTCTGGCATGGATTCACATGCTCATGAATATTCCCCGTCGTCAGGCTGGGAATCCTGGGTAAAGAAAAAATCAGTATCAGTTTCGTTTCTGATCTGTCTTTCTTAGTAGTAAACAATCACTGGTCTCTGGGTCATACTGCCCCCAGTCAATGACTGCCATCTCCCTAAGCCCCGACCCTGGCAGCCATCCTCAGATTTTTACCGCACGCTCAAGTGTTGGGAGTCCTCGTGCTATAGCTCTCGAGCTTTTACTGCGTTTTGCGTTTCTTTCAAAGAGATTTATCTCGTTTTTCGGTTTAATCGAGCCTCAAGCTCCACCGTTTCTACTTCCGATCAACGGGGACCCGTTTCGGATTTATCTACGCCCCTCAAGGGTGAAGTTTTCATCGAGTTATGCTTCTTGGAGAATTCCAGAAGTTTCTTAGGCCTACCTCGGGGACGAGAAGAACATGGCCCAGGAGAAGGGAAGCTCGACTCCCGGCAAACTGTTCAGGATCTGCCCTGGAAGCAACCTACAAAATGTGTTCAAGGAGGACGAGCATTTGCAATGCCTTTATTTCCTCCACGAGGACAAAACGCACGTGGAGAAGGACTGTGCGTTTTGCATGAACATGTCGGATCGGACTATGAGGGATCGCCGGAACCGCCTCTCCAACTGGCTGGAAGGCAAGAGCCCAGCAGGTGAGAAGAAGAAGAAGTCTGAGCGGTCTTCTAAGTCCTGTGAGGGCGCACCGGCGACGGGGGCCCAACAGAAGGCAAAGCACCGCGGGTCCGCGGGCACCGGGAGCGCCGAACGGTTGGGCTCCTTGGCTGCCAGGCAGGGCGCACCTTCACCGACGCCATCAACCGCGAGCCAACGCTCTGGATTGGGGAAGAGAAAATCCGAGAACCCGGCTAAGCTTCTGGAGAAGCCCCGGTTGATCTCGAAGGAACCGGCCGAGGGGGAGCGAGGCAGTGACCCTCCCCCTAAGGTGAAGGCCTCAAGCGCACCTAAGGCAGCGAAGGCCCTGATCCACCCGGCTAAGGCCTCTATCGAGGGAGATGCTGCAGCCCGGGCGAAGCCTGTGGAGGCTATCCTAGTGGAGGCGACCTCGAGGTCTAGAGTTTCCCTGCCTCCGCTGAGGGAATCCTCTTTTAAGCCCATCGAGAAGACCCCCGTGAAGACCCCGGTGGCAAAAGAGGGGGGGCCGTGGCCATTACAGACATGGACACTGCGATCGCTGCTACCACGGCGTTCTTGTCTGGTGTGCCCCTGCTGGACATCTGCAGGGCTGCTACATGGAGGTCGACGCACACCTTCACGAGATTCTACTGCGTCGACCGGTATTCCAGGGAGGAGTCCAGAGTCGGCCAGGCGGTGCTGCGCAACCTAATCACTTAAGGTGAGCCTGGTGAGGAGGTAAGAGATGCTTAATGTTGAGTTTTATGTAATGCTTAATGTTGAACCTTGCCACCTCCCATGGTTGTGCATGTGTGTACTGCTATGTATTCTTATATTCATGAGCATGTGAATCCATGCCAGACCCCATGCTGGAGAAGGAACAAGTTACTTACCTGTAACTGTTGTTCTCCAGCATGGGTCTGGCATGGATTCACATGCGAACCCTCCCTCCTTCCCCTCTGCGGCTCTTCACTTGGTCATACTGCCACTTTACGTGCTACCTAATCTGAGGATGGCTGCCAGGGGCGGGGCTTAGGGAGAGGGCAGTCATTGGCTGGGGGCAGTATGACCCAGAGACCAGTGATTGGTTACTACTAAGAAAGACAGATCAGAAACGAAACTGATACTGATTTTTTCTTTACCGAGGATTCCCAGCCTGACGACGGGGAATATTCATGAGCATGTGAATCCATGCCAGACCCATGCTGGAGAACAACAGTTACAGGTAAGTAACTTGTTCCTTATGAGATATTGTGAATAGAGACTAAGGATTGGCTGGTGTGGACTTTACCAGCATTGATTACTTGGTGAGTCATCAACACATGAGTAATTGTGTCGGCAGGGGGAGAGACATTGAGGGGCCACTTTCCCAATCACCATCTCTGATTCTGTAGGCCATGAGCCAAGGCTTCCAGCTTTAAACTTAACCTTATCCCGTATCGTGATTCCGAGAACTTTTAAGAAGTTGCTGGCAGGTGCATTCCAGCATCTCGCCTTAATGAATAGGCCATGTCTTTCCCCCCAGGTAACGTGAGGGTGAGACCACGTTTTGGATCATTCTGCTCGCCTTCTACTGTTTTTTTTTCATCCATTTATTATGGGTGTCTTTACAATTCCTGTCCTCTAGAGACTTGGTTGAGCTTCTTTCCTTCAATATTGTCTCCTAATTAATGAGCATCTGGTCCTCGATTATTTGTTTTTCCTGGACTTAATCTAAGAGAAATGTTTTCACCCTTGGGCATTAGCTTTCGTTCTCCTCGGTGCCAGCACAAGACTCCCCTCTCTACTGTGACACTGGCAGGGGTTGAGCAGCTGGCTTCTGTGTTGCTCGGACCAGTGATTTTAGCAGGTCTGTTCTACTTGCGTGTCCACGTCTACCCTATTGCCTTCCATTCACTTGCTTTTAACCTCCAACATCCATCTTATTTTAAAGAGCCACTCATTCTTGCTTCTCCTGTTGCATTTTAAGCAGGCTTTTATGTGTATTCCTTGTGCATCTTGCGTTTCAGCGTGTAGAGTGTATATGTTTTCTATCCTATTGAGCGGATGTGTGTTCTTCATGTCTAAGTGCAGGTTGACCTATTGTTTGCGTAACTTCATGGTGGATGTGTATCTTTTTCTAGTCTAATGCGTCTACTCGTGTCAGCTTCAACAGTGATGCCATTTGCCTTGACACCCAAGTCACACCAGGTTTGGTTCTTCTTGATTCTGCATGTTCATTTCCTCTCTGATTACTTCAGAATAAGGCTGGTAGGGTTGTCTGAACGAATACTGCCTTTTACTTCCATTATATGGCGGCAGGAAGGGGAAAGGCTCTATGAATGGTGCTCTACTGTTGTTCCTTCGATATGGAGGCTGGGGAGGGGCTGACGCTACAGATGACGCATTCATCTGTCTCTCGACACATTTATTTATTTATTTGCATTTATTAAGCGCACAACAGCCCTCTGGCATCGCAGCGCTTTTACAGAAGGCTTACTTAGTTATATGAGTGGTTGCAAAAACATACATACATACATGTTGCCTAACCCCATGTTGCAGGGCGGCAGCAGCATACAATGCAGAGTCAAATTAGGTGGCACAAACATGTTGCCCAACCCCATGTTGCAGGGCGGCAGCAGCATACAATGCATAGTCAATTTAGGTGGCACAAACATGTTGCCCAACCCCATGTTGCAGGGCGGCAGCAGCATACAAATACATAAAGTCAGTATAGGTGGCACAAACATGTTGCCCAACCCTTATGTTGCAGGGCACCAGCAGCATACAAATGCAGAGTCAGTTTAGATGGCACAGACATGTTGCCCAACCCCATGTTGCAGGGTGGCAGTAGCATACAAATGCATAAAGTCAGTATAGGTGGCACAAACATATTGCCCAACCCCATGTTGCAGGGTGGCAGCAGCATACAATGCATAAAGTCAGTATAGGTGGCATAAACATGTTGGCCAACCCCATGTTGCAGGGTGGAAGCAGCATACAAATGCAGAGTCAATTTAGGTGACACAAGCATATTGCCCAACCCCATGTTGCAGGGTGGCCGTATCATACAAGTGCAGAACGTCACTTTAGGCGGGCATGGCTTGGAGGAGAGGGAAGAGGGGAGGGGGAGGAACAACGGGAGGGTTGGGGGCTCACACAGCAGCACAGGCGGCCATGGGGGGGTAGGGGCTCACACAGCAACACAGGCGACCATGGGGGGCTCACACAGCAACACAGGTGACCATGGGGGGCTCACAAAGCAACACAGGCTACCGTGGAGGGCGTGGGAGGCTCACACAGCAACACAGGTGACCTTGGGGGGGGGGGGGGGGTGAGGGGCTCACACAGCAACACATTCGACTATGGGGGGGCTAACACAGCAACACAGGCGACCATGGGGGGTTGAGGGACTCACACAGCAACACAGGCGACCTTCGGGGAGGTAAGGGGCTCACACAGCAACACATTCGACTATGGGGGGTTCACACAGCAACACAGGCGACCATGGAGGGTTTGGGGGGGTCACACAGCAAAACAGGCGACCATGGTGGGTGTGGGGGGCTCACACAGCAACACAGGTGACCATGGGGGTCTCACATAGCAACACAGGCGATCTTGGGGGGGGGGTGAGGGGCTCACACAACACAGGCAACCATGGGGGTTTGGAGGGCTCACACAGCAACACAGGCGACTATGAGGGGTGGGGGGCTCACACAGCAACACAGGCGACCATGGAGGGGTCTGGGGGCCTCACACAGCAACACAGGCGACCATGGGGGGGCTCACACAGCAACACAGGTGACCATTGGGGGCTCACACAGCAACACAGGAGACCATGGGTGGGGTCCGGGGGTCACACAGCAACACAGGCGACCATGGGGGCTTGGGGGGCTCACACAGCAACACAGACAACCATGGGAGGGCTCACACAGAAACACAGGCGACCATGGAGGGGTGGAGGCCTCACACAACAACACAGGTGACCACGGGATGGGGGTGGGTGAGGGGCTCACACAACACAGGCAACCATGGGGGTTTGGGGGGCTCACACAGCAACACAGGCGACCATGAGGGGGTGGGGGGCTCACACAGCAACACAGGCGACCATGGGGGGGTCTGGGGGCCTCACACAGCAACACAGGTGACCATTGGGGGCTCACACAGCAACACAGAAGACCATGGGTGAGGTGCGGGGGTCACACAGCAACACGGACGATCATGGGGTCTTGGGGGGCTCACACAGAAACACAGACAACCATGGGGGGGGGTGAGGGGCTCACACATCAACACAGGCGATCTTGGGGGGGGTGAGGGGCTCACACAACACAGGCAACCATGGGGGTTTGGAGGGCTCACACAGCAACACAGGCGACTCTGAGGGGGTGGGGGGCTCACACAGCAACACAGGCGACCATGGGGGGGTCTGGGGGCCTCACACAGCAACACAGGCGACCATGGGGGGGCTCACACAGCAACACAGGTGACCATTGGGGGCTCACACAGCAACACAGGAGACCATGGGTGGGGTGCGGGGGTCACACAGCAACACAGGCGACCATGGGGGCTTGGGGTGCTCACACAGCAACACAGACAACCATGGGGGGCTCACACAGCAACACAGGCGACCATGGAGGGGTGGGGGCCTCACACAACAACACAGGTGACCACGGGGTGGGGGGTGGGTGAGGGGCTCACACAACACAGGCAACCATGGGGGTTTGGGGGGCTCACACAGCAACACAGGCGACCATGAGGGGGTGGGGGGCTCACAGAGCAACACAGGCGACCATGGGGGGGTCTGGGGGCCTCACACAGCAACACAGACGACCATGGGGGGGGGGCTCACACAGCAACACAGGTGACCATTGGGGGCTCACACAGCAACACAGGAGACCATGGGTGAGGTGCGGGGGTCACACAGCAACACTGGCGACCATGGGGTCTTGGGGGCTCACACAGCAACACAGACAACCATGGGGGGCTCACACAGCAACACAGGCGACCATGGAGGGGTGGGGGCCTCACACAACAACACAGGTGACCATGGGGGTGGGGGGCTCACATAGTAACACAGACGACCACGGGGTGGGGATGGGGCTCACACAGCAACACAAGAGACCATGGGGGGCTCACACAGCAACAGAGGCGACCATGGGGGGTTTGGGGGGCTCACACAGCAACACAGACAATGGGGAGCTCACACAGCAACAGAGACGACCATGGGGGGGCTCACACAGCAACACAGACGACCATGGGAGGCTCACACAGCAACACAGGCGACCATGGGAGGGGGGCTCACACAGCAACACAGATGACCATGGGGGGGCTCACACAGCAACACAGACATGGGCGGTTGGGGGGCTCACACAGCAACATAGGCAACCATGGGGGCTCGGGGGCTCTCACAGCAAAACAGGCGACCATTGGGGGCCCGCACAGCAACACAGACGACCATGGGGGGGGCTCACACAGCAACACAGGCGACTGTGGGGATGTAGGGGGCTCGCACAGCAACACAGGCCACTATGGGGGGGATCACACAGCAACACAGGCTACCATGGGGGGCTCACACAGCAACACAGACGACCATGAGGGGCTCACACAGCAACTCAGGGGACCATGAGGGGGGTGGGGAGCTCACACAGCAACACAGGCGACCATGGTGGAATCTGGGGGCTCACACAGCAACACAGGCGACCATGGGGGGCTCACAAAGCAACACAGGTGACCATGGGGGGCTCACACAGCAACACAGGAGACCATGGGGGTGTGGGGGTCACACAGCAACACAGGTGACCGTGGGGGCTTGGGGGGCTCACACAGCAACACAGGCAACCATGGTGGGGCTCACACAGCAAAACAGGCGACCATGGAGGGGTGGGGGGGCTCACACAACAACACAGGTGACCATGAGGGCGAGGTGGGGGGCTAACATAGTAACACAGGTGACCACGGGGTGGGAGTGGGGCTCACACAGCAACACAAGAGACCATGGGGGGTGGGGGGCTCACACAGCAGCACAGGAGACCATGGGGGGTGGTGGGCTCACACAGCAACACAGACAATGGGGGGCTCACACAGCAACACAGGCGACCATGAGGGGGCTCACACAGCAACACAGACGACCATGGGAGGCTCACACAGCAACACAGGCGACCATGGGAGGGGGCTCACACAGCAACACAGATGACCATGGGGGGGCTCACACAGCAAAACAGACATGGGGTTTGGGGGGCTCACACAGCAACACAGGCAACCACGGGGGGCTGGGGGGCTCGCACAGCAACACAGGCGACCATGGGGGGGTGGGGTCTCTCACAGCAAAACAGGCGACCAGGGGGGGGCCCACACAGCAACACAGACGACCATGGGGGGGGCTCACACAGCAACACAGGCGACTGTGGGGATGTGGGGGGCTCACACAGCAACACCGGCGACTGTGGGGATGGGGGGAGATCACACAGCAACACAGACGACCATGAGGGGCTCACACAGCAACACAGGCGACCATGGAGGGGGGCTCACACAGCAAAACAGGTGACCATGGGAGTGGGGTGGGGGGCTCACATAGTAACACAGGCGACCACGCGGTGGGGGTGGGGCTCACACAGCAACACAGGCGACCCTGGGGGGGTGTTTGGGGGGCTGACACAGCAACACAGACGACAATGTGGGGCTCACACAGCAACACAGACGACCATGGGGGGGGGCTCACACAGCAGCACAGACGACCATGGGAGGCTCACACAGCAACACAGGCGACCATGGGAGGGGGGCTCACACAGCAACACAGACGACCATGGGGGGCTCACACAGACGACCATGTGGGTTTGGGGGGCTCACACAGCAACACAGGCAACCATGAGGGGGTGAGGGGCTCACAGAGCAACACAGACGACCATGGAGGGGTGGGGGTCTCTCACAGCCAAACAGGCGACCATGAGGGGCTCCTACAGCTACACATACGACCATGCGGGGGGCTCACACAGCAACACAGGCGACCGTGGGGGGATCACACAGCAACACAGGCAACTATGGGGGATCACACAGCAACACAGGCTACCATGGGGGGTTCACACAGCAACACAGGCGACCATGGGGGGGGGGGCTCACACAACAACACATACATCCATCGGGGGGCTCACACAGCAACACAGACGACCATGGGGGTGTGGGGTGCTCACACAGCAACACAGGGGACCCTGGGGGGCTCACACATCAACACAGGCGACCATGAGGGGTGGAGGGCTCACACAGCAACACAGGCGACCTTGGGTGGGTTAGGGGGCTCACACAGCAACACAGGTGACCACGGGGGGTGAGTGGCTCACACAGGAACACAGGCGACCATGGGGGGCTCACACAGCAACACAGGAGACCATGGGTGGTGGGGTTTCACACAGCAACACAGGTGACCATCGGGGGGGTGGGGGGGCTCACACAGCAACACAGGTGACCATGTGGTGGGGGTGGGGCTCACACAGCAACACAGGCGACCATGGAGGGCTCACACAGCAGCACAGACGACCATGGGAGGCTCACACAGCAACACAGGTGACCATGGGAGGGGGGCTCACACAGCAACACAGACGACCATGGGGGGCTCACACAGACGACCATGTGGGTTTGGGGGGCTCACACAGCAACACAGGCAACCATGAGGGGGTGAGGGGCTCACAGAGCAACACAGACGACCATGGAGGGGTGGGGGTCTCTCACAGCCAAACAGGCGACCATGAGGGGCTCCTACAGCAACACATACGACCATGCGGGGGGCTCACACAGCAACACAGGCGACCGTGGGGGGATCACACAGCAACACAGGCAACTATGGGGGATCACACAGCAACACAGGCTACCATGGGGGGTTCACACAGCCACACAGGCGACCATGGGGGGGGGCTCACACAACAACACATACATCCATCGGGGGGCTCACACAGCAACACAGACGACCATGGGGGTGTGGGGTGCTCACACAGCAACACAGGGGACCCTGGGGGGCTCACACATCAACACAGGCGACCATGAGGGGTGGAGGGCTCACACAGCAACACAGGCGACCTTGGGTGGGTTAGGGGGCTCACACAGCAACACAGGTGACCACGGGGGGTGAGTGGCTCACACAGCAACACAGGCGACCATGGGGGGCTCACACAGCAACACAGGAGACCATGGGTGGTGGGGTTTCACACAGCAACACAGGTGACCATCGGGGGGGGTGGGGGGGCTCACACAGCAACACAGGTGACCATGGGGTGGGGGTGGGGCTCACACAGCAACACAGGCGACCATGGAGGGCTCAGACAGCAACACAGGCGACCATGGGGGGAAAGGGTTCACACAGCAACCCAGACGACCATTGTGGGCTCACACAGCAACATAGACGACCATGGGGGGCTCACACAGCAACACAGACGACCATGAGGGTGTGGGGGGCTCACACAGCAACACAGGCGACCATGGGGGACTCACACAGCAACACAGGCGTCCATGGGTAGGGGGCTTACACAGCAACACAGACAACCATGGGTGGGGCTCACACAGCAACACAGACGACCATGGGAGGGTGGGGAGCTCACACAACACAGACGACCATGGGGGTTGGGGGCTCACACTGCAACACAGCAACCATGGGGGGCTCAAACAGCAACACAGGTGACCATGGGGGGTGGGGGTCTCTCACAGCAAAACAGGCGACTGTAGGGGGCTCACACAGCAACACAGGCGACTGTGGGGGTGGGGGGATCACACAGCAACACAGGCCACCATGGGGGGGCTCACACAGCAACACAGACGCCCATGGGGGGGCTCACACCAACACAGACAACCATGGGGGTGGGGGGCTCACACAGCAACACAGGTGACCATGGGGGGCTCACACAGCAACACATGCGACCATGGGGGGAGGCACACACCGAAACACAGACGAACATGGGCGGGGCTCACACAGCAACACAGGTGACCATGGGGGGTGGGGGGCTCACACAGCAACACAGACGACCATGGGGGGCTCACACAGCAACACAGGCGACCATGGGTGGGAGTGGGGGGCTCACACAGCAACACAGATGACCATGGGGGTTGGGGGCTCACACAGCAGCACAGGCGACTATGGAGGGCTCACACAGCAACACAGGCGATCATGGAGGAGGCTCACCCAGCAAACAGACGACCATGGGGGTGTGGGGGGCTCACACAGCAACACAGGCAACCATGGGGGCTCACACAGCAACACAGACGACAATAGGGGGTGTGGGGGGCTCACACAGCAACACAGTCGACCATGGGGGGTGGGGGTCTCACATAGCAACAGAGATGACCATGGGGGGGCTCACCCAGCAATACAGACGACCATGGATGTGTGGGGGGCTCAACAGCAACACAGGCAACCGTGGGGGCTCACAAAGCAACACAGACAACCATGGGGGTGTGGGGGACTCACACAGCAACACAGGCAACCATGGGGGCTCACACAGCAACACAGGCGACCATGGGGGGTGTGCGGGGCTCAAACAGCAACACAGGCGACCATGGGGGCTTGGGGGGCTCACATAGCAACACAGATGACCATGGGGGGTGGCTCGCACAACAACACAGGCGACCATGGGGGGATCACACAGCAACACATGTGACCATGGGGGGCTCACACAGCAACACATGCGACCATGGGAGGGGGGCTCACACAGCAACGCAGGTGACCATGGGGGGCTCACATGGCAACACAGGCGAGCATGGGGGGCTCACACGGCAACACAGGCGACCATGGGGGGCTCAGAAAGCAACACAGATGACCATGCGGGGGGCTCACACAGCAACACAGACGACCATGGGGTTGGGGGGCTCACACAGCAACACAGACGACCATGGGGGGCTCACACAGCAACACAGGCGACCATGGGGGGAGGCTCACACAGCAACACAGACGACCATGGGGGGGCTCACACAGCAACACAGGCGATCATGGGGGGTGAGGGGCTCACACAGCAACACAGACAACCATGGGGGGCTCAAACCAACACAGACAGCCATGGGGTGGGGGGCTCACACAGCAACACAGGTGACCATGGGGGGCTCACACAGCAACACAGGTGACCATGGGGGGCTCACACAGCAACACAGGAGACCATGGGGTGTGGGGGTCACACAGCAACACAGGCGACCGTGGGGGCTTGGGGGGCTCACACAGCAACACAGGCAACCATGGTGGGGCTCACACAGCAACACAGGCGACCATGGAGGGGTGGGGGGCTCACACAACAACACAGGTGACCATGAGGGCGGGGTGGGGGGCTAACATAGTAACACAGGTGACCACGGGGTGGGAGTGGGGCTCACACAGCAACACAAGAGACCATGGGGGGTGGGGGGCTCACACAGCAGCACAGGAGACCATGGGGGGGTGGGGGGCTCACACAGCAACACAGACAATGGGGGCTCACACAGCAACACAGGCGACCATGAGGGGGCTCACACAGCAACACAGACGACCATGGGAGGCTCACACAGCAACACAGGCGACCATGGGAGGGGGCTCACACAGCAACACAGATGACCATGGGGGGGCTCACACAGCAAAACAGACATGGGGTTTGGGGGGCTCACACAGCAACACAGGCAACCACGGGGGGCTCGCACAGCAACACAGGCGACCATGGGGGGGTGGGGTCTCTCACAGCAAAACAGGCGACCAGGGGGGGGCCACACAGCAACACAGACGACCATGGGGGGGCTCACACAGCAACACAGGCGACTGTGGGGATGTGGGGGGCTCACACAGCAACACCGGCGACTGTGGGGATGGGGGGAGATCACACAGCAACACAGACGACCATGAGGGGCTCACACAGCAACACAGGCGACCATGGAGGGGGGCTCACACAGCAAAACAGGTGACCATGGGAGCGGGGTGGGGGGCTCACATAGTAACACAGGCGACCACGGGGTGGGGGTGGGGCTCACACAGCAACACAGGCGACCCTGGGGGGGTGTTTGGGGGGCTGACACAGCAACACAGACGACAATGTGGGGCTCACACAGCAACACAGACGACCATGGGGGGGGCTCACACAGCAACACAGACGACCATGGGAGGCTCACACAGCAACACAGGCGACCATGGGAGGGGGGCTCACACAGCAACACATACGACCATGGGGGGCTCACACAGACGACCATGTGGGTTTGGGGGGCTCACACAGCAACACAGGCAACCATGAGGGGGTGAGGGGCTCACAGAGCAACAGACGACCATGGAGGGGTGGGGGTCTCTCACAGCCAAACAGGCGACCATGAGGGGCTCCTACAGCAACACATACGACCATGCGGGGGGCTCACACAGCAACACAGGCGACCGTGGGGGGATCACACAGCAACACAGGCAACTATGGGGGGATCACACAGCAACACAGGCTACCATGGGGGGTTCACACAGCAACACAGGCTACCATGGGGGGGGGTGCTCACACAGCAACACAGGGGACCCTGGGGGGCTCACACATCAACACAGGCGACCATGAGGGGTGGAGGGCTCACACAGCAACACAGGCGATCTTGGGTGGGTTAGGGGGCTCACACAGCAACACAGTCGACCATGGGGGTGTGGGGGGCTCACACAGCAACACAGGCGACCCTGGGGGGCTCACACATCAACACAGGCGACCATGAGGGGTGGAGGGCTCACACAGCAACACAGGCGACCTTGGGTGGGTTAGGGGGCTCACACAGCAACACAGGTGACCACGTGGGGGTGAGTGGCTCACACAGCAACACAGGCCACCATGGGGGGCTCACACAGCAACACAGGAGACCATGGGTGGTGGGGTTTCACACAGCAACACAGGTGACCATCGGGGGGGTGGGGGGGCTCACACAGCAACACAGGTGACCATGGGGTGGGGGTGGGGCTCACACAGCAACACAGGCGACCATGGAGGGCTCAGACAGCAACACAGGCGACCATGGGGGGAAAGGGTTCACACAGCAACCCAGACGACCATTGTGGGCTCACACAGCAACATAGACGACCATGGGGGGCTCACACAGCAATACAGACGACCATGAGGGTGTGGGGGGCTCACACAGCAACACAGGCGACCATGGGGGACTCACACAGCAACACAGGCGTCCATGGGTAGGCGGCTTACACAGCAACACAGACAACCATGGGTGGGGCTCACACAGCAACACAGACGACCATGGGAGGGTGGGGAGCTCACACAACACAGACGACCATGGGGGTTGGGGGCTCACACAGCAACACAGGTGACCATGGGGGGTGGGGGTCTCTCACAGCAAAACAGGCGACTGTAGGAGGCTCACACAGCAACACAGGCGACTGTGGGGGTGGGGGTCTCTCACAGCAAAACAGGCGACCAGGGGGGGGCCCACACAGCAACACAGACGACCATGGGGGGGGCTCACACAGCAACACAGGCGACTGTGGGGATGTGGGGGGCTCACACAGCAACACCGGCGACTGTGGGGATGGGGGGAGATCACACAGCAACACAGACGACCATGAGGGGCTCACACAGCAACACAGGCGACCATGGAGGGGGGCTCACACAGCAAAACAGGTGACCATGGGAGCGGGGTGGGGGGCTCACATAGTAACACAGGCGACCACGGGGTGGGGGTGGGGCTCACACAGCAACACAGGCGACCCTGGGGGGGTGTTTGGGGGGCTGACACAGCAACACAGACGACAATGTGGGGCTCACACAGCAACACAGACGACCATGGGTGGGGCTCACACAGCAACACAGACGACCATGGGAGGCTCACACAGCAACACAGGCGACCATGGGAGGGGGGCTCACACAGCAACACATACGACCATGGGGGGCTCACACAGACGACCATGTGGGTTTGGGGGGCTCACACAGCAACACAGGCAACCATGAGGGGGTGAGGGGCTCACAGAGCAACAGACGACCATGGAGGGGGGGGTCTCTCACAGCCAAACAGGCGACCATGAGGGGCTCCTACAGCAACACATACGACCATGCGGGGAGCTCACACAGCAACACAGGCGACCGTGGGGGGATCACACAGCAACACAGGCAACTATGGGGGGATCACACAGCAACACAGGCTACCATGGGGGGTTCACACAGCAACACAGGCTACCATGGGGGGGGGGGTGCTCACACAGCAACACAGGGGACCCTGGGGGGCTCACACATCAACACAGGCGACCATGAGGGGTGGAGGGCTCACACAGCAACACAGGCGATCTTGGGTGGGTTAGGGGGCTCACACAGCAACACAGTCGACCATGGGGGTGTGGGGGGCTCACACAGCAACACAGGCGACCCTGGGGGGCTCACACATCAACACAGGCGACCATGAGGGGTGGAGGGCTCACACAGCAACACAGGCGACCTTGGGTGGGTTAGGGGGCTCACACAGCAACACAGGTGACCACGTGGGGGTGAGTGGCTCACACAGCAACACAGGCGACCATGGGGGGCTCACACAGCAACACAGGAGACCATGGGTGGTGGGGTTTCACACAGCAACACAGGTGACCATCGGGGGGGTGGGGGGGCTCACACAGCAACACAGGTGACCATGGGGTGGGGGTGGGGCTCACACAACAACACAGGCGACCATGGAGGGCTCAGACAGCAACACAGGCGACCATGGGGGGAAAGGGTTCACACAGCAACCCAGACGACCATTGTGGGCTCACACAGCAACATAGACGACCATGGGGGGCTCACACAGCAATACAGACGACCATGAGGGTGTGGGGGGCTCACACAGCAACACAGGCGACCATGGGGGACTCACACAGCAACACAGGCGTCCATGGGTAGGCGGCTTACACAGCAACACAGACAACCATGGGTGGGGCTCACACAGCAACACAGACGACCATGGGAGGGTGGGGAGCTCACACAACACAGACGACCATGGGGGTTGGGGGCTCACACAGCAACACAGGTGACCATGGGGGGTGGGGGTCTCTCACAGCAAAACAGGCGACTGTAGGAGGCTCACACAGCAACACAGGCGACTGTGGGGGTGGGGGGATCACACAGCAACACAGGCCACCATGGGGGGGCTCACACAGCAACACAGACGCCCATGGGGGGGCTCACACCAACACAGACAACCATGGGGGTGGGGGGCTCACACAGCAACACAGGTGACCATGGGGGGCTCACACAGCAACACAGGCGACCATGGGGGGAGGCACACACCGAAACACAGACGAACATGGGCGGGGCTCACACAGCAACACAGGTGACCATGGGGGGTGGGGGGCTCACACAGCAACACAGACGACCATGGGGGGCTCACACAGCAACACAGGCGACCATGGGTGGGAGTGGGGGGCTCACACAGCAACACAGATGACCATGGGGGTTGGGGGCTCACACAGCAGCTCAGGCGACTATGGGGGGCTCACACAGCAACACAGGCGATCATGGAGGAGGCTCACCCAGCAAACAGACGACCATGGGGGTGTGGGGGGCTCACACAGCAACACAGGCAACCATGGGGGCTCACACAGCAACACAGGCGACCATAGGGGGTGTGGGGGGCTCACACAGCAACACAGGCGACCATGGGGGGTGGGGGTCTCACATAGCAACAGAGATGACCATGGGGGTGCTCACCCAGCAATACAGACGACCATGGATGTGTGGGGGGCTCAACAGCAACACAGGCAACCGTGGAGGCTCACAAAGCAACACAGACAACCATGGGGGTGTGGGTGGCTCACACAGCAACACAGACAACCATGGGGGCTCACACAGCAACACAGGCGACCATGGGGGGTGTGCGGGGCTCAAACAGCAACACAGGCGACCATGGGGGCTTGGGGGGCTCACATAGCAACACAGATGACCATGGGGGGTGGCTCGCACAACAACATAGGCGACCATGGGGGGATCACACAGCAACACATGTGACCATGGGGGGCTCACACAGCAACACATGCGACCATGGGAGGGGGGCTCACACAGCAACGCAGGTGACCATGGGGGGCTCACATGCAACACAGGCGACCATGGGGGGCTCACACAGCAAAACAGGCGACCCTGGGGGGCTCACACATCAACACAGGCGACCATGAGGGGTGGAGGGCTCACACAGCAACACAGGCGACCTTGGGTGGGTTAGGGGGCTCACACAGCAACACAGGTGACCACGGGGGTGAGTGGCTCACACAGCAACACAGGCGACCATGGGGGGCTCACACAGCAACACAGGAGACCATGGGTGGTGGGGTTTCACACAGCAACACAGGTGACCATCGGGGGGGTGGGGGGGCTCACACAGCAACACAGGTGACCATGGGGTGGGGGTGGGGCTCACACAGCAACACAGGCGACCATGGAGGGCTCAGACAGCAACACAGGCGACCATGGGGGGAAAGGGTTCACACAGCAACCCAGACGACCATTGTGGGCTCACACAGCAACATAGACGACCATGGGGGGCTCACACAGCAATACAGACGACCATGAGGGTGTGGGGGGCTCACACAGCAACACAGGCGACCATGGGGGACTCACACAGCAACACAGGCGTCCATGGGTAGGGGGCTTACACAGCAACACAGACAACCATGGGTGGGGCTCACACAGCAACACAGACGACCATGGGAGGGTGGGGAGCTCACACAACACAGACGACCATGGGGGTTGGGGGCTCACACTGCAACACAGCAACCATGGGGGGCTCACACAGCAACACAGGTGACCATGGGGGGTGGGGGTCTCTCACAGCAAAACAGGCGACTGTAGGGGGCTCACACAGCAACACAGGCGACTGTGGGGGTGGGGGGATCACACAGCAACACAGGCCACCATGGGGGGCTCACACAGCAACACAGACGCCCATGGGGGGGCTCACACCAACACAGACAACCATGGGGGTGGGGGGCTCACACAGCAACACAGGTGACCATGGGGGGCTCACACAGCAACACAGGCGACCATGGGGGGAGGCACACACCGAAACACAGACGAACATGGGCGGGGCTCACACAGCAACACAAGTGACCATGGGGGGTGGGGGGCTCACACAGCAACACAGACGACCATGGGGGGCTCACACAGCAACACAGGCGACCATGGGTGGGAGTGTGGGGCTCACACAGCAACACAGATGACCATGGGGGTTGGGGGCTCACACAGCAGCACAGGCGACTATGGGGGGCTCACACAGCAACACAGGCCATCATGGAGGAGGCTCACCCAGCAAACAGACGACCATGGGGGTGTGGGGGGCTCACACAGCAACACAGGCAACCATGGGGGCTCACACAGCAACACAGGCGACCATAGGGGGTGTGGGGGGCTCACACAGCAACACAGGCGACCATGGGGGGTGGGGGTCTCACATAGCAACAGAGATGACCATGGGGGGGCTCACCCAGCAATACAGACGACCATGGATGTGTGGGGGGCTCAACAGCAACACAGGCAACCGTGGGGGCTCACAAAGCAACACAGACAACCATGGGGGTGTGGGGGGCTCACACAGCAACACAGGCAACCATGGGGGCTCACACAGCAACACAGGCGACCATGGGGGGTGTGGGGGGCTCAAACAGCAACACAGGCGACCATGGGGGCTTGGGGGGCTCACATAGCAACACAGATGACCATGGGGGGTGGCTCGCACAACAACACAGGCGACCATGGGGGGATCACACAGCAACACATGTGACCATGGGGGGCTCACACAGCAACACATGCGACCATGGGAGGGGGGCTCACACAGCAACGCAGGTGACCATGGGGGGCTCACATGGCAACACAGGCGACCATGGGGGGCTCACACGGCAACACAGGCGACCATGGGGGGCTCAGAACGCAACACAGATGACCATGCGGGGGGGCTCACACAGCAACACAGACGACCATGGGGGGGCTCACACAGCAACACAGGCGATCATGGGGGGTGAGGGGCTCACACAGCAACACAGGCGACCATGTGGGGGTGGAGGGCTCACACAGCAACACAGACAACCATGGGGGGCTCAAACCAACACAGACAACCATGGGGTGGGGGGCTCACAAAGCAACACAGGTGACCATGGGGGGGCTCACACAGCAACACAGACGACCATGGGCGGGGCTCACACAGCAACACAGGTGACCATGGGGGGGTGGGGGGCTCACACAGCAACACAGATGACCATGGGGGGTGGGGGCTCACACAGCAGCACAGGCGACTGTGGGGGGCTCACACAGCAACACAGGCGACCATGGGGGGCTCACGCAGCAATACAGATGACAATGGGGGGGTTCACAAAGCAACACAGACAACCACGGGGGCGTGGGGGGCTCACACAGCAACACAGGCAGCCATAGGGGCTCACACAAAGCAACACAGGCGACCATGGGGGGTGTAGGGGGCTCACACAGCAACAAAGGCGACCATGGGGGGCTCACATAGCAACACAGATGACCATGGGGAGGCTCGCAGAGCAACGCAGGTGACCATGGGGGGCTCACACAGCAGCACATGCGACCATGAGGGGCTCACACAGTAACACATGCGACCATGGGAGGGGGGCTCACACAGCAACGCCAACGACCATGGGGGCTCACACGGCAACATAGGCGACCATGGGGGGCTCACACGGCAACACAGGCGACCATGGGGGGCTCACACAGCAACACAGACGACCATGCGGTGGGGGGCTCATACAGCAACACAGATGACCATGGGGGTGGGGAGCTCACACAGCAACACAGGCGACCATGGGGGGAGGCTCACACAGCAACACAGATGACCATGGGGGGGCTCACACAGCAACACAGGCGACCATGGGGGAGGTGAGGGGCTCACACACCAACACAGATAACCATGGGGGGCTCACACAGCAACACAGGCAACCATGTGGGGGTGGGGTTCTCACACAGCAACACAGATGACCATGGGGGGGTAGGGGGCTCCCACAGCAACAAAGGCGACCACGGGGGGCTCACACAGCAACACAGGCGACCATGGGGAGGTGGGGGGCTCACACAGCAACACAGACTACCATGGGGGGGGCTCACAAAGCAACACAGACGACCATGGGGGGGTCGGTGGCTCACACAGCAACACAGGGAACCATGGGGGCTCACACAGAGCAACACAGGCGACCATGGTGGGTGTGGGGGGCTCACACAGCAATACAGGCGACCATGGGGTGTGGGGGGCTCACATAGCAACACAGATGACCATGGGGGTGCTCGCACAGCAACACATGCAACCAGGGGAGGCTCACACAGCAACACAGGCAACCATGTGGGGGTGGGGTGCTCACACAACAACACAGATGACCATGGGGGTTAGGGGGCTCCCACAGCAACACACGCGACCATGGGGGGGCTCACACAGCAACTCAGGGGACCATGAGGGGGGTGGGGGGCTCACATAGCAAAACAGATGACCATGTGGGTAGGGTGACCAGACGTCCCGGTTTTCCCGGGACAGTTCGGGGAAATCACCCTCCGTCCCGGGATCCCAATAGTTTTTTTATTTTGCAAACCCCGTCTGGGGTTTTCAGTGGTGGGTGCCCACGGTCACTGTTTGTGCCGGGACCCGATTTTGAAATCCCGAAATCGGGTCCCGGTGCAGCTCTAACTGCGCGAATGGGGGCGTGAAAAGCATTTCACGCCCCCATTTCGTTCCCCTTCCCGTCCCCGGCCACTTTCCTCCAATGAGAGTGGTGTGCATGTGAGCACATCCCCGCCGAGCCCCCGCAACAGGCCATAGACATAGAAGTAGGACTGTATTTTTGTATTTATTAATGTTAGTCCTACATTTGTGTCTATGGCCTGTCCGAGTTTTTTTGTGTGAAAAATGTGGTCACCCTACATGTGGGGGGCTCACACGGCAACACAGGCGACCATGGGGTGGGTGGGGGCTCACACAGCAACATAGATGACCATGGGGGTGCTCACACAGCAACACAGACGACCATGGGGGGGCTCACACAGCAACTCAGGCGACCATGGGGGGGCTCACACAGCAACACAGGCGACCATGGGGGGGGGGCTCACACAGCAACACAGATGACCATGGAGGGCGTGGGGGGCTCACACAGCAACACAGACGACCTTGGGAGGCTGGGGAGTGGGGCGATGAGACTCTGTCACTGATGGAGGAAGATTCAGGATTGATGGACTACCTCCCTGGTCAGCATGGATGTAGGAAACTTGTGGCCACCTCTGTTGTGCCCATGTCCCCTGTGCAAGGCACAGAGTGTCATGCTGCTCTCGGTTATGCCAGAGGCAGAAAAGACTGGTAAATGGCTGTCCCTACAGCAACAAAGGTGGAGGTGTAGCTGGGATGACGGATCAAATAAGCCTTTTCTATTGCAGATTTTTCTCAACATGCAAAGCAGGAGCCTTAGCTTGTGATGATGTCTGTCTTTATATGAGAATGGAACCCCAGCATGTGATGATAATCTGTGGTTACATTCCAGTACAACGGTTGGTGGGGCCCCACTTACCTGTCTACCGCCCTATTTCACTGGCGACGAGTTGGCGGACCCCGAAGACCCACCTGCGGCAACTTAACCAGCGGCGCACCGGCGGCAGAGGACATCAAGCCCTTGGTTCTGCGTTTATACCCCTGGTCAGGAGGGGCGTGCGGGAGGGGATGGCAGTGTCTCCCTAAATTAGTGTGGCTGCCCTGGTTTGAGGGCCGACACAGATGTGGCCGGCTCAAGGAGCTCCTGAGTGAGCGGCTTGCGCATGGGTTAGAGGAACGGACCTGTGGACATGCGGGAACGTGGCAGCCATTTAAGGTCGCTGGACAACTGCAGTACAAAAAATGCTGCATGGAGAGCAGCATCATATTCTTTTTCGCAGTACTTTACACTGCAATTAAAGCATTTGCTGGAGATACTTCTGGGCTTGCAATAAATTAGCAGAATTGCTAGCACACAGTGTGGATCAACTGTGAAGAGCGCAGGAGAGCCACCGAAGGAGAAGGTAGCAAAAAGAAAAAGTAAATAAAGGAGTAACTTGTTTGTTTAGGAGCCTGTGTCCATACACAGATGATATGCAACAGAATAATGCTAGGCCCCCCCACCAGCATTCCAAGCGAACCAGCAGTACTGTGGGGCTTATGGGTAGATGCCTTGAAAGTCTACTTGAGGGAGGCTCGGGGGCGAAATACAATGATGACCAGAAGGAAGTAGTCCCTTTGAACTGCTTGGGCACCAAGGGGCTCAGAGTGTTTAGACATTTGCCTAACGAGGAAGTCTGCATTCCTGCTGGTGGCAAGGGAGAAACAGTAATGAGCTTATTTGAGACTGCCATCAAGAAATTGCAGCCATGTTTTGGCAAAATGCCCAACATAGTGCTCAAACGCTATAATTAATTTGCCAGGGCACAAAGCATGGGGGAGTCCATTGACACATTTGTCACAGCCTTGCAGACACTCATATCTACATGTAAATTTACCGGCATACAGGAGGAGTACATTAAAGACCAGATAATGATGAGGATGTGCAACGCCATGGTCAGAGAATGGTTGTAGATTGACCGGGATCCTCCTCTGGACAAGGTTATAGAGATTGCAAGGGCTATAGGGGAGTCCTGCACAAGTGTACAAGCTGCCACTGAGAAAGCAGATAAACCGTCACAAGCCATATTGACCACCAAGAAGGGCAGCAGGGGCACTAGGGCCAGGGCTGAAAAGCCTGCCCAATAGATGGACGTACACCCTAACAAACATAATAGATTACCAACCGGAGGTGGAAGACAAGGGTGCAGAAAGTATGGGTGGGGGCAATATCCCACTCGTGCCAAAGAATGTCCAGCTTGGGGAGTAGAAGGTAGGCGTTGTTATAAGAAGGGGCATTATGCAAGGATGTGCAGGGTGAATGGTGAGGCTAGGAGACAATTTACAGATGAGACCAGCTGTCGGATTGGTCGTGGCGGAGGGAGGTGCCAATAATGTTGGAAGAGTATGAGAGTAGTGTTGGTGCCATTAATGTTGGGGGGGGGTATGCGAGTGGTGTAATGGGTGAGGGAGCCCTACTACAAATTCAAGGGGTGGTGAAGAATGGGCAATGGGACATGTTGACTCTCAATGGGGTGCAAATCGAAATGGTGGTGGATTCAGGTTTACCTTATACTATGATCTAAGGAGAGCCATGGGAAGGATGTGTCTGCACTTTACGACAGACATCAACCGCAGTGCCTATGGCCAAGTAGCCATTATAGTGTTAGGATATGAGTGGGCCTGGATTGAATTCAAGGGGTGCAGTACGGACGGGAAGCTGTATGTAGAACATAAAGGGGCATGTGTACTGGAATGGGATGAGCAGGCAGCCTTGGACATACAAACCCATCCTGGGAGAAGTGTCTGTGTTGTGAGTGGACGATGGCTAGCAAGTTCAGCCGTTTGTCGGCATGTCAGTGGACTAATTAAGTGGCAGGTACCCAGCAGTTTTTGCAGAGAAGTTAGGTATGCCACGCGGTTCTTCGCACAGGATTGTGCTCAAAAGAGGCGCTGTGCCCAAGACCCACAAGGTCAGGAATGAGCTAAAAGAGGATAGTATAACTGAAGAAATTGAGTCTTCGGAATGGTTATCGCTAGTGGTTTTGGCGCGAAAAAACAGGATGGTGTCTAAGGATGTCTGTCGACCTTAGGGAGTTGAATGCGAACATTTGGGTGGACCGAACCCTTTGCCGGACATTAATGAGCTCCTGGTGACCATCGGTCAGGCGCGTGGTTTTCCACTTTCGATCTCTCCTTGGCATATCATCAAATAAACCTGCACGAGGGGTCTCGCCCCCTCATGTCGTTTGCCACCCCATTCGGGGTGTACAGGTTTTGTTGTATGCCATTTGGTCTGGTATCTGCGTTTGCCGTTTGATGCAGGCTTCATTTGGTGGGGTCCCTGGGGTCAGCTACTTACAGGATTACATTTTGGTCTGGGGAAGACAGGGTGCATTGTGTCATGCATATTTTGCAAGAGAGCGGATTAACCGTGAAGTTGGTGAAATGTCAGGTCGGTGTCCCATGTGTTACCTTCCTGCCAATAGAATTACGCCCAGGGAATGGTTAGTAAAGGTGAAGGAGGCACTGTCCCCTGCAAATACGGAGCGGCTCAGGTCATTTTTGGAGATGACTGAGTATTATGTCAAGTTAATCCGGTGTGTGCCCTACTCAAGAAGATACATTTGAATGGATGCCACAGTGCCAGACAGAGTTTGTCCAATTAACGGAGGATGTAGAGTACGCCTTTGTGTTCATTTGATCCCAAAAATATGACAGTGCAAACTGTTGACACAAGTATTGTAGGTCTGAGGGCGGTTTTGGAACAATGGCATGGCGGGCAGTTTAGGCCCATCACGCTCACATCTAGGGCACTAATGGATGTCGAAAAGCACAATGCCATGATTAAGAGAGAGGCCTTGGTGACGTCTTGGGCGTCGGAACATTTTAGGAAATTTGTGTGGGGCATTCCGTATGCCATTAGGATGGATCACAAACCCCTCACATATTTTTGGGCCTCGAAAGGGGTGGGGTCAGTATCCCCAAGGATAGCGAGGTGGATAGTGGATCTTCAGGAATTCAATTTTGTGGTGGCGTACATTCCCGGCTCAAGGAATGTTGTTGCGGATTGCTTGTCCTGGTTGCTAGTTTCCACCCCAGACGAGGTGCTGGAGAGTGATATGGGCACCCAAGTTGCCAGTGTGCTTCCGGTTGTAGAAAATGCGAGTGGGAAAGTGTCTGTGCCAAGGATTCTTTTTTTTTCATGGATTAGAGCTGGTTGGCTAGGTGACTGGGAGACCGTAAATGTCAAGGAGGAAGTAAAGACGTACATGCATGTTTTGAGTAAGTTGGCGGAAGGTCTTTGGGGTGTCTCCAGTGGTGACAGGTTGGTTCCGCTTCCACGTTTGAGGATGATGCTTGTGGAGCTGGAGCACGAAGGGCATTTGGGCAAGTCTTTGGCTAAGAGGAGACTGCAGGAGTCATACTGGTGGCCAGGGATGGATGAGGAGGTGGAGATTGCAGTAAAGGAGTGTGCGTAATGTGCCATCACTGACAAAAGCAGAGTCTTGCATCTTCAACCAGTAAATCCTGTGGAGATTCCGGCAGAGTTGTGGTCAAAGGTGGCATTGGACATCATGGGTTCGTTGGATGGTCTCAGCGGTGATCTGAGGTTTGTGGTGGTCCTAGTGGACTACATGATGGAGTCAGTGATAATGGAGAAGATCATTGAGTTCTTAAGGAGAGTCTTTGACAGTGAAGTTGTACCTTCCAGCATTGTTACTGATAACGGTGTTCAGTTTGTTTCGCATCGTGTGCCATAGTTTTTGGGAGAGCTTGGGATCAGGCATCACCGGACTATCTTGTACAATCCCTTTGTGAATGGCCTGGTTGAGAGAATGACTAGGTTTGTGAAAAGGGGCTATTCAATTGGCCGTGGTCAATGGTCTGTGTTGGCATGGTGTTGGAGGTGTTGGCGGCTTATAGGCACATGCTGTCTGCTCTTACAGGACGCTCTACATTTGAGCTCATTATAGGTTGGAAAACGGGTTCTAAACTTAGGATGGCTGCTCTCAGAGGTGGGGAGCTCACGGAAGTGAACATATCTGATGTTTTGGAGAGAGTATGTACTCACCAGGAGTCGGTGAGGTCACAGCAGGTGAACAGAATGCCGACGGATGTGAAGGTTGGTGATTGTGTGCGGGTGAAGAACCCAAGATTTGGGCCAAAGGGGAGGATCATGCACATATCTCCACAAATGGTGGCAAAGGTTGGGACATGATACGTGGTACTGGGTGATGTTTCACGGTGGCGCAACAGGAGATTGTGGTACAGAACCGGCACCTGTGGTGCCACACGTCACGTGTTGATCAACCTTTTGGCCCCACTCGACTTCCTCAGAGGAAAATGGTGTGCAGGGAGGTTTGGAGGATGAAGTGGACATGAGGGTGTGCGGTAATGTGTATGACGAGGCATCCAGTGATGAAGTGATGTTTTCTTGTGGTTTGGGTGGCACTGTGGCAGGCCATTTGTGTCCTGGGGCACATGCCGAGGATCAGGGTGCTGCAAGTCAAGTTGAGAGATTATGCTGAAAGGGTGTTGAGAACGTTTGCAAATGTACCATTAGTAAATTTATCAATGTTCATATTGTGTTATATTCTCTAAGGATGTTCATTGTTGATATTTCATTGTGTTATACCCTTTTTCTTTGTTATCCTTCCATGTTATCCCTCCAATCTTTTCCCTTTTTCCTCCTCTATGCATTATGTTCTGTTGTTGTTTATTAAGGGAGGGAGAAGTGTTATAAGGGAATGGCAGCCCGGTGTGTGATGATGCGGCCGGGGTCCTAGATTCCAGTACAACAGTGGGGCTCTGGTGTGGCAGTATGGCCACGGGGTCCGTTAAAGAATAATGCTTTGCAGCACACTTGGGTGTGTCAAAGAAATCTTATTGGTGGGTAAGTACTGTTTTCTAGTAAAAGTGTTTTTAAATGTGGTAACACACAAAGGTAATGATGATTTGTCAGATCGTTTTTCCGGAAGTGAAAGAGAAGGGCCACAGGCATGTTGTGACTTGATAATCGACTGCAGAAAAGACTTGTTGAAAGGCAAATTAGACTGTGCAGGGCTAGTGGACCCGCAGATTAGAGTGCCAAAGTCTCGAGTACAGACACATTAACTTGAATACAGTTAGATGTTCGTCAGATTAGAGAAGAGATTATTAGAGGAAAGGCAGATTAAATTGGAAGCAGCAAGGCAACATGAAAATTAGAATGGATGAATCGTACATGGAGGCCCATTGGTGTCTGATTACATCTAAAAAGGCTAGAAGACAGGCTTATTAGATCGGAGAAGACTAGATAGGCACATTGGCATGAAGGATACTAGAGGGTGGAAAAATAGAGTGGGGAATACTAGAAGACAGGCACATTGGCATGACAAAGGCTAGATGACAAGCAGATTTACATTTTTAAATGTTTAAACGAATGTGCACCTGACTACTTAGCAAAAAAACTGAACAAATACTACCCAAGCCAAGTATTGTGTTCAACCGACAAATTGTTGTTGATGGTCGCCTCCCCCCTCTGTCTCGCTTTGTAGCAATAGGAGACAGACACTTTGCGGTATATAGGCCCAGAATTTGGCTTTTTTTCATCTGCTTCTCACTGGGAGTGAGGTCCTGTTTCCACCCTCCTGGCCATCTGTTGTTCTCCTGCACATGTGGAGTTTGTGCCTGGCTGCTGACCATTCCATTAGGTAGGTGCACTTTCTGTGCATTACTGCACCTCCAGGGGAATAATTGAACCTAAAAATTCGAAATTTGAAAAAAAAGAAGAAAAAGAAAAAAAAGAGGACATTTGCATTAAATTGTTTTATTTGGCATTTTCATCTTGCAGCCATTTTTTGAGCTTTTTAATAGCAGAAGCTGCCTTGCTATTTTGAAAGCACAAGTTTTTCCCTACTATTGCTGCTTATTTGACTGTTTCTGGCCCTTCCAAGATGGCTGCCGTGGATTTCTTTGTTGTGTAGGCAGGCTGTGCTGAACCACCTTTCCCTGTGCTGCACTCCCATTGGTTGCTGAGTGTTTTCTTCCATCCAATCAGGGACCGGCAGGCTTCAGCCGGCCCTCTCAGCAAAGGCCCACTTCAAAGGCCCACTTCTAAGGCCCACTTCTAAGGCCCCTGTCTGCTCCCTGTCCGCTTCCGGAATGCTAATTGGGGTCCTCCCTGCACCTTAACCACATTGATGCTGCCACCTCACTCCTCTAAGAAATCCAGACTGCTGTGACTTTGCCACCTCCAGAACTATGGGTTAGTTCCCTCCTTATGGACTCACTCCTACCGCCTTTGACTATCACTGTTCTTTCTGCTTGTTACTCCCATGTTGTCATCCTGCTGTGCAGTGCTTCCTAGTACCCTTTGCTGACATCCGATTCCAAGATTGAAAAAGTCAAATCTTGCTGTTTTTGCTTTGTGCTTAAAAGTCAAATCTTGCTGTTTTTGCTTTGTGCTAAAAAGTCAACTCTTGCTGTTTTTTGCTTTGTGCTAAAAGGTCAAATCTTGCTGTCTTTGCTTTGTGCTAAAAAGACAAATCTTGCTGCCCATTGCGAAATTCTCTGTATTTTGCCTGTATACTGTTTCTTCTCTGTAACTTGCCAGCCCAGTGACCTCACCACTCTCTTTTGTGCCACACCTACCTACCTTAGCACCCCCATTATCTCCACACTCTCCTCACTTCCACCCCAATGGCGCTTTCTGTTTCTCCTATCTTTTCCAATTGCTTCTCCATTGACTATCCTTCCCTTCTCTCTAAGTCTGGTAGGAAGAAGTTCAAAAAGGATATCTTGGCCTCTAACCCTGGTCTTCCTATCGCCGACACCTATTCCAATGCTTCCGCCAGACAGACCCTTACCGACATCCTCTTTGTCGTTTCTTCGCCAGATCTATGGACTCCTCACATGGTCTCTGTGCTCTGCCCTATCTTCTCCTCTTCCATTAATGGTGGCACTCGCTGGGAAGTTCTCATGACTTCCTTCAACTCCTCTAAAGTCATCATTAATGTCTACCTAAATGGCACTGTCATGGTCCAAGGCCCTCAGGCCAATCTCCTCCTCTTTGATAGGTGCTTCCCTCGCCTCATCAATTTCCTCTCATCTCCTGCTGTCCCCTCCTCTTCCTCCTTGGATACCTTGCCCTATCTCTCCTCCTCCTCTGCCCATCCTAGGGCTCTTTCTCCTCCGCAGGGTGTACCTCGTATCTGTACCCCTCCCTGGAAGATCTTTAAGGCTGGCAACCTTCTTCATATTGCCACTCTCAACTCTCGCTCTGCCGTCAAACACTCCTCTGACATCTGCCACCTCCTTGAAGAACTAGACCTTGATGTCCTTGGTCTTACTGAGACATGGTTCAAGGCCAGCTCTGTCACAAGCTTTGACACTCTCCTCCCTGATGGCTACAAGATCCTCTCAGCACCCAGATCCTCCCGGTCCGGTGGGGGGGGGGTAGCCCTGATCTTTCCTGAGTGGATTCCTGCCTCTATCATTCCCACTCAGACCTACTCCTCTTTTGAACACCTTGTCTGTAGGCTTTCTCTCTTGCCTACCCATTCTCCTACTGTGGTTACCATCTACCAGCCTCCTGGTCAAATCACCTCATTTCTCTCTGAGTGGGCAGACCTCTCCTCCTCCCTCCTGGCCTCTACCACTCAACTTCTCCTCCTCGGTGACCTAAATATACATTTAGACTCTCCTTGCTCCTCCTCTGTACTCTTCCGTGACCTCTGCGACTCCCTCTCCATGTCCATCCTCCCCTCTGGCCTGACTCACTCTACAAGGCACACACTTGATGTCTTGATCTCCTCTGACCTCCCCCTCTCCATTCCTCTGACCACTCCGCTCTCCTGGAGCGATCACTCCCTCCTCTCATCTCATCTCTCCCTCTCTTCCCCACAAGCCAAGCCTACCCCAACACTGCCACCTACCTTCTCGGACATCCGACCCATGAAACGTGTGTCAGTTGAGGCTTTTGCCGCCACTTTCTCTCCCCCCCTCCACCTTTGGCTGCCTCACATCCTGACACAGCCCTGTCTCTGCTCTACTCTTCAATTTCTGATACGCTTGATGCTCTTGCCCCTGTCATGAGGATCCGTTTGAAGTCCAAAGCCAAGTGCACTTCCTGGTATGACTCTGACATAGCTACACTTAAACGTAAGTGTAGGGCAGCTGAGAGGAAATGGAGGACCTCCTGTTCATCCTCTGACAAACTGGCCTGTCGCCTGCTACAAAGGCAATACCGACTCTCTGTCCTCACCAAGAAGAGAGTCCACATTCAAGCTCCTGTCTCTGCGGCATCTAACAACTCGGCTGAACTCTTTAAAATCTGCAAGAAGCCGGCCAACCATGCTGCAGTCTCTACCCCTCCTGTTGCCTCCCAGGCTCTTTGCAATGCCTTTGCCTCTCACTTAATTTCAAAAACCCAGGACATCCTGTCCACCCTCTCCACCTACACCCCTCCTCTCCCCTCTCCATCTGTGCTTGCTAACCCTCCTTTAGCTACCCTCCCACCATCCTTCTCGTCCTTTCCTCTTTTCACCCCTGACGAGGTCGCCAGACAAGTCCGATCTATGAAAGCCTTGTCAAACCAGGTTCATCCCTGTTCCTCTAAAACCATCAAGGACCACATTGACACCCTTGCTCCGGCCCTTGCTGATTTTTTCAACCACTCCTTTCCGTCAGGATCCTTCCCCTCCCCTCTGAAGCACTCCTTTGTGCATCCTCTTCTCAAGAAACCCACAGCTGATCCTTCCTGTCCAGCTAACTATCGCCCAATTTCCATTACTCCCTTTCTTGGCCAACTCGAGGAAAAGTTGGCCATCTCTCAGCTTAACCTTCATTCCAATTCTGTTGGCTGTCTCCATGACCACCAGTCTGGCTTCAGAGCTGCCAGAAGCACGGAAACTGCTCTCCTGAACATCCGTGAAGATCTGCTCTCCAACCTTGACTCTAACATTCCCTCTGTCCTCATCCTCCTCGATCTCTCTTCTGCCTTCGACACGGTCAACCATACCATCCTGCTCAACTGTCTCTGTGAAAACCTGGGTATCACTGATCAGGCTCTGGCCTGGCTGACCTCTTTCCTCTCAGATCGACCCTCCCGGGTCCAACTTGCGTCCTTCCTTTCATCTATCTTCCTCTCTACCTGTGGTGTTCCCCAGGGGTCTAACCTCTCGCCCTGGCTTTTCAACCAGTACCTGGCAACTCTCGCCCACTGCATTGCCACTTTCTGCTCAAATTTCCAGTGCTACGCTGACGACACTCAACTCATTTTCAGGCTGCCCTCTGTCACCTCCTCTCCCTCTCTCATCTCTGATAGCCTAACTGCCATTCAATATTGGTGTTCCGCCAATGATCTTTGTCTGAATGCCAGCAAGACGGAGATCCTCCTCATCGGCACACCTTCACCATCCTTTCCCCTCACTCTCTGGCCAGCCTCCCTTGGCCCTCCTCCTACCCCACCTGCGAGGCTAAGAACCTCGGGGTCATCTTTGACTCCACCCTTTCCTTCTCCGCCCACATCTTTGAGGTCTCTAAAAAGTCAAATTTGCGACTGCACCTCCTCAGAGGTACTCTGCCTTTCTTCTCCTTCCCCCAGAAGCTCATGGTTTCCCAAGCTCTGGTTCTCTCTAGCTGGGACTATTGTAACAGCCTCTTTCTAAATCTACCTGCCTCTACTCTCTGCCCTCTGCAACTAATCCAGAACAGGACTGCAACACTTGTCCTTGGCCTCAAGCCCTGGCATCGTATCTCTCCAGCTCTGAAATCTCTCCACTGGCTCCCAGTGGATTCAAGGATTAAATTCAAAACCCTCTGCATTGTCCACAAGGCTTTCTGGGGCCTGCGTCCAAAATACCTTCAGCTATCCCTCCGCAAATACCTCCCCTTTCGAGCTCTTCGCTCCTCTACCTCCAACTCCCTCAGGGTCAGTCGTTTTTCAAAGAAACGAGCTGGGGGTAGATCTCTGTCTTTGGCTGGGGCCTCCCTCTAGAACAGCCTCCCTGCCACTCTAAAACTTGAGGAGAACCATCTCCGGTTCCAGAAACACCTCAAGACCTTCCTCTTTTCTTCTGCCTTCGCTCCCCCACTCCCCTGCTGATCTGTTCTCTCTTGGCACTGTGCACCTGGCCACCCTCTGTCCTTCGGGCATAGGTACCTGCTCAACCTGCCACCCTCCCGCACTGCCTCCGGGGCACCCCTTGCACTGGGGTCTGTATCTGTACCCATACAGCCCCCACCCCCTTTTTCTTCCTGCACTTATCAGACCTACCCTGTCTGCTGCCTTAAACCTAGCACTTGCAAATTGCTGGCTGCATTACCACTGTTTGTTGCCTTTATTATTTATTTATTCTTATTTATCTGTTTCTCCTCTGCTTCGCACTTTCCACTTCTCCCTCCTTCCATGCACTTTTCCCCTCCCCCTCTCCCATGCACTTGCGCTTTCTCAATGTCCCTGGGCCTAGTAAGATCGCTGTTTTGTTCTCCCCTGTTCTCCTCCCTTGCCTTGTCGCGCTCTGAAACACTTGTGTACGAGCGCGATAGAAATAAAATATCAATCAATCAGACTATGGAATAGCCTGCCTTTGGAATTTAGGACAAAGAAAACGTTGAAACAATTCGGCAAAGCTCTTAAAACCTATCTTTTTAAATAACATAATCCTTAGGTGGTAACTTATCTTTTCTTGTTTTATTTTTGTTTTCCACAGTAGAGCCTTTTTGATCCATCTGTGCTTAGATGCAGTTAAATCTGCCCTGTTCTGCGTAATATACATGACTCAAATCAGATTAGGCTGGAGAACCCTAACTCACAGGCACATTGCCATGATGAAGGCTAGACGGTATGAAGATTGGGCTGGAGAAGCCTAGAGGACATGCAATGGTCTTTGTGAAGGACGACTGCTCTACTACTGACCTCAATGTGTCTTTGCTGTGGTTGTGACAGAACCTCGCTCTGTTGATGCCAATGTTGCATATATATTTTGCCACTACCAATATATTGTTCTGCTGCTTCCCAAATTCTGTTTAGTGATTGTGCGTGTGAGAGATTTGTGTGCTTCTGCTTTCAGTACCGGATCAGCGGAAAAAAGCGTGCTTTGCTTCTGCCACTACTACGTGTCTGTGAAGCTTGCTTTGAAGCTGCCTGTTTTATGTTTGTTGAAAGTTGCACTGCTATCATTCTGCTACTTACTTTGTGTGTTTGAGAGTGGTAAGCTTGCTCTGCTGCTGTCCATGGTGTCTGCGTGTGAAAGAATCTGTCTCTCTTGTTGTCCACCGTGTGTGTACGTGCGAAGAGTGTTTGCTCTGCAGCTTTTGTAGGTAATATGTGCGCGCATCGGAGGCTGGATTACTCTGCTGAACTGTTGTGTGTGTTTGTGTGTCATTTCCAAACAATGCAGAACCCTAAATATTGCATGAGAAGCAGATGCACAAGGTTCTTTCTCATACACAGAACATGTGGAGCAGCAGGGAAAGAAAGCTTTACCTGTGTGTGTGAGTGAAACTCGGTCTGCTTCAGCCCATGTTGTGTGTTTAGTTTGTGTGAGGGGAGTATGGCCTAAGAGGCAGGCCACGCTGTGTGTTCCATTTGTGCCAGGAAGCATGCTTTGTTACGGCCAATACTTTATGTTTCGTATGTGGGGGAAGCTTGCTCTGCTTTAGCATGTGTTCGTGTTTGGTCAACGTGCCTGTTTATTCCCATACTTCATACGCTATGGATAAAAGCTGGTATGAAGCTCCCAGCTGTCAATCTGGCACCTTTCACATACACTAAACGAACAACTAAACAATGAAGTTAGCCGGCATACAATGGAGTTACATTTTAGAAATTATTTTCTTATGGAGAGGTTTCATCAGGTATGAATTTATGCAGCCCAGCAACAACCAGGCAACGTATAATGAGGCCGTTCAAAGCTTGCCCCTTTCCCAAGCCCTCCCAATCCCTGAATCCTGCCGAATTTTGAGGCCACATCCTCGAATGTTGTGTGCCCATTAAATACACCCAATGAAGTCTTTATACATTTTTGGTTGTATGAGCCGGTCAGTGTTCAGCACAGAATTGAAAAAGCGTCTCATCACAACATACCATTTCTATCCCCATCTCTACATACAACTAGCTGCCTGTCTGCATTCCTATGTCTTTCTTTCTCTGTAATGTTTATCAAGCATGACATCCTGCACTGGCAAAACTGCTAATCCGCCGCCTGGGTTTTTGTCCATTTATAAGTCATGCTCAGACCTACTTCCTCGTGTGACACACATGTTATCTTACCCACTTGTGATTTTATCCGCCACACTTCATCCGTGGCCATCTGTGACCTGCACGCCTCACCAGCCCTCACGTGCACCATGACACTTATTATACTCCGAGGCCCGCAATCTGAGCCCCGTGTGTCCTTTTTTCCGCAGCCCCTCACGCTTGCGGTTGACTTTGCGTATTCATCACGCCAGCCTGTTCCACCCATAATTTGCGCGGTAACAGGCCTCCTCAAGGTAAGCTTTACTCTTACCCCTTTTTTACCCTTAGTTGCTCCCCCACTCTTTATGGCTTAACACAGCCTCCATGTCCTTCCTACTTCCACAGGAACGGCCACTTCTAGGACCTCGAAAATCCTCCAATGTACTCCTGACACTGCTACTCCCTGAGCCACTGCGCTCCCAAGTTCCGGTAAGCACCGGTCCTTCATGTATTGATACCTCTACCTGTGCTAGATACTCACGAATGTGCCCACTCCTATAACACCTCGTCTGTTTATCTCAACAGACCTCACAATATACTCCCCGCTTTGGAATATCTCGTCCTGATGATCCACACCATCAGAGCTCATCCCAGCTCACCTTCTGGCCGAAACACTGTTGTGTTGACTGTTATATTGTCTGAGTTGTCCTTGTTCAACCCCACACTGTTTTGTTGTATATGTGCTGATTATCACCTCACTAAATCCACTGGTCTCCTTCCCAAGGACCCCTCACTGGATGTGTAAGCATTGGAAAGACGTTACAAATATTTGAAATTTGTCACTTACAAACCGGTAACTATACCTGAAAAATGTGTAAATACTGTTGTATCTTGTGTAACTCCTAGATAAGTGTATCTACAAACACGTAAACTGCAGTTTTATTAAAAATCTGACTGCAGTACTCAGAATTGTCCTGATACATTTTTGTCAGAATTCATTTACAGTAACGTGTACACAAGGTGTGTGTTCACCCTTTGTTCATCAGCCAGGTATCCCATGACCTTGCTCATTTTTGCTCTTTAATACGTTTCTTTCTCTGTATACATTTTCCTTCCTGTGTGTCTCTGTGTCTGTCTTCCTACCTGTCTTTATTTCTGACTGCCTTTGTATACCTGCCTGCGCTTTCTGTCTCTTTGACTATCTATCGTGTTGACTGTTCATCATCCTGTCCGTTTGTCAATCTAGTTCTCTGTGTCACTGTCCCTCCAAACATCTGTATTACTACCTTTCTGAGTCCTCTCTCTCATGGTATGCTTTATTACTTAGTTGTTCATCTGTTTGCATGTCTGTCAATGGGCCTTATTACAGTTTTGCCGGTCTGGTAAAATTGCTGGTATAATTGCCAGTAATTCTGGCACCAGCAATTTTACCGGATCAGCGAAACACAAGTCTGCCGGTGGGGACACTGATTTCTCTCGAGTCAAGAGCTGGAGGTAAATCGGGCTCCTACCGGCAAATAAATGTCGTAATTACCGGCACTGGCATTACCAGTGCCTGTAATTCCAGCAACCGCCTCAATGGAGCCCTATGGGACTCCATGCAATGGGGATTTACCACCCTTTCCGCCGCCTGTAATATCCTGATCATTCTGGGATATGAGACGGTGGAAACGGTAGAGGCGGTTTGCTGGTATCCCACCAGAATTACCGCCGGGATACCAGCAAACTTGTAATGAGGTCCTATGCATCTTGAGGCATATAGTAAGGGGTCCACCATATAATGGCACGAAAGGCTGAAAAGCTTTCCCCTGGAGGGTTTCCCAGAGCAATGCCACTGATTATGATTAATTCAAAACCTTACAGTCATCGCCCTTTATTTTGCGTATGTCCTCTCTGCAGAGTCCCTCTTGGCTGTAGAAACTTGATCTCTAGTGGTGTGTATTCTTGTAAGTAGGCTCCTGGTATTGTGTTTCATGAGAGGGATTGGGGCTTGCATGGGCAGTGTGCAGGGGTTATTCTAGATCCTGCAACCGCCCCAAGTGGAACTCTTATTTCAAAAGCAAAGGGAGAGGAATTAATTATATCCACCCTCATTTTCCTGAAATAACACCGAGCAGGAAAGAGTCATGGCACACCCCAAAAAAATGTGAATGCCCTGAGCTGCGTCAAGAAGCAAGAGATGAAGAATAACAGAATAAACGAGTGAAAGAAAATTAATTGCCATTAAACACTTTTGATGACTCTCCTAAATCATCAGTGTGGAACGCAACTACCTTGATTTCACGGGTGCAGGGACGGAAGAGATTTGGAAGGTTGGGATAGTCTGAGTTGATGAACATCCGCAGATGTTCGGTCATTCTTACTATCCTGTCTGACGTGAAAAGCAAGCAGCGTTTAGAACCTGGCAGTTTGTCTTTCTGATCTTCATGTGTGAACTCGAAAATTGGGGCGCAGGGAGGGGGCTGGAGTCAAACTATTTGTCATGATGGATTCGAAACCCACTAATGTAGTAACCCTCTGCAAAGGCAGATTAGGATACTTATAAAGCGTTGAGTGAGGCAGAGTGTTTCGGTGAACGCAATAAGAGCTGCAAGCCACTTACCAGCAGTCTTTCCTTTGTTACTGGTTTACTTCTCCTGGAGGCGGACTCTTAAGCCCTGCAGGCGGCAGAGCATCGGCAGAGTGTTTTGGTGTTTGGGTGGCTGGGTGATACCCATCTGAACTTGTCCAGTGCAACTGCTGGCGTCATTACTAATAAGTGGGGTACCATCTTAGAATTGTAGGAGGAATCGTGCCATTGGTGAAGTGGGTCGGCGGCACTGGCAGACGCTGTTTGTGGAGCCATGGGATCTTGCATTCTTATGGACAACTGCATGTGAAATCTGACACCGTGAGTAGGAGTAATTGATTATTTGTTGCTTACACAGTGTATGTGGGCAGGCTCAAGTCCATTGCCTTTCTGTATGTCTGGAGGACTGGAGGAGATGTGTATATTTCATATTAGTCGACCACACTTGCTACACAACGTGGATTGAATCTATAGCTCGTGGCCTTCGGCATATATAACCAACTATGAAGTTGAAGCCCACGGGCCGTGTTGGCCTGCGAAGCGGTGGGGAAATGCGTACGAAGCCTAATGCACACCTGTAAGACTCAGAAAGATGCCCCTAAAAAAAAAGGTAAGAAAGACTGTAGCAACAGTGGTTGAGTCCCACCCATAATACAATCTAGCATTTTGGGCTTCTTTACGGGACTACAGAGTGTGCCTGCACTGCTGGGGTGCAATAGGGACGCAGACCCTGCCTTAAACGCTGGTCTTCCTCCAGGACAGAGTGGACTAGCATGATAGGAGCCAACTCTGTAATTTTGTCTGGCTCCACCCACTCACTGGACAATAATGGCTCCATTCTGAACCTGTGTAGAACCCTACAACGCAATTCTCTGGGGACAGTTACACAAGTAACCTGTGACAACTTGGCAGGTAACCTTTCAAATAGTGAACAAGTTGGGAATACCAGGTATGTGGGTGCTGTGGCTCATGGGTCATAGATGTGTAAGAAATTGAGTTGAAATTTGATCAGCTGCATACTGTGGCACTCTTGGCTAACCCCTGCCTAGTGTGATTGACAAGTAACAGGAATGTGCCAAGTTCATGCACTGATACAAATGATGTCAACTAAAGAACAAGTATTTGAACATATAGACCAACAATATTGTATTAGGAAAGTGGTAATTTATTTCATGGTCTCCTAATTGGTGTGCTGTGCCAAAGAGGTTTGCTGTGCGGACACGTGTCTCGACATTGTCAGTCTTTTTCAAGGCAAGTCAATAAATCTACATTTTAAATTCCGCACACATCACAAATGAATTTACATTGCATGATTGAAAAAACAATTTAGCAAAAACAGTCAGAAAAAACCATCTTGATCTGAAATGATTATGTGAATACGAAGATATATCAATGATTCATGATACCAATTAAAAGACGAGGAAGGAAGATAGGAAAAAGGGGAGGAGACACAAAGAGGTATAAACAAGTGTAAGTATCACAATTTCCTCTTTGGCTATCAATTGCATTCTTCAATATAACAGACAATGCCATTAGCAATCTGGTCATAACGAAACAAAAAATGATCTCCTATTGTTTGTTTGTTTGTTTGTTTATTGAATTTCGAATGCGCACTAGGCCCGGAGGTAACAGGGCGGAGCAGAGGATATGCAAGGCTTACAAGGTTACATAACGGCAAACAGTATAAATTGACACGTGAAAAGCAAAAATAGGTAGGGTTCAGATTGTACAGGTAACAAATTTCAAAAAAGTAATTATTGTTAACATTTTATTCTATATTATATCTTTTCTGAAAACTTGCAATAAAGCCCATGTTTATCAAAATTAGTAGTCTTTAGTCAACTGCTTAACATTAGCGCTGAATGCACTGTATAAGAGATATAAACAAATGTAAATATCAAAAGTTCCTCATTTGCCATTGATTACATTATTGAGTGTCACAGATAGTGGCAAAGCCATTCTGGTTTTAACGAAACAGAAAATGATTGTCTCTTATTGTTAACATTCTATTCTATGGTATACCATTTCCGAAAATTTGCAATAGAAACCCATGTTCACCAAAATTTGTAATCTTGGCATGGTAAAGTTGGGACGATGAGTGAAGGATCCCTACCTCAAGTCGCCTTCCAACGGGACATAAACTCAAAGTTGAGTATGGCCAATGCACCTAACAACGAGGATGGGGTGGGGAGGGCTGCCAAACTTAATCTTGGTCTTGGTGCGGCGACGCACGGTTGAATTAAGCCTGGTCGTCTTGTGAAAATTGAAGAGATTCTGAACAGGGCAACCTTGCTTCGTTTATGGGCTACGATTACCTGGTTGTCTACCATCTCCTCTGCCGACATAGTCGAATTGGAACTGCCGAAGTCGGATAGTTGCAGCAATTGGGTCTTATTGTGTTTTGCTTCATCAGCTGTGGTATCACTGTTGTGCGCTAGTTGTACGCCTTAGATGTTTCAGGCCTGAAATTGCTAGTGTGTGGTACACCACTTGAAACACCTGGACGTCATGTCCCTGACAATTCTTTGCAGTATCATAGGGGGGCAGTTAACCAGGTACAGAGCCAGGGCACTATCTGCATAAATAACCCTTATCTTACACAGGTGCCTCACCATCGCCCCTACCCTTGTCTTGAAGTTTACTGGGTACCTCCAAAACAAACAAAAAAGAGACACCTAGTATATTCTTGGGATGTAATTGACCACTCACTATTGTTAGCTGGAATGTAAGCACTTTGAAACACATTGTGTAGAGGTGCTATATAAATAAACAATCATATCATTTCATATCAATACCTGGGGTCACATCCATCTTTTGCACCCTGAGGAGTCTGTTCACACGTTGTCCACCTACAATGTTTTTTTTATTACAGGACACCTGGCTCAATTGTCTTATAGAGGTTGAGGGTTTCAACCTGTACAGGAGGAGCCAAAAGCCTCCACTAGAAGCCCGGCCCCTAACATGCCTATATGCTGGGAAGCAGAGATAGTGACGAAGGCGACACCTGTAATGATGCCATAATACAAGCAGACTTTGAAGCAAAGTATCCGTTGGTTGAGAAAGCCATTCTTTATGTATCTACGAAGAGCTAACAGCTTCTTAGGAAAGATCCCTGAAGAGCAGGAGAAGATGAACGAAAGAGCAGACTGGTGACGTCACATGATGCAACATGACACACTCAGAAGAGATAAAAATGGAGATATAAAGAGAACATATAGAATCCAGTAGCAAAGTAAAGAGTCAAGTAATCTGTTACGTGTAAAACAAAGATTACACGTGTGAAGAGCACGGAAGAAAATGCAAAACCGTTTTAAAATTGTACAGAGCCAGTAACGCAAGTAGACTATGTGATCATAAAAGCTAGCTATAAGTAGTGTATAGACTGCAGGCGGTGCTACCAAGGTATATGTAAGCATAAGAAATATGGATGTTTCACATCATGTTTTAGCAAACTGGGATACCAGGAGCAAGAAGCCTGAAGTGTGTCGCAGTTCTCAAACAGTAGCTGACGAGCAAGAAAGAATCAAGGAGGCTTGTCTGGCCTAGTGTCAAGAAGGCCAGTGCACATGAGAACTGGTAGTCTATTCAAAGGATACAATTAGTACAAGAGACGAGCCAAGCTCCTGCCAAGGTGCAGCTGAGAGACAATGAGTGACAAGTTCTATTTATTTTAATAGCATTTAATATTGAAAAGAAGCTCGAAACGTGGTTGTCAGTCATGTGACCTGGATGAAAATAGACTTAAGCAGACTCCGCAGAGACCAAAAGCTTAGGACATGCACACACTCCCTAATATTCCCAGGAGTTGTGAAGCCTACAAGGCCACGTTCAAAGGCTAATTGAATGACAAAGTAAGAGTGATGATAGATGTTGGGCTAATTGGGTGGGGAGGTATGGTCAAGACCAAACCCACCAGCACCTGGAGTAACAGCTTGTGCGCTGTTAGCGAGTGGAATATTCCAGAAGGGTACAAGCGTGCCAACCAATTATAGAGGGCCACGTATCAAAGAGCCCTATAGTTTCAGATCCAATAGATCATCGTGCATTTTGTGACGATGAAGATGACTTGCACTAGAGAAGGGCTTAGTTGCCCACCTGACAGTAGAGACCCAATGACAACTTAAACCCCCATAGAATGTATATGTAGATGTTCCCCATTACCCAACCACAGCCCCACATACATTTTTTACAGTTTACCATGTAGTATGACGTCAATGATGATGAATGTTTGTTATAATAGGATGTTTTTTATGTAAATCAGAAAGATTTTCCTATAGACATCCATCGATGTCCGTTGTACTCCCTGTTTTAGATAATTGTTGATAAAACAGCGTACACCATGGCAGTGTCTTGAGTCAACCTTATTATTGATGTTTGAGTGATTTCTGCATCCCCATGCTTCCCATAAGAGCGCCACCTCGTCTTAAAGAGCCCCCTCGGGTTCAAGTGGTAACGGGTCGGACGGTTGAATGAAAGGTCCATTGATTTAGTAGACTCGAGATTATCAGATAATCCAATACCCTCTGCCCTCTAGATGGAAGGATGCAAAGTTTCCTGTGGAGAACGGTCGAAATAGTCAAGCTTGCAAGTAAAGAAGATACAGGTGGGACGGGTCCCTCTTTGATTAAAGCCCTCCTGGTTTCCGTAGGCACTGAGCGGACTGAAGGTGACAGCGGCCGGATTGCAGGAGGGGAGACGATACTATACTGATGGCCTAAAGCTGAAAAATGAATGGTGAGTAGACTCAGAGACCGGCAAAAAAGTGGGGCAAGGGATTGAAATAATATAAAGTAACGGGAGGTTGGGTTTTAGTGTGTGACGGAGAACGTCAAAAGTATATGATAAAGTGTTAAGGTGAGATGCATAGCATCTGAAAGCCTGGTAGTCCTTGTTCAAGGAGCGTAGAAGAAGTCATTTCAAAATCCAAGTGGATAGAGTAGGCTACACGCAGATAGATCTGCAAAAGGAATTGACTTACACTCCCCTCGGAGTATCTTAGAGGCTAGTGAAAAGAGGTGTCATGACGTGTACGTAAGAGTCGACTAAGTTTGTCTGTGGATTTTATGTTTTAAAAAGTGTTGGAAAAGACGGCAAAGATAGGTTGCGTTGTATAGAGACAACGGTTATTATTTATTCTAGGTCATTGTCGACGCCGACCATAGAGTAGATTGAAATTATTGAGAAGTAAAGTCTTTAAAACATATTTTTGTGTAAATACTGGTAAGTATAGATAGTCGATTGAGACTTGCCAAAATGTGAGAAGACACACCACTGATGCACATGTGCAACACATTGCCCAAACACATGACCAAGATCAAACAGTACAGTGCAGAATGCGTAAAAGGCACAGCAGATAAGATGTTCATGCCGTGGCCACAAGGGGGATCACTGTAGAAAGCAGTTGAGCAACACATGACCACATACCTGCACGCAGCAGTCACAGGAAAGAAATTACATAAAAGATTAGCTATTTTAGAGCTCTGGAAAATGTACCAGGAAGAGTGAGAGGACCCGCCTCATGAGGAATGGATGCTTAACCAGAGCAAGGAGAAGTGTGCTGAGCCTCCTACTCCCCCTACTCTGTTGGAAATAAACGGCAATAGTACAGAAGATATAGGACTGTATCCGTTAAAGGAACTAAAAAAGGCGACAGGGTATACTAATCCGATATGCAAACCACCTGCATATAGCAGTGGCGATAGTTCAGAGGAAAGTAAGAGAAAGGAAGAAATCATTATGGCCTTGCAGAACAAGGAGGAAAAAAGTGAACGATTCAGCATGACCACAGAGACAGAAAAAGAGATTAAGAGATGGAAAGGAGAAAGGGATAAAGCTCACGAGATAATACTCGTACAGAACAAATACGGATGGGTGGACAGATATTGCTTAAACTTGATGGGAAAAGCATCGATAAAGTTAGGCAAGGGGAAGATCAAGCCGACCAAGATAAAAAAGACAGGGAACGAGAAAGAAGGCGGAGGGAAGATGAGAACAAAAGAAAGAATAGACAACAACGAGAACAGATGAATCAGGAAGAACAGCAAAGAAAGGAAGAAATGGCAGAGGAACAAAGGAAGTATGACAACAGGCAGAGAGCACTTGCAGAACAAGGCAGATTAGAAAGGAAGTGAGAAGAACAGAAATTGAGAGTTAAAAGAATATAAAGGCAAAGAGATCAGGAAGTACGTAGAGCAAACGAAAGAAGGGAAGAGACACGGAAGGAGGAAGAAAGAGTTAGATGGGAAGCAAAGAAAGTAAGGGAATTAGACAAAGAAATGCAGCGAAAAAGGAGACAGAGCGCACGCAACATTGAACGCATTCAGAAAGAGTTCATGGTACCGAGTACAGTAATATCATGGAGTCATATAGAGAAGTTTCTCCCGTGGCAGGGAGCGATGACAGAGCCACTTAGAATAAACTTAGAATAGTTTCTTCCATCAAAGGAAGCAATGCCTGGGTCCTCCAGGGAAGACATAGAGGAGAATTTTGAGATAGGAAGTATCAGAGATAGAATCAATAAAGTATATCAAGACATGAGGACAAAGGGTGAATCGGGATGCAGGGGAAAAGAAGATCGATCCATAATTGATTTGCCCAATCGCGAGGCAAGTAAGGAAGCCTGTTTAGTTTCGAGCAGAGAGCCTTGTCTTTGGACAGGTTAACTTTGGATAAGAATGACAGAGACGAAAGTCATACTAGTTGGGGACTAGATATGTCTATGTCAAATGGCGAAAGGGAAGCCTTCCAAGGGGAGGAGGGAGAAAGCAGCATGTGGTCTGGAAGGATGCATGCTGTCAGATAAGGAAGTAAGATGGCCAGATCTGAAACAACCTAAGGAAGGATGATCACGTAGCGAGAGAGGAGAATCGCCACCATATGTGAGCAGGCTAAGTTCATTGCCAGGTAGATGACGATGCAGAACCATTGTCCCTGCTATGGATAGGCAGACGATGGGCGCCGATGGCAGAGCTGGGTATACGCAGTTTGCCCTGTTAGAGAAGGGAGGAGCTAGGCCAGAGTATAGCCCATGCCCACAGATGGATAAGGATAATTTAAGATGTAAACTCGCTAGTTTAACAGCGGGCGCGGGAAAATGGATCTATGAGCTACAGAAAATGAAAGGAGGGAATACTCTAGCAATAGGGGACATTGAGGGTCTCCTAGAAGCTATTCTTGGGGAAAGGGCTGATGGCATTTGGACACAAGCAGGTTATTCAAGTGTTACAGCACAGAATATAACTCGTGACGGAGCACCATTTAATAATTGTAGAGCAGATGTATGGAGAGCCCTGAGAGTACAGTATCCTGATGCCTCAGATATAGGTGCAATTATGGCACGTACGATGCAAGAAGTGGAAGATCTGCTTGTTTATATTCAAACTATTCAAGAGCAACGGTCTTTGGAAACGCACAAGCCTTGGGGGAAATAAATCGCAGTATTTTACCACATTTTATGTCAAGGACTGCCACAGCAAGTGAAGAGGCAGCTCAAGATATTAGTGGGTATGGAAGCAAAACCATGGGCAGAAATACAGTTGACCATCGTGCATCATTGTCGACTGCTGCAGGAGAACAACAAAAAACGGGAAGAAGCTAGGAAGCTCGAAGAAGTTAAATTAGTTCAGAAATAATTGTCAAAATACTCTTTAGGGAGACCACCAGGCAGCACAGGCAAAATGGCTGCCTGAATCCTCGCCTCCCAGACTACCCATGAGCAATGCCGGAAAACTAGATGCTAGCCCAGCCCGCAAGAATCATCTAAAGAATGTTTTGGTAAAGGAAGGAGTTGGCAATAATCATGCTTTGTCCCAAAGAGAATCGGTGTCAGGAGCACGTACAACAAGGTAGAGGGTCACCCTCCCCCCGGACCCGGCCGGTGGGAATGTAGCAAGAGAAAGTGTCCAGAGAATGAAAACAACGTGGGCACGGAGCCGGCGTCACAGAGGGACACGGCAGAACTATCGAACAAACAACAGGTGCCCCAAGCTGATCGGAGCGAGAGGAGCGGCGTGCCCCCAAAGAAAGATGGAGCGGGGCACTCGCCGCAGCAGGCAGAGAGAAGAGCCCCGGCGCAACGGACAGGCAAATGAGGTGTGGCTCCCGACTCAGCTGGGAAAGCACGGCTGAGCTGCCCGGCCCGGGATTCTGAGTCACCGTGCTGAAAGCACCAGTGAGATGATACCAACCGGAGGCAGTAATTCGCGGCAGAGACCGGTAAGAAGAGGTGGGGGGGTGAGGGAAAGGACAAAGTGGAAGGCGGGCTGTCCCGCTAAACCAATAAACCCTCCCCTGGGCCAAGAAGGGGTGAGAGGACATAGCGGGACACAGGGCAGGCACCCGGGAATCTCCAGTGCTCCCCCATCCCCCAGGAACCCAGCTGAACAGCGTGCATAACAGCCAGGGAGGGAGAGGAAGTGAATCGAGTGGTATTGTGTGCACGCGATCGGGAGCAGCTTGTGTCGCAGTAAGCGGGTGAACAGCCCCTGCAGTGCCATAATCTCTACAAAGAAGAGAAGGGGACCAGCAAATAAGCCACGCTGGCCCCAGCTGGACACAAAACATTTTAGCAACCACATATATAAGGGGCAGCAGTGTGGTTGACAAATTTGCCATGGTGGGCGCCAGCCCCCACGTCCTTCATAAGATACACAGGTCGCGCGCATACAGGTGCCCACCATCAGTCCCCCACAGGGATCTGGGCCAACCCCATGCAGCTGGTGAAGACTGCTTGCCGAGAGGCCCCCCCCTTACAGACACCTCGAAGGACAGCGCACAACACCTCACCACGCCGCAAGAAAGCAAAAGGGAAATGCTGCAGTGAACAGAGGATAGCAGCAATTACATACCCCATTAGGAGCAAGAGAGCAGTCTGCAAGAAAGCACTGCACATTGGGATAGAAGGGTCACGATACAGACGGGCGCTCTCCTGAAGGATTTGCCGACACTCGCTCCACCCACGGCCAAGCGCCTCCCCCTTGAATCCTGGAACTCAGTTAAACAGCCGCTGGGGGAGCGCAAAAGAGATAGAAGAAGCGCCCCACATACAGCCGCTCGGCTCATAACAACCCTACCATAGGGGCGAGAGGGTCAGTAAGGTGCTTATGCAGAGCGGAATAGACCCAATCACAGTTCAAAAGCTACAACAGTTCTGCCGGGAGGATTCAATTATGGCAGCTCACCCACTGCAGGAGCCCCCTCTCATTCCAGTGGGAGGGACCGGGAGACCTGCATGAAAGCAGATGTGTGTCTGCTGTTAGACAAGATGTGCTCCCTTAGGAAGAGAATGACAACGACAGTCAACGCCTTAGAGGAGAGGGTTCACAAAATCGAGTATAAAATGGAAGCCCTGGAAAACTATCAGCAATCTACAGACCTTATAGAAATGAGGGTGCAGAGTCGTTTTCAAGACCTGGAAAAAAGGAACTAGGACCTAGAGGCAAAAGTCAACAACTTGGAAAACAGAGAAAGAAGAGCAAACATATGGCTCCAAGGCCATAAAGAAACTCCCAACAAGACGCCGGCGAGCTTGGAAAGAAGTGTAAAAGCACTGGTCTGATCGCTCTTCCCAGCCCCTCTGTCTCCCGAGTTAGAATTTGAAAGAGTCCATCGAGCAGGCAGCCCAAGATCAGTTTTGGCCAAGTGCCATCATTATAGGCACAAAGTGGAAATAGTACAACAAGCCAGGAAACAAGAGGACATAGTCTTTGAGGACTTTGAGGACTTGAGAGTTAAAATATCCCAAGACCTGTCGGCTACCACCCTTGCTCAGAGAAGAGACTGTCGCCCCCTAACTTCCTGGTTGGAGAGCACAATATAAGATATAGATGGGGCTTCCCTTTCGTGATACTGTTTGAGCACGCTAATGAAGAATAAAGGGAGGTTTCGGGAGAGGAGGCGACAAGCGTGCTGCGAGCCTGACAGAAAAGGAAGGAAGTGCTAACTCTGAAGAACTGCCGTCATCTTTGAAGCCGGCCAGGAAACCAATTGGACCCTGGCCGAAGAGGGGCCGATCAAAAGGCACAAGAAAGTATAAAAGGCTCAACAGTATTGACCATGAGGGGTCATCTCAAAAACGGCCCAACCAGGGCGGCCCATGGGGGGGAGCAATGGGTGAGCTCTGCTAAGGTGGGGCGGACAGTGGTCTGATAATTTTGGCAAAAAGCATGATCCACCACAAGAATACCGTGGCTGGCACTCCCATGGCTCGCCGCACAGTGTTTGCCAGGCTAGACGATACACCAAGTTGTCAATGTGCTCCCATGCTAGTGATCCGTTGATAAGTTAGCGTTTTACATTCACCGGGTCCTCGAGGAGACACCCCTTATGTGCCCTATGTTTTTTCCTAGAGCGTCTCCAACGTTAGGAGGAGCCTTTTTTTTCTCCTCTTTATTTTTACTATCCTTCCTCTCGAGGGAGTATAGGGGAAACAAGGAGGTTTAGGGGGTGTGTTAACGGGTATGAGAGAGTGAAGGAGTGTTCCAAACATAAGAGTCCATCGGAATACACCAAACAACAAGGGGGCCGGTAAATTGAGCACCTTGCCGCCACATCTGCTCGGCCCTGTGATATGGCCATATCAAAGATTTAGAAACCTACAGAAGCGGGTGAGAGAGCGATACACACAGCCTATCATAATGTAACACAATCAATGGTGGCTGATTCAGTACAGATAGGGTCTTTGAATGTCAAGGGTCTTAACTCTTGTCCCGGGAGGATAGCTCAGTGGCAACGTGCTCGCCTTGGAAGCAAGACGACACGAAGCAACAGAGGTTCGATCCCCGTGTCCACGCTTAGAAACCTCTGGCTATTTCAGTGCCTTATAAATATGCAACTAAGACAACAACAACAAAAATTCTGTAACAGCGCCTCGATGCCCCCGGGCTGTGTGAGCGCTTTAAAAATGCAAATAAATAACTTGCCACAGAAACGGTCCATGCTGGTGAAAGTTTTCTAACAAGCTAAACTAGACATTCTGTTTGTGCAGGAAACCAAATCCAGATGAAACGAGGAATTTACCACAAAGGGCAGGCAACTGGAGGGGGCAGTGGGCTATATGGGCATTAGTGCCTGAGAAGAAGGGATAGGTGGGGATCCTGTATCGCACTTCCCTATGGCTGCAAATTTCATAAACGCTTAGAGATCCGGAAGGGGAGTTACCTGATTGTACATGCAACCATCAGATCAAGGGAGGTTACCTTATGCTCGGCATATGCCCCTAACACACATAAATTGGCGTTCTGTAGAGACCTCTTTGTGCTTTTAGACAGTGGGAGGACGGGAGCTCTGATTTGTGGGGGTGATTTCAATCAGGTGATGAACCCAGCATTGTAATGGAAATCCTATAGGGACGGTGCTGTCTCCCCCGATTCAAGAGAATCTTTCTAAGTCTCATAAGGGAATACTACCTAGTTGATTCCTGGAGGGCCCAGCACCCGCTACAAAAAGCATACAGCTTCTACTCTCCCCCCTATTAACACATTTTCCCAAATAGATTATATATTCCTAGAAGGGGAACTCGAGTATCACACAAATAGCTCATCCATTGAAGTAATGGGGTGGGTGGACCACGACATGGTGGTGATCGGGTTAGACCTTGGCCCGCGCAGGAATGTAGACAAACGATGGCTATGCAATGACACACTTTTTAAGGACAGGATTTTTTCAGGGAATCCCTAGACGTAGAGATTCGGGAATTTTTCAAACGAAATGATACAGGTGACCTCCTCGCACGATAGTATGGGACGCGGCGAAAGCCACAACACAAGGTCTAATAATTGCCCAAGGTGCGTCAGTGAAAAGACCCAAACTGCTCAGAGAAACCCAGCTGAAAAGGGAAATAAGCAGAAAGGAATCCGCCTTAGAGAAAAGCGAGGGGGAGGCAGCCAAAACCCTAGCCGAGATCAGAGAGCTTAGACAAGAACTGAAGGAAGTCTAGCAGGGGAAAGCCCTGACCCAGCTCCAAAATGTCAAACAAAGATATTATGAAAAAGGGGACAAGGCCCACACTCTACTTGCAGCCAAACTGCGAAAAGCAAAGAGCAGAAAGAGCAGTCTACAAGATTGTCTCAGTCAGGATAGCTCCGACGACCTGAATGGAATAACGCGTTTTGCACAGTTGCATGAGCAGCTATACACTTCAGATTGTGATTCCTCCCATAAAAGTATAGCGGAGTACATGGCCAATATCACGTTTCACATAAAAGGCTAAGAGGCGCCCTGACACCCTTCTTGTCTCTCCTGTTTAATGATGAAATGACCACTGGACAGGCCCCGCCCTCATTCAGAGGCTAGAATAATAGTGATACCTAAGGAAGGGAGGGACAGACTTGATTGTGGCTCGTATAGGCCTATGTCATTATTGAATGTGGATGCAAAGATATACGTTTGTATCCTAGCCAATAGGTTAAGTAGGGTCCTCCCACTTTTGGTGCACAGTGACTAGGTGGGGTATGTGAAAGAGAGGCAAAGCACCGACAACATCCTAGATTTAATGGCATCGATTGATGCTGGTGACGCTGACCAAACCCTGATCTCGGTTGATGCGGAAAAAGCTTTTGACAGCTTGGAATGGCAGTTTATGCGGAAGGTCCTGAAGAAAGCCAACCTGGGGCTTGGCTGGATACAAAGGGCGCAAGCACTTTACAACAATACGAGAGCAAGGGTTGTGGTCAATGGGGTGGCATCTCCCCCTTTCCCCTGACGAGAGGGACTAGGTAGGGGTGCCCCCTCTCGCCACTGGTTTTTGCCCTGGCCATGGAGCCTCTAGTTCAGGTCATCAGAAAAGATAGCTCAATAATATGCCTCAAAAAGATCACAAAAGAATATAAACTAGCCCTTTTTGCCGACGACGTGCTAGTCTATGTGACTCAACCGTCACAATCCATCCTGGCGCTCCAGGCCAGAATGGAAGAATTCGGGGCACACTCAGGGTTTCGCATAAACAAGACCATTGCACTACCACTGAAGGTCGAGTGTACCCACCCAGACCCGAGTCCAGCGACATGGGGTCTAAAAGTTGTCAGCAACAATCTCTGTTACCTAGGGATCACTATAACAAAGCAACTGAAAGGTCTTTATCAGGAAACTACAAACCGCTTTGGACGGCCATACAAAAGGGATATAGGGAATTGGGCAAAATTAAAGCTTTCCTGGGCGGGGAGATTCACGGCTATTAAAATGAATGTGCTACTGCGGCTTCTCTTTCTGTTCCAGTCACTTCCGTGAGCTCTGCCAGACCTCTTTCTTGCTGAAGCTAAGAGCACCCTACTAGTGTTCCTGTGGGAGCGGAAGAGGCCCCGGATCCCATATAACAGCTTGATCCCCCCAGGGTAAAGGGAGGTATGGCATATCCAGACCTCCAAGAATACTATAGGGCGGCGCAGCTGCGGGCCCTTGTAGACCACATACGGGAATCTAAAAGCAAACAGTGGGTCCACCTGGAGAATGGCTGCTTTGCTCTGGTCACCTTGGGTGAATGGCTGTGGGCCCCTTGAAATCTATTCCACGCGAAGTGCGAGAGCACCCAGTTCTAGGGGTGTTATCGACGATATGGAAAAAAGGTACGAGCATGAGTGTAGTGACAACCTGGCCATCTCCGCTTAGTAGTATTTGGGCCTCCCCGATCAGGGATCTTATTATAGATCCAATCCGCTTCCAGACCCAATATGAACAGGGATTAGTAAGAGCAGGCCAGATGTGCAGGGAGGGGTTTTCTTGTCCAGAGAGGAACTCGAGAACACACAACAGGGCTGAAAGATTGGGCCTCTTCCATATATGCAACTAAAAGGGGTCCTCACAGACACACAGTAGCAAACACTGCTGAAATGCCCTCTTACCCCCTTTGAGAACATCCTAAACACTCAGGCCGCGATCAAAGGGCTCATTGACAAAATGTACCAGGCTCGTATAGAATGAGGTCAACCCCCTTCACGCAGTTGAAATGGGAAAAGGAGTTGGGGTGGGAGAGCAACCAGGAGGGATAGGCAGCGATTTTCAGAGCGGTCTGGAAATCATCAATAGCAGACCAATACAAGATGCATAATTGCAGTCTACTCACGCAATGGCACATGACTCCCCAGCGTTTAGCAAAAATGTACAAAGGCATCAGTCCCTACTGCTGGCGTGGATGCTCACAAGTTAGCACATATTGGCACCAGTGGTGAGACTGCCCCAGCATGCAAATCTATTGGAAGGAGATCTTGGGATGGATACATGAGATAGAGGGAATCGATAGGGGGCTCACCCCGCTCCTGGTGCAGTTTGGGGTCGAACAAATGGAGGGAGAGTACACAGTTCCGCCCCACCTGCCCAGAAACTTGCTCCTGCCAGCACGTGTGTGACCGTGAGGTGGAAGAGTAGCATTTTTCCAGCAAAGATAGAATGGCTGCGTAAAGCCAAAGAAATATAAGAAATGGAGAGGCTTACTGCAGCTTTACTGGAGTCCCATTCACACATTGATACACAGTGGCTGCCCTTCCTAGAGGTTTGGGAAATGAACAAACCGGCCCCTTGAAATCGGAGTGATAGTGATCCCAGGAGCACGATAAAGGGAACCCCGACCATCGAGAATGATCCCAAGTGATACCCAGACTTCAAAGACCCAAACTCGCTGCTTAACTTGGTAGGTTTATGGTGGAGGAACAGAATCACTAGGGAATAGGCCTGCTACTAATTAGACATCTCAATGATGTAGGTGTGTGATTAGAAGACTTTTACGGACTCTCTCATATACCCGATGGACAACATTTTGGGAGGGGAAGGGGATTGGGTTTGATGCAAAAGTTAAAAACTCTTGATCGTGCATCTGTATTATGTTGCAAAAAGATGTAATGTACTTGCTATGCACCTGTTGATCATAATAAAATATATTTTTTAAAAAATACTCTTTAGAAGGGGCGATTTTGACAAGCAGAGAAAGGTTGGGAATGCAACAGCCTATGTATGCATCTCAGGCGAATAATCAACGTCAGATGGACCATGGAGGAAATGGGTTTATGCAGAGAGGCCGAGGAATGGGTTTTAGTGGAAGGGGCGGTTTTCAGAATAATCAAAACAGTTTCCAGAATATGCAGAATGATGATCGGAATATACAAGGAGGGCAAATTAGACGAGCACCTCTTGTATTTTGGACATGTAGCATGACAGGCCACATTGCACGTATGTGTGGAAACCAAGGGTATGTACAGACTGGGCAATTTTCAAGAGGGGGACTGCTTACCCTCCAGCATATAGCCCACAAGTTACAAATGGATTTACACAAAATCAGACAATGTATCAGCAGCAATCAACGCTAATGCAGCAGACACAGCAATTACAGCAAGCACCACTGAGTCCGCTGCAAGGGCAGTCACAACATGCACCCATGCAAATACAGCAGAATGCAAACATGGGACAGCTAATGACACCTAGAGTGGGGGGTGTTACTGTGATGGGAGGGAGTCCTTTCACAGGCACTGGGATGAGCATATATCTACAATAGGACAGCTCACAGGGTGACTTGATGTGTTCAGTAGTGTCAGTAACACCAGATCCTCAAGAGGAACCGATGGTTGATGTATTGATAGGAGGCAAATCCTTTTCTTTTTTAGTAGACACTGGTGCAACTCGCTCATGTATATGTGAGGGCAAATATCCAATGTTGGGAAATGTCATGAATGCTAACCCCAAAAATGTCTCCTGACAAAAATGTTGCAGTTTTTTATAGAGACATTATTACATTGATCATGTGGGGGACACCCCCTAAACCCCCACTTTTTTAATTTTTTTACAAAGCAAGCAGGGGACATCCCTGCATCCAGTCCCCATACATAATGTCACCATATATAATGTCGCCAATGGATTTTCCCTGCGACATTATGTATGGGGACATTATTACCTGATACCAAGTAGAGTTCTTTTTACTGATGAATTGCCAATTTCTGTGGGAGAATGCGACATGACTGGGGCTTCATTGTATTCATTGTAAACAGCAGTCAATATTCTGGTGCGAGATTTAATAACGAAGCTTAACATGACAATTTCGTTTACCCGATGATGGCATAGTGTGTTCCACTCCTGGGATACACTATTTAAACATGGGTGAATTTATAATGGCATTTGCAGGGCATATGGCTCTGCGAGGAGTCCCATTTTCTTCATGGGATACGCATTTTGCTAACATGGTTGCCTGGCATAGTGGGGAAGACTATGAGAATACCTGATGAGTTTCTTTTTAGACCACAGATACCGAAGGACGAAGAGGGGGAATGAGTGTTTCCTCTAGAACTAGTCGCAGCTGTAGTGCGAGGGTAATTGGCCATGCTCGAATGATGGGATCAGGGCAGGCCATGGAAGACGGTCATTGCCATCGGGGAAGAGTATAGATTGACTGATGTCACAGACCAGGATTTGTTTAAAGTCGATCCAGCAGATGATGAGTACATATTTGAAATGAATATTACATATTGGATTAAAATAGAGAAAAGAGAGGTCCCGCAGCGGATGATAATAGTACGGTAGCATCCAGAATATTTTGACCAGGACTTTGATAAAGTGCCAACCTCGTTATGGACTTCAGGCCCTTATGAGATAGGCCTATTGAAAGGGGTAGGTGAAGTCCAGATTAAGCTGAAAGCAGGAGCAATTTTACCTCAAGCTAGGCAGTATCGCATGTCACGAGAAGCAGATGAAGGATTTTTTAAGACCATTTCCGCATTAATTGAACACGTTATTCTAATGATGTCAGAGTCACTGTGCAACACCGCAGTATATCCGATTAAAAAACAGAAGGGAGGGTCATGCTGTTTAATTCAGGACATGAGGCCGATTAACCAGATTGTAGAGGCAGAGTTTCATCTAGTTCCAAATCCTGCAACAATATTGTGTAGTATTCCAGTTGAAGCACAATATTTCATGGTGATTGACCTGAAAAATGTGTTTTTCTCAATCCCATTGCATAAAGACTCTCAAGATCTGACGTCATTTATGTTCCGTCAGATGAAGCTGAAAAGCACAAGATCACCTCAGGGGTATTGTGAGTCTACATCAATTTTTAATAGGGTCCTTCAGATGGACCTAGGCAATGTTTTTTTTTTAATTAAACATTTTTATTGTTTTCCAATAACATAAAACATACAGCCTCACACAGCGAGGTAACAACTACTTCCCTTATCCGCCAAACATTAGAATCACACCATGGCGACAGTTTGATAGAGTCTCTTAACATGTCTAGTTATATTTACTACACCAGTGTCTCGTGTTTCTATTACCCTTCACATGTCCACAGGTGACAGTTCAGTCTATCGGTACAAACCTCCCCTCAGTGTGCATTTTCCCACTTCTGCCATATTCTCTGGGATTTCTCGGGACACCTCCTAGCAGTATAAACTCTTTTTTCCATTGCAATACAAATGTCCACATCTGTAGTCCATTGTGCATAGCTCAGTGTCGTTTCCGAACCCCAAAGTTGCGCTATGTTCCTCTTGATCAATGCAGTGGTGGTAGATAAAAACAATTTTTCGTATCGTGACAGTTCAATATCCTCCTCTATCCCCAATAACAACTGTTTCGGGCTTCTCTGAATCACTTTGCCCATTACCCTTGACAGTTCATCACAGCACTGCTGCCAATATTGCTGGATAAAAGTGGGGCAGCTACAAAACCATTATATTAAAAAAAGACAGTCACAAGGGGGCACGCATATAAGGACACCTTGTCTTCCCAGCCGTCCGACCACTTGAGGCCACTCCATGTTTGTGTGGTTCTTAATAGGATTGCAAGAGGTTCAATTGCCAATGCAAAGATTAAAGCCAATAGGGGGCAACCTTGTCCTGTACCTTTACCTAATTGGAACAGGCTCGAAACATGCCCATTTACCTTTGTTATTGCTTCAGGGGAGTTATATAGTAGTTTAACCCAGCTCATGAAGTACAGTCATATGCCCATGCATTGCATAATTACCCAGATTGCTGCCCAATAGACCGAGTCAAAAGCTTTTTCAAAGTGCATAGCAAGTAGGGCCAGGGGACCTTGGAGCTCGGGTAATTTTTCTAATGCTGTATGTAGTCTGTATATATCCTGTCTAGTGGATCTTTGTGGCATGAATCCACATTGGTCCCGATGCACCAGTGAGTGTATAACTTGTTGCAGCCGATTGGCCAGCACCTTCGCTAATAATTTGGCCTCACTGTTTATAAGAGAGATGGGTCTGTAGGAGCTGCACTTGTCAGGTGGTTTATCTGCTTTCGGCAGAACTTTTATCGTGGCTCTTCTTAGGTCTGGGGGGAGACAACCTTGTGAGTGTGAGTGCTGTAATAGGCGTAATAAGTGTGGGGAGATTACATTTGCGCCTATCTTTTTCCATATTTCGATGGGGAAGCCGTTCGGGCCTGGGGTTTTACCTGATTGGAGTTCCGACATGGCCAGGGTTATTTCTTCCTCTATGATTTCTTGTTCTAATAGGTTAAACTGTTGCTCGTTTAGAGTGGAGAGGGTAATTTCCTCCAGGATGACGGCTGCAAGCCGTGAGGACGGTGCTCTGTACAACTCAGCATAGTACTTTGCGAAGCCTTCTGCTATGTCGTGGTCTGCTACTAGTGGTTCCGAATCCCCTGTTGACAGTTTCCTGACTTGGGCGAGACCTAGATCTCTGCGTTCTAGCCATGCCAGTATTTTCCCGGCCTTGTCCCCTGTTTTGTATACCTTTGCCCGCATCGTTGTGTGTGCTTGTTTTGTATTATCTAAAGCTATGTGTTGCAGTTGTTTCTGTGCTAGTTGTAATGCACAGTGTGTTTCTGGTTGGTCAAGGGTCAGGTGGGCAACCTCAGCGTTTTGTACTTTTGCTTCGGCTTCGTGTATCACTTTTAGATGTTTCTTTTTGTGTGCTGTGGTCCAGGATATAATTTCACCTCCAAGCACTGTTTTTAGAGCCTCCCATAGCGTTTTCGACTATCTACAGAACCGGTATTTATCTCAAAGTATGATTCCGTGGTCTTTTGAATATGTTCTACCAAGTCTGGAAATCCTAGATAGTAGCTATTCAGACACCAATTGGGCGAGGGGCCGATCTATTAGTTTTGATCGTTATTATGATTGGGGAACGGTCCGATATGCCTCTAGGGAGTAGTTGTGCTTCACATGCTTCATGTATATTACCTAATTGCAAGAAGAAATAATCTAGTCTGGACAGTGAGTCATGTGCTCCGGAGTGATATGAGTATTCCTTTATATCGGGTGTAGTGTCCTCCACACGTTTTGCAGCCCTAGTGCATTAGTGAATGTGGCAAGTTTGGTGCGTACGTCTGGGTTTCTAGATCGTTCATGTGTTCGGTCAAGGTCTACGTTCATCACTTCGTTGAAGTCTCCTCCAATTAATGTGAGATCTGTAGAGTTGCTGGCGAGTAGGGGCATGATGTCATTGGTCAGGGGGGTAAGTAAATTAGGTGGTGCGTATACGGCAACCATGGTTATGGTGCATTCCCATAGAGTCCCTGTTGTGTGTACAAATCTACCTCCATATCTTGTGTGACAGTAGAAGGTATGAAGGGGAATCTTTTGTGTACTAGAATTAGTACCCCTCGTGATCCCATGGTGAATCCGGCGTGTAACACCAGCCGGTAGTTAGTGCTTTTAAATAGTATGTAGTTTGTGCCAGCTAAGTGTTTTTCTGTAAGGAACGCCACATCTGGAGAGTGACGATTCAACAGCTGTAGGACTAAGCGCCTTTTGATGCTGTTACCAAGCCCATTCACATTCCATGTCATCACTCGGATTGTTCTGTTTTTATTCCTGTTAGAGGTTCCTGCCATCTGAGATGTACATAAGTGGTGTCAGTTTGTGGTGGACATCTGGGGATGCAGTATGTTTTGGCATCGTGGTTAGGGATTTGTCGCGTCCATGTGTGGGTTGGTCTTTTAACTGGACATGCTCACTCGTTTGTGTGACGTGACTTACTGGTAAGGAAAGCATTATGTGTTAGAGATGGTGTGATTTTTAACACTACAACTTTGATCCCCCCACGCCATACTCTACCCAACTTGAAGCATCTGTCGTCCAATATAACAAAACTAAACTTACTGTCAAAAATAGACAGTTAACTTGATAACCCAACCGGAAGTGTCTATCACCCTAACATCAACACTTTAGTTGTCAACTGGACAACTTACATCTACTGCACTGATCTATAGCTCTGATATCTACCCCTGAGGTGAGTGGCTGGGGAGAAGCTACTTTTCGTGTTGTAGTGAGATGGAGGGGCACACTAAGAACAAAACAACGGAGGGGTAGGGAGAAAGGGAGGGTGGCCTCAGTGAGACCGCATCGTGAAAGCATGTCTCGCCTTGTGTGAGGTGTCGGAACATTCTACGGTACCCGGGGTTATGCAGCTTACCACTCACTGCTGTTCGCGGGGGCTTTGCCCTGGGTCGAGGAGGGGCTTAACCACCGATGTCTTCTGGTGGGTCATGTGCTGGTGCTTGGGGCAGGGCTGGACGCTGGTCGGCTGGTGGTCTGGGGCGCCTGCCCCTGTTGCTTCGTGCTGTTGCCCAGTCCCCGTCTATGTGTTGTTCAGCCCAGCGCCATGCTTCTTTTGGATCGTTGAAGTGGACTGTTGTTCCTTTTTGATAGATTTTAAGCTGAGCAGGGAAAAGCAGACCGTATTTTACTCCCAGTGTTTGAGGTTGTCTTTTGAGTTGGTCAAAGGATTGTCTGGCTTTCTGCACTTCACGCGTGTAGTCAGGGAAAAAAGGCAACTCTGGAGCCGTTGAAGGTGATAGTGCCCTTGGCACGGGCCCGTTGTAGCAATGCATCACGGTCTCTGTAGTTTAAGAGCCTCGCTATTACGGTTCGTGGAGGTGCACCAGGCAGTGGCCTTCCCGTGGGCATACGATGTGCTCTCTCGATGGAAAAGAACTTCGAGAAGGATTCCGGTGCGAACAGATCAGTAAGCCATTGTTCAAGAAAGAGTTCCATGCAAGGGCCTTCAATTTTTTTGGGTATGCCAAGTATCCTCACGTTGTTCCGCCTGGATCTCCCTTCTCCCTCCTCAATTCTGTCTTCCAGGGTCTTGAGCTTGGCTGTGACGCCATGAAGCTGCTGTTGCATATTGGTTAGGCCGTTTTCTGCGTTTGAGATGCGTTGTTCAGCTTCCCTGGTGCGTGCTGACAGATCATGTCTGAGGAGGGAGACGTCCAAGCTTATCCCGTCCATCTTCTGCTCCATTGATGTGCGTGAATACGCTATAGCGGCCATGACGTCCTTCAAAGAGAGCATGTGTTCAGGCTCCATTTCCATGGGGTCCGATGGTTGGGACTCCTGGGTGTGGATCGGGGGTATTGTGTATTGGTCTATTCTATTTTGTACGGGAGTTTTCTTCAGTTTGTCCTTTCCCATGTCGGCTGACAGGCCCGGTGTGATTTTGATGTGATGTTCGCTGTCTTAGCTGACTGGAAAGCTGTGTGTATCGTGGTGTCCTGACGCTTTGGGTTGTATGCGGGGTCGTGCTCAATGTGCTATGCCTTTGCTGGGGCCTGGTCTTTTGCCGCTGTCCACACCCCAACGTCGTTGGGGCCCGGGCGGTGATGTTTCGGGGCTGTGCTTTCCTCTGGATTACCTCTATGTCTGCGGGCGTCCTGGCATGGGAGCTGTCGTTGCCAAGGCAGTCGTGTGGGTGCTGCGGACACTTCGCTCTCCCCGGAAGGGGCTATTTTGGCAGAGGAAGGTTCACTGCCGCTGGGCACAGCACATAACGTGTCACCGGTTCTCCGGTTATTGGTTCAGAGCGGTTAGTGTTCCATCTATACACTGAGGTTGCTTAGGATCCCTTGAGTGAGTTAACGCTGGCACTCTATATGGTATGCATCATTATCGCAGGGCACCGGAGATTTCTGCTATTTTCTGCTCTGGTTGCTCAAGGAGCTGCGCCGCTGGGTGCCACTTCCGGACTGGGGTCGTTGCAGGCAGATGGGGGGATCATGGGATTTGTGCGTGGTGCGCTTTGGCACTGCCGCCCGCCACAGCCCCCAGTCCTTCCCCCCGACCCCCTCTTGGCGGTATGTGGGCTGGTGGAGTCACTCACTTGGACCAGCTTGTGTTTGGGGTGGGGGGTCGCCGGAACGTACGGTGCGTGGGCCGCTGAGTGGCACTCACTAGTGAAGCAGTGTCCCGGCCGTCTTCTTCTTTATTTGAAACTGTTTGTTCCTTACATGTGTTGGGCACCTGTGTCCGGGGGGGCCGCACCGGGGCAAGGCCAGCTCAGGGCTCCACAGGGCCGGGGCGCATCCTCCCGCAGCCCCCGCTGACTCGGCTCGCCGTCCAGAAGCACCCGCCTTGGGATATATCTATCCTGCCTACCAGGCGGCGGCAGCTCCAGGTCCGCAGGAAGGCATTCGCTTCCGCCTGCCTGCTTCTACCGTCCGGGTCCGCTGGAGTGGGCCAGTAGCCAGTTGGGTCAACCTCCGGGCAGCAGACTCGCTTTGTTGTAGGCGTCGGGCGGGATACTTGTCTGAAGTCCGCAGCGGTGCCGCGTTGTTCGCCGTGCCCCACACGTAGGACGGCCTCGCCTAGGCGGCCATCTTGGGGACGCGTGGGCCGGCAACCGCGCCTGTCTTCACTCGGTCCCAGCTCCGTTCCTTGCGGCCGATTTTCTTCATCCCGCAGTCCAGTTGGGCACAAGGATGTCCGCTACATGTGGAGGTATTCATGATCCCTGCAGATGATAAAAATAGGCGATTTTACCAGGATTTATGCTGCGGTCGCGGGAGCGACAGATTTACGACTGTCTCATCGCGTTGTTGGCCATGCCCTGGAACTAGGCAATGTTGAATTGAAAGGGAAAAGTGTTTTACTGCAATACGTAGATGATATTTTAGTTTGCAGTATGACAGAAGATGAGTGCAGGGAAGACTCGATTCAGTTAATTAATTTTCTAGCGGAAAAAGGATATAAGGTAGATAAGGAAAAGTTATAGTATTGCCAAAAGGAGGTGGTGTACATAGACCAGTTGATTTCACATGAGGGAAAAAAGGTTACACTTGAAAGAGCAGAGGCAATTATGAAAACAGCAAAACCTCACACGATAAAAAAGATGCAACAGTTTTGTGGGACTGTGCAACCATTTTAGAGCATGGGTATTTGATTATAGTTTATACACAAGACCACATTTACAGGCTCTCAAAAAGGCACAAGTAAACGGATAAAATAGAATGGACTGAGGAGATGGAGGAAGGATTTGATGAGCTAAAGAAAGCAATTTGCACAGCTCCAATTTTAGGGATTCCATTATTCTGAAGAGTTTTACCTATTTTCACATATTAATGGGACAGTTATGACACCATTGTTGACTCTGGGGTATACACCTCTGGCATATTACAGTGGGATTTTAGATCCAGTCATGAGAGGACACTTTCATTGTGAACACTCGCTGGCTGCAGGCGTGTTTGCTACTGAGAAGGCTACAGATATAGTGATGGGATGCTCTATGACATTAATTGTTGAGCATGTTTGCAATTTTTGAAAAACAATTTCGTCTTCATCCTCCTCCTCCGCGGCGCTGCTAGGCAAGGAGGAGAGGATCTTGGAAGCGTACGGGAAGAAACTCTATTCCAACGCATCCTTGCATCTTCGTCAGGCCAACGCTGATGCCATGCTGGCGGCCGCTAACCAAAGGTTATGGCACGAAATTGCAGACTTCCTCCCGGAACTCCCTATGCAGAGCCAATCACGTTTTAAGGCGGGACTGGCTGAACCAAACTGGTGGCAAAGGACCTCATGGAATCCACTGTGGCCCATATTGACACCTCTGGCCGTGCCATCTGTATCGCCATAGACATGAAAAGGACAGCCTGGCTCCGGGCAACGAAATTCAACCTGGATGGCCAGAAACGCATATTAGATCTACCGTTCGAGGGGGCGGACTTCTTCCACTCATGCACGTACGAAGAGCTGGACAAGAAGAAAAACAGCTCACAAACAGCCTAGTCTTTATCCAGCTTCACAAAGACCACGCCCAAAGAATACACCCAGTCACAGCAGCGCTCTGACAGGGGTTTACGTATGGAGGGTTCCGCGGCTTCCAGGAACGGAGATCCAGGCAGCCGGAACGCTCGCCGTCTCAGAACCGGCGCAAGCAACAAGAAAGGGGTGGGGAGTATGGGTGTTTTCCAGTCCCCCTCCTCCACGATAGCCTCTGAGGGAAAGAAGATATGACATGCCCCTAGGGTCCACATGTCTCCAGTGAGGGGCAGGTTTGCTCTCCATGCGCATTTCTGGTGCCAGAATTTCGCGGCCCGCTGGATCCTCTCTGTAGTATCCACAGTGTACCGCCTACCCATCCCAGCCTCTCCTCCCTCCTCGCCTCCACTCCCTCAGGTTGGGACATCAACTCTTCTGGCAGAGATCCAGTCGCTCGTAGAGAGCCAGGCAGTGGAGGAAGTCCTAGCCTCCCAGCGAAGCATGGGATTTTACTCCAGGATTTTCACCATTCCGAAGAAGAACCAGGCGGGCCTGAGAGTTGTGCTGGACCTTTCCACCCTCAACCTCTCCTTACCCCTACAAAAATTCAAGATGGTTACACCAGCTTTTATAGCGGAGACATTGTGCAAAGGAGACTGGATGTGCTCCCTGGATCTGAAGGACGCATACCTACACGCCCCGATTTGGCAGCCCCGTCGTTCTTTCCTATGGTTCAGGATCATGGGCTACCATTTTCAATGCAAGGTCCTTCCTTTAGGCCTCAGCTCGGCCCCCACAGTCTTTACCAGGCTAATGAATATGGGGGCTGCCCTCCTAAGAGCTCAGGGCCTCCACATCTACCCATACCTCGACGACTGGCTTGTCACGGCTACATCTCCGGAAGTGGTTCACCACTCTTCCCATGCCCTTATGAACACACTGCACGATCTGTGCTTCTCGCTCAATATCAAGAAGTTGCAGCTGCACCCCACACAGACTGTGACATTCTTGGGCCTCATCTGGGACATGTGCTCCAAGAAGGTATTTCTTTCAGAGGACAAGATCTCTGCCATCAAGAGGGCCACCGCCCACTTCCTCGGCAGAGAGGTGACCTCGGCCTGGTGGTACCAACATCTCCTGAGTCTATTGGTTGCGGTCCTATTGGCCGTTCCACACACAAGATTGGGGATGAGGAGGATTCATCTGTACTTCGCGGCCTCATGAAACTGGGAGCGGGGATCCCAATCAGAGATGATCAACATTCCTCCATCTCTCCACCCAAACCTAACATGGTGGTCCAGGGACTGTAACCTATGGATGGGCAAGCCATTTCGGCCACCCTGCCCGCAGGCCACCATCACCACAGACTCCTCGCTCGAAGGCTGGGGAGCCACCCTGGATGATCTCTCGGTCCACAGCACCTGGACTCGACAGGAGCAGGAATACCACATCATTTGGTTAGAACAGAACGCCATCTGGCTAGTGCTCAGAGCATTCCTACAACTTCTCAGGGGCAAGGTTGTCTTCATCCAGACAGACAACTCGACCAGCATGTACTACGTCAACAAGCAGGGCGGCACCAGATCCCCTCCTCTGTGCAGACTGGCAATCAGCATGTGGGAGTGGGCCCTGGAAAATGACATCTACCTCACGGCAGTCCACCTCCAGGGGGAAGCCAACCTGGAGGCGGACAGGTTCGGCAGGTTGGGAGCGGACAATTACGAGTGGCAGCTAAACGACCTCGTCATTCAGGAGATCTTCAACAGGTGGAGTCATCCCCAGGTGGATCTCTTTGCCACCTGGCACAACAAGAAGTGCCCTCAGTTCGCCTCCTGGCAGGGACAGGGCCCCGGCACCCTAGGTGATGCATTTCGGCTTCAATGGAACAGCATGAAGGCTTACGCCTCCCCGCCCACTCCACTGATTCACTGAGTGATTTGCAAGATCAAGGAGTCTCGCCAACTCAATATCATTCTAATAGCTCCATGGTGACTGGCCAGGCCATGGTTTTCGGAGCTGCTCAGCCTCTCGGTGGTGCCTCCGATTCACCTCTCGAAGGGCCCAGAACATCTTCTGGCTCAACAGGGGGGCAGGGTCATCCACCCCACCCCACATAAACTAGCTCTCACAGTGTGGTACCTGAGCAGGTAACGCTGCGGCACCTTAGCCTCTCACAGGCTAATCTGGAAATCATACAGGGCGCAAGGAGTAAGGCTACCAGGGCCCAGTATAAAAGTAAATGGACCAGATTCTGCCACTGGGCAGACTCCAAGGAAGTCGACCCCCTGGCATGTACTTTGGACGGTGTGCTCTCCTTCTCGGTGCACCTCGCCCACTCTGGTGTGCAGGTGGACACCTGCCGTACATACCTCGCAGCCATAGGGGCTTACAGGAACTCAGAAGAGGGGATATTCTCCTCCTCCAATCCTATCATCAAGAAACATTTGACGGGGCTTGCAAGGCTCTACCCGCCCATCAAGAGGCTGCACCCTGTGTGAGACCTCAACATAGTCTTGGGCGCTCTGGCGCACAAACCGTTTGAGCCAATGGCGTCTGCGGACATCAGGTTGGTCACCATCAAGACGGCCTTGCTAATCGGCCTCACCTTGGCTCGTAGAGTCAACGAAATACAGGCGCTAGTCGCCTCAGAACCATATACTACCTTTCACAAGGACAAAGTAGTCCTGCGGATACACCCGCCATTTCTGCCCTAGGCCTCCACATCTCGCTGGATGGTCTCTGCAATCAAGGAAGCATACGGGGGCCAGCACAAGCTGCTTCTGGCCAACATGCACACCCACGCTGTTAGGGCCAAGGCAACGGCCATCGCATTCCAGTGCAATGTCCCTTGGCAAGTCATAAGCAGGGCGGCCACTTGGGCCACTCCCTCGTCTTTCTGCAAGCATTACTGTTTGGATGGCGTCTTTAGATCTGATGCGGTTTTCGGACAGGCGGTTCCCAGGAACCTATTTGCTTAAGGAGGGTCTGCTCTCCACCCTGGGGCTACATTCAGTTGTAATCACTGATAAAGTATGAAGAAAAGGGAACGGGACTTCAGAGTAATTAAAAGCTATTCACCGTAGTGATTAACATACTCTTAGTCCTTAGTCCCCTTTCCTCCATACGTCCCACCAACCTCCCCCCTAATACTACTGGTGTTATTAGGCAAAGTTAAATCTATTGTCGACGTGTCAATGGGGACTGCGGTGTGGCGCCGGAGGGTGGAGTCAGGGCAGCGCATGCTCCCTGGGCCGCACCCCTGCGCGCCTCTAAATTTAAAGGGGAAGAAGGTTTTCTCTGGTGAAAAATGTTCCGTCTCCCGCCCATGCAGTTTGGAGGAAACGGGACTAAGGACTAAGAGTATGTTAGTCACTACGGTAAGTAACTTATCATTTACTGATGGTTCATCAAAAAAATGGTCAAAATGATGGGGAAAGGCAGACTGGGTCAGCTGTAGTGAGATACAGGGAAAATGGGGAGTTTGAAGCAGTGGCAAGCGTAAGGCTGCCAACTCATTTTTCAGCACAGGCTGCAGAATTGGTGGCCCATATTATCACGCTTGACGAATATGAAGGGGTGGAAGTGACGGTGTACAGTAACTCTGCCTATGTGACGTCGACCGTGCACGCAGGGCTAGCACGTTGGAAGAGGAGGGGCTACCTCTGAATGGGGGGCACTCCGGTGCAACAAGCAGTATTATTGGACAGGTTTATTAAGGCACTACAGGTCCCAGCAGCCATCACAATAGTTAAATAAACAGCACATACTAAAAGAACTGATTTTATTTCACTTGGAAATGAAGCTGCAGACCAAGAGGCTAAAAGGGTTGCAGATTCTTCAGATATTTCAAGTTTTGATACTCCCAGTGTAAAGAGTGGGGTGACTATGGCTATGGTAATGCAAGAAGGATTTAATCATTTGTGGAAAACACAGTTGATGGAAATTCTCCACAGGATGAGAAGGAGCTATGGGAAAGGCGGGTTTGTTCTTTATCCCCCACCGAAGCCTTATGGTGACAAGACATCACTGGAAAGCCAGTGATGCCAGTAGCATTGTTAAAGATAGAGCTTGAACAGCCACTACTCTGTGCATGTAACTAGGGAGAGTCTGGCTGCAACTATTGCAGAAGACTAGTTCGTATCAAACCTGTTAGAACACCTTGCATTTTATGTAGTAAATTGCATCGTACGTCAAAAGTTTACTGCTGGGCATACACTGCGAACAATCAGGGGAGTAATACATAGACCGAACTGTCCTTTTCAGCATTTACATATTGACTATGTTGACATGCTGAAGATTTGTAATGGATATAGGTATGATAGTGGTACTGTGCCCCTTTTTTCGATATGGATTGAGGCCAGTGCATGCCCACATCCTGATGCCACTTGCGCAGCGAAGTTTTTAGTCCAAGAAGTATTTCCCAGATGGGGGGCATGTGAAGTGCTGAGGTCCGACAATGGTCCACATTTTGTGAATGAACTGCTTGAGCAAATAAGTTTGTGAATGAATATTAAGCATAGGTTTTCTTCTGATTATGACCCGCAAGTGAAACGGAATATGTGAGAGACTCAACGGTCTTTTGAAGGAGAGAATTGCTAAATTGAAATTGACTCTGAAGAAGGGATGGCTGTATTGTCTACCCCCAGCATTATATGCATTAAGGAATCAGCCCAGGTCGGATCATCACCTCACACCCCATGAACTAGTTACTGACAGGTGGATGAGAACACCTCTGACTCCACCATCGAGGAATAGAAGTGATGTTCAGAAGACAGCAGAAATTTTAGGAAATGAGATACTTGATTATCTGACATATATGACTGCTAGTACCTCTGTCATTTCAGATCAACACAGCAGCAAGGGGTGTTGGTCTGGGGATGCAAGCAAGGGCATTCAGAAATCGGACTACCGGAATTACTACCTGTACCTAGACTATTTGTGGGAGACCCAATCCTAGTTCGAAATTTCACTAGGAAGTGACATGAGCCCTGTTTTATTGGTCGCTTTATAATTGAAAATATTACCCCTTCAGAAGTAAAAGTCCAGGAAAGACGAGCCTTGATACATTTGAGTGACATCAAGCCATATGCCAGTGAGACTGATCCACCCCCGCCGGTTGATTCGGAAGCAAGTTGACACAAAGTAGTTCAGCATGTGCAGACTCGATCGATGACGAGGAAGAAGGACGCAGAAAGTGCTGATTAAATAAATGCAAGTGTGCATGTGGACTGTGGCCCCACTCCTTATAGATTATGAAAATCCGTTGCTTGAGCCACAGAGATATTTTAGAAATTTGAACTTCAGAAAAACATTGAAGCCCTGAAAAAGTAGGCCAGATCTTGAGTTTCTATTTGACGACTGGAAAAGGGAGCAGTTTCCTGAATCATTTCTCATGGAGTTCTTGTTTGGTCTCCCTAATGGTGTTGTCTGATGTCAACATTCATCGGCTTGTATTTGCTGTTTTTCTTTTTATTCTGCGAGCATATCCTGCACTGGTGGGGAGAAATACTGATATACATATTTTCCTGCAAGATCCTAAAAATGGTCCAATCTTAAGGATATTGCTCTCAGCAATTATTGAGCAAATCCTACAACTTCCAGAGCATCTGAAAAACTTGCCTGATTAAAGAGGTTTTCCTTCCTTAAAAAGTAGTTTACAGGCATGATGTGAAGTCCTAATAGTGATTCTGCAGCAGACAACGAGAGAGCACAGCGACGTATAGGGAATCCTTGTTAGTGGGGATTGATGTACTGGTGTATAACATGTGCGTGCACCACATTCATTATTGCTTTCCTGTTTCACAAGATGCACACTGTTTATCTTGTTGGTAAGAGGAAGGTAGCAGTTCCATTGATCCTTGCCACACAGGGGATTGTTGCAGACACAACTGTTTCACGATGGCCAAGTCCATATGTGATTGTCCCTACACCAGTGGCATGTGTGAAATCACCTATCTCTCTGACAAACGTTTCTTGATATATTTAATGAGTATCTTGTAAAAACTACCTTAAAAGAAAGAGAGCCAAAAGAGGGATAAGAGAAGATGATTATGAGTTAAATAATTATCTTGATAGTACAGCACATATGGGGAATAACATGTGGTATCAGCACATGAAAGAAGTAGGCAAAAGACGTCAGAGGAGAGTTGCTATGTTTGTGCTCTCATGCCTTATGCATTGGGGAACTCTAAGATATTAATAGCAATCGAAGTAGATATCCAGACGGCTCATTGCCTGACTCACCTTGTAATCTGTCATACAAGAGGTCAATTTCAGGGCCTAACAGCATCTTTAGTCTGGGTAACAGAATGGTCAGCGCCAGAAGAAGATGATTATGTTCAAGATTCGAAAACAAGAGCAAGATCACACCCCAGGAATCGTGTGATAAGATACAAACTGCATGGAATGAAAGGAGCGGGAATCAGATGGGAGATAAATACAAAGCTTAATTGCTGAGGGAAGACTGACGAAGAAATCTGAAATTGCAAAGAGAGAGGACCAATACAGATTTGGGGAACAGTATTGTCACCAGATGGATGGGAAGAAAGCGTAGTTATATACAGAGCACTGGCAGTAACAGGATCTCGCAAATCCACTGTAGAGAATGTGGAGAGGATATGCAAACCTCTATGGCCGAAGCTTGCCAAGCTGCTAACCTGGGTTGAAGATAGAGGAGGCCCAGTGCACATAGCGCCTCTGGCAAATGCAGAACTGTGTTTCAGAAACAATGGCACAAGAAATGTTGGAGAGAATCAACAGTGCGACCAAATCTCCGATGTACCAGGAATGAAGGATGGGACAATAGTGATAATGGACCACTACTGGGCCAGTGGATCCAGAGCCTAGAAGAAGTTACCCAAGGACTGGGGTGGATTGTGTTCCATAGTAATCAGTCATGTTCCAGCACTAGTGATTCCGAAAAGTGACCTGAACATTGGAAAGTTTCCCAAACCTGATACTCATCTAAGAAAGACGAGATCACTTGAAATTCTCAAATGGATGAAGAGGGAGAATTATTTCTCAGCTAAATCAATAGAAGCTTTTGACTCCATTCCATATGAGCACAGGTTGTTCAGCAAGACATCATCGATATTCATGATTATCTTCATGCCAGGCATCCAGACGATGGCAAATACTAAATGGTTACAAATAACCTGATGGGAGCTCCTGCAGATGATCAACACTACCATAAAGGGCTTCAACACAATCAAGAGTTGAGAGCCATAGGATTAATGGCGCTCCAGAACAGATATGTCCTACACATGATCACAACAATGGATGGAGGTGTTTGTGCCAAAATCAGAGAATCATGTTGCACATTCATATCTTCTCATGATGACGAGAATGGAACCTTGACAGAGGCTATAACGATGTTGACCAACTTACACATCAAGATGGAAGATGAAGTGGAAGATATTTCAGATGACAGCTGTTTTGCATCGATCTTCTCATGGGTACCATGGAGAACATCTTCAAGTTCCTTGGAGCACTTCTAGTAATGATAATGTTTGGATTGGAGTGATGAAGATATGGACTCCAGAGAAGCATTTCTTCAAGAAAGGATGTCTAAAAATGAATAATGATGGAGGAGTGGTCGATGAATCAATCAGAGGGGGGGGTGTAGAGGAGGAGCCAAAGGCCTCCACTAGAAACCCTGCCCCTAACCTTCCTATATGTTGGGAACCAGAGATAGTGACGAAGGCGACACTTGTAATGATGCCAATAACTCGAGCAGCCATTGAAGCAAAGTATCCGTTGATAAAACCATTCTTTATGTATCCACAAAGAGCTAACAGCCTTTTAGGAAAGATACCTGAAGAGCAGGAGAAGATGGATGTGAAAGAGCAGACTGGTGATATCACATGATGCAACCTGACACACTGAAAAGATACAACAGTGGAGAACATAAAGAGAACATATAGAATCCAGTAACGAAGTAAAGAGTCGAGTAATCTGTTACTTGTAAAAAGAAGATTACATGTGTGAAGAGTACGGAAGAAAATGCAAAACCGTTTTATAATTGTACAGAGCCAGTAACGCAAGTAGACTAAGTGGTCATAGAAGCTAGCTATACGTAGTATATAGACTGCAGGCAGTGCCACCAAGGTATATGTAAGCATAGGAAATCTGGATGTTCCACATCGTGTTTTAGCAAACTAGGATACCAGGAGCAAGAAGCCTGAAGTGTGTTGCAGTTCACAAACAGTAGCTGATGAGCAAGAAAGAATCAAAGAGGCTTGTCTGGCCCAGTGTCAAGGAGGCCAATGCAGCCGAGAACTGATTGTCCATTCAAAGGATACAATTAATATAAGAGACGAGCCACGTTCCTGCCATGGTGCAGCTGAGATACAATGAGTGCCAAGTTCTATTCGTTTTAATACCCTTTAATATTGAAAAGAAGTTCGAAACGTGGTTGTCAGTCATGTGACCTGGATGAAATTAGACTTAAGCAGACTCTGCAGAGACCAGAAGACATGCACACACTCCCTAATATTCCCATGAGTTGTGAAGCCTACACGGCCATCTTCAAAGGCTAATTGAATAACAGAAAGTAAGAGTGATGGTAGATGTTGGGCTAATTGGGTGGGGAGGTATGGTCAAGACCAAACCCACCAGCACCTGGAGTACCAGCTTGTGCGCTGCTTGCGAGTGGAATATTCCAGAAGGCTACAAGCGTGATAACCAATTATAGAGAGCCACGTATCAAAGAGCCCTATAGTTTGAGATTCAATAGATCGTCATGTATTTTGTGACGATAAAGATGACTTGCACTAGAGGAGGGCTTAGTTGCCCACCTGACAGTTGAGACCCAAGCACAACTTAAACCCCCATAGAAAGTATAAGTAGATGTTCCCTGTTACCCATCCACAGCACCACATACGTTTTTACAGTTTGCCACGTAGTATGACGTCAATTATGATGAATGTTTGTTATAGAAGGATGTTTTATACGTAAATCAGAGAGACTTTGCTATGAGACATCCATCAATGTCCGTTGTACTCCCTGTTTTGGATAATTGTTAATAAAACAATGTACACCTTGCCAACTTCTTGAGTCGAACATATTATTGATGTTTGAGTAATTCCTGCATCACCATTCTTCCCATAAGAGCTTCACCTTGTCTTAAAGAGCCCCCTCAGGTTCACGCTTCTACCAAACTTTGGCTAATAAAGGCCATAAGGGAAGGTCCTATGGTGGGCTTATTATGGGAATAAGTCAGAATTTAAGCTGACGCAAGGTGGGGGAGCCTCTGGTTGGTGGTAAAATACAAGGTGTAGACATATGGTCTGGATAGGACGATTACACTAGAAGGATGTTGGTTATTAACCTTTACATCCCCCCGCGTACTAAATGTATGGAAGAAATGTACTCCTCACTGGAAGAAATATTGTGTGCAAGTGCTTCGAATTACAGAGAAGAGTGCCTTGGCAGGGATTTGTTTTCTAGATACTGTGATGACATGCAGTGTGCGGCATGCCTCAATGTGGCTAAACAGTGTGGCTAAAGAGTGCAAAATGTTACAGGGGAAAAGTAACAACAAGGGAAAAATACTGGTAAATTACTTGAGGTGGTGGAACCTCACTATGTTGAATGGCAGAACCACAGACGATACCCCAGGGCAATATACCTGGGTGGGGAACAAAAGTCAGGCTACACTCGATTATTTCTTTGTTAACAATGCATGCCTATTGGCAGTACAAGATCTTGGAGTCATTGTTTGTGACCACAGCGATCATGATATGTTGTCCCTCACTATTAATCTGGCCGATAAAACATCTAAACAGGGGGTTTCTCTCAGGTGTAAAGGCATGTGGCCTAACCATTCAGGGAACCGCATATGTTGGACTAGCAGGGATCTTCAAAAGGTGGGGGCCACAGTTAACACGCTCAATGGTGTGGACCTGGAGTCTCTGGATGCTCTGAACTGTAACAAGATGGAAGCATGGCTCAAACAACTAGCTACACAAACTGGCATGTGCCTTAAGAGGCGTCTGTTGACCAGCAATAAAACTAATAATACATTCAACAGGGATATTTGGGATGCCAAGCGAAGTATGCGCAGAGAAATCAGAGCTGTGCATGAGGCTAGGTGATCGAAGCTGGAGAAGCACAGCTGGATGAGACGCATTAAGAACAAATATAGAGATTGGCTTGAGCGCTGGAAGTGTTCAATAAAAAATACACACTGGCAAAATAGGATTTCAGTGCTCAGGAAAGGCAATACTAAGTACAAATGGTCCCTGTTAACTAAAGCTAAAGGGGATAGTATTATTAACCCTATCCAGGAGACTGAGTGGCTCAACCATATCATAGGGGATGGTGGTATCCCCTCAGGGCCTCTCACCCTCAATTTCTGATTGGGAGTTGGCCCCTTATTGTTAGCGAGGAAGAAATTGAAGTTAAGATTGGGAAACTCAATAACTCTAGGCCCCCGGGACCTAAAGGCCTCGCCAACGTAGTCCTGAAGCAGAACCCCACGAATTGGGCAACCATCCTGAAAACCCTCTTTGACAAAGTGTGCTCCACTAAGGCCATTCCGATATCTTGGCAACAGTCTGTGTTAATACCGGTCTACAAAAAAGGTGACTCAACCTTGGCAGCCAAATACAGTCTGCTTTCCCTATTAGACTCTACAGGCAAGCTTTTTGCCACATTTGTACTCAGGGCCTTACAGCACTGGGTGGACGAATCCCAAATACTAAGCTACACACAGACGGGCTTTCGCCCGGATTGTGGCACCTTCCATAATATTAGGCTCATGGACACACTGTATAGAGAAGCTACATTGCTTGGGGGGTCAACTTTATATACCATCTCAGTTGACTTCCGGGCGGCCTTCGACAGAGTGCTGTGAGAAGCCATGGTCCAAGATTGAAAAATGGGGGTGCCCACAGTGCCTGCTGAGTATACTTAAAGGCATCCAATATAACACGCAGGGACGGGTGCGTCTGGATGACCAGGGTGGATTAACAACCCCTCTTTACACCTACATGGGGGCTAAATAGGGCTGTACTCTGGCACCCCGTTGTACAATATATAGATCTGCCCCAGCACTTTAACCAGGTAACTGGTTGTTGTCCAAGAATCGGGGGGTGGACCATTCCCTTTATGTTGTACGCAGACAACTTAGTACTGTTCAATCATACTTACAGTGGAGAGAAAGCTATGTACGACATATTGGTAAATTACATTGTGCTTAATGACCTTCGCATTAATCTGGATAAAACCAAGGTCATGTCGATTGCACCTAAGAAAGTTAAATGCCCAGACTTTACCACTAATTTGGGCAAACTTGAGATTGTGGGAAAGTATCCCTATTTAGGACTAGAAATGAGCACCGCCAGATCCTATTCCTATATAAAAGAAGCCAAAAGCATAAAAGCAAAACACTTGACCCACTTGATTTGAAAGTTTGCTAATCAAACTGCAGGCTATTCATTCAAGTGGATAATGACTATATATAGTCAGTGCCTATGCCCGATGGTGTTTTTTGGCCTTGATACCCTTGCCATGACCTATTTACTCTGGCTTGACAAAATTGAGGGCTACTTTTGGAAGAGGATACTAAAACTACGTTCCTCGACCCATATTGAGATCATTAGATTGGAATTGGGGCTTGTATCTTTGAATGGCCAGGCAATGATTAAACAGGGGATGTTGCACTTAAAAACCAACGCCAGTCCAAAATGCCAACTGCTTTCTTTGATTTTTTTTTTAAAAAGCATTTTATTGGTATTTTTATTTTTTCAGTGCATATTACAAATTGTGCTGGATGTTGGTACTCATCAGCTGTATGTAATAGTCTGCAACAGAGAATAACAACATAACAACGTAACAATAAACTGCACAGTCTTCAACTGTATTGGTGTCGTTTTATGGGTTAAGTTCCAGGGCAGGAAAGTGTAGAAGTGAGAGTTTGGTGCCTTCATGGGAGTCCAAGTCCGGGTTTCGGTGTCTCCCTGTCTTGTATTAAGTTGGGTGGGGCTTGGGCTTCAGGAGGGCTTGTGATCAGCAGAGAATGGAATGTCGCGTAGGAGAGCCCTCCATGCTTCAAGGGAGTTGTTCGTGTCACCCGCTCCGGTGTTTGCTCCGTCCTGCCAGGCTCTCGTTTCGGCTGTGGTCTATCTGTCTAGTTCTTTGATCCAGTTCTCGTATCTCAGGCCTCCTTTCGACTTCCAGGCCATTGCTATGGCCCTTTTGGCTAGGATGCAAGAAATGTCCATTAGCTTGAGCACATGTTTGAATTTGCTAACCCTGGGATACGCCCCCAGCAGGCACTCTTTTGGTTCCCAGTTGTATCTGGTGATGCCAGCGGTTACGCAAGCGTGCTTCACTTTAAACCAGAATTGCGCCACCTTGTTGCAGGTCCAGAACATGTGCTGTAAGTCCGCTGCTTCGCTGCCGCACCATGGGCAGTGTGATGTCGTCTTTTTATTGAAGCTGGCCACCCTCTTTGGGGTCATGTATGTCCTGTATAAAACATTGAGTTGAATTTGGCGAAATCTGGTGTTCCTGGAGACCTCTTTGGGGTAGAGCAGTATTCTTTCCCATTCAGCGTCCGTGAACGTGACCCCCAAGTCCGTCTCCCACTTCCCTTTTAATGCTGCACTTTTAGGATTGGGTCTGTCCATCAGACGGCTGTAAATTCGGGTCACTGGCTTCCAACCATCCGAGAGTTGGTGCATCTCATTGAGGAGGGGGTCTGAGCCGGGTTTTTCAGGCCATTTAGGCCATTTCTTCTTTGCAGTTTGTCTGATGCGGTGGTACCATAGGAATTGGCCTTTACCAAGCTCCTCTGACTCTAGGATCGATTCGAATTCCCTGAATTTGGCGTCCTTGTACATGTCGCCCCATGCATAGATCCCAGCACGCTCCCAGATTCTCGCCACCCTGAGGTCTGCTTCCGATCTACATGTGTCAACAAGGATGGGAGTGTCGGGGGAGTATGGGTGGTTCAGTTGGAGGGTGGAGTGGGTTTTGGCCCAGACCTGTCTCCCCAGTTGTAGGATCATTGGGGCATCTCGTGTTTGTTTCAGCGGGTCCCACAGTGCCTCCTTGGGGTGCAGGTTGGAGGGTGTTAGCCTCAGTAATTCTGATTCTGCGTTTGGATCGTCTTGTAGCCACTTCGTCACGTGGCCCAGCTGAGCGGCCAAATAGTACATTTGGAAATCGGGAAGTTGTATCCCCCCTGCTTTATGTCGCAACGTGAGAATCTGCAGGGGTAGTTTGTGTCTGGATGTACCCCATATGAAGTCCCTTATTATCGAGTCCAGTTTTCTGAAGAAGGATGTGGGGATGTAGTGGCAGATGTTTGTAAAGTGATACAAGAGTCTCGGGAGGATGATCATTTTCGTGATAGCTGCTCTACCCATCATAGCAAGAGGTAGTTTTGACCAGAACTTTATGGAGTTGCGGAGTGCATTTGTTACTTTTTCGGTGTTGTGGTCGTGTGTGAGCTCTGGGGTATGTCTGACATTAATTCCCAGGCATCGAAACATTTTTGGTTGCCACTTTATGCCCACGTCTGGTAAGTCAGCTTCTCCCACTTCAGTGAGCTTGGCCATCGGGAACGCACAAGATTTTGACCTGCTGAATTCAATCCCGGAGTAGCGAGCGTAGTTGTCCAGGACATCTAGCAGTACTTGCGCATTTACATGTGGGTCCTTTAGGTATAACAATACATCGTCTGCATACAGGGAGATTATGAAATGCCGGTTACCTAGTTTTATGCCCGCATCGAAGAACTGTTTTCTGCAGTAGATGGCAATCGGTTCTAGTCCCAGGATATACAACATGGGGGAGTGTGGACACCCCTGTCTGGTGCCCCGTTGTATTGCCCAGGCTTCGGATACTATTCTTCCAGTTTTCACTCTAGTCATGGGAGAGTTGTATAAGACCTTGATCCACCTCACGAAGCCTCTGCCGATTCCAAACTCCTTCAGTACCTCAATCAGCCATTCCCAGAAGATGGAATCGAAGGCCTTGATGGCATCCAGTGACAGCACCGCCAGGTCCTCGTCTCTTGTCTGGGTTTCGGCCATGACATGTTGTAGTCTCCGGAGGTTGGCCGTGGTGTTGCGCCCCGGGACAAAGCCGTTTTGATCCTCGTGTATAATAGTCCCCACCACTCTTGCAAGCCTTTTGGCAAGGATGGTAGTCAGGATCTTGCTGTCATAGTTGAGCATTGCCAACGGGCGGTAGGAATCGCAGCATTTAGGGGGCTTGTTTGGTTTAAGCATGGGGATTATGATGGTTTCCCTCATGGTGCAGGGGAGAATCCCTTCTTCATATGCTTCCGTGTAGACCTCAAATAGTATAGGAGTGATGATGTCTTCGTAAGCCTTGTAAAATTCGGGTGGGAGGCCGTCGCTCCCTGGGGTTTTGCTGGTAGCTAGGGATCGGATCGCGTCTGTGATGTCTTCGGCGGTAATCTCAGAGTCTAGTGCTTCTCTCTGTTCATCCGTTATTTTTGGGAGGCCGATCTTGTCGAGGGTGGCTCTGATTTCTTCCCTGGGTACTTGTATTTCGTGAGAGTAAAGTTCAGAGTAAAACTCAGCAAATGTGGCGTTGATGTCGAGTTGGGATTTGTGCGTTGCGCCTCGTGCATCTATGATCTCCGTGGGGAGGTGTCTCGGGTGCTCGCGTTTGCACAACCACGATAGAAGTCTGCCTGGTTTATCAGCCTCTTTGTGGGCTCTGGTTGTATTGGCTATAGAGTCGAATTTCGCTAGTCGGTCCCAGGCTATTTGGGATTCCTCTCTTAGTCCCCTCATGGTCTCCTCTGATGCCGGTGTGGCGTCTGTGTCAGCTTCGAGGCGCGTTATTTCATTTTCGTATGCTTCTAGCGATTCCTTCAGTTGTCTCCGAATGCCACCCGCTCCAGATATGGCTTCGCCACGTGTTACCACCTTCATTGCCTCCCAGAGAGTGCCCCAGCTCGATACCGATCCTTTGTTGTTGTTGACGTAGTCTTCGAGTCTAATGGCAAGATCTTCCTTGAACACCTGATCGGTGAGTGCCATGGGCGGGAGTCTCCACGTCGGTATAGGAGGCCTTGGGCCTTTTAGTTTCCAGTTCATAACCAATGGTGAATGGTCCGATATCGACCTGCCTAGGTAAGAGGTGGAGTCTATGGATGCAACTTGTTCCTTGTCTATAAACAGGTAGTCGATTCTCGTATGGATCTTGTGTGGGGCCGAGTAATACGAGTAACTCCTTTCTTCTGGGTGTTGTATTCGCCAGATGTCCTCCAGGTCTAAGTGCTCCAGGGCGGAATTGAGGGCCCTGGTGGAGGGGTTGTGTGGCTGTTGGGGGGGTACCGATCTGTCCATTGTGCTATTTCTGATGCAGTTAAAGTCGCCGCCCCAAATAAAGGTGCTCTCTCTGTGGTGTGCCATTTTGGAGCACAGCATTGCGATGTGCGATGGTATACCGTGTTGGGGAAAGTAGGAGTTGACCAGGCACACTGTGGTGTGTTCAATGGTCCCCCATAGTATCAGGTATCTTCCTTCTTTGTCGGCTTCCACTCCCAGCAGGCAGAACGGGACATTTGGGTTTATCCACGTGAAGACTCCTCTTGCATATTTGGAGTAGGACGCCCCTTTGCCCGTGCCTCCCCATCTATCCGCCAGTTTGGATGTGGATTCAGCTGTCAAGTGGGTTTCTTGGAGCAGTGCGATAGAGATCTTTTTCCTGCGAAGATATGATTGAATTCGGTTTCTTCTCAGGTACGTGTTCATCCCTCGCACATTCCATGTCATTATCCTTAGTTGTGAAGCCATTCGGGTGTGTAGGTGTTCTTTAGGGGCTCCCTCTCATTGGGTCTAGTCGCTAACACTAGACTTGTGGGAGTTCGGTGCGGTGTCCGGGTCTCACTTCTGCGTGCATTTAGGTGTTGTGTCTGCTTCATCTGCTGCCCTTTCAGATTTGGTATTATGAAAACTGTGCTTCTAATGTAACTATGAACGTAACTGGAACTGGTGCGCCTAGCGACTGCAACTTCGTCGCGGTGCTCAGGCGCTCTCGTGCCTTCGGGGCCCATCCGGGGCGTCGGGCTCGAGTGGGGTCGGATAGGCAACTGGCCTATTCTGATCCGTTCGCGGGGGCGAAGTCCTGTGTCTGGTGAGGGGCCAAGCGAGAGCCGATTTTAAATAGCTAACTGTAGTGTAGGGTGCTTCCGCGATGCAGGGTGCTTGTGTGCACGGTAAGGTCTCATTCCGGTAAGTGGGAGTACTTTTTTCGTCCCGATTTGTGATTTCGGTCATTCACCTCCGGGGTGTGGGTCTTCGCCCTGAGCTAGGTTGTTGTCTTCTAGCCACATGTTGGCGGCTGCTGGTGATTCCAGGAAAATTGACCGGCCCTTGAAGATAATCTTTAGCCTGGATGGGTAAAGGAGCATATATTTTAAGTTCAGGTGCCGCAGCCTGGCCTTGATTGGGATAAATGAATTTCTCTCCCTCTGTACGTTCGGAGTGTAATCTGGGTAAATGGAGATCTTTGAGTTGCCTCGCTCTATTGGGCCATTTTCTCTGGAATGTCTCAGGACAACTTCCCTGTCTTGGAAGTTAAGTATTTTGGCGATTATAGGGCGGGGGTGGGATCCTGGAGGGGGTTTCTTTTGAAGGGATCTGTGTGCCCGTTCGACGGCGAAGGCTTGCGTGAGTTTTTCGGGACCAATTTCTTGTTGCAGTAGGGTTTCTATATATACAGTGGGGTCCGGGCCCTCTGCGCCTTCGGGGATACCTAGTACTCTAATGTTGCCTCTTCTTGCGCGCCCCTCCGCATCTTCAGCCCTGGCCTCGAGGAAAGCAACCTTCCTTTCTAGGTCTGCCACTTTGGCTTTCAGTTCAATCGTGTTTTCAGTTGTTTCTTTTATGTTTGCTTCGATGACGGTGACCCTTTCTGTTAGGTTCCTGGCATCCTGCCGCACAAGTTGGATATCCGAGTGAAATTCGTCTATCTTGGAGTCGATGAACGAGCGTGGGGAAGCTATAGCTTCCAAGACTTGTGCTTGGCTCTCAGGGGGGTTTGCGTTTACCGATTGAGCGGGTCCAGGGGTAGAGGGGCGCGGCTCAGCCGTTTTCATGGGCTTCGTGGATACGTAGTTATCCATTGTGATAGGTTTTGTCTTGTTTCTAGAGGACATGCTTGTTCTGTGGGTCTGCGGTGCTGAGATGAGGTGGGCTTAAGTCGTTACTGCCCCGCGCTTTATTTATGCCCCTAAGGCTTTTTAGTGATGGTGCCCGCTGGTGTATCGGGCTACAATGGCCCGCTGAGTCGGAGCCAGGGCTTAGTTAGTGCTCCCACTGGGGCGCTTCCTTCTTTTGGGTAGGGGGGCTGGGATTGCCTGTCTCCAATTAGGAGTTGGGTAGTCTTCACAGGGCAGGAGCGGGGGATGATGTAGTCTATGGGGAGTCGATTGTCATTGGGGTTAGAGCCGGGGGAACAGCTAATGCCGCCTCCGTGGTGTGTATGCAGGGCCCCCCGGTCTCCTTACCCCAAATGGAGCTGTTCTCCGCCGCAGGTGCTCCGGCGCAGTCCCCAGGCGAAGGAGGAGGATCAGCTGCCCTTCGTGCTGGCTCGCCGTTATGGCGTTGCACAGTTGGTGGAGAGGCGGGGGCGTATGGGGCCTCCTGCACCTCCCTCCGGCGCTGAAGTGTCTCCGGAGCTCCAGGGATCAGGCTCGTCTCCCGCCAGCGACCTTCGCTGTGGAGCTCAGGCAGGTGCGGGAAGTGTCTGTGGAGCCGCGGCTGCAGTCTGGTCGCAGTTCGGGATCCGGCCCCTCCTCCGCCTGCCGGTACCCCGTGGCGAGCGGCGGAGTCTTGGGTGGTGTTGTTGGGGCCTCGGGCGCTTCTTCCCCAGGCCCAGAGCAGTGTTCAATGTATTCTGCCTCCTCTTGTAGTCGGTCGGGCTTGCGACGGTCTCCGGTGGGGAAAGAGGGGGTTTCAGCTGGATCTGGAGTCCACCGTCTTGAACCCCGGTGAGGGGGGAGGGTATCTCGTAGGGGTGTATGGGGCCTCCTGCACCCCCCTCCGGTGCTGTAGTGTATCCGGAGCCTTCAGGAATCAGGCTCGTCTTCCGCCAGCGACTTTCGCTGTGGAGCACAGGCGGGCTTGGGGAGTGTCTGTGGAGCCGCGGCTGCAGCCCAGTCGCAGTTCAGGGTCTGACCCCTCCTCCGCTCGCCGGGACCCCGTAGCGGGCGGCGGAGTCTTGGGTGTTGTTGTTGGGGCCTCGGGCGCTTCTCTTCCAGGACCGGGGCAATGTTCGTTGCCTCCTGCTTCCTCTCCTGGTTGGTCGCGCTTGCGACGGTCTTCGGTAGGGAATGAGGCAGCTTCAGAGTTGTTTGGAGTCCGCCATCTTGGATCACCGGGGAAGGCGGAGGGGGGGAGGGTGTCTCGCGGAGGATATCTCACGGTTCCCAGGAGCGATTCTTCTCGGGATAGCCGTCAGTTAGTCGGCAAAGGGTTCAGCCGACTGCTGGATGATTTTGCCGGTTGCGGGTTCCCTGCTCGCGGTCAATAAGGATCGTATTACGGCGTCTCGGCCAGAGCTCGGCGCGTTAGCCTCCTGCCACCTTGAGCTCCAGGCCACCCCCCCGCCAACTGCTTTCTTTGATGGGAACCTTACCGGGTTTGTGCATGAGGTATAAAGGAAATGAATTCAACAGTTTAATTGCTAAGCTCTGTGAGACCATTGGTTGGTCACCCGACTGCAAACGAGGCACTAGCAGTTACGTTGTTACTTTGCAACATCTATTCAAAAGCAAACTGTAGCAATGGGACTGGACTAACAACTATACACACCTTTCCACGTTGAGCTCATATGCCTATGTCTCTAATGTTACACCACACTTATATATAACGGCTCAAAGATATTTGAGACAGTGCCCTAGTCCTTCTGTTCAGCATTTTATATTAAGACTAGGGATAATAATAATAATAATAATAATAATAATAATAATAATAATAATAATTTGGCACTTATATAGCGCTACAAACCCTCAGGTATCTGAGCGCTGCTTATTATTACCCACGGTGTGTGGTGCTCATTTATCGACCTCGGAAGGATGAAAGGCTGAGTTTGGCCCCGCCAAATCAACTTCCTTTGCAGGTAACTTTTGGGGCTTACCTGAAGCATAGGACTTGTGGCATCTGTAATAGCTGTGAATAACTTGAAACTGCTAAACACCTATTTATAGAGTGTGTAACCTTGGGAACAGCTATTATGACTACAATGGGTGTCTTCTTGCACAATTATGAGTCAATAAAGCTGGATGCATTTTGAACTTTTTAACTTGAGAGTGAAATGATACAGCTGGCCGTGTATAGACTATATTATTAAGAAATTGTTACCCACGGATTATTAAAAGATTAGCCCTAGTGCGTTGTTTTTTTTTTTATTGAAACACCAGTCTGACATGCATCAATGCGAACATTGTGACATCAGACTTTTATTACAATGTAACCATATATGTCAACAAGTTATCTGAAGCAAGGTTCCGTAAAACTATAACTGTCGCTTCAAGCCACTATAGAAAATCCTGGATGAAACATTTCAATTGAAATTTATGTTGAGTCGTAAAGAGTCCATGTAATCAACTATGGCACAGCTTAATTTTGTACAGTGTCCGGCTGCCGCATATGACCACCAGTCTCGACTGCTACAGTCCACTGGAATATAGCCTCCCAAATGCGTCATCCGTTTGACGATGGTTCCTTTGCATCTAGTTAGGAGATGTTCAGAGGTTTCGATTTCACAATGACAGAAGCGGCATATGTTATCCCTCTCTTCTTTGAAGTGACGGCTCCACATCATTTCTTTTGTTTTACGGCATTTAAACAAAACCTTAAAAACTGCTCACAATGGTGTTGATACGGGCAGTTTTTTAAATAGTTGCTTGTAACATTTAACTTGTGTGCCCCAATTCCAGCATCTAAGGTGGTCGGCTTCAAAAGACGTAGATAATTGTTCGAAATCCAGCACCATTGTTCAAACTTTTTTTTTGCTAGTTGTGGTCTCGTCAGCAAATCATTCAGGTTGAGATCAGCAGTGGCTAGAATTGAAAGCATGATTTGTTTCCACTCATCAAGAAGTTTTGAATTCCCTGTTTTGCTTGTTACGGAGAAAATTTGGAATGCAGGGGCTAGAGGAGACAGATTCATCTTTCGCATTACTGTTAAAGATTTCCACATTACATGCGAGTGTAGGGAATTTAGTGAAAGTTCATATCTGATTTAGGTCATTGATATATAGGTAGGAAGCTTCAAAACTCGCCGCCAAAATATTCCTTCCAACTTTTGCCAAAACGAAACATCTATGTTCCAGCCGGATTCTGATCCAAAAGTGATTGCAGGAACTACCTTTTGTGTATAGAAAATCAAGACCGGTGCTAGAGTGAACTTGCCAAAACTTCTGTTCAACAACTGTCCCTGAATGGCAAATTGAGTCATTCGATTGACCATGTCAACCTTCCAGTGATGTTCGTGGACTGAGTTGTTAAAGATTATTCCCAAATATCTAATTGAGTTGACTGTATCAAGACACTTGTCGTCAATTTTCTACTTGAAGGTTTTTTGTCTTTTTGGACGACTTTGGCCAATGATAAGGATCTTAGTTTTCCCAATATTTAGCTCCAGATCGTTTTTGTGCAGATAGTCATGAAGGTGTGTTAGTTGGCTTTGCAAGCCAATCTGGGTCCTATCCAATAGAACCACATCACCAGCGTATATTATACATCCTATTTCGATGTTGTTCAGTTTTGGTGGAAAACATTGCACGTGTTTGCAGTGAGCAGGGATGTCGGCGATAAACAATTTAAAGAGTTCCGTAGCTAAAGGTCATCCCTGTTTCACACCTATGCTTGTTGGTATCCAGTTTGATAGGGTGCCTTGATTGTTTAATCTTATGCTGATGGTGGTTTGCGTATGTAGTGCTCTGATTGGCTCAACGAGGTTTCTTGGGCAATTCCAATTTAACAGCTTTTGCCACAGTTTGCTACGATTAACACTGTCGAGAGCTCCCCTCAGATCTATGAAAGCGAGGAATAATCTTGTCTTTGCCTTTAGACTTTCCAATTTAAGAATATTTAGAAGCACCAGGTTCACCTCCACCCCCACTCCTTTTGTAAAACCTGTTTGCCGATGTCAAACATTTGCTCTGACATAGACTACGCCGCTAGCCTATGACGTAAGAAAGAGGCAAAGATTTTCCCTATAGTGTCCAACAGGGCAATCGGTCGATAGTTGGTCGGATCCGCCCGGTTGCCCTTTTTATAGATTGGCACAATGATCGCCTCACGCCAGGAGTCAGGTATCGTTGCTGATGTAAGCACACGGGCGAATAGTAGTTCGATGAAAATAGCCCATTGCTCCTCGTTCTTTTTCAACATCATATTTGATATTAAATCTGGGCCTGCTGCGTGAGAATTTTTCAAAGATCGTATGGCGAGTCTTATATCTTCCCCTGTAATTTGACATTTCCAAGATGTCATCTCTTGTACAGGTTTTCTAGTATCCCCTTTGGATTATTTGCAGAAGATGTTGCCATAATACTGTTCCCATGAGTCAGCATCAATCTCATTAGATGGTAATGACTGGTGCTTTGAGTTTCCTGCATTCAAAATTGCCCAGATTTCTCGGGAATTCTTTTGGACTAAATGCCTCATCAGGTACTCAGCTTTGTCTTGCTCGGTTATCGCTTATTGCGATTTCAACCAGTTACAGTATTTTTGGCGACGTATGGATATTTCATTTTTGATTGTAATTACGTCGCTGGCAGATTTGCAAGACTTCTTTAAGGTTCTTATATCTCGTCTCATCACCTGTTTTGCATGTGTTAGAATTGAAGATGAAAGGTGTTTGTGTTTAGAGCCCATTATGCGATCAGCAGCTTTGGCTGTGATGAAATCAAAGAGTAAGGGTGCATAGTTTACAGATAGTTCTGTGTTCCGCCGTAATTTCTGGCTTATTTTCTCTATCGTTGGTCTGTCGATCTTCAGCCGGTTTCCGCCACTGTTTATGGAAATTACGAGGTTGTGTGTTCTTTGCTCAATTGTCCAGTCCACCGTACAGGCCAACCGAAGAAGGTTGTGGTCACTACTTGACATAGGGCTTATTGATAATCTCAAGTTACTTTCAAAGAGTCTTTGTGATACCCAAAAGTAGTCAATTATTGATTGAGCATTTGGGGATGACCAAGTTTTTTGGGGTGGTTGGTCGCCTGGAACTTGTCCATTTACCATATTGCAGTTTCTATTGCATAGCGCCTGCCTCCATTTAGACTCCTGACTTTTCACTTCATTGTATCTTAGCAATTTAAACTGCTTGGTTACATGATCGTATTTGAACCAAGAGCAGTTCAAATCACCTGCACAAATTATTGATAGATTCTTGTAGTTTAACAGTGCCTGATCAATGCAAGTGGTTATTGAATCTATGAATTTTTTAGTGCTTATTTTAGCCGCGTTCCAGAAGCTGTTTAGAATAAGCAGGTGTTTCCTTGTTTCCTGTTCTTTGTCGGTAGTTTGGAGTAGTGCACTTTGCACAAATGGTTTGGGACTGAGAGAATCAACAAGGCGCCACCTGGTATTTATTTTGATCATGATTACCAAGCCAGATGAAGGTCGCCCCTTTGCGTTTTTTATTGCAGGATTTAATAAAGTCAGAAATCCATCCCTCGATGGTGGCTCGCACAACCATGTCTCCTGAAGACAAATGACAAAGACCTTTTCCAGGTCAGCCTCAAATTTATTGAATAAGTGTGTGAAGCCTCTGGTGTTCCATGAGATGAATTCACAAATGCACTTGTTGCCGTTGACTGATGGCTAACGTCGAGCAGAGATGTCAGTATGTCTGCCATTTTTCACTGGATGATTGGAGTGAGTGCATGAGGTTTCTGTGATTGCCATTTCTCTACGAAGCGCAGCACGCCGTTGTTCTTGCCTCCCTTGAAAGGTGTCCTTTGAGTTGGACGCCTGCATAGCGGACCTGAAGCTCGTCGGTTCCACCGATATGTCGAATGCAAACATTAACAATTCCTCTGATGCGTTCAGAATTGTGTTTCGGACTGATACTGAGGAGATATGTAGCAGAACCTGGTCGCAACACTTTTCAGTCGCGTACTCTACAATTCGTATATCCTCAGACAGAATCATTCTGAGGGATGGAATGCAGGAGAATAATTTCAATATGTTTTTACGGTTCAGGTTCAGATCATAATATTCCCGATGTAAATTTTGCAATTTCAATTTGCAGTTTGGAGAACTTGCTCCAGATCTCAGAGATGAGGTGGCATTTGAAGAGTATCGAACATGCTTTTTTCCATGGTGTCGGGGCTTTTTTGGGTTTAGCCATGTAGGCAAATTTGAACAGTCCTCAGGTTTTGTCGACCTGTTCTGGTGGTTTGTCTCCTGCCCCACTATTGGAACTAACTTGTGTGGGGATTCGCACTGGATGTCGACGGTGGCCGCGTTAGAGGGGATCGTAAAATGGTCGGTTGTGACTTCATCTGAGTAAGTAGAAAAATTGCATATGTCAATTACTGATCCCGATGACTTACTCATGAGACTTTCCCGGTCTGAGTCGACTCTTTGTCTCTTATTTGCTGGTGCGACAAGACGGCCTGCTCCACTGAGATTATTAACTTCTTGAACAATTTTTTGGCCATCGATTTTGGCTGTTCTATTCTTCCAAATTAGCCAGCTCTGATGTCAGGAGTCACGTTTCTGATGAATTTCTGTGTCTTTGATCGCTGAACACGTTTTTTAGGGTCTGGCAGTTTTTTTCCCAGACACTGACTGCCTACCTTTTGGTTGCTGTGTTGTTTGAACTTGCCTCGTGGGGACCTTTAACGATTTTGCCGGTCCTTCAAAGATTCCAAATGAGGCCGCCGATAATTCAGAGGTCATTTTTGGATTAAAGCAGTTTGCTTGTTCGATCGGTAAAGACACAGGAACAGACTCAGGAAGTTGCACGACCTGATCTCTAGCTTCTGCTTGGGCGGTGTTTGCTGAAGATTCGCTAGCTGCATCAATGTGCTCCGAATTTAAAGCATTGGCATTTGTTTTCTGTGTTTGAGCTTGCAATTCCTGAGAGTCTTTGGTCGATCGTGACGGCACTTGAAGAATTGTAGGTTCAGAGCTTGGATTCATCATGCCTGAAGAATGTCTCTTCCATTTTACGACTTCAAGCAGACCGTCGGATAAGGAGTCGTTCTGACAATGATGACGCGCTGCGAGGTCGCTTAGACGCTCTTGCCATCTTATTGTTTGTTCAGCTTCATGAGTCAGCTGTAGTTGCAATAAGTGTGTCACAGCGTCGAATTTGTCCATCTTTTCTTTTAGAGTTATTATGAGTGACGTCTGGTCTTTGTACGCCTCGTGCAGTGACTCATACATCTTCAAAAACGGAAGAAGAGCCGCAGATGAGGCTGCCAACACGTTGTTGTAAATCTGCATTGCAGCTGCTGAGGACAAGCTTGGTTTTGACTCAGTGCTGGTTTTGTCTGACAAACCTGAGTGCGAGCCGTTTGAGTTCTCCAAATGTGGGTCGCTTGCCAGCGACGAAATCACGGCCGTGGTAGCAGGGATTTCCTGTGAAAATCGAGATGTTGTAGACTTTGAGTTGACATTTCTCAATTTACTTGAGGGATCCATGTTAAATGTTTGTCCTCCAGTCTTAGCATGAGGTGTACTCGAGGTACTGTCACCTGCACCACTGCAATTTCGTTTGTCCCGTGATGACAGATATTGTTGATTTCACCCTTCTGAACACGTTCCATGTTATCAAACAATCTGTGAAGATGTTCGACATGGTCGTCATAATCGTGACTATGTTCGCGAAGTGTATATTGCTGTCTGCCATTTGAATTCGTATAGCCATAGGGAGACTGAATGGTGTTTGGCATCATGTGTTCCTTGGTTTGTTGGAGCCGAGGAGCTCTCAGCGGCATCTCAACAGTTACGGGGATGTTTCTTGCAGTGGCATGATCTGTGTCTGAAGACAGTGTAGGTAATATTATTTCATCAGATTCAAGTAGACTTTCGTTTTCCTCATCATCTTGTGAAGCTTCCATTATTTCTGCATCAGTAAGTTCTAATGGGGAAAAAAATGTGTCGACTGTTTCTGAGGTGATCTGGTTCGATGTGACTTGAGATGTGTTATTAAAGGAAAATGTTTGTGACACATTTGGACCAATCGGAAGTAGGTTATCAAGAGTTAATAGTGGCCTTTGTGCATTAATGTGTGAAGCGATCTTATCTAGCCAGGCACCTGCTTCCGGTGGAGCACTTGCTTCTGCCTCCCCAGGCACGAGTTCCAGCACAAACCCCTCGGGCCCCACAACCCCCACTGCTCCCTCGGGGATGGAGTCAGACGTAGTGTGTCCACCTCCATCCGTTATCTGATGTCCAGCCGTTTGTAATGATGATGTGGGCAGTGCGGGAGGTAGCGCAGAAAGAGTAGGATTCGTGTGAGCAAGGATTGGCAAGGTGAGCGGATTTCCGAAGTTTCCTGGTGAGAAACAACAGTCATTTGTTGCTCGTTCCGCCGCCACTTTGCTTCCTGCTAAGCACAACATGTTCGTAGGTAAAGCATCAGAGGATTTGTCATGTAAGAGAGGAATCACGGATGGGTCAGAAGGGGACACAGGAACTAACACTAGTTGCTTTTTTCCTGTTAGATCGACAATTTCAGCTGGCACTTTAGACGCACGTTTCCGTGAAGCAGTGCTTACCTTTGAAGTGTCCAATGTCGCGTCTGCCTTCAGGGCTGTCCACGGATTCTGCATCTGTCGGTGTTGAATCGTTTTTCTCCTTGTTTGTGGGCCCCCCTGGCCTGATTGAGCAGTCATTGCAGGTAGTGCAGCAATGCTAGCCGTGAGCAGATACAGTCTGTGTCTGTGAGCAACTCCGCCAAAAGATACACAAGGTAACCTGTGCGCCATACACAGGTAACTAAGCGCTCAGAAGGGATCAAAGAGGTAATTCCTCTGCAGTCTCCCCAATTTACGCGCCACCAGCGCTAAACAGCCGCTCAACAGCCTCTAGGCCTTTACCCCTATCGGGCTTAACACTGCAAGGGTGGTTGGGTCTGCGCTTTGTAGACCAGGAAATCACGTGATTGGTCACGGGAGCGCCAGTGGGCTCCGCCTCCTCCAGGAAGCGGCCGGTGCACAGCAAGATCCCCCTATGGCTCGCAATGCTGTGATGACAGTGATGATAATGGCAGCTGCAAACGAACGTTCAAATGCCACAAAAATGCAGTTTCCACAGGACAGCAGCACTAGTGCGTTTTATGATGAACGATATCAATGTTTTAGATTCCTTGTATGGTAGTAATTTGTACTCAATTTTAATTGCACTGTTATTTGATGACCAGTACATTTTAGTATTTATAATCGTAAAGATTTTAAAGTGTTAAGGAATCAGTACTGGGTACCTTGCTTAACACCTAATATGATAATCTTGCCTAGGACGACATGTTAACCGCTGTTATACAACCTGGTGGGACCTGGTTTGCCTTGTGAATATAAGTGCGAATGGGTGAATACTTTAATTTGGAAAGACCATATAGCAACCTATTCGTAATGTGCAAAATGCGAGGTTAATAACTTGCATTACTTGATTTTATATTTAGATGTTTGGATGCTTTTAATTTGTAAAAGGTTTCGAACTATACACAAATAAATAAATAAATAAAATAAAATAAAGCGCTGAAGACCAGCCGATGCTGTTTAAAGCACCGAAGGGAAAATGGGAAAGGGATTTTTTTTTATATTACACACCATGCAATGAGATATTAAACACACAATGCAAGTTGTGTAGTGCTTTCACAAACTCGTAGCCAGACCTTCCTCTTCGGATTGAACATTACGGTAGTTGAGACTCCATTTTGGGACCCCTCTCCCTGCCATTAATGTTATGTTATATAATTTGTTTAATATAGCACACTGCTGCTATTTTGAAGGTTTTTTTTGCACTTTGGGACCTGCCGGAAAATGGATGAGCTCTGTTAGTAGGAGCAAAGGGAAGAGTGCAAGATTGCTTCGCTGTTGGGTTGGTGTTTGCAAATTGGAAGAGATGGGGCTTTGCATGTCCAACTCATGAATTTAGACCTAGAGTGGCCAAACCCACATACTGCCATCTTCTCCCCTGGTACTCAGCTGCCCAACAAATGAAGACCACACGTCCCTTTTTCACCTCTCCACCTCTCAACAGAGTGCAGCGGTAGTTTACCATAGTTTATGACCGAGGGTTGGGATGGAGGTAAGTTGCTTTCCAGAAACAGAAATAAAAAAGCTCTGGAAAGTAGAAATGAATACGATGTACCAGTGACTAAGAGAGCGACAGCACCTGTCTAACACAACACTAACACACAAGCACACCACAGAGAAAAGCACACCACAGAGAAATCAGCTTCAAATTGCATCGAGTTCACTTTCAGATTGTCCTGAACGCATCAAAAGTATACGTTCCTGTACCTTACTCTGAAGAGTGGACACAGTCGACGGGATGGTAGCATGATGCAAAACAGCATTAATTTTTAGTTTGGGCTATTCGGTGTCGCTTGGGACGCCTATAGGCCAAAACTATTGTTTTAGAGTACAGAACGGGAGAAATGTACCCTTTTATTTTAAAACGAAATCGTTCCGGAACGGTTTCTTTTTATCATGAAAGTATAGGAACAGTAAAACATTATTTAAAAAGTAGAGGAGCACCGCACCCCACACCCCCACGTCGACAACTAGGGACACACAGTCTGTAGGTGTTTTTTTTATTTGCCCACCCATTGTTTGCCCATGGTCATGCCAATGACTATGGCCATGCCCACCCAGTTCCTGGTAAAAACACCCCCACCCAAAACACCTTCTCATGAAAACTCTTTGTGTTCGCTTTAATCAATCCTTACCATCAAACGTTGCACTGAAAGTCCCTGCCAGTGTTTTTTTCAGAGGTTAAGATTTATTCTAAACCTTCCAACCATCACCTTTTTTGTTTTGCTTTTGTCACCCCTAGTGGGACGGGTATGCCCAGACGTGGGTCCCGTGCCTGCTGGGCCTAGAGACCCAAATTACTTCTCACTGATGACGCCCAACAAGGTTGAAACATGTCTGGGGATGCTTGTGGTCTCGTGCAGAAGGGATGTGACCTAGCAGTTCGGGCTGGACTACCCCTTTGGGGGTGGGACCAAGCCTGATTTGCATATGGTCTTTCCCCTTTTGTAATGGCTTGGCAGGCGAAGAACGATGGTCTGGAGGGTTGCCCAGAGCATTGCCAGAGGTTAAGATTTATTCTAAACCTTCCAACCATCACCTCTTTTGTTTTGCTAGTGTTTTTCAAAGCAGTCTTCTGAGAGTTAATGCCTTAATTGGAAATGTAAATTGGCTACTGGTGTAGTAAGAATATCTTACCAGGTCTGTCTTCAGATACTCAGTTTATAAGCACTATGCATGACCTTCACTGTTGTCCTGTTAAAACAAGCTGTGGAAAAGCCAACAGATTTGATTTATGCATAAGTATTAGGCATTTACCAGGGACTGCTATTAGTTGCCCAGGTACTCGCACCATTATGCACCTGCTACCATCAATGACCAGTTAATATCACTGCAGCAAGAGCCTTTCCCATGCCTACAAGAAAGACCAAATTCTTGGCATTTCCAATGCTTGTTTAAAAACATTGCACTGGTCCCTTGTGCTTCTACAGCCAGGTTCAGCATGGAACCCTCCCTCACACATGCTTTTAAATACAATCCTTCGTCTTGTTCCCCTCGTGGGCGAGGCAGGAGCGCCTGAATGCGACTGGGTGAGTCTTTTGTGTACTAAATTAATTTTTTCTTTTTTTTTGACCCTCGAGGGTCCAGATGTAGATGTATATTTATTTTTTGAGTGCACATTGTCTCGGAATCACATCTGCACACCTTATGTTGACAATCATGTTTAGGGCCCGATCATTTCTGCACTGGTTGTTCCCTGGGTGATGCATTTTCCGACAGGGGTCTCCTTTCACATCAGAAGCACTGAATGGAGTGGTTTTGTCATCCACCACCCCAATGCATCAGAAGATTAATGGAATAAAGCAAGGTAAATTGTCTTTTATATTCACAGGCACCTTGAACATTTCCAGTATTCATAGGACTGGCAAGGGTTCTCTGAGCTTTCTACTTTGCTGAGAGCACAGCTGGGGGTACAGTCAGATCTGGGTTCTATGTGATAATACCGCATTTTAAAGAATGAACACAAAAAAGACCCATTATTTTTGTCCTTTTTTGTGTCGACTTAAAAATGCGGACATATGACATACTACTGCCCCCCCCCATAAGTTGATCCCTTCCTCACCCCCACCCTCTCCCGCTGGCTATGTAAAACGGGGGGTTTACCCCCTCAAGTCCTCTTTCCCCAACCACCACCCCTTCCCAGCACAACGCACACCAAGTCCACACACATCACTCAAACACTCACGCAAACACTAACGCAGACACAGCCACTCACTGTTACGCTCACCTGGCTCCCACAGGGGCGTCGATCTGAACTGGACAGCTGCGGTCTCCACCAATGTGACACGTAGTGCCGAGATGATGGACTGGACTGGCCCACCTAGCTTTGTTTGCTTGGCCCGTAGGAATATTCTTCTGCAAATGGAGAAAGGGAATTAACCACCCGTGGAGTTGAGCGTTAACCCCCCCACCACTGATCACCTTTGATGTCCCCTCTAATAGTCTCACCTGATGGTTTGGAAAGATGAGCTTTCCATCCTGCATTGAGCGCAGGGGCGCGTAGATAACCAGTTGCTTCATTGGCTAGAAGGAATTGGTGAGTTCCAGAACAATATTGACTCTGAGATTCCCGGCAAGATGCCGTAAGTATGTAGTTCGTAAGAGTTCAAATGTCTGACTTTCACTCTTGTCCAATTCCTTGCAGGTTGCAACTTGACCCTAGCGAAGAGTTCCTCGTGGCAACCGGTAATATTCAGGTAAGGATTTGTATTATCCAACACAGTTCGATAAAATAATGTCAATATGTAACCTGTTGCTTTCTCCCTTATTCAGGCGCTGAGAGAAAGTATGAAGTCTCTGGGAATAATGCCTCCGGCGGTAAAATCAGGTAAGTCTATTGTGGTGAGGAGGTTTCCCCTTGTTTGTCCCTTTGTTTCACCTTGCTGTCTTTTTGTTTCCCCTTAGGGGCCGGGGTTCGGCGAAGATGCAGTGGAAGCTGCGCCGACCCATGAAGAGGAATAGTACCCCCGGTGGTAAAATCAGGTAAGTCTATGAGGGGTAACTAATATTGCCTCTGTGTATTCCCTTGGCTCACCTTCCTGTTCTTGTCTTCCCCTTAGGTGCCAGAGTGCGGCGGGAACATGCAGAAGGATGCGGTGGAATGTGAAGATGCTGCGAAGGCCGGTGAGTTCAGCGCGGCGCTGCAGCAGGCGAGGCGACGCGCATAAAATAACTTCTTTCTGCCAGCTCGAAGGCGCGATGGATCGGGAATTCAGGTAAGGATCAAAGGTATTGCTCTTGTTCTAACCTTTTCTCCTTCTTTCTCCCTGTTTCTAGGAGCTCCAGACTCGAGGCGAGCGTGGCAGAAGACTGGATGCAGACTTGCAGGCACGGTGAGCGTTACGCTGCTGGATGCAGAATAACACGAAGCGTGTGCTGCTCTTCGGGTGTGGTTTAAATAGCCTCCAAAGTAGTCCCAGGTAAGTATTCCTCCCCAGCCCCACCCAAGTAAAAAAATAGTCCCTAGATAAAGTAGTCCGCTCCAAGCCTCTTTTGGCTTGGAGCTCTTGAAGCATGGTCTGCATCAGGTAAGTTTTAATCTATGAGCCTGGTGCCTATGGCGCCAGGACTGACTCTCCATATGAGCCTGGCGCCATAGACGCCAGGACTGCACCCAAACAGCCACTAGCAGGGGTTGTTGGGCTTGCTTGGGATAACTTGATGCCTGCTTCCGGGGTTGCTGGACTTGGTCTGGGTTCCCGGGAGTAGGCATCATGACACTCACCTGTCAGCCCCTGCGCCACACCCGTGTCCGACAGGGGCTGACAGTTCGATTTAGAATGACTGCTCTTTGCGGTCACAGAGCGGTCATTCTAAATCAATCTTTTTAGTTTCCGGTCAATTGAAAACTATGCTTTTCACTTACTATCCAGCTCTGACATTGGGAGCACTACTAAGGAGACAATGTGGCAGTCTATCACTGCAGTCTAGCATCTTGTGCAGGCATAAGCAGGGTTTCTCCAGGCAGATCAGCCAGAGTCCTCACAGAGCCATAATGTGGCACCTAAATTGGTGATAACGGGTTACCTCCATGCATAACAACTTCTTGCTGGTCAGTTTCTGGAATTCGTTTATAACCTTTAAGTATGTTAAAATGATCCACTCAGGCTTGATAGTGAAATCATTCTTGTTGGCCTTATCTTTTTCAGGATCCCCACTGATGTTTCTTTCTAGATGTATGGTGATTTTCATTTTTTTGCTCTGTTTGTTTCTTTATAGAGAATTATGTTTGGGGTGGATGACTATTGTAAGTGGGCGTCAGAGTTTGATGCACCATGCTTTCAAGGGGATCCTCTTTGAAGCAGGTGAAGCACATTCTCCAGGATTGGATCTTTCATAGATTCGCATGCTGTGAATATTCCCCGTCGCCAGGCTGGGAATCTCTGGTTGCTTTAATTTAGTACTTTTCCTATGGAAAAACGTTTTACACCTTGAGTGTCCCATGGACGTTGTTGTGGGTGCTTTTGATCCCCACCAATAGGATGTCGAGTATGTAGCTCACCCCAGCAGGTTCCCCTCAGATTTCAACCTTCTTCTTAGCTGGTGGGATTCCTTGCGTTATTCTCGTCACTGAGAAATCATCTTTATCACAAAAAATATATATTTCGAATGGATTGTGTCCTCCAACGTATTCCTCATCTTTGAGTGTTCACAGCTCAGCTGCTTTGGAAACTTTTCAGCAGAGAGCACCCTGCATTGATGGCGTCGGGTGGATGTCCCTCGAAGGCCTCCGTCGAGGGTGACATCATCGGATGTTATAAGTAGCATGCATGGCGCCCATAGCCTCAGTTCCGTTTTTCCGCAAACGTGTTTGCTTCGTGAAACTCAGCGCGCCTCGTACTTTCTAGTATTTGCTGCGAGATGTCTTCGTCTTCCACTATGACAACGCCTCAGTCCGGGTTCAAGAAATGCAGGGATTGCGGATACAAGATATCCATCACGAATCAGCTTTGTGTCTGCCTATGGTGCCTCGGCAGGAGCCATGATACGGATACATGCTCCAAGTGCCAGTCGATGACTGGAAAGGCCTTGCTGGAACAAAAGGGGAAACTCGAGGTAGGCAAGGTGTCCAGCCCCATAAGTCCTGACCTGCTAGGCCTTCGACGGATGAGTCGAGAGGTGACTCTCCTCAGAGGAAGAATGCAAAGCATTCATGGTCCAGGAGTGGTTCCTGCCACTCGTCCGCCTAGTCGAAGCCGTCGAGGAGAAGGCACTGCTGGTCACCTTCCTTGTCTCCTTCCTCAGGCGGCACCCCCGAGAGAGTGAGTTGCCTGTCCAAACATTCGATGCCCATGGAGTGGGAAGCTTTCCCGGTGCAAATGCTTGACATTTTTTAAAGGCAGGGCAAGTCCCTGTCCGCACCTTCTGTTGAAGCCGGCAGGGAGCGTTCTCCGCCGGATACTTGCCCGCCCTCGAGTCCGGGTAAAAGTCACGATCCTCATTGAGAGCCTTTGAGGCTTCGTTCGGACAAGCTTGCTAAGGATCGCTTGAGATGTGAAGCGAGGTCGTGGTCTTCGTCTCCATCAAAACCGTCCAAACCTTCGATGCCATCGAAGCCTTCAAAGTCATCAAAGCTGTCAATGCCAATGATTATCTCCACACTCCATTTCAGAAATACCTTGCGCACTAAGAACTTTGCTGCGCAGGTGGCATCGGGATGTGTACAAGAATCGGCTTCGATCCATCATGAAAAGGGGACACACCACCACTAAGAAATACCTATATCCATTGCATGTATGCAGCATATCGACGTAATCAATATGCAAATGCTGAAATGGGCCATTTGGACGGGTTATAACTCCCCTGATTGTTCTTAGTGTATGCCCAGCTGTGAACTTAAGACACATGATGCAATTCACAATGAACTGTGCAACATGTTCCAATAAATTGCGAACAAACCAGTCCTCTATAATAGTGGCAGCAAGATGTTCTCGGGTTATATACGCGGGGTATTGCAGCTGCTCAAGTGCAACTTTTAGTAATGCTGCTAGCATCACTGGCTTTCCAGTGCTTTCCTGTTTCCATAGTGCTTACGTGGGGGATAAAGAACACCTCCTATGTCTCCATAACTTCTGCTCTTCTTGTGGGGCTCAACCCTGTATCTCTATTAGTTGTGTAAGTGACAGCATATTAAATCCCTCTCATACCGGTATGCTTCTATTTAATACTTCTTTCACATTTTCAATTTCGAAACTAAACATTTTGGAGGAATACGCAACCCTTTTGGCTTCTAAATATGCGGCTTCGTTTCTGCGAGAAATAAAGTCTGTTTGTTTAGTATGCAGTCTGCATTTTAAGACTGCTATGGCCACTGGGAGTTGTAGTGCCTTAATGAGCCTGTCCAATAAAGACACATGTTGCACGCAAGTCCCGTCTGCGTGGAGATAACCCCTCCTTTTCCAGCATGATAGCCCTGCGTGTTTGGTTGACATCACATGGGCGGAGTCACTGTACACCGTCACCTCTTGACCTTCGTGTTTCTTAAGCACAACACTAATTGCTACCAATTCTGCAGCCTGTGCTGAAAAATAGGACATAGTCTTGCACTCCCCAATACCTCAAATTCACCATTTAATCTGTGTCTTACAACTGCAGATCCTGAATGCCTTTCCCCACTAGTCTGATCAATTTTTGACGAACCATCAATAAAGAGAATCTCCCCTCCTGCTAAAGCATTTTCTTTCACGCAGGGTATATCATCATAGAATTCAACATAATTAGTACAATCGTGTACATGATCAACTTCTTCTACAGGTTCAGCTACAAAGTGGCTGGGTTCACTATTTTACATCTTACTATTTTAATCGCTGGGTTAGAAATCATTACTTCATTTGCAGATGCTCTTTGTGTTGTCATTGTACTTTTGGATTTCTCTAAAATGGTAAATAAGGTGTGTTCCTCATATAGAGTCATTGCACAGCCCATTGTAATACTTGTGGACTTCTCAATCGCGAATACGGTAGCAGCCAAAGATTGTTCGCATGGAAAATGTCCTCTCATAACTGAATCTAAAATCCCACTGTAATACGCCAAAGGTTTTTACCCTAGTTTTGTTCTTTGTGTGAGTACAGCTCTCATTACTGATCCATTGGTGTGGGAAAACAAATACAATTCTTCACTATAATTGGGGCTTCCCTTTAACTGGAGTTGTACAAATTGCTATTTTTTAATTCCTCAAATCCTTCCTCCATTTCTTCAGTCCATTCTATCTTTTCCTTACCAACTTGTGCTTTCTTAAGTGCTTGCAAAAGGGGTTTTGTGTATGTGCTGTAGTGGAACACCCAGACCCTACAATTATTACATAGGTCTAGAAACCTCTTCATATGCTTCACTGTATTTGGCTTTGGTGTTTTCATGATTGCCTCAGCTTTCGCATGTGTCTCTTACTTTCATGTGAACTTAACTGGCCTATGTATAACATCTCTTGCTGGTAGTATTGTAATTTCTCCTTATCTACTTTGTATCCCTTGTCTGCCAATACAACCATTAACTGAACAGAGTCCTGCCTACATTCGTCCTCTGTTTTGCTACAGATTAATATGTCATCTACGTACTGAATTACTGCACTTTTGAGCTCAATGTTACTTAAATCCATCTTTTGGACCCTACTAAAACACACAGTACCCTGAGGCAACCGAATATGTTTTAGTTTTTTTTGTCTGAACGTAAAGGAAGCAAGGTCTTGTGAGTCTTTATGCAAAGCGATTGAGGAGAAAAATGCATTTTTCAAATTGATCACAGTGAAATACTTAGCTTCAACAGGGATGCTACACAATATTTTCGCAGGAATCAGAACTAATGGACATTCTGCTTCTACAATCTGATTAAGAGGGCGCAAGTCTTGGATAAATCTCCATGACCCTCCTTTAGATTTTTTAATCAGATACACTACAGTATTACACAAGGAATGCGATGGCACTAGGATTCCCTGTTTCATCAATGCTGAGATAGTCTCATGTGTGCCTTCATCAGCTTCTCGAGACATGGGGTACTGTTTTGCTCTGGGTAAAATTGCTCCTGGCTTGAGTTTTACTTTAACCCCCCCTATTCCCTTCAACAGGCCAACGTCATATAGGCCCATAGTCCAAAGGACACTTGACACCTTTTCTATGTCTTTCTGAAAGAACACTGGTCTTTGCCGCATTAGTGCCATTCGATGTGGGACTTCCCTTTTCTCAATCTTTATCCAATATGTAATGCTTATGAAAAACACTAGCTCATCATCTATGCATTCATCTCTGAAAATATCTTCATCTGTTATTTCCGTCAGTCTGTATCCCTCCTCAAGAGCTCTCACTGTTCTCCATGCTCTGCCTTCGTCTACTCCAAGCATTGCTCTTTCTCTTTCTCTTTGTAATATTGCTGCTTCCAATTCTGTGGGAATAATCTGCCCTTCTTCCTCATCCATAGATACTTGTGCTCTAAATAAAAATAATCAGGTATCCTCACAATTTTCCCAACTAATACATGTAGCCATGTTAATAAAATGCTCACCCCATACATGAAGACTTCTGGGTCTGCCCGCACCCCTCATCGAGTCACTTGCCCTGTAAATGCCAGTAAAAATTCACCTACGTTTAAATGGTGTATTCCTGGAGTGGTGCACATTATTCCTTGATCAGTGAATGAATTTCTCATGTTACGTTTCGCATCAAATCTCTACCCAAAATGTTAACTGGCGTTTGTCACGAATATAACGAGGAGACAGACATGTCACATTCCCCTATAGAAACAGGTACATTATCAGTAACATAACTAAATTTGTAGCTCCAGAGAAACCTTGAGCATTCATGGCAATACAAAAGATAAAGATTTACCTGCTATCATCACATTGGCCCTTGGTTCTACTTGAGAGTCTGGTGTTACTGATAGTATTGAACACATCAAATTACCCTGCGAGCTGTCCTGTTGAGGGTACAAATTCATCCCTGTCTCCGTAAAAGGATTCTCTCCTACCACAGTGACACCCCCTATTCTAGGTATTCGTGCTTGCCCTGTGTTCACATTCCATTGTCTGCATAGGTGCTTGTTGCGATTGCCCTTTAGGTGGGTGCATAGGCACTGAGGCCTGCTGTTCTTGTGGCGCCTGCGTTTGACAGGATTTGTGATCCTGGGCAAAACCCTCTTATGTTTGTGTGCTGTATAGCAGTGGATGACCTGTCCCCCCTCTTGAATTTTGTCAATTTTGTTGCATGTTTCCTCGGCTTCTATATACACGTGCAATATGCCCTACTATCTCACAGTTCCAACACAATGGGGTGGCCCTCTGGCAAACCCACCATTATAACCTCCCTGAGTGTTCTGACTTCCACTCTGGGCATTTTGCAATCCACCTTGGGTGTTCTGAAATCCACCTCCTCTTTCTCTAAATCCTCCTCCTCTACCTCGTAGCAGAAATCCATACCCACTTTTATCCACCGGGTGTACATAATTCACCTGTGGTGCATACATTGTTTCTTGCATTACGCCTCCTTCTCCACTTGTCAATACTGCCCCTTCTATAGCAAAATTTGACAATTTCTTCTGAACTAACTTGGCTTGCTCAATCTTCCTGTTCTCATCCTTCTTTCTATTCTTCACTTGTAACAATAGGCAATGATGCACAATAGTCAACTGTATCTCAGCCCACGGCTTTGCTTCCACTCCTACTTATTTTTTCATTTGTCTCGATACTTTTTCTGGCAATCCCTGACACAAAATAGGATAGAATAATGCCACTGTTTTTTCCCAAGGTCCACGCGTTTCAAGCTGCCATCTCTCTTGAATATCCCGAATATAAGCAATAGGGTCTTCATCTTCTTTCATTTTATGTGTCATAATTGCACCCATATGTGACGTATCGGGATGCTGTACCCTGAAAGCTCTACAAATATCTGCTCTGCAATTATGAAATGGCACTTCATCATGTGCTATGCTTTGTGCTGTCACACTTGCATATCCCGCTCATTTCCAAATGTCGTCAGCTCTCTCTCCAAGAATAGCTGCCAGTAGACTTTGTATGTCTTCTATGGCCTATGTATTTCCCCCTGTCATTTTTTCTAATTCCTATATCCATTTCCCAGCCCCGGAAGTCAAACTAGGTAACTTGTATTTGAAGTTATCCTTATCCCTATGGGGCCATGGAATATAGTGCAGTCTTGCCCCCCTTCTCTAACAAGGGGAACTTTGTGAACCCCATCCCATAGCTGGACCCCATTATTTGTTTATTCAATACAGGGGTAATTACCCCTGTTCGTCTTCATGCTGGTAACAACCTTAACCTACTCACATTGGGTGGGGATTCCCCTCCCACACTACACAATCATCTTCGGAAAATTTCGGGATATGGTATAGGGTCTGGTGTTCTTTCCTTAGGGTGTTCCAGATCTCACCATCTTACCTCCTTATCCAGATTTTGACTTACCAAGGGGACGCATGTACCCTTCCCCTTCTATCCTTCGACCTGACTCCCTTTCTTTGTCTGACATTGCTACACCCCAACTGGTGTGACGATCACCCTCCTCTTTTCTATCTAAATCTAATCTACTCAGAGACAATGCTCTGCATTCATCACTGAACATGTTTTCCTCCACATCCCGTGCTTTTGGTACCAGGGATCGTCTGCCGCTCCCTTGAGTCCCATACTCGCTGTTCTGTCTTATTTGCTGATATTTCTTATCGATCCTCTCTCCAAAACTTTCTACATCATATCTTTCCTCTTCTTGTGCGCCTTTGGGTATTTCTTGAGACATTTCTCTCGTTGGGAAAACTTCTCTTATCGTGTCCCCTTGACCCTGTATTTCGTTTTTCGGTCATTTTCATTCTTTAAGAATGAGACTGGCGTCAAGATCTTGCTGCCTTCTATTCTGTTTTATTTCTTCTTCCACTTCCCTTCGTTCTCTCGCATCTCTTCTCACCCACTCTTCTTCTTGCTTTCGTGCTTCCCTTCTTACTTCTTGCCTTCGTTCTTCTTCTTCTCTTCTCTGTAATCTTTTTCCTTCACTCGTTGTACCTCTTCTTATTCTCATTCTTTCTCTCCTATCACTTTCTTCTTTTTCTTTCTTTTGACTGTCATGCTTCCTTTGTTCCTCTGCCTGCTTTTCATCTTTCTCTTGTTTTCTATATATCGTTTGCCGTCATTCCCTGCTTTTCCTTCCTTGCTCATCTTCCCTCAACCGCTTTTCTCATTTCATATCCTTCTTTTCTTGCTCGCCCATCCATTTGTTCTGTACAAGCATTACCTAATCAGCGCTGTCCATCTCTCCTTTCCATATCTTAATTTTGTTGTCTATGTCTGTTGATATATTCGATCTCTCACCTCGTTCCTCTTTATCTCGTATGAATCTACACCTGACTTCCTCCTTTTTGCTCTCTTCTAGACTGTCATCACTACTATAAGCGGGCTGGGGGTGCATGTAACAGATTAATATACACTCCTGCTGCTTTTAAATCTTTTAAAGGATACAATACTGTCTCCTCTGCATCTACATTCTTAGTTTCAGGGGGAGTAAGAGGAGGCGATGGCTCAATGCCCTCCCCTTTATGCTAACTAAGCATCTACTCTTCCGGTAGTGTTTTCTCTTTCTCCTCTTAATATATTTTCCAGAGTTCTAAAACTGCCAGTGTTTTCTTTCCTGTGTACGCAGCGTGCACATATGTGGTCATGTGTTGTAATACTGCCTTTGACAATGATCCCTCTCGCGGCCAAGGCATGAACATTTTATCAGCTGTGCCCTTTACCCATTCTGGACTGTATTGTTTGAGCATGTGCGCGTGTTGTGGTAATGTTTTACAAAGGTGGATAAGAGCAGTATCCTCCATAATGACAAGTCACAATTAACTGTCGATACTTACCAGATAGTTACCTTGTTATATTTAATAAATCTCAACTTTTCTCAAAGTTTATTGCTCATCACTTTTAATCTCAAAACAATAAATATGAGCTGGCACCATCAATTGCCGCTCAATCCTCTTGTGTCTCAAAAACCTTTTGCCTTCTGACTGGCCCTATCTGTCATCTAACTGGCGCCAATCGTTTACTACTCTTAACTCAAAACAACTTCAATTCCAAATTTAACTATGTATTCAAAAATCTTTCAAAACTTCATACAATAAACAATAATCAAAATAATAACACAACTCACATTAACCTCTGTGATCACCTTCCCTTTTCCCTACAATCCATTATACTAAGAGGTATTCTTCCTTCGCCTGTAATTACATTACCCCTTACAGAGTTTAAGACGTCACCTTCCACGGTCCTGACTGTGTGTATCCTCTCTCTTAATATTCCGACTGGAATTTAAGACGTCTTCTTCTATGTCCCTTGAGATAGGATTACCTTGTTGTTCCCGTTACCCAACTTATTTTCATAAAATATCACCATCCGCTCCTTTATATTGCCATTTCCCTTAGTCTACTTAGATCCGTTTAATCGACTTGAGGCCTTCGGTATCGACTCCTCCTCTAATCCGACCACTTCACCTTCCGTCCGCGGAGCACCTGTGGAAACCGAGCAAAATTGCAAGTTTATTTTTATCATCCACTCTCCACAGTAAACTCCACAATGTTCCAGCTAATGGCGGAGGATGTCCGATTGTCTGAAATTCTGAAGTCAAACTAGTTTAGGACGAAACCATCCACACCACTACCAAATGAACTTATGGCCCTTGGAACGTGCATCTGTTACTGGATGTGATTACACCAGAATCCCTCTGAGTCCAAATAACCGGACAATCTCAAGAAGATGGCAAGTTGCTGCTTGATCCTGGCACATGGATTCAAGATAACAGAAAGACAGAAAAAGTTCCCAATGATGAGAGAACTCTCGTCCCCTGCATTCTATCATAGGCTCATCAACAGAGCCAAACAGTTATGAATATCTTTCATATGTCATTAGTATAATTAATCCAATTGTTAAGATATCAAACAAGGTAAATGACTGTAAGCCAATCAACAGGGTATTACACAGTATTTTTTACTTCAAAGGCTTTTATTCCATTGTAAAAAAGGTCACCCAATACGTTTCGAGACAATGGGCCTCATTCTGAGTAGGGCGGTAAGGGTTAACAGTCACCGGTAACGAGACCAGTGCCGTTAAACCCTTACCGCCTTACTACGAGTTCCCTTTGTGGGTCCTTCCTTAACGCCTGCTTTAAGGACGGGACTCGCAAAGGGACTCCGGGGTCAATAACGGTACCGTAATTTACGGTACCGTTATTGCCGCCTTCCCCCTTCCCATTGAGCCCTATGGGGGCTCAAATGGGAATGGGGAATGGCCCTGGTGAATGGGGAATTACCGGTCCCTCCAACCTCGGGATGGACCGGTAATTACTCCATTCACCAGGCCGGAGTTTGGACGAGTTCGGAGGCAGCCATGCCACAAATAGCGGCGTGGTTACCTCCGAACTCGGCCTAATAACTCTTCACCAGGGGTCTTCAACTCAACATAAATCTAGAAATCATCAATTCAACATATTAATAATATGATAAATTCCAAGTCCAAGTTAGGTCTAGGGGACCTGTATTTCATTTCAACCATCTTGTACTTTTTTACCTTGACAGTATGTCATTCTCTCCGGTCATGCTATTATGACGACTCTAATGGAAATGGATGCTTTCTTCCAAATACTCGCTGCAGTATTGGTACAATAGCTGGTGTTAGACAGAGCATGGTCTCATGTCTCCGATACGTGGAAGTTAGGGGGGTAGGTTCTCCTGCAGATGTGTACATCTGCTCCTCTACACAACGATAGACTCCTCAAACATTTTATAAAAGGACTGTTTCACGCTTTTCCACCAAAGAAAAGAATACCACCAGTATGGAGCCTAAATCTGGTCCTAGCTGGCCTTATGAAAGCCCCCTTTGAAACTCTTTCTTCGCAACACATCAAGTTTGTAACCTGGAAAGTGGCGTTCCTTATCGCTATTACATCCTCCAGGCGCGTCTCAGAACTACAGCCGTTAGTGTTGGACCATCCATACCTCCGATTTACAAGGGACAAAGTAATCCTCTCCACCAATCCCCACTTTATCCCAAAAGCACCATCTGAATTCCACAAGAATGTAACTATTATGTTACCTTCATTCTTCCAGAACACCAGCTCCCCAGCAGAAAGAACATTACGCTCCCTGGACGTTAAAAGGGCGTTAAAATAATATATGGACAGGACGAAATCCTTTAGAGCGGCAAAGCAGCTCTTTATCTCTTTTGGACCTTCAAACAAAGTGGAAGCTACCACAAAGCAGGGTATCGCAAGGTGGATATCCTCTGCTATTTCCTTCTGTCATGCAAAGGCCAATAGGCCACTGCAAACTACAGCCAGGGCACATTCTATAAGGGCTACAGCGGCTTCTGCGGCCCTCTGGTCGGGAGTGCCCATCAAAGACATTTGCCAGGCAGCAACATGGGCAGTGCCCCACACATTCACTAGGCACTACTGCCTGCAACAACAGCATGCGGAAGACGTGCTAATGGGACAAGCAGTCCTTCAACAGCTGTTCCAGTAAGGTAAGCCCCGGAACTTCCGGGATTCTTGTTAATTATGTATCTATACTTCTGGCTTGGGCACAGAACGCACAGGTTTTTCAAGTCTTTGTTTGCCTGGTTTTCCTCCTCCAGTCATGTATACTGCTATAAAATCTATTCGCATCATGTGAATCTATGAAAGATCCAATGCTGGAGAAGGGAGGAGTTTCTTACCTGTAACTCTATCCGGATCTCGATATAAATATGCATCTCTCACTACATGCCTTATTTTGTATTTCGACTCTTTGCATGTGACTTGTATCTGGCACCTGTGCATTTTTTGTTGTGCCAGGCAAACAATATAGCAATTTCCCTGAACAAGGAAGCATCAGATCCCGAAAAGCAGCATAAAAGTTCAGATTGATCTTGTTCTGGGGATTCTCACTTATGCATTGGCATGGAGCACTCTGTTCTCCTGCCTCCCCGGGCAGAATCCCGGCTCTGCCGCCTGTCTGTATAAATCCATCCAGTCTGTGTTTCTTTACTTGGAACAATGTGCATTCAATGACTGGCTTGCATTCCACTTTTCTGTAGTTAGTTATTGTGTCAGCCTTTCTGTTTGGTGCCCTGTGGAACTTGGTTTGGGGTACCCCACCTATCTTACAGTTCTGTGGTGAGTCGGGTGCAAGTACTGTGGCTTGAGCCATCTCCTGCTGGGACACTGACCCATGTTTTTTTTTTAGAAAGGATGGCTTAATTTGCAGGCATTTGGCAAGTTTTGGTCGGCCACTATTATGAAGCCAGGAATACGGTGTGTTTCCAGCCTGCACCTGCCTGCATATTGGGTTTATCCAAACAGTCTCAGATCTGAGTGCAGCTGAAATAACAGATGGACCAAAGAACTGAGATTGCTGTCACTGCTCTGTTATTTACAGAATCCCACTACAAATTCCCTCCCCCACACCGCTCTCCGTATCCCCCCTCCCCTAAACTCCAGCGCCAGACAGGAATTCTCTTTATTATCTTTTGTATTTTCTGATTTTTTTTTTCTCATAACATTTTTTTATTACAAAAAGGGCAGGCAAGATAAACAGCGCTCTTCGGAGCTGGCAGTGAGGGAGAAAAAAAGGGGGAGGTTTGATCATGTCCTAAAATGACCCCGAGCCAACTGAAATAAGAGCTTGAAAGGCAGAGATGCCCTCCCTCCCAGCCACAACCACCAGAACCTTGATTGCAGTGAGATCGTCCAAGGTGGAGCATGCAAACCAGGGTAAATGAAAAGAGTGAAAGCCCGGTAGATGTATGACTTCTGTTTATTGGAAAATAGCCGATCAGTGCACAAGTTGAGAGCTCCATTCTAGTGATTACCAGCAGCAATGAAAGTTTTAACACCCAAACCTTGACATATTTTACTTTTTACTACATAGACCACATGAACTACGCATACATAAAAGTGGCCAAGTTCGTTGCTTTTCACTCAATTGCAACTGCCTTTAAACGTTCTCTGAGCTGCTGCCTGCAAATTCATGTGACAATGAATGGTGACATGGGGCCAACCCAGAAGACGTGTTGTGGCCTTTAAAACCTTATAGCATAACAAAAAACAACATAACATTTTCATGTTAGCTTGTTACACGTCGATAACTATTAATAGAAAGGATGGACGATGATGGAATCCTTATCAAGATAGATGTTTTCCACTAGTGAAGTTTAGTTTTTTGATCTGCTCAAATCACTTTACAAGTAGAGCCATCAGACTAAAACCTGAGGACCACCGTTGGTGTTCTTTCGTTTTGGCAGGGGTGCTAGTCTGAATTCAATTATGTGAACTCACAACTAACACTAAAAAAAGGGCAAAGAGGATGGAAGTCTGTGGGCACGTGGATCCTAAAGCACAGGAGGCAGCTGACGTGCTTACGCTGTCAACATTCATGCCAACGCCACCAGGAAATCTTTATCTTTGTCTCCTTCTGCTAAGAGGGGCAAACATGGAGCAGTCACCATAGGCCATGTAGGGGGACAGAGAAGTTTGTTGTTCTATCTGTAGAGTCTTCTGCTTTTTTCTCTCCTCCCACCATTGTTGTCTTTGGCCTTATGGATTCTCATAACTTGGACTTGTATATTAGTTCTGTGTTAATTTAATGGCCACCCACAATAAGTGAGTACATAAAGATCTTCCTTACATTACTCTTGTAGGGATAGAGTCTTCAAAGGGGAATCTGGAGTGACCATGTGGATATGGGTGTCCATGCGAAAGAACCCTTTGTGGTGTACATGTTATTCAGCACCTTGAGCGTTCACATACTCCCAGCCTCATTGCGAGCGCACGTCCACAGGTGCGAACAGCCATTGATAGCAGAGGGGGGATGGATGTGGATGAGGGCAGCAGGATAGGCCAGTAAACTTGTTAAACCACACAAATATTTTACAATACTCTTAGATGTTTGGACGTGTTGTGGACATATATAAAATATGTCTAACAACTGTTCAGATTAACTAATTTTTTATTTATTTTTGTTTAGTTTGGTAAAGTGGATGGTAATGACTACAAATTATACTGCTGATGTTGAGGTACTGTCTGTATAAAACAACGGTATTGTCTGTGGTCACTGGGGAATTCATCATGAATGGCTCGAACCACAAAGGCAGGTATTACATGTTGAGCGCAAAATCCCAGTGTTCCGTGAATCCACCATTTAAAGGCTTGATATGCCACAAGTCTGTACCACCTGTGTAAGAGATACATAAATAATTTACTTGAATGAACCCATTAATTGGATTGTTTTTGTTTCCACAACCTTTTACAATGTAAGGCATTGTTATGCTTTAAAAAATACCTTTCATGCAAAGTACTGACTGTACTTGGGATTTCAAGTAGGGATCAATTTGAAATCTGAATGCACATTCCAGCAAAAATAGTTTGGGAGATACTTCCAAAAGAAAGAAATGTAATTGTTTGGACAATAAATATAAATATGAACACTTTGGTTTCCGATTAGAATGCGTAATTTATTCAATTTACAGAAAAATTCTTTGGTCATTGATCCTTTAAAGTTATATAGATGTAGAAGAACAACATATTATGTTAGCCGTCTCGGTTGAAAAATAAACATATATAGAGTGAATGCACTCGTTACTTGGATTGCGAGGGCAAACTGTAGCTTGAAGTTCATACATAAGGACCATCATCATTTGCAACATGGATCTTGTAAGGCAAGCGGCAGTGAAGTCATTTAGCTTGGTAACACATAGCGGTGGTGTGTCGGACAAGTTTCTAGAGTCTTCTCTGCAACAGCAGTTCTCCACCAGAGTGGGCATAAGCTCACAATGATGGCAGGTTCACCAGGTGGAAACTTGTCCATGCGACTGGGTTCAGGCTCCAGTGATTGATCCTCATGACTTTCATCTGATTCTGCATCGTCTCGACTTTTTTCTCTTTCTAGGATTTCCTCTTCTGAATATTTGGGCTTGTACAGGTAGGGCTGAATTGTTGCCATAGTTCCTGAATAGTGAAGAAGCACAGAATCAACAGCGAGCTAAATAAAAACGTTGTTTGTACACAGTAAAGAAAATAGGTTTCCCATTTACATTGAATGTTAAAGACAAGCAAAGAATCCGCCATGTAGCAAAAACACATTGTGAAAAGACAAAAGTTAATAGGCTGAAACTTGAATAGCTTGAAAGGACACATGTTTAAATGTGGTTTGGTAAAGACGTTTGTCCATAATATAAGAAATGAAAAGCAACTACTGAGTTAATTCATTTTAGGCAGTATAAGTACCGGTTCTCTGTGTGTCGTACTTGGCAGATAGCTGAACAGAGCAGAAACAAGTCAGGGAAACTTGAAATGAAATGCTTTGACACAAAGGAAAAAGAAACTCAAATGTTGTGTGGTTAGAAAGGGTTTGTTTACATTTGGCGAAGAACAGGGTGTCTTGCCATTTCCATGGACACGTCAATATTTTGCGCACAGAGGACGTTGGCCTGGCGAAGTGCATTGAAGTTGTGAAAAGGGGTTTGAACATCTAGTGATGTCAGCTTGATGGGCGGGTGACCTGAATTAGTACCGCGGGGGCACTTGAATTTAGGGCGATGGATCAACGGATAAGATTAGCACAAGATGGCGGTACCCGACCTGTTATTTTTGCATGTGCTTAAGAGAGAAAAACTCAGCTAAGTTGCATTTGAATTTATTTTAAGAACGATCGATGGATGCTCTAAAATACATGCCCGAACGAATGGCCCAATAACATGTCTGACCAAACTACCCCTTTAACACCTCAGTTTTTCCCATTTTAACCTAGTCACCAGATATTTAGTTATTGAGGTTATGCTCCCTTCTAAAGTTCAGCTATTACCCCAAGTCTCCAAGTATAGTAGTTGCCGATCTATGACCAAGATGGCTGCAGCCTCAGTGAGTTTGTTCACAAAATGCGAGTTGTAGGAGGGATGTCTGTAAATTAAGAGGAAGCTTAGTGAAGCTGTCAGAGAAGTGGAGGAGGTCAGAGCGAGCGACTCAGTCTGGAATTATTTATATGGGGGTGTTGACACTAAGAAGTCTCTGTACACCAGGGCTATGCATATCCTCTCCTATTTTTGTGATTAGCACAGAGGATCTTGAAGCCTGATGGGATATGCTTGTGGATAACCAGGGCCTGATCAAACCAGGTTTCCCTAATGAATGGTATAAATATATTTTCTTTTTGGAGAGGGGATAACAAATGTCTGAGGAATGCTTGGAGACAGAACCGATGTTGATCAGGAGACATCTTGTGCCTGTCATTTCAGAGTGGGTTCAGCTGGTTGGATGAATGTCATTGGTTTGTTCTAAGTTACTTTCATTGGTTTCCCAGAGCTCCATGTTAAGGCTTTCAGAATCAAAGAGACTGAGCAGACTCCTCTTCTGGTCTGGCAGTTCTATTAGTTCCTCCTGCGAGTTTGTGGTGGATAGTGCAGGGTGTCTGGTAAAGAAGGAAGTAGCAGGCATTACATCTTGTGGGTGTGGTTTTATGGTTGATGGATATCAGGCTTGATTTAGCAAAGTGTGTTGGGTCATTGGAGAATCCTCTTTCTCAGACCATTGTTTAGTCATAGTACTGAGGTTCAAGTGGATGCTTCAGGAGGTATGTGGAGATGAAAGCTGTCAATGATCTCTTGAGGTGAAGAATTGGGAAGCCTGTAGGATCTTTGGATGATTGATCTGAAGATCTGAGGCCTGCTTCTTATTCCCTCCTTTTAATTTCTTAATTTCTGACTCTATCTTTGTGGTTTCTAGGCATCTTGTGGCCGTATTATAGCATTCACCAATGCTGGTTTGGATTTCTTCCATACAGATGGCTTCTTCCTTGTGACACCTGTCCAGGCCCAAAAGTAGCAGCTATATAATCTAGGTTGTGATCACCTAAGTACTGTGCCACTGATGTACCGCACATGCAAGAGTTATCCAGCTGACTGAGAACAGAAACTGGCTTTGTGACCACTGACAGAGTGCCTGAAAAGTGTAAGCAGCACAGAGACAGTGGAACACTTCCACCAATTAATGATCATCACAAAAGATTAAGGGGACTCCGCCTGGTCCAATGCTGTCTAGCCTTCTCTTTCATATCTACATGCACCCAATGGATTTACACATGTATGCTGGTGACAGTCAGCTGGTGGAATGCAGGGTGTGGGGATAGGATGTTCTTCTACAGGACTGTTGATGCCTATAGGTATTCCAAGACCTCCTGGTAGATATATGAACTTAGATTCAGGGCAAATGGCTTTCTCAAATAGTTTCTAAAACGGAGGTGCTGATAGAGCAGGAGTATGCAACCTCCAGCTCTTCAGAGGTTTTGGACTATGACTTCCATGATCCCGCACTATTGACTATAATGTCTAGGGCTGGATTGAAGTTCAAATCACCAGAGAAAAAAGTTGCAGGCCCCTGTCATAGAGTTCAATTTGCATAAAGGTACTACCATTCCCATGGTCATCCTCACTTTACACACAGCCTTCCCCAGAGATCACTTCACATATCTTGGGATGTTCAGACTGAAAACTACTTTGCTTTCACATTCAGGTCATACACTTGGTTTAATTTAAAGATTTCTTGTAATTTCAATCTCTGTTTATTACTCAACGTCACTGCTTATCTATCAGATTCAATAAGAGAAGCCCTTGTCAGCCTTGTTTTTCTGGCCATCTGGATTAGAGGAATGCATCTTACACAAGGTTTACAAAAAAATCATGCAATTATTGCAAGTGGTTTATAACATATATACAAAGCGTATATTCGTTCCTGCGAGAGCCTGCTTGTTGGCAATATCATGCCGACTGATGACCTTGAGCATGAATACTGCTTTGGAAAATCATTCATGTCTCAGAACAGTAAATAGAGAAACATCTCAGATTTCTGAAGTCTTTTCAAATGTATTCTGTTCCTTAAAGCATATGTTGGAGAATATCTTTCCTCCTCTTTCTAGGTCTCAGGCCTAATTAAGCACACACAGTACGCTACATAGGATACATTGCAGATGACTAAAGGAGGCAATAAGCAATTCGAAGAAGCTAAGAACGCCATGTGGTACATCCTAAATCCTATATAAAATGAATGTATTAACCACATATTGTTCAGATCTGATGGTAAAGCTCTGGTTCACAGTGTCCAGTCCTACAAGCGTACCAAATGCATTCATTAACCTATTTATAAAAGCATGATTTAGTTGTCTTCTTCTCTTGTGAGGGAGTTGGATCAATTACTTAACCTTGTGGCATCAGATTTGGTATTGATAGCTGTATCTGAATGTGGCACACTAATGAGGCGCACAGTCAATTTTGTGTTCATTTATTTGCAGCTCAGTTACAGGAATGTAAATGACACATGCAGTATTCTCAGTGGCAGGGCCAGTTCCACAATGGTGCAATTCTAGCGTGCCGCCTAAGGCGCCACCAGCAGGGAGCCATCAGGAGACAACATACTGGCTCTAAAATAGGAATGCTATCCCCATTTTAAGGGTGCAGAAGAAGGACTCTGGCAAAAAGGTGGCATGTATGGGTTAAAGACTTTTATTAAATAATAAAGCAACACAAACTATCTGTCCGTGTTCCTAAGAGGGGTTTCCCTGCCTCAAATAAATATATAAAAAGTCAGGATGTTTGCTAAAGTGTGTACCATCCTGTGTCAAGAAAACAGCATTACTGTTCGGGGTCTCATATAGCCCCGGAGAAGTACTCCCTTCCGCAGGTCACAATGTTCCAAACAATATATACTTCATAGGCCAGGAGAATGCCTCCCTTCTCTTGGTGTTCAGTCTCAAATAGCCTGGGGAATGACTCTGATCCCCAGGTCACAAAGTTTCAGAGAGTGTTTACTTCCTGTGCTAGGAGAATACCCGTCTTTTCATGGCTTTTAGTCTCAAATAGCCTGAGGGTGTTGACTCCCTTCACCAGGCATTTTGGGCCTTCCTCCTGATCCTAATTACGAGGAGAATCACTCCCTTCTCCTGGTACTCATAAACAGTCTCTTACAACCAAGGAGAATGATTCTCTTCCCCTGGCCTTCTCTTCACTAGGTTTCACGCCTACAACACCCAGCTCTGAGTGTTCGGAGGGTCTGCGACCCTGGCTTCTTTTCTTCTTTGATTGGTCTCACTTCCCTGCCAAGTACTGCCACGATGAAGATGACTTGTATCACTTCTTCGCTGTCTTGCTTGCCAAGTACTGACACAAGGGGTATAGTCCTGCTTGTTATACCCGTACTAGGTTTTGCCTCCTGTACCTTCCAGCCCCTAACGGTCCTTGTGCCTCTCCTGTTACCTTCCCTGTTCCCGGGATGTGTGGGCGGTTCTTCCTTGGGTCCCTCTTCTACTCCGTAGGCTGCGCGGGCTTCTCTGTGTCTCGGTGCCTTCGCATCATGGATCTCCAGCGTGGCCCTTGGAACAACGATATGGATGCTGCCTTGTTTGTTCACGTCACTGTCTGACAATCTCCATTACCGTCTGGACGCCATTGAGCAAAGGAGCCTGTTGTCCTCTGAATCCGGGAGCGGACTGCTCTCGGCTCCATCCTGGCCTTTCTCTGCATCTCCTTCGTGCTTCCCAGGCTTCACAGTATCTTGTTCTGGTTGGCTGTGACTCTCCGATAGGTAGTCCTTGTTTGGTTTTTTCAGCATAGGACAAACCATGCCTCTGCAGAAGTCTATTCTGCTGCAGTTCCTTCTTGGTATTGCTCTTCGTTGTTCCTGAGTCCCACCTCGTCCCAGTACTTGGATTACTGATGTTCTTCTTAATCTCAGTATTTTCCAGAACCTTGAGGTAATATGCCTTACATAGGTCTACTATCTACAAATAAGTTAGCAGGAGAAGGTGAGGCTAGAGTGTGTGGGGGTCTGATGTTCTCGTACGTGCTATACCCTAGATAGTCGTCCTGCTCCCAAGGTGTGGGTTGGTTCCCTCCCCATGCGATCCTCCCGCATTATACCCCCCCAGGGGGACTATCAGGTAGCAGCCTGACCTCCCTGACCTAATGGGAAAGGACTGCCCGTCAGGGAGAAGTGGCTGTCCAGTCATTTGGTCGAAAGACATTTGGTCGAAAGCCAAATGGTCGACGGAATTTGGTCGAAAGCCAAATGGTCGAATTTTTTATTTTTTTTATTTATATATATATTTTTTTGTTTTGTTTAGGGAAAAAAAGGGTTTTTTAGAAAAAAAGGGGGTTGGGGGAGACCCCCCCCCAAAAAAAAAAGTGAAAATAAAAAAATAAAAAAAATTCGACCATTTGTCTTTCGACCAAATGGTGTCGACCATGTGTCCTGTCGACCTTTTTTTTCCACCAAATGACTGGTAACCGAAGAAGTGATGGCATCTAGTGATTTGTCACACCATTCAAAAGCAGGAGGTGTCAATTGGCATGTTGCCTGAAGTTGCATAAATGCTGCACCAGCCCTTCCTAGAGGTTCAACCTTCCTGTATTCCATTACTCAACCCCTCAGTTTTGTTGGACTGCTGCTTGTCATAAGTGAAACCCAGTATTCAACAGATTTCTGCTAACATTGGAAGTGGTATGTGTGAGCACACCATCTCCTTGACCTTAAGTCTTTATGTGCCTACTAGAGATATCGTCCATTGTTTTGAATAAGTATGGTCTCTTAGTTGTTTTTTCTTCTGTTTTTTTTCTGTTAATCTACTTCAATGCCAAACATGTTTTGTTTGACCATACTTCACATCTGCAGTCAATGTACTGCTCCTTTTAGTGTAAGAGCAAGATCAGGCATTGGTGTGATCTTCCTTGATTGTTGTTATTGGGGTAAATGTTCTGGTGATACTTGGTATGAATTGTTATCCAAAGGGGTGTCTTATTGTAATCATTTCTCTAGCAGTGTACCATGAATTCTGGAAACATTTGCCATTCTCTTGGGGTCATATTGTAGTCACCTAAAAAGATGCATACAACTATCCTGAATTCTGGAAACATGTGCTCTCCTCTTGAAGTCCACGAAGGTTTTCAAGCAATCATTTGTGTAAATGCATGTGAGTTTTCTGAGTTAGTGATTGAGTAGTGTGCTTATGTCCCACAATTAACTCTTAAAGCAATACATTGAGGGGAACTGTGCTGGGGTTTCCACAGGCTCCTCCACAGGGGAATGGAGAGACAGTTGCCGGTGGTTTGGGCTGGTATCCTTTTTTTCCCAACAATTTCTCTTTATTTTCCATTTATAAAATGTCCAAACCAAAACAACAAAAACAAAAACAACAAGAACAGAGAGAGCTAGTACATGGCAGTATACAATAAGGTATCGTCACAATAGTAAATAAAGTGCGGGTCCAAACACTGGAGTCAAAACACCTGGCAGTTTTGCTATCCCCCCCCACCTGCATACAAGTTAAGTAAATGTTTCAAACAACATCTGAAGGATGGGGTTTACGCAATGGCCCTGGTACCACCTCTCATGCCCCTCATGCTCCCTCTCGTTTCTGCTCTCTTCCCCCCCTCGCTCCCTTACTCTGGAATGTTCTTCCTCTCCTTCTCCGCACAACTCCCACTCTATCTCGATTTAAATCCAACCTTCTAGCTCTCCTCCTTTCTGAAGAACCACTTGCATATCCTTCTACGTCACCACATTTCCCTGTTCTCCTCTCCTCCTGCCTCTTTCTGAGAACTGAGTGTGATTCTCCTACAAGCTGCTCCACAAGATTTCCGACACCTTGTGCTTGTCCTTCAATGTGTCACCTGATATTAGGTGTCTCTTCCACTCACTTCAAGAGACAGACACTGACTGGTGTACCACCAACCTTCCTGAATCTCTACTGCTTCCTCCCACCAAAATGACGTAAGAGTCTCTCCCCAACAAACAGTCCGGCGCGATTCCCTGCTCCTTGTACTCCACCCTAGAGTAAAGCACCATCTGAATGCAAATTTATTTTCTTGTGGCATGTATCACGCTTACAGACACTTAGACAAAGAATGCCTTGTTTATCAACTGTCTGTGGCAGTGTCTCATACTATCTATCGCAGTCACAGAAGCGGTTCTGCTTCACAGGGATTCCCTCTTTCTATACTCCAATCAGATTACACTTGTGTTGTTCACCGACTTCACATCACTGAATGACTCGCATAGCACTGCGTAAACAATATTAACCTACCCCAATTATAACTCAGAGTCTCCTGTTACTAAATCCCACCACACTTCTTCCCACTCAGCTAATCTAGCTCACTCGAGTATATTATCCCTTGGCTAATTTTCCTAAACCCTCCTCCAGCAACAACCTCCTGCCTATGTGAAAGCTGCCTACGACTGAAAAGGAGTTGCAACAATGTGGGACCTTTTATATGCCATGTGGTAGAAGTCGGCTCCAAGAGTGTTCACAAAGTGTTTGGCCCCAGTGGCAGCGCGTCTACCTCTCAAGGGGATACATGTCTGCCCATACCTAGACCACTGGCTCATCCGGGCACGTTCTTGGAGCCTGGCAGTGCAGCACACACAGGAAACCGTACACCTACTTACAGAGCTCGGATTCTCTTCTTGCCGGATTCTGTACTTGCCAAGGCCAGAGCGCCTTCTACTCTATTGTGCTATGGTCACAAATGGAAATGTTTTACGGTGTGGTACAGGACACAAGGCATCACGTCCCTGCGTGTCTCTGCTCCTCAGCTCTTGCCGTACCTGCTCTCACTGGCCAAGTCTGGTTTGGCCCACGCCTCCATCAAGGTGCATCTGGTGGCTATTTTACAGTACACCCATTCACCTACAAAGCCATCGTTATGGTCCCACAGACTGGTCAATGTTCATGAAAGGTATTTTCCTCCAGTGAAAGCTCCGGCCCTAAAGTGGGAGCTCAACGTGTTCCTCACAAAGCTCATGGGACCTCCTTTTGAGTCTTTACATCGCGCTCCACTCAAGTTTCTTTCCTGGAGGCTGCGTACCTAGTAGCGATCACTTCAGCTAGGAGGATCAGGGAAATTATGTCTCTATCCTGCAAAGCCCCCTACTTATTGTTACAACCCACTAAGGTGGTGCTCTGCACTCACCCCTCCTTCATGGTGAAAGTCCCTCTGAGCCCCAACTCAATGAACCTTTGGTACTTTCAGTCTTCTTCCCGAATCCAGTTTCGGCTGCTGAACAGTCACTGCATATGCTGGACGCTGCTCGTGACTTAAAGTTCTTTGTGGCCTGTTCGAAAGATATCTGGTAGACTTTTCAGCTCTTTGTGAACGTTGGTCCTTTGAATCAGGTAAAGGCCCTGTCCAAGGCCTCCCTATCCAGGTGACTCTCTGGCTGCATCATACACTGTCATTGTCTGGCCGACAGACCCCTTCCAGGCCTGCTGAGAGCCCACTCCACCAGAGCCATCGCTGCTACAACAGCGTTTCTCTCTGGGGTTCCCCTGCTGGACATTTGCATGGCTGCTACATGGAGGTCAAGTCACACCTTCACTAAATTCTACTGTGTCGATAGGGATTCCATGGAGGTGTCCGGAGTTAGCTAATCAGTGCTGCGCAACCTGTTTTCTTGAGGTGAGTCGGCTGCAGGGGTAGTGTTGCACTTCTGTTGAGCCTTGCCACATCCTGTGGTTGTATTTGTTACTACAGTATAATCGTATTCATGAGTATGTGAATCCATGCCAGACCCCATGCTGGAGAAGGAACAAATTACTTACCTGTAACTGTTGTTCTCCAGCATTGGTCTGGCATGGATTTGAATGCGAACCCTCCCTCCGTCCCAGGTGTGGCTCTTCTGGGTTCATACTGGCAACTCGCATGCTTCTAATCTGAAGATGGTCACGGGGGACGGGGCTCAGGGAGACGACCGTCATTGGATGGGTGCAGTAAGATCCGGTCTTCAGTGATTGGATAATAGGCGAAAGCAATATTCAAGCTTTAAAAGCAATACTGCTTTTCTTTTCATACTGAGGATTCCCAGCCTGATGACGGGGAATATTCATGAGCATGTGAATCCATGCCAGATCCATGCTGGAGAACAAAAGTTACAGGTAAGTAACGTGTTCCTTGCTTAAATAGTTTCTCAGTTGATCCCCACCCTAAAGCATCTGTTGCATTGGAATGGCCCATACAACATGGAAAAAAGGGCGAGGGACGTAGGATTACGAAAATGTTAGCATTGTGACTACTCCTAGTCCATAGGCCCCTTTCCTTCATACACCCACCAACCTTCCTCCTCATTTACAGAAGTGTAGTCAGTGAGGACTGTCGTCCCGCACATGCTTATAAAGGGGGACTGAGGTGGGGTGCCAGAGGGCAGGGCTAGTGTGCACGGTCACACCCACTGCTGCGCCTACATGCGTTCAAATTAGAATGAAAGGGGAAGTGCATAATTTCCAGAGCAAAAGTCCCTGATCTCGTCCAAATTCCTGCTCGCCAATACAGTAGGGAGGAAAGAGGACTATGGACCAAGAGTACAGTAGTCACTACGGTGAGTTAACTTTTTCTTAATGAAGCTGGGTTCCTCTGCCTAAATCAGGGGTCTGCATGGGGTGCAGAGAATGCAGGAAGAAAAGACGGTGTCATTGTGTACTCGCTTATACATCCAACATTGTTAGTCCTGTATTCACTTGGAGGCAGTCCTACCAAATCCTGACAAACACCAGCCCTGATTTATATAATAGCACATGTTGTGCTTGTAAACAACTCCACAAAGCAGACTTGTTGAGTCACAGCCCCCTTCCCCTTAATCTTGTTTCTGCCAAGACCAGAGAAATGAATGTCTCATTTCACTTCCCGATGCTCACGACACATTTAGTGAAATTCAACTCGCACTGCATGAATAAAAGTCATGCCTCCCTACCTCCCTAGATATGCGACACCCACCATCTCTGAAATAACGACCTATCAGACGACATAATAAGATACGTATTGCGGAATTTCAAATCCCCTGCTTTGGCAGCTTGTAGCCCTCAAGACCCCCAACATGTAAAACCACGCTTAGCTGTCACCGTTTTGTTAAATCTCATTCCTTTATCCTTGGTATGTGGGGATGCCTTCTTGGAGAGATGTTTTCAGAGTCGTTGATTTTCAAGACCACCTGCTCCCAGACGCTGTGTCTCCCTCTCATGTGCACGAAGGCGTACATGTGACTTGTAAAAGGGCCCCCACAGCTTAGTTATCTCACCGACATCTTCTGCTGCTTATCTGCGTTTTCATTGTCGCCCCTCCTCCCTTACCCCCAGTGCTGAACACCAACACCAGTACAAGCACTGCATAGCCACAGGCAGAACTCTAAATGAGAGCATACTTGGAAAAACTACCCATTTTACTTGGGAGAAGTTAATATTGTCTGGTTTGTTATTCTGGGATTTGTTTGCATTGCGGGACCTGTGAGTTTGCTTTTCCCATTTTAATGCCAGGCCTACAAGTTCCAGAATGCAAAGAAACGAACAGGATTGCCTGAGCAGCTCCGAATTAAATGGAGAATGTTGCTATGTACGTGGCTATGGGGGCGTTAAATGGTGGCATAAAGTGAGCGTCCTGACCAAAAACCTGGAAACCTTGGAGCCAAGCTATAGATGTGCGTGAATACAGATTCGAGAGGCTGACCCCACAGAATGAGCAGTACAGAAAAAAACAAAGGGAGCCGTACACTTGTGTGGAATCACTCACTTAAATGCATTTAAAAAGGAATGAATTTGACCACACATTTTTGGAGAAAATGCTTAGTACAAATAGATCAACAAATATAGAAATACACATGAAAAACAGTTGCTTTGCTGAACACTGGTAGCTCAACCGAGCAGACAAACATAGATACTTATGTATTAGTATACATTCACAAATGAAGTTTTGAAAAAAGATTTGTTTTTTAAAATTCTGTTAAAATTTGAAAAAGACAACTTTGCAAGCTCAGACATTACAATTGATATCATAAGATGTTACACGTACAAAACTGCTGTGTGACAGAGTCAGTGAAACATTTCCGTTTGCACTACCATAACTCCACACCATGTGACAGTAGTGAAAAAAACAGAACTCAAACCGAGGGCTTGTGAAACAACCTAGAAAGACACTAAAAAACTTTAGTGACCAGAGGTTTAAACAATATCACCCTGCAATAGTGTATGCACTTAATAACTACATAGAATCTTCAACACTTGCCAACTCGAGTTTCGGCTGTTGAAACGGCCATGTATTTTGGCGGTGACCCAGCCTTCATCAGGGCAAACAAAGAATTTGCAGTCAGGGAACTGGAGGTTCAAATAGCTATAAAGAATAACAATAGCTATATTTAACCACAGCCCCAAATCGGTTGACAAACATACCTCAAAAAGAATTACACATAAAGTACTCTTAGACGCATTATCATATAACGCATAAAATGTGTAAATTATCATGTGTAAATTCCTGGCGGACGTCGTCCACATTACTGTTCAGTCAACAGAACCGACCTCCCGAGTGCACCCTGGCACCCCATCACCATACAGAGTCTGCAAAAGGGACAATTGTAAGCCCTTTTAGTCTAACATGCTATATTAAATGGTTTGGTGAAACAGCTTATTAGCAAAAATCATTGAACTGACCATAAGAATCTGAAAAACTGTGTGGCGCCCGAAATCACACCTGTCAAACATTTCTGGAACGTGTAGCTACAACAGAAAAAGGTTGCAGCGTGAGGGGCATTATATTGTTGCAAAGTTCTGCAGAAAAGCCTATGTCAAGCTCATCCATAGCCGAAACCCTCACCGGCTGACCGCATTGCTGCGTGAACCGCTTACCTCTAGATGCTCTCATCTGGAGATGTGGGGAGCACCACAGGGCCAAGTGGATAGTGGTGTACAAAGACTCGAAGCACAGCCAGCGTGTTCCCAGTAATGTAACCTACGTTGAGCAAGCTGTGGAAAGTCGCATGATTGGAGACAACATGACTGTTTGCGGGGCTGCTCTTAACAGGGACAGTGTTCAAGGTAAAATGATTACCAAAGTCAGAAGTAACAGACTAAGGTTTAGAATCAAATGAGTTGAGGCTTCAGAAACTGGGTGTTAATTTAGTGCAGAGAGAAGTGCTTTCCATGCATTTCCCATCACTATTGACACTGCATCAATACTCCAGCGTGCCACTTGAAAAGTGAGTAATGCATTGCAGCACGAAATGCACTGATGGTTGCCAAACTCAGATACATTATTCAGGTGTTAAGGTGAACCATTGAAGATTACACACGCACAGTCTTCGCAGATACACCTCTCTCTGTGCACGATACAACCTTGGTTACCGGTATACCTGTCTACAAAAGCCCGATTCGCTGAAACGTTAAGTGAAACCACAAGCTTTTCCGCCATGCGTTCACTGATACTAAACTGGAACCTTCTCTCCACCGTTATCGCCAAGCACCTATCAGACTTCTCTGAACGCTTTCAACAACGCCACCTTTCACTGCACTCAGCATGAATATCTCCGTCTACATAGAACTCGAGTGCCTCAAACTCAAATGACTATTCAAACTTGCGCACTCCACCACGGCAAGTAGCGCGACCCCTCTACCTTGCTGCGTTCAGCAGAATGTCCTTGAATGTCTTCATTTGTTTAGTTATCACCAGCTATCGTTATCATAGGTGCTAATACTGTTACTCTTGCCAATTGACTAGCCATACGGAATGCCGAATGAATATGCAAATGTGCATATCTATAATTAGTTATTGTCACAACTTTTGCCAGCATTGCCTTATTACTCTTGCAAATTGACTAGCCATACGGAACCTGATCAAATGCTCATTTATTCTGGACTAGAATGCACCAGACCTTCCCCTTATTCACACTATTTAGCAATTGATAACTCCTAGTGTGCACTCTAGTCAGACATTGATTGAGCTGCCAAATTTTAGAACCTTCATGGACACCACCAACCTAGAGGCATGGCCTTGCGTAGAAGGCTCCTACATCAAGTGTGGGAAGGGGCTTGCCCGCTTATGCTGGTCTCAACACCTTCCCCTCTCATTGCCTACCCCCTTCCTTAGCAAAACTCCAACATTCCCAGTACTTGGACTCACACCTGACATCACCCTATCTATTCAGGATAAAATGTTGCAATGCCTTGCCAACACAGCCTGCTGTCCCACGTCTCGTCCTCCCGACGCCCCTACAAGGCGGCACAGACTGTCCTCTCTCACCAGTATCCTGCTCACTACCAACTCCCTACAGAAACTCCAGACGCCGGACACAACAGACCTTACGCCTACATACCATACGGGTCCCATAGACGGTCCTACCAGAAAACTCAGGCTCTCCTCCCAAATCAACCGAAACTGCACCGAACGCCCAGCAGAGTCTATCTGCCCACCACTCATAATATATGGAAACCAGACCTAACACACTCTCTAGTCACTGAGTCAACACCACGCCAAAATAACCATAGATCTTCACACCTAAAAGGCCAACCGTACCAACTCTTACAATACAATCACCTCCCATCTCAACATACAAACTGAAATACCCTATCAACACTAGCCCACGTACTAATGAACTAACAAACCACCACGGGACAATTCAATTAAAAGGTGCCCTCATTAATGCCAGATCAGTCTCAGCCCATGCCTTAGACATCGCAGATGTCATCAAAACTAATAATCTAGGCTTAATTGCAGCCACAGAAACCTGGCTGCATACACCCTCTGGCCCATACTTATCTCTAGCCATCCCAGAGAACTACTCTATTTTCAGGAAGGACAGAACAGCCAAAGGAGTCAGAGTGGCTTTAATAGCTAAAAACGACCTAGGCATCAGAATTATAGCTGAGCGCCCCCTCGCCTCATGCAAAACCATCACTCCAAAAATAGCAATCACACATTCTTGCACACTCACCCTCCATATTGTTTATAGGCCCCCAGGCCCTATAGCCTCTTTCGAAGAGGACATCACTGACCTATTAGCCTACAACACGAAGCCCCTCTCTTAAATGATCATCCTAGGGGATTTCAATCTTGGCTTGAACGATCCTCTTGCCTCTTATGCAAGTCTGCTGGCCAACTCTATGAATGCTCAAGGGTTTACACACAGAATTAGCTCCCCTACTCACAAAAAAGGACGTAAACTTTCTAACACCTCAGTTCCTTGGTCAGATCGCCACACAATAGTCTTTGCCACCGCGCTACCTATCAAAACACCCAAAAACACCCAAAAACACCCAAAAACACCTTGCCACTACCCACGGCACCCTGTAGAAGTTTGAAAAAGATCAATTGTGATAGCATATTACCACTATTACCACCTATACTGAATACGAACAACTTGGACAATAACCCACCAGCATTAATGAGCTTATAGAATAAAGTCATGACTGAAGCAATCAAGAAAATATCCGATCTGAAAGTGAATAAAGTCAAACCCCTAGCACATATCAACCCCTCGTTCTACTCCGATCTCCAAACGTTGCGTGTTTCCAAAAGGATTGCCAAAAGTATCTGGGTTAAATCACTGACACTTTATAACAAAACCTCCTTCCAGACAATCTCTAAGGCAGTAATCGTCAAAGCCAAAAGTGAAGTCTACAACCAAAGAATTTAGAATGCCCAATCAAACTCTAGGGAATTATTCGCCATCCTCCGCGAGCTTGAATCCCCCTCCCCCTCACCAGACCATTCTTCTAAAAACATACAATGGTGCTCTAAGGTAAGGTACAAGACGCCATAGCAGGCAAAATTGCCCTACTAAAAAATAAAATAGAACCAAAAAAAAAAAACTTAGCCTTGACCAAACCACACCCCCTGCCCCCCAGTTGCAGAAGCCCACATAGCCAGCAAATGCACATTCAGGCCTGTGTCTATTGTTAAGTGACTTCAATTCAGCACTCCAACTAAGTCAATGCCTAGTCTGGGATGCCCAAGGGAAGCCCTTATTTATTTATTTTTATAAGTTCATCGATCTGTATGATAAACCCTTGTATAACGCCCCTCTCTTTGAATCCCCCTGACCTCACTGAGACAAGAAGTAGGTTTGTTTTGCAAATTAAAAGATTTATTTGAAAAATGTAACAATATATATATATATATATATATCACACTTTTATGAATAAATTAATATTTGATAGCACACTTGTGAATATAATGTTGATCAACAATGTGTAATGTTACAATTGCACACTCTTTTCAATCAGTGGTAGCAGAGAATACTTTTATGGTTTCACGGAAAAGCAATGATGGAAAGAATGCAGCACAGAAATAAACTGATATGGTTTCAACAAGAGATAATATGATCAATTTTTCTTTTGACAATTCACTCCCCCCAGCCCCCCCCCTATGCAATATAAGGAGATGGAAGGAGTGCACACAGTTTTCAGGAATACAATCAAATGCAATACAAATTCTAGGTCCCCCTTACCAAGCTTGGGGTAACCAGTATGCTTTTAAAACATGCAGAAATACTTTTAATGTGATTTGCAATGAAGTGAAAATATGCTAAAAGTGATTTTAATTCCCTCTAGGAGATTCAGGGTAAGTGACAGCTACTTTGAATTAGTTCAGGTCAACACTAGCAATGATTCATGAAGGATTATCAGGTTGAAAACGAATTTCAGCAATGGAAGCAAAAGACAGCTATTTTTGACAGGTGAAGAAGTTGAGTCAAATTGCAATTCGCTGCACTTTTTCTGAGTGTGTGGATCGCTATTACGGAAAAACTATAAGGAGTAGAACGTCGGTTTTGGGCTTCTTGGAAAGCTTAGATTCTTAGCTTTACGGTGACAGTTAAATCTCGCTCCTATGCGGTTCAAAAGATATGGACAATTTAGTGGAGGTAGATTCTCAGAAATAAAGTAAGATTCAAATGACAAATGACACTTTCACAGGTTTGAAATCACAGAATGGACACACGATTTCTATGATGCAGTTCTAGGTAGGTGGAAATGGTTCGAATTTGATTATTTTAAACTAAGAGATTGGTTCTGCACAGTTGTGGCTGGATACTCACACTATAAATTTGAAATAGGCCGTCAAGCTCTGGTCAACAGGTTTAGACTGGACTTCTAGCGGGTGGTTCTGAAGTCACAGCTATCTGGGTCAGCTCTGCTCTGCTGGTCTGGGTCTCTGGTTCTGGCAAAAGTTCTTGGCACTGCACAGCGGTCTGGTCTGGGTCCCTGGTTCCGGCAAAAATTCTAGCCAGAAGTGAACAGCACAGTCCGGCTGTTGAATAGTTTGGTTAGGTGGCTGGATTCTGAGCCCTCTTAAGGATTCAGCTTGTGGACTAGGCCTCTCTGCTACAAGTTCTGAAGTCTGTATTCTAAGTTCTGGTTCTGGAGTATTCTGGATATTGTCTGGTCCAGCAAAGTGCTTCGCAAGAAAGTGCAAAGAGCAGTCCCCATCTGGCTTTCAGTGGTTCTTTTTATGTCTTTTGAAAATGGGTGGGAAGGCTGACTTTCTATGCCCAACCCTCTGAGGATCCTGATAGGCTAGAGGATTCTCTGTCGCCTGACTGGGGAACTGAGTTGTGAGTCATCCTGTGTCATGAGACATCATTTTTATGGCATACAGAAAGAACACTCCCCTTGTCACTTTGCACACAAATCTATTCTTGACTTAAATGCATATTTATCTATGTACAATTTTTCTAATATTATATGTCTGATTAACATATTTTCTGTAGCGCCAAACCATCGGATCCCTGTCTTTGTAAGATGTTGTGTTCATTTCTGACAGAATTCTGCCCTTTTCATCCAGAACACAACCTCTAAACTTTTCCAGAATTTACACAAATGTGCGCAAGGAATATGGGCATCATATGATGAAGTGTCAGATTTTAACATACATACATTTGGAGTAATACCCTATTTTTCGCTACTACCCCCCAGAACATACCACAGAGTCCTAAAACCTCTTAAAATGTGCACAGAAAAATCACAGGAATCATGATATTATTGATATAATTTTGACCATTTTGTACTATGAATTATCCATCTTTCTAAAATTATGCTCTGGCCCAGATGGGCGTGTTTAGGTCCCAAAGCACATGGGGGAATTTCTGGTTTGTCCCCGCCTCCAAGCTCAGCTGGCTCACAGAGGCAGTGCCCCTCCCATTTCCTTCCAAGAGGAAGCTATTTACGACCCCCTGATTTAGCAATTGCTTGGAGAAAAGGGAAGTTCATTGTTCTGTTTTCCTGCAGTCCCAGGTACCCCTCCCCCGATTCAATCAGAGAGGTGTGATCTCCTTTTGGTGGGGCAGCAGAAGTCATGCCAGGCCTGTGAATACAGTTGCTGGGCAAGTTTCAACTCCTGTCGGGGGTAGTTGCCGGGCAGAATTCAGTCCCTTTAAGCTAGGCTTCAGCCAAAGGTCACTTTTGTTCCCACTTTTCTTCATTCAAATCAAACTTACAATTTTGACACATGCAGCTAGAACGCTAATTCTAAGTTCAAAGCTATGACATTTAAACAGTTGCAAACTATGTGACACTCAAAAGTAGGTCACTCATTTATCTTAAACATTTCGATTTTAGTGGCTTTAAATCCCATTTCACTTAAGCTGCTGACATCCACAGCTCAGTCAGTTTTGTTATGAACATTATTTTAGGCTCTTCATCCTTCCAGATTTGGTATGCACACAAGACTTCATTCTACCAGACGTCTGCTGGTGTTCATAAGATTTTTGAATATCTTGCAATGTTTGAAATAGGCATTTTGAGCTTGCATTCAGAGAAACAAAGGTGATTTCAAAGCGCTTTTTGAGCTAACAGGCACTGCTGTTTTTCTTTTGGCGTCACGTTTCACTCATGGGGCTTCTGGCCCATCACGCTCGCACTGGTGGGTGGCGGGTCAGGCGACCATTTTGGTGTGCGCAAAAACTGTGCGGTTTTCCTGGATTCTGGCGCAATCGTGGGCTTTTCGGCCATCTTGGATTTTCTAAGCCCACAACACCAAATGTTGCAGCATAATAACTTGAACGTGGGTCGATACACCTGACACTATACATGAAACTACCAATGTCATCAAAGGTCTTAAACCATCAAGATGCAAGGGCGATATCTGCTCCGCAACCTGGATAAAAGAATGTGCCAACAAACTAGCCCCTTTCATAACCTGCCTCATCAACAGTTCCTTTGCTACCAACACAGTACCAGATGACCTAAAAGAAGCATGGGTAGTACCTCTATTAAAAAAAAACACCCTGGACCCTAATATCCCTACTAATTTCCACCCTATCACCACAGTCCCATTTCTATTACAAATTCTCGACCATGAAGCCTACCTCCAAATCCAGAAATGTCTGGAATCCAACAATCTTCTAGGACTGGGACAATCAGGGTTCATACCTGGCCATGGTACCGAAACGGCACTCCTGGATTTAAAAACACAAATGGACCACATAAAATACAAATGGGACCTATTTATCCTCCTTTTCTTAGACCTATCCGCAGCCTCTGATCTGGTGAATCACAGAATTTTATGCCAACACTTGGAAAATGTGGTCCACTTCTCCCCTGAAGCTATCAATTGGATCAAATACTTTCTATTGCACCGGACCATGTGGATCTTTTGCAACACTTCAGCACCCTCCCCTACGCTCCCCCCCAGTCCTAGTGACTTGCGGCATACCACAAGGGTCCTGTGTGTCACCTACCTTGTATAATGCTTTCACAAAGCTTTTATTTGATAAACTTGACAAAATGGGCATCTCACATACCAACTATGTGGATGATACTCAAATACTACTCATACCCATCACAGGATGTTTTGACACTGATGCAAAAAAATCTCAACAAAATCTATCTCGCTATCCAGGCTTGGATGGCGAAAAATGAATAATGTCTCAACGACGACAAGACCAAGCTAATTCTAATTGGCAACAAATCCAAACTTAATAATCTCCCTCAACAATACAAATCATTCAATATCGATGGTAATAATGTAACTGTGGCAAAGGAAATAAAAACCCTAGGGGTATACATCGACTCAGCTCTCACACTAAATCGACAGGTGAATGCCATTGTCTCATCCTCAGCCTACACATCAAAATTGATAAGTGTGAGCAGGCCCTTCCTCTCCTCTCGCAATAGCATCACCATAGCCAGATCTCTGATTCTGTCCAGGATAGATTATTGTAACTCACTCATTGCAGGCACTAGCAATAGAAACATCAGAAAACTACAAATAGTTAAAAAATAACGCTATCACAGCGGCATTAAATATACTTAGAATGAACACATTTCCTCCACTAGGCGAAACATCCACTGGCTCCCAGTCCAAGAAAGAATTAATTTTAAAATCCTCACTCTCCCACATACATGCTTCACCAAGAATGCACCTGCCTATCTCAGCAACTTGATCAACATAACCCAAACTATCAGACTAACACGATCTTCTCATGCCAATTACATTGTGATGCCAAGATTCAGAAGACAGAAAGCAGGTGGTTCTAGCTTCCCGGCAATATCAGCCAAACTCTGGAATACCCTCTCCACTCAAATGAGAAATGACACATCCTTATGGCCATTCAGAAAAACCCTAAAAACCTGCCTTTTCAGATTAGACCCACAACTGTAAGTTTAAACACTGACAGACACTGGAGGCTACCATAGCTGATCCCGGCATTATTTTACATAGTTTGTCTGTAACTTTAATGTGATCTCCTGCATATAAGTTATTATCAAAAATGTGTTTGTATGCACAGCTGTCTTACTGTAACTGTTCTTATGAAGCACAAAATGTAACTCTGTTCCTAAATTGTCAGCGCCTAGATGCCTATGGGCTGTGAGCACTTTACAAATGTACAAATAAATAAATTACCATGGAACTCGTTTTCTCCAAATGAGTAATTTGGCGGTGGTGAACGTGTTCACATACATGTAAGTGGCTCCCCACCACAAACTTTTTATCATTTGCATGGTGGAGTGCAAATGTGCAGGGCAAATGCAGCTTACACGTGTGTGTGTCACCTTTTGCCCTTCACTTTCGCACTCCAATGTGCAAAGCGAGTAAACGCATTTACTTTTAATTGTGAGCGCCGCTTGTCATGCTAGCATTATATGTTGCAGACATGCTTGCATATCGTGCAGCATTTAATTTTACCTGTGTACTCTGCTTCACATGTGTGCATGATAAGCAGCGTGCACATTTATAAATAAACACCGCCCGACATGCAAGCATGTCGGGCAGCGTTTAATTGTACCCACTGCGTGCCATCCCTATAGGGTCTGTCTGCTTTACGCTGGTGTATAAAGCAGGCGGACGCCATACGGATCACCAGCATTTGCGCCAGCATGAAAATCAATGCCGGGGCACAAATGCTGAAACATCTGTATGACGGAGATGTCAAGGGTTTTGACCCATGTTGAATCCTTAGACTGGGTAGATGTTGGGATGAGCTGTCGCCGCCCATTATTCTATCCCAGAACAAACTAAATCAATAGACTGGGTGGATGTGGGGATGAGCTGTCGCCGCCCACATTCACGCCAGAATCCAAGAGAACTGCGCAGTTGGCACGAGACCACTCCAAAGATACAACCTTCTTGTGGGGGGTTCCACATCACCACTCTACTGTAAGGATGCCATCAAAACAATGTTAAGCAAGGGTCCTATAATATCAAGCAAAAGACCACTCTATTGAAATGCAGTAATTCAAGACAACTCAAAAATTATGCAGTACCGACAAATTCCCCAAGGCGGCGCTAGCGGTCTACACTCTGACAGGGAAACTGTATTTAGGAGTTGCAAGAGGGGCAGGGACTTCAAAGCTTGTTGGTTAATTGAAAATCTTAGCCCCCTGCTGTTCCCGGAGGCCAAGAGGCTGAGAACTCTTAACACCCCAGAGACTCACAACAGGAGGCAGGATATCACATGGCCCTTCTGAGTGAGAGGGAGGGGGTTTCCCCTTCAGCCTGGAGGAGAGAGACAATAGCCCCTTTCAGTTGAATGGGGTATGTTAGAGGACATCTCCACTGGGGGGACTGAAACAAGTGCGTCTTGTAGGAGACAGGGCACCACCGCTGCAATGCTTGATTTTGCCACCAACTACATGACTACAATTAATTCACCTCACACAGGACACCACCAGCATTGCAAAATTGAATGATGACAATGTATGCAAGACTAAGGGCCTCATTACACGGTAGGCGCTAAAAAACGGGATTTACCGGCATGGCGCTATTAGCGTGTCCGCCCTCACAGGAGACCGCCAATAGCGCACCATTACGAGTAAGCGGACACGCGCATAGGGCCATGCCGGTAAATGACCCTACCGCCATGGCGCAAAAGCACCTTACCGTGCCCGCCCAAAGTGCTGATAGCACCTCCGCCCTCACTGTACATGCTATTTGCGGTCACCGCTATTAGCGATGACCGCTATTAGCGGTGACCGCTATTAGCATCGACCGTTAAATAGCGGAAGCGGAAATAGCGTCATCGCACCGGAACGGGAAAGAGCACGGCGGCCATCTTTAGAAACACAATCCATTGCCATCCTCTGCCCCCTGGACCATATTGGAGTAGTGAGCTGTGTGAAATCGACCGTGACACCTGCATCATGCCCAAGGCCCTGAAGAAAACATGTGACAGGCAGCGGAAGGAAAAGTACACCAACGAGGAACTGGTCATGTTGACGCAGACCCTTGCAGAGCATGCAGAGGTCGTCTTTGCAAATGATATGCGCCGTGCCACCTTGCTCAAGAAGAAAGCCATCTGGGAGGAGGTGGCGGTCAAAGTCAGTGCCGTGGGCACCAGCACGCGCACTGTGCGTGAATGCAGGAAGAGGTGGGACGACCTCAGGCTGCGGGTGAGGGGCATCCTGGCGGAGAACCACCGCATTGCCACTGCTGGCGGAGATGGCTTCCCAATACACCTGAAGGAATGGGAGGAGACATGCGCCAACATGATAGCCACTGAGAGCATTGAGGGAGTGGGCAGCATGGAGGTCGGTGTGGCTACCACTTCTGATGCAGGTGAGTGTACACATGACAGGATGCGGTGTGAATGCACAGTCACCCCCATATGTGAGCCCAGGCCCCACTCATGCATGGACACACATCCACACATGCACCCATCCATCACCATGTCAGTGTCAGACCCAAACACACACACATGCACACATCACCAGAGACAAGTCCCAAACTCAAACATGCATGGATGAGGCACTGAACTGGCACATCACCTGCATCCATAACTGCTAAGTCCCAATGTCCACAACTGCATGAACCCTGTGATTTACATTGAGTATATTGAAACGCAACCAATGCCATCCCCCTTCTCGTCCCTGACAGGCTCACATACAGATGGGGAGGATGCTGCTGATGCATCAAAGGCACCACCTACATCAAAGAGGCCAAGGGCATAGGAGCCGGAGGAAACCCCTGCAACATCGAGGGGCAAGGGTGGAAGGCCACACCTGAAGAGTGGCAGCCTACGTCACAGTGCCACTGCCAGGGAAGCAGTAGCTGCACCACCAACTGTGGGCCCACCACCGGAGGCAAACCCACTGGCAACAATGCCAGACACCCAGGGCCCACCATCAGCTGCGGCAAGCTCTGCTGGTGAGGCAGCCGCCACTGGCCCCCAGTCCGATCCAGAGGACACCCTACTCCAGCAAATGGAGATGCACACACCAAGCCCCCCAGGAAGCCCAGAGCCCATGGCATCCCAGACCCCTGGTTCTGATGGGACTTACGAGGACACCAACCCTGCATTAATGTCACCCATGCTACCATCACCAGTTGCATTGGAGCCATCTGTGGTCACAGCATCCAATGCATGGTCACCCGGCACTGATCAGCAATTCACCGCCATCCTGCAGCGCCAACAGGAGCTGACCGTGCTGGTTGGGCAGCATGTCGCTGAGGCAGCAAATCTCACCGAGAAGATAGTCCAGACGGCGAGGCACTCCACTGAGCGCATGGACGCCAACACGGACAGGATCTGCAATGAAATTGCAAGTCTTAGGGAGGTGCTTGTCCGCATGGCAGACACAATGGACCGCCACTTTCACCCACAAGGCCAGTCTGCCCCATCCTCGACTTCCGGGTCGACTCAAACAAGCCCCCTCAGGCGCTCGATGAGAACCACCAGGCGCATGTCTGGCAACCCTCAAGACCCTTCCAAGGACAATTGCAATTAGGGGGCTAATGGGGATACCCCGGTGTGCATTGGCCATGGCAGAAATGGCAGAGACATGAGGGACTGTTGTGGGGGGTGGTGGGAAGGGTGTTATGGGTCTGTTGGGGGGGGGTGTTATGGGTCTGTTGTGGGGGGGAAGGGTGCTATGGGTCTGTTGGGGGGGAGGGTGTTATGGGTCTGTTGGGGGGGGGAGGGTGTTGGGATGTTGTGGGGGGGTGGGAAGGGTGTTATGGGTCTGTTGGGGGGGAGGGTGGTGGGAAGTTTTTGGGCTTGCACTACTACACCTTCATGTCACTCAATACACTGGTTTCTGAACAAAACACAGGCTTGGACATCTTCATTGTGTGTGTGTACTTTATTGGCAACAGGGTCCATTGCGTGCTTCAAAACATACACCAGTGCATTACCCCCCATATCCATGTGACAGTACGGAAACATGTTTCTCAGAATATTTGGTGGATCAGATGCCGTCTCACAGCACGTCCCTCCTGGCCATCCCCTCTTGCAACACCTGCATCCCCTTCACCTCCGTCCTCATCACCATCATCATCCTCATCAGGTACTTCTATTTCTACGTCAGGGGGCAGTGGCACATTCCGTCTGATACACATATTGTGCAGCATGACACATGCCATGGTGATCTTGGACACCTTCTCATGTCCATACAGGAGAGCACCACCAGACCTGCTAATGCACCTGAAACGTGACTTCAATAGTCCAAAAGTCTGCTCGATCACGATGCGGGTACGGGTATGTGCACGATTGTATTCCTCCTCGTGCCTGTTCTGTGGGTTCCGTACAGGTGTGAGGAGCCAGGGCTTCAGGGGATAACCCGCATCACCTGTATGGGGGAATGAACGGGGTCCTGTTACTGTTCACCTCAAAATCGGCCTGTTCACATCACACAAATTGACATTGCATTGTGATTCAGGTACTAAATTGACAGCATTCATGCAGATGGTCTGTGTGACAGCAACGTGCAAGGGGGAGGTCGACCCTGCAAGTAGAAATGCCACATTCATGCCTCCAACAGTAATTGACATGTCATGGGTGAGGCCAGGTCTTAGGTGTCCCTGGCCCATACAAATTAGGTAACACACTGCTAGTGTACTAACATCCTGACACCGATGTTGCCATGCTGTGAAGCATCACTTCAGTGGTGCCATAGGTGTGTGGTTCAGTGCTATGTCTAGGGGTGATCCCTTTGCATGCATTCAAGGGCGCGTTGCTGGATTGATGTTGTGCTGCACTGATTCTGTATTACGGTCTTGACACCATGTTGCAGGTTGGTGTAATATGTGGCGTGGCATGATGTGCAATGTGGATGGATGTGTGATATTTTGCAACCTGCATTGTTCTCAATGTTCTGCTCCTTCGAATTGCATGTGGGTTCCTCTCAAGTACATCGTGGCCTTCCCTGAAGGACATTGGCGTACATCTGTATGTCCATTTCCCCTACGGACGCCAGTCAACACCCAGTTGGAGTATGTATCTCTCCCCCCCCATTCACACCCAGTTGGAGCATGTATCTCCCCCCCCCATTCCCCACATTCACACCCAGTTGGAGTATGTATCTCCCCCCGCCCCAAATCACGCAGCCATGTGCTTGCCCTGCTACTCACCAAGTAGCCACGAACGTTGTCCGGTGTGTCGCTCCATGTAGCGTGGGATAGTTGAGTTCCGCAGAACCATGGAATCATGTGTTGATCCTGGGAATCTGGCACAGCAATGTGTGATTATCTTGTTGGCGTCACATACCATTTGGACATTGATAGAGTGGAATTGCTTCCTGTTTCGGTACACTACTTCATTGTGATGTGGGACCACCAATTCCACATGGGTACAGTCGATGGCCCCGATGCAACTTGGAATGCCTGCCAGTGAATAGAAGCCAACTTTTGTGTTTGCAATCTCCTGGGCAGTCTGTGGCATGGATTTGTGTTCAGATGCATGCTTCAGGAGTGCATCGAGTACCTGGTTCAGCGTGCGTGAGAATACTGGTAGTGAGATGCCATGCATCTGTCCCACTGTATGCTGATAGGTGCCTGTGGCCAGGAAGTGGAGCACACTCACCACCTTCAATAGCGGGGGGATGGCAGTTCTGATGTCTATGAGGCTCACAATGTCGTCGTGGATCATGTCCACGATGCTGGTGATGGTAGCCCTGTCCAGACGGTACAGGGTGTGTATCTGCTCAGGGGTCAGGTTGAATGGACTGGCTCTGATCCTGGGTATTGGTGGGTGCCTCTGTGGTATGATTAGGTGGCGTTGTGGTGCCTGCTGTGCCTGTCTTGCCCTCCTCCTCCTCCTCCTCCTCCTGCATCTCCTTTGTGCTGCCTGTTGTTGTAGCAGCTGCGCTGCAATGAGGTCCTCCAGGCCATGTAATGCTGCCAGTATTGGAACCATCTTGGTGTGGGGAGGGGTGTGGGAAGGGGTGTGGTGTGCTCCTTTTGAGCTGCCACAGTCTCCATTGCCTTCACCTGTGCTGATTTGGTGCACCTGTGGCAGGTGGGAACACTGCTCATTTCCCTTAACGGGTGGTCCGCGATGCCGGTATTTGCACCATGGCGGTAAGGGGTTTGGGGGGATTTAACATGCCGCTATTAGCATGTGCACTGGACTTGTGATGCTGTGCTAATAGCGGCATGGCGTAATTAACGGGATGGAGGGTCGCGCGCACGCGGACTGCCCGCTATTAGTGGCGCCGTAATTAGCGGTGCCGCTAATAGCGGTGTGCCGGGTCGTGATCCACATGGGGATTTAACGTTACCGGTAATACATTACCGGTAACGTTAAATCCCTACCGCCATCCGTGTAATGAGGCCCTAAAACAAGTGCACCTCAATACAGGAAAAGGAATAAGTAAAAGTGCCCCACAGATACCTCAGCCAGAACATGACATGAACAATAAAATACTGAATGGCGACCATCACTGAAGGATTGAAACAAGCCTACATCACACAGGAATAGACACCAACACTGCAATACTAAAAGGCGACTCACACTGCAGGATTAAAACAAGCACCTCAACCAGGATAAGCCACATGTATTAAAATATTGAAATGTGAGGATTCCAAGATGGCGGCTGGCGGTGGAGGACGTGTGTTAGCGTCTCTCCCCTCCGGGCCGCAAGAGTTAGCAAAACAAAAAAGCAACGTGGAGGCAAATATACACATTTCCTCCATAATACACCCAGGTAAAGAGGAACCACTCATCAGAGGACAAAAGAACTTGGTGGTGCCATCCGAGTGAACAGACGCTATTGGAGACTGGAGGCAGCGACAGACGGCGGCAGCGGGGCCAAAGCAAAGGCGGACCGCACCGCGGAGGAAGAGCAGAGCGAGGGAAGCAGGGGAGTGAAGCGAGGAGGAGCTGCCCACAAGCAACCACAGAAGAGGAGAGGCGAGAGCCAGGCTGACCTGGTACAGAGCAGGAAGCAGGGCAACCCAGTAGGAAGCTGTGAGGAGTGAAGCGAGGAGGAGCCGCTCACAAGCAACCACAGTAGAGGAGAGAAGAGAGCCCAGCCGATCCGGAACGGAGCAGGAAGCAGGGCAACCCAGCGGGAAGCTGCGAAGTTGGTGGGACGGTGGAGAAGCACCCGCCCCCATGGAATGCAGGAACAAGCGGCCGGAGCCGGAGGAAGGTGAGGAGAAACCGTAGGCGCACCAGGGAGGCAAGCAGAAGGAAGCACATTAGAAGGGACAGAGGAGGCACTCCCACTCCCATAGAAGACACGTACTAGAGGCCGAAGGAAGGGGAGAAGACAACAAAGGCAGACCGGTCCGGGGGAGGAGGTGAATGGTAAGCACCAAGACCGCTACAGAGGGGCACCAGGAGAATGGGTAGAAGACGAGTCCCGGGACACCCAAACACAATGCGAACAGGAGGAGGCAAAGAGTGGAAGCCACTAGAGCAGTGCCCCGAACTTTAGGAGGGGGAGAAAGGAGAGAAACAGACATTACCCAACACCAGGAAGGACCCCAGTGTAAGCAATAGAGAGGAGGGTACAGTCTAGTGTGGGGAGTACATCCAGCCCACAAACACGTGGAGAACAAGAGGGGGTGAGGTGCGCGAGGCATCAAGGGATGCACCCCGAACTCCAGGAGGGGTGAGGGAGAGAGACAAACCACAACCCTCCCCTGAGGTAGCAGTAGGAGTGGGGGCGGGGGGTCCAGAAAAGAGGGGCTAATTATTCCAGACCCAAAACACAAGGTGAACAAGAGGAAGCAACGAGGACGGTACCCCCAATGCCAGGAGGAGAAATAACCGGCAACCCATCTCAGGCAGGATCCCAGTGGAAGCAGCAAGAGAGGGGGGAACAGCGAAGAGGGCCAAGATCCAGCAGACTCTAAGCGGGAACAAACAAATAAAGCGCCGGGGAGGCTGCCCCCAACACACCAAACATCAGTGAAGGGACAAAGGAGCAGTAGATGGAAGGGGCAAAACCAGAACCAAACAGCAGTGAGGGTCCCAAATAAGGAAGACCCCCCCCCACCTTTTTGTGAGCAAAAGGGGAAAGGAAACACAAATGGCGGACCCCGGAGGACGAAGAAAAAACAGTGTGAGAAGGAAACGCCCACAATGAACAAGGGGCACATCGCAAGAGATCCCAGCAGCACCCACATGTCAAAGACAAGAGCAAAGGCGGCATTATCATCCCAACAGAGCCCACAGGGAAGGCGAGAGACAAGTATAATACAGCTGTGGTCGTCAGGAAGCACAACAGTCCCTGAGAAAGGAGATACACTCCAAAATCAACCCACACCATCAAACAGAGAAGAAGGTACGGCAAGTAAGGAAGACATGCAGAACTGGTTTAAAGAATTCCAAAACCAATTCATGTCATCCTTCCAAACTCAGTTCGACTCATTGAAAGATGAAATGAAGCAATCACTCCAGGAACTATGAACAGACGTGGATAAACAGGTAGAGAGAACGGACACACTAGAAAAAATTGTACAGAACATAGAAGATGACTCTCAAAAAATGACGAAATGGTAGAACTTTTAGCACGTCTATTACAGAACCTCAAAATCCAATGTGAAGACCTGGAAAACCGCTCTAGGCCTGGTAATATACAAATAGAAAATCTGTCGGAAGCAGTGGAGGACAAAGATCAGAAAGGCACAGCGCAACAACTATTCGCAGACATATTAGCGGTGGATAAAGAACAACTCCAAATGCATAGAATCCATCGAGTAGGACCAAGAAGGATAGTCGAGCCAAGCGCCCGCCCAAGAGACGTGTTAGTGGCAGTGACGTCCTACAACCAGAATGAACAAATCCTGCGGAAAGCGAGGATGGAAGGGCAAGTCAGAATAAACGGAGATGAGGTGTATCTATATCAAGACTTAGCACAAACTATGCTCCAAAAAGGAAAACGTATGGGTCCGGTAGTGCAATTCCTAACAAAGAAACAGATAAGGTACAAATGGACGTTCCCATTCGGCCTTCTATTCACACGGGCGGGCGACGAAATCACAAAATTACTACATGCGAGGAAGGAGAGCGGATCCTGAACATACAAAGCGAGGCGAATGAGACCACGGAGGAAAGACGAGGCAGAGCAACAAGTCACAGGAAACTGTGGGAATGGAAAACAGTGACAAGGAAAGGAAAAGGAGGAAGCAAAACGTGAGAAGAAGTAAAGGGGGAAAAAGGAAACACAAACTCTGGCTGGGAAAGAATATGGGGCAGGAGGAGAAGAGGACATAAGAAACCCTGGAAGTGGGTAAGGCAATGACATGTACCACAAGAATGCGGACCGAGGGGAGGAGGTGTGGGGGATGCTTCTTGGAACACTAAGTGGGGTTTAGGACTCCCCATGCAGTTATCTCTGGGAAGAATTGAGGGCCAGGTGCGACGGACACTCTGTTCGAGCACACATAGAAACATGGACCCTCCTCAGAGAGAAGCTAGGGGGGTGGGGTTGAGGGCAAGAGGGGAGTTATGGTTGTCAAGTTGGGGAAGTTAGGGGGGGCTGGGAGGGAAGGGAGGGAACCAGAGAGAGGAATGCCACATACAGGAGCATCAGAATAAGGGGAGGGAAGAAACCAATAAAACCTAACGTTCAACGTAAGGGGTTTAAATACACCAGTCAAAAGGAGAAAAGTTGAACAACATATTAGGGGGGAAAACCTTGACATACTCATGTACAAAGAAACACACATAAGGAAGCTAAATGGAAATTCAAAATAAAAGGCTTTTCACAAATATATCAAGCCAATGCCAGGAAGAAAAAAGCAGGGGTGGTGATAACAATACACGATAGGCTGGGCGCTCAAATCAAGGCCTTTGAATCAAAGGAAGGAAGATACGTATTCCTAAACATAGAAATTGGGGGCTAGGCATTAATGCTCGCATCATTCCACGGGACAAGATGGATACATAAGGGGAGTTCTTTCACAGCTAGAAACCTTTGCCAAGGGGGAATTTATCTTGGCCGGAGACTTTAATATGGCCTGGGTACCGGGACAGGATATGAGTGGGAACAGCACACAGGGTACTCAAGCCCCCTCCAAAGCACTTCGATGAAAGATGACCACGCTGGCCCTCCACGATAGGGGGAGGATAAAAAGAGGGCAGAAATAGGGGTTCACACATTACTCTCATGTACATTCAACAATGTCATGGATAGACTATGTCTGGGCTTCTACAGGATTAGGGGGGAAAGTACGCGAAATAGATATAGGAACTATCTCCCTATCAGACCATGCCACGCTGTGGATTACCATGAGGTGGGGGAAAACAAAGGGGGGCCTACGGAAATGGAAACTACCCACTGACCTCCTGCACGATCCAATACATAGCAAACTAATAGGGGTACAGATGACGCAATACTTCAGAGAAAACGAATCAGAAGAGGTCCCCCAAGGAACAATATGGGACGCCTTCAAGGCAGTAATGAGGAGGAATCTAATAGCTCTTAAGGCGGGCAAAGACAAGCAGAGACGGCAATGGGGAGAAGAATTGGAGGCAAAATTGAGTGATATACAAAAAGAAATGGCAAAATCCTGAAGCAACAAACTAAGGAAAGTACTGAGACACATTCAGGGTCAACTCGAAACACTTAGGAAAAGGAAAGCAGAGAAAGCCTTATTATATCTAAAACAATGGTACTATGTAAAAGCCAGTAAAGCTGACAGACACCTGGCCAGACAATTAAGGGAAAAAATTGGGGACACAAACAATCATGAAGCTTCGAAACAGTCAGGGGCAGGACAAGACAATAAATGAAGATATGGGAGAAATATTTAGGGAATTCTACCAGAAACTATACACATCTGACAGTCCTTCAGAAAAACTACAAGAAGAATACCTAAGAGGGCTCCCTGTGCCACAAATAACAGAAGAAGAATGGGCAGACTTAGAGGGGGTAATGATAAAGACCCAGGCTCGTATGGATACAAGGCGATCTTCTATAAAAATTATAGCAATATTCTGACCCCAATCCTTACGAAACTATAGAATGCATTCCAGAGAAATAAAAAAATGACACCATCAATGAACAAAGCTAAATTGGTAGTGTTCCATAAGCAAGCCAAAGACCCAGCAATGCCAGTGGCATATAGACCAATAGCTATAATAAACCTGAATGCCAAACTCTACACTAAAATACTTGCCAATAGATTAATCCATCTCTTACTGAAAAAAATAGGACTGGACCAATTCGGCTTCATACCAACAAGGCAAACATTTGACAATACATGCTAAATCTGCCACCTCATAGAAAACAGCAATAACACAAAACCCTGTTGATCCTGGTATCGCTAGATTAAGAAAAAGCATTCAACAGGGTCAAATGGACAATGCTGTTCAAGACGATGAAACATATGGGGCTAGGTGAGAATTATATTAGCATGCTAAGTGCTAACTATGCAACACCATCCTTACGCATTATGCCAAACGGCATAGTAACGGACAGAGTCGTCCTGGGATGGGGAATGAAACAAGGCTGCACTCTATCGCCAATCCTCTACACCATATATCTAGAACCACTACTAGCCAGGATACGAGAATCAACCCAACTGACGGGAATAGAAATGGTGGGGGAATCACATAAAATAATAGCATTTGCAGAGTATATGCTAGTCGCTCTGTCGAACCCTGACCAATCACTACTCACCCTGATAAAAGAATTGGAACACTTTGGGGAGATCTTGGGACTTAAAATCGGAAATGCTAAATCTATCAACAGACCCTGAGATAACATACAGATTAGAATATACGACACAACTGAAGCAAGCCAACAAAGGCATACAATACCTGGGAATAACCCTTAGAAAAAATCTAGAACTATATGGCACACATTATCCCCAACTCATGGAGAAAATCAGAACAGACCTGATGAAATGGAACCCATTAATGGTATCATGGTGGGGCCAATTAACGATGATAAAAATTGTGACATTGCCAAGATTAATGTACTATTGCCAAGCTCTACCAATTAGCGTCCCAAAGTCCTTCTTTAGAACCCTGACTAAGGTCATAATAGCATACATATGGAAGACAAAACCTCCCAGGGTAGCGATGGCAATACTTACGGCCCTTAGGAACAAAGGAGGGTTAGCCTTCCCAGATTTCCGCCGATATGATATGATATGGCATTTATAATGCGCCTATACACAAGTGTTTCAAGGCGTGACGAGGCAAGGGAGGGGAAACAGAGGGAAGACAAACAGCGATCCTACTAGGCTAGGTGACATTGAGATTGCGCAAGTACAGGGGATGGGGGGAGGGGAAGTGCAGGAAGAAGGGGAGGGGGAAGTGCAGTACATAGGATGACAGTAAAATAAAGAAGAAAGGGATCTACCACTAGCTCACTGCTTGGAGAAGCGACTAACCCTGAGGGAGTTGGAGGCGGATGAGCAAAGAGCTCGGGAAGGAAGATATTTAGGAAGAGAGAGTTGAAGGTATTGAGGTCCCAGAAGGCCTTGTGGACAATGCAGAGGGTTTTGAACTTAATCCTCACCGCCACTGGGAGCCAGTGCAGAGACTTCAGTCCTGGAGAGATACGATCCCTGGGCTTGAGGCCAAGGACAAGTCTTACAGTCCTGTTTTGGATGGGTTCCAGGGGGCAGAGAGTAGAGGCAGGCAGATTTAGAAAGAGGATGTTGCAGTAGACCTGCCTAGAGATAACCAGAGCTCTGGAGATAGTGAGCTTCTGGGGGAAGGAGAGGAAAGGGAGAATAGCTCTGAGGAGGTGCCGCTGGTAGTGAGACTTCTTAGATACATCAGAGATGTGAGGAGAGAAGGAAAGTGTGGAGTCAAAGATGACACCAAGGTTTTTAGCCTCAGAGGTGGGAGCAGGAAGAGGGACAAGAGAGGCCGGCCAGAGATTGACAGGAAAGGAGGGAGCAGGTGTGCCGATGAGGAGAATCTCGGTCTAACTGGCATTAAGGCAGAGATCATTGGCTGTACACCGCTACTGGATGGCGGAAAGACAGTCAGAGATGAGAGAAGGAGAAGAGGTGGCTGAAGGGAGCTTGAAAATGAGCTCAGTGTCATCTGCATAACACTAAAAGTTGGGGCAGAGAGTGGCTATGTGGTGGGCAAGAATTGTCAGGTATTGGTTGAACAGCCAGGGGGATAGGTTAGGCCCTTGTGGAACACCACAGGTAGAGAAAGAGAAAGAGAGGAAGGACCCAAGTTGGACCTGCGAGGGTCGATCGGAGAGCAAGGAAGTCAGCCAAGCCAGGGCCTGATCGGTGATACCAAGGTTATCACAGAGACGGTTGAGCAGGATGGCATGGTTGACCGTGTCAAAGGCAGATACTAAAAGGCGGCACAATTAAGGGTTATGAGAGAGTGGCTGGGGGAGAACAACACAAATTATGGGTGCGATAGGACAGGGCGTTCATAGGAACACCCCTACAGGGAATCCTGTGGCTAGACAAAAAGAAGAGAAGGATTAGTGAGATAGTAGGGGTAGGTGTAGATTCGTGGGAAGAGGCAGTAGGGCAGGAAGTTCTATAAACGAAACCCTCACCATTCTCCCCTCTGTTTGGAAACCCAGAATTCCCTCCGGGGATGGAAAAGGAGGCATTCAGGAAGTGGGCAAAAGCTGGATGCCAGAAAATAAGGGACATGTACCAAGGTCAAGCCCTGAGATCATTTGAGGAATGCATCCAATACCTAGGTTGGGAGGAATGGGACAGATTAAAATAAAATCAATTGAAACATTGGTTAAGTACCCCAATAATAAAAGAGGCAGCCTTAAGACAACTGACGGCCTTTGAACAGTCCATCATAACGAACACAGGATCGAAAAGGTTAGTCTCCAACCTCTATGTGAACGACCAAGAAGAGCAAGTACAATGGAACTACATGTGGAAATGGAGGGAAACATTAGGAGAACCTATTCCAAGAAAACAATGGTAACACCTGTGGAGCCTAATACCTAAACTAACCCGATCTATCCAACTCAGGGAATGTGGATTAAAGTGACGTTACAATGGCACTACACCCCGGAAAGAATCCACAAGATGTTCTCCCAAGCATCTGATCAATGTTGGAGAGGATGCAAAGCGCTTGGGGACTGGCAGCACATGAAGTTTGGAACTTCGTGGCACTTGAATGGGTAACCTACAAACCCCAAGTAGACCAAGGTAGATTCCAGTAGGAATGGGGCCCAATGCTGACCTATCTACAAAGCGACTATATGGCACAGTGGTGCCTGCATAAGATAAGAATATTGGACATCCTATAAACCCAAAGGAGCAATTCTGCCGGAAGGGTGAAGGACATAACCTCTGGTGAGGAGGGGGCGGCAGAAGTTAAATGTTATGTTTTCAATGCTCTATATAATGTCATATATATATATATATATATATATATATATATATACATCCTTCAGTGCAAGAATGGCACACGCACACCTCACACAGGACACTGCCACCGTAATACGAAAAGGTAATCCTCAGTGGGACTGACACAAGTGCAACTTATATATAACAACTACTGCAAGGTGACCAGTGCAATATTACTAAAACACGTGCCATCAAATGAGAGGAATGCCACTGCTGCAATAAATCATAGAGATGATGGCTGTTGTTATGGTGTTAAAAAAAGCACCTCACTCAGGACAGGGCACTAAAATAATGAATTGTCTGTCATTGCAAGAGTGAGACAGGTGTGCCTGACACAGGAAACACATTTGTATTAGCCCTACAATGAAGGTACCCTTTCAGTATTGAAATGGTAGTGACTTTTCTAATGCTAGGTGCTTGACAGTCCAACAGTGAGCGTGCAGGTACTGAAAGAGTACAGAGTAACAGTTAGAGACATGTAAAAACAATGAAAATTTCAAAAGTAATGTTGTGCCTGGAATGACATTGGGAACCCTAGTGTATTGTATTATGTTAAAAATACGAATGTGTTTTTTATTATTATATAACATTTTTAGAAAAAACGTATGTAAATCTTTCCACTGTCAGTAGAGCGGAATAAATGTAGCAGTATACCTTTTCCTCGGAAATTCCGCTGAACTTAAGTATTTGAAATCGCACTTTTAAATGTGTGTAATATTTATATCAGTTGCATGGTAAAGAAAATGATGAAGTATTTAACTAGGCCCAATAGCAAAATGTTTATACACACTACATTTGATTTGTATGCATCTTCTAAAAGTAATGTCAGAAGCTGACAAGCAAATGGATGCAGGATCATAATTAAGTAGGCATTCGGCTTCTGTTTTCTAAATCTGTAAATTGAATAATAAAGAGCCGAGACTTATTTCCAGGGCTTTAAGTGGACAAGGGCCAGCCGAGGGCAATACCCGGCAGTCTCCAGTAAGGGCTACCGAGCTGGGGCCGTGCCAGGGCTCACACCGACTAGCCCTAGCCGTGCCGACACCTCAGGCAGCCGTGTAGCCAAAGCACTACACAGTTACACGGACTGCCTGCAGGTGCCAGCACTTTGTAAGTACTGACATCTGCAGACAGCCAGTGTAACTGTGGCTTCGACTACATGGCTGACAGATGACTCTGAACTCCGAAACAGGAGGAGGGCTGGAGGGCCCGTCTCTCCTTTCGTTTCTGAGTAAAGAGTCATCATGCAGCATGGAACATTTAAAACGAGGCACCATGCTGCGTGATGACTCTTTACTCGAAAACAAAAGGAGAGACTTGGCCCTCCTCCTGTTTCGGAGTACAGAGTCACCACTTTGCAAGCAGCCCTTTCATTCAATGAGCCTGTGGTTTTTAACCACGCTGCGCCTTGAATGAAAGGGCTGCCTGCTGCGTGTGAGGGCTGGGGAACACTGGTGTCACACTTTGGTGCGCCCAATCCCAAGGGGTGGGGCGCACCAAAGGTAATAATGCCAGTGTGCCCCAGCTCCCCTACATTCACCAGCCCCTAGAACTCCTTTGGCGAGGGGGGTGCTCTCTTTAGGGGGCATGATGACCGAAGTACACACATACCTAGGCCATGCCCCCTTATGAGAGCCCCCCACTTGATTTAGCATCCCACTTAAACCACTGCTTAGTGCAATGCCTAAAGAGGAAAAGACTAGCAAGACAGGTTGTAGTAGAGAAGGGCAGGATAAATGACAGCCAGGTGAAAAGGAGTGAAATGAACAAAAGTAATGTTTGTTCCTATATGTAGTCATCTGGCCTCCTGTGCAGACAAGGGATGATTGGGCATTTACTTCACAGAAAATTGACAATGATTTACCTTGATATGTCATAGCTGCTGTGCTATTGAGCATTACAGGAGGTAAGAATACAGGTGAATCGGCCAGTATGCAACAGGGAAAATTCATTTTGGGCCACCTTGGCATACCTACGGCCATGTAGAAAGCATATGTACTCCATTCTTGATTTCTTTATCATTTCTCAATAACAGCCTTCAGCACCTCGGATCCAAGCACAGTACTCAGGCTTCCCAAGAACACTTTCCTCTCAGCTGCTACTGGCCTGCTCCTCACCATTCTTCCCCGCCACAGGCTAGACTCCCAGGGCAGGTCAAATCACTCACTTCCGTGGTTTTGCAAGACAGAGTGGGGCAAATTCACTTTTTTGGTAATTCTGCCACATGCATAATGTGCATAAAGGGTGTTCCTGGCGCATGTGCGTGTGTGTGCGCAAATGGTACACCCGAGTCAAGAACATCTTTGGTGATTCCTGCCCATCGAGAGTGTTGGATGTGCCATCTTAAACCACAGGAACTATGCAGTAACTTTCAGATATCTCTTTGTATTTAATTGGGCTACATGCGTTTCGATCCAAAACAGGTGCAAACCCAATCAACAGTCAACGATGCAATCCTGTGTTAGGTGCTGTACAATCTAGTGTGTGAGAGAGGGTTGCTGTCCAGTGGATGATGGGGTAGACTGTTTAAGAGACCGGGGACAGGAACAATACAGAACATACATCTGGTAAAGAATAGGTTAGAATGTAGAGTATGATAAAGAGAAAAAAAGCCAGGGAAGAAAAGTAATGTGGGAGTAGGGAGAGGGAGCACCTTCTAGGTTAAGGAGGTGCATCTTCAGTGAGAACTTGAATGAGTGGACAGTAGTTAATCAGTAGTGCTCCATTCGGATGGCATTACTAGGTAATGGTCCAGGTCTAAGTTAATAGACCCAACCGAAATA